>NC_089503.1:55729030-56371530 GCF_036850995.1 Saccopteryx leptura
TATAGTAAATATGGAAAATTTATTATTCATTTATATGTTGCTTTCACAAATACCTATTTGGACTATACTTCATGCAAAAAGTCCATAATTAACTTGGAGGGTATTTTTCAATGAGAGTGATATTAGCGGTCTTTTTCCCCTTGCCTATTAAGATGTGAGGAACCTGTGTTATTTTTCAGAATGTTCACTTAGTATAGCTTTCACAGACAAAAGGAGAACACCTACTATCAAGCTGAATATTCTGGATGTTCGGAGCCTAAAGAAGAATAGAGAAGATAGCTTCTACTCCAACTGGTCCTTAATGAGATTAATATCTGGCAATGAGAGATGAAATACATATCATGTAATTTCAAAGAAGTTTACCAAGGGGCAAGTAAATTTTAAATAAACTTTCTTGGTTATATTTTACACTGAGTAGACCTATATTGTATAATTATAGAGTATAAGTGCCTTTGACTACTCCAGGGACAAAGGAGGGAAAGAGAGCAAGTGTATGCCTTCATGTAACCAGAATTACCATGCTTGAATTTAACTTCACTGCATTCACCAATCCCAGCACTTTCATCCTGATGGGCATACCTGGTCTAGAAGACGTGCATATTTGGATATCCATCCCTTTCTGCTTAATGTATGTTGTTGCTCTCATGGGAAATATGCTCATCCTTTTTATCATCAAAACTGAGACTGCTCTTCACGAACCCATGTTTTATTTTCTTGCCATGTTGGCCATCACAGACCTCATCTTGTCAACTTCTATTCTTCCCAAGATGTTGGTTATATTCTGGTTTAATTATCGTGAAATTAACTTCCATGCCTGCCTCACTCAGATGTTTTTCATCCATGCTTTCTCTGGGGTGGAGTCAGGGCTTCTTGTGGCCATGGCACTTGACCGATATGTGGCAATCTGCAATCCCTTGAGACACTCATCCATTCTAACAAATTCTGTGGTGGCTCAGGTTGGCATAGTGGCACTTCTGCGTGGGTTAGCACTAATGACACCACATCCCTTTCTGGTAAGGAGGTGGCCATATTGCCGGACCAATATTGTCCCCCATACATATTGTGAGCATATGGCTGTGGTAAAATTGGCTTGTGCTGACATCTCCATCAATAGTTTTTATAGCTTGGCAGTCATTATCTTAATTGTTGGAATTGATGTGGCATGCATCTCTCTGTCCTATGTACAGATACTCTGCACTGTATTCAATCTCCCTTCTAGAGATGCTAGACTGAAGACTCTCAGCACTTGTGGGTCCCATGTTTGTGTCATCCTCACTTTCTACATTCCTGCTCTTTTCTCCTTCCTCACCCACCGATTCAGTAAACATATACCACATCAGGCCCACATCCTGATGGCCAACATGTACTTGTTAGTAACACCTATGCTGAACCCTATTATCTATGGAGTAAGAACCAAACAGATCCGAGAATGTGTTCTACAATTATTCAAAGCTAAAATCAACTGAAAATTGGGCCCCGCTATTCTACTTATTCTCTCCTACAATAATTCTTTGATATAGATTTCTTGGATTCTAGGATCAGCAAGAGCAGGAATTACAGTTTCAATTCTTCCACTTGTTAACTCTGCAAGGTAAAGTTATATAAAATTTAACCTAGCTGAACATCTATAAAAAAGAAAAAGATAATGCCTATTTAAGTTAAGAATTAAAAAGGATTTAGCACTGTTTCTAGCATATTTAAACACTGAATAAAGGTAAGATTATTTCAATAGCATTTCAATAGTTCAGTGTTTTTTTTCTTTTTTTTATAAATTTTCACTAATTTTAATGGGGTGACATAAATAAATCAAGAAACATATGTTCAAAAAAAACCATTTCCAGGTTATCTTGTCATTCAATTATGTTGCATATGCATCACCCAAAGTCAGATTGTCCTCTGTCACCTTTTATCTGATTTTTTTGTGTCCCTCCCCCTTACCTCACCCCCTCTCTTCCCCCCCTATAACCACCACACTTATGTCCATGTTATTTAGTCTCGTTTTTATGTCCCACCTATGTATGGAATCATGCAGTTCTTGGTGGAGCTTTTACTTGTGGTTTTGTTTTGTTTTATTCTTTGTATCTGGTTGGAAAACCCCCTTTAGTATTTCCTGAAGTGGGTGTTTTCTGATGATAAATTCCCTCATCTTTTCTGCATCTGTGAATGTTTTTATTTCTCCTTCGTATTTGAAGGATAGCTTTGATGGGTATAGTATTCTTGGCTGAAAGTTCCTCTCTTTCAGAACTTTAAATATTGGGGTTCACTCTCTTCTAACTTATAGAGTTTCTGCTGAGAAATTCGATGATAATCTAATAGGCTTTCCTTTATATGTTGTATTCTTCTTCTCCCTGGCTGCCTTTAGAATTTCTTCTTTGTCGTTGGTTTGTGCCAATTTCATTATGATGTGCCTTGGAGTAGGTTTGTTGGGGTTAAGAAAACTTGGTGTTCTGTTTGCTTCTTGAATTTGAAGCTTTAGTTCTTTCCACAGGCTTTGGAAGTTCTTTTTTTTTTTTTTGTAAAACGAAATAATTGTTTTATTTGCAATATAACCTTTTCAAGCTCATTCTATTAATTAAATATTGTTTCGATTATGATACCGTTTGGATATTTATACCATATGTAATTATATTTTTATTAAAATAATGTTGTAAATTAAAATTTTTTCACTCACATTTATTCTAAACAAATTACATAAGATTTTGTTTACTTAAACAAATCATTTTTGTATTTAACATTTTTTTATTTAATAATTTTTTTTTAATGGGGTGACATCAATAAATCAGGATACATATATTCAAAGATAACAAGTCCAGGTTATCTTGTCGTTCAATTATGTTGCATACCCATCACCCAAAGTCAGATTGTCCTCTGTCACCTTCTATCTTGTTTTCTTTGTGCCCCTTCCCCTCCCCCTTTCCCTATCCCATTCCTCCCTCCCCCCCATAACCACCACACTCTTATCAATGTCTCTTAGTTTCACTTTTATGTCCCACCTACGTATGGAAAAATACAGTTCCTGTTTTTTTCTGATTTACTTATTTCGCTTCGTATCATGTTATCAAGATCCCACCATTTTGCTGTAAATGTTCCGATGTCATCATTTCTTATGGCTGAGCTGCAATAAACATGGGGCTGCATGTGTCTTTACGTATCAATGTTTCTGAGTTTTTGGGGTATATACCCAGTAGAGGGATTGCTGGGTCATAAGGTAGTTCTATTTTCAGTTTTTTGAGGAACCACCATACTTTCTTCCGTAATGGTTGTACTACTTTACATACCCACCAACAGTGGATGAGGGTTCCTTTTTCTCCACAGCCTCTCCAACATTTGCTATTACCTGTCTTGCTAATAATAGCTAATCGAACAGGTGTGAGGTGGTATCTCATTGCAGTTTTGATTTGCATTTCTCTAATAGCTAAAGAAGATGAGCGTCTTTTCATATATCTGTTGGCCATTTGTATTTCTTCCTGGGAGAAGTGTCTGTTCATATCCTCGTTTGGAAGTTCTTATCTATTATTTGTTTGAGTATGTTCTCCATTGCATTTTCTCTCTCTTCTCCTTCTGTTATACCTATTAGTCTTATGTTAGTCTTTTTGATGGAGTCAGACAATTCCTGTAGGGCTTTCTTCTTTTTATTAATTAGTGAGTCTATCTGTTCTTCTCTCTGTTGTGCCTCATTTTGCTTATCTTCTATGTCACTGATCTTACCTTCTATCTGGCCTGTTCTATTAGTTAAGCTTGTTACCTCGTTTTTCAGTTCATGAATTGAGTTTTTCATCTCTGTTTGATTTGTTTTTATAGTTTCAATTTTTTTGGTAATATATTCTTCGTGTTCGTTGAGTTGTTTTTTGAGCTCCCTAAATTGCCTTTTGTATTTTCTTGTATATCTCTGAGTATTTTTAACATTTCTATTTTTAATTCTCTGTCATTTAGCCCCAAGGTTTCCAACATATTAATTTTTTCTCCATAGATTTTTCCTCATCAATCTGTGCTATATCTCTGTCTTTTGTATCCATGATATTCAATTTTCTTTTCCTTAATGGCATCTGAGGGTCGTTTTGTTAATAGCACTAATGAGAATTAATAAAGAATAAAAAGTAAAAAAAGAAAAAAATGGAAAAAAATTTATTATTTCTTTTTTTCCCCTCATTTCCCTTTTCCTTGAGAATATACCATGATAAACTGTGGATTATATTGTGCTAAATGGAACAAAAACTACCTATAATGGAGGGGCTGAGTTGGGGAGATGTGATAAAGGGGCAAAATAGGAGGTAGTGACCCACAAAATGCAAAAGAGGAAATAATTTGAATCAAGACTAAAATGATTTGCTTGTAAGCAATGGTTGACTGAGAGATATAATGAGAGGAATAAGAGGGAAATAGCAAAAAGAAAAAAATTACTATTTTATTAAGTAGAACAAAAACCAGATAGAATGGAGATCCGGGGTTGGGGGGAATGCTAATGAGTTAAAAAGCGAAGTAAAAAGCACCCAAAATGCCACAAAAAAATTTTGAGTCCCAAATAAAATAATTTGTTTGTGAGAGAAGATTGAATGAGAGGAAAAACAAAAGAGAAAAGAAGAAACTAATAAAGAGGGAGAAAAAAGAAAAAGGGAAAAAAGAAAAGAAGAAAAAAGAAAACCAAGAGAGATTGAGTTTAAGGGTTTTGGAGTGTAACCCTCATAGAGAGAAAGGAAGAAGAAAAGAAAGAAAATGAAAAATGTAACACTTATGGGTAATGTAGCTCAAGGAGAAAAGAACAAGATGGGCAGAGAATAAAAGGACCAAGGTGGAAGAAAAAAAATAATGGACAAGAAGATGAAAGAAACGAAAAAAAAGTGGAAGAAGTTATAAAGTCTATAGATTTTTCTTGATTTTGAGAGGTTATCTTCTTCCTTTTTCTTTTCTCTCCCTCTTCCAGGTCAGTGGCTCTTTACCCCAGGTTCTGCCCCTATGGCATGCTTAGGTAGAGATTTTCAGTTGATAAATCTCCATGGCAATGTCATATATTAGGCTTCAGTCTTGTTGGTAGTTGGGTCTCATTAGCATTTGCAGGCTCCAATAGTAAGAGAGTCCGTTTTCCCAGAGCCTCTCTCCTAGTCTCTCTTTCCTGAATTAGCAGCCTGATAATCCAGCTATGAGGTTGCCACTGCCTCTGCCTGGAGAATCAGAGGTGCAAAGAGCTGGCAAATCCCCACTCTATCCCCACTAAGTGCAGGCCTCTGGGTAAGGCTCTGTCAGTCAGAGCCGCCGGCATAATCAGTCAGGGCTGGGAGCCAGTTTGCTCTCAAGATGTCTTTCTATGAACCTCCAGGCATGTCCAGTATGCCTCAGCACTCTGTGGGACCACTCTACCCAGGCTTTTTGCACTTTGTAACCTGTTTTGGCTGGGAAGAAGATGCCCTAGTCACTGCCTGCAGAATAGGAGGTCTTAAAAGCTGCCAAGATTCTCTTTATAATGTATAGCCCTGAGTATGAAAACTCTGCCAATCAGAGCCACCAGCTTAATCAGGTAGTGGCACGTGTTGACTTCTGTTCAGTTCCCCAGGTATATCTAGTTAAATTTGCCTTAGTGTTCTGTGGTATTGTTTTCTGCAGGCTTCTTCCTTGTTAAAAAGCTTACAGCCCAGCCTGTCTAACTTCTGCCGTGTTCTCTGAGGTTTGTTCTGTTTTTCACCCTGTATTGGTTGACAGGAAGTTGCCCCTGCCCCTATGTTCATAACAAGATGCACTAAAAAATATCACTCCTCTTGTCTTAGATTGCTGAACTGAGAGAGATCTTGTCAGTTAGAGCCGCGTAGGTCAGTTAGGAGGTGAGCGCACTGTGGGTTAAGCTAATTTCAGCGATTAGATCTACAGATCTGCTCCAGAGACAGACTGCAAGTTGCTTGTGCGCCCCTCCCCCTAGTGCTTCTGTATTTTTCTTCCCTGGGATGTTAGCCTGGATGGCTGGGTGAGGTGCCCCACCTGCCCGGAGAAGTTCGGGCATAGGGAAGTTCACTTTCGCGCACTCCCCATGCGCAGCTGTTCAGTGTGCAGGGACCACACTGAGACCCTGGTCACAGCCCACACACAGGCCTCTGACCCTGCCCCTCAGTCTGGGAACATGGACACCCACTCCCGGGACGCTAGGAGGAACCTCTCACATACTATCCGCGCTCACCGACCAGGATATTGGGGCTAATGGTGGCCAACGCTCGCCTGCCTTTGCCAGGGTCCAGCATGGGCGTTAGCTCGAGTGGGCTGAGTCGCCGCAGGCACACTCTTTCCTTGGCTTGGACATCCATACCACAGCCTGGCTCCCTCTGTGCCCTCAGTCCTCACTCTATCTCAGTTCCAAATGAAAGCAGCCTTTGCTCAGGTTAGTGAGGAAGGTGGAATGTTCCTTTCTCTGTCTTATTTCCTACAGAGTTGATTACATATTTAATCAATATTTCCCTCGATCATGCCTTTGTGTTCAGTGTGTGGGACTTCCAGATGCTCCAAGGATAGATTTTTCTTTTATTGGTTGAAGAACTTGTTGAAATTTTGGGGAGAGGTATCTGGAGCGCTCCTCACAGCACCATTTCTCTGACCTCACTCCCAGTGTTTTTTCAAAACATGCTTGTTAGTTTATCTTATAAGATTAATCAAAAGAACATCTTTCTGACTCTTTATTTTTAAAACTGGAGAAATTTAAATGTAGATATAATGCAGATGGCAATCAAAGTTTGGTTAATTTGTAATCTCATTATAATCATAAGGAAAAGGTGATGAGAAGTGGACAAGAGAGAAAAATCTGTGATAAACCATACATTTTCACCTTGCAACTGATAAAAAAGGTAAACTTTAGGAATTCCTTTCAGAACAAATATTGATTGTAATATGAATTACACTGTTGGTGTAAACATTAGGTATCTTTCAAACTTGTGGAAATTCCAAAGAATCAGACTGCTGTTCCTGAAATAAGTAAAATAAAATTATGGTATCGCTTTATACATGTATCTATTCACTACATAAATATAACTGGGGAACAAAATTTTTGTTGCATCCACAAAAACACTTGTTCTTACCTAATTCAAGTGTGCTGATATCAAATCTGACATTAGTTTTTCTCTTGTAAGCTATAGGTTTTTTTTTGTAATTCAAGATTTTAGGTTTCATCTTATTGTAAAATTTTCAACATTTAGTTTAACAGAATAAAGTAGAATGTCTTCTTGGGCATCATCTTTATGAAAATATAATAATTTATATAATGCAGTAAATACACTAATACACTAAAAGATATGATTGCATCAGAATTTGTCTACAATTTCAAAATAAAACATATTTAAAAACTTATTTTAATCATAAAATTTGCACAGAACTTATTTAAATTCTATTCAGGCAAAAAATTGTGTTTGTAGCTCTTGCGTTTGTGTCCTTCTTGAGGAATCTCATTTGATGCTCCAGCAGTAGTCTGCTCATCACTAACAGCTCCAAGATTTTTGGGGAAATTATCAAGGTGACTGTTCAGGAAGTGAATCTTAATGCTCATGTTACAACCAATGTCACAGAAAACCAACAACATCCTTTAAACCGGAAGATCATAATTTTCTGCTTTTTGCTTTTTTGTTGCCAAGGAAGTTCCTTGTAACTACCACAAAAGACTACCATGCTGCTTTCTCCTCCTTAAAAATCTTCCTGGCAAATTCTTCATCACATAGGAGGGCTTGAATTTGAGGTCCATCAAATACACCTGCTTTTATCTTTTCAAAAGACAAGGCAGAAAAAGCAGAAATAATATGTTGAAAGCATTCACTTTCTCTATTCAAAACCTGAACAAACTGCTTCATTAAGCCAAGTTTGATGTGAAGTGGGGGAAAATGATCCTGTCTCAATTAACTACAGGTTCATTCACAATATTTTGCATCTCTACTTCCAGAGCTTCAAGTTTTGGCCACTCCTTCTGTGTCCAGTGTTTCTCCCGAGTTCGGCTGTCCCACAAACACAGAAAGCAAGGGTATTTTGTGAAAACTGTCTGTTTTCCTAACAGGAAATTTATCATTTTAAGATACACACAAATGATCCAGTTATGCTCCTCATACTTCAGAAAGTTGAGGACAACTTTTATGTCATTTTTACTAAGTCATTCAATTCAGGTTGGCTAAACTGCTGAGGGATTAATGACTGCTTGGCATCAGTGGAAAACCCTTCAGATTCTACAACCATTTCCTCATGCATGTTATCAAAATATACTTGATCACCATGTTCACTTTCTTCATTCTTAGAAGAAATAAAACCATTGAAAACTGGAACCGGGAGTGTCTTAGAGTGTGGGATAGGTTGTATTGCTGAAGGAATGTTAGGATATGCGATCATATGCCATTTTCTTTTGTTGATGCCATTTGTATGGATCAGACAGAAATAACAGTCACTGCTGTGGTCCTTAGGTTCACGCCAAACCATGGGAATACCAAAAGGCATTCCTTTGCATTTTCCTTTTGTCCAGTCACAAAACATTTCCTCACAATTATGACACACTATATGAGGAGCTCAATTCTTATCTTGATTGCCAAGGGGAACTTGAAAATAGGCAATATATGCACGTGTCACAAATGATGAAATATTGCGCCTTTGACGTTGAAGTGTGTAACAGCCACATATATAACAGAAGGTGTCAGGACTATTCTTACATTTACGCCTACTCAAAGAAGCCATGATTCAATCTTAAAATAAAATAAGAGGGTGTTTTTATCAGATAATAATTTTTTTACATTTAAAAACAACTACAACTATGTAAAAGTGATGTTTGTAAAACATTAATTGCCTTGTGGTTATGTTCAATGCAAGAGTCGTTGGCCTTTAACTCCAATTTAAAAACCAGTGCATGCCATTAACTGTAACAAAAAGAAATTAAAATTGCATAAAAACTAGAGCATTTACAAAAAAAATGGGTTTCATATTTGGAATCAGCGATGCAGACTTATATAGAAACAGTTCTAAAACCACATGCAATAGAAAATAAAAAAATATTGTTTCCCAGTGTAAATATTCATTACATACCAGGTATTTACCTGGTCATAAAAAATGTGATAACAAACTAAGAAAGATTATTTTTTATTGGAGTTTATAACTAATGAAAATAATGATGGTGAAGAGAAGTAAGAAATGCATGCTCATTGTTATCATATAGCCTTTTCTAATAGTACTTAATACCACAAATTTGAGTCTAATTTATTTTTCAATAGCATTTTGCACCTTTTAGTTATTGATTTTCTCTCTACTTAGTCTATTGGATACTGAAAAAGGAGTCTTGAATTCTGTAATCATATCTGTGTATTTGACTGTATTTCCTTTGAATCCATCAGTTTTTCTTTGTGTAATTTGGAGCCTTGCAGTTATGTTTATGTACGTTTGGTATTGTTATGGGTTTTTTTTGAAGAATTGATTCTTTTATCATTTTATAACATCCATCTTTATTTTTGACAATATTCTTTATTCTGAGTTCTACTTTGTTTTATATTAACATAGCCACTTCAGGTTTTTAAAATACTGTTTCCATGAAAAACATTTTTTAACATACACATGTATTTATATTTAAAGCAGATTTTGGTACAAAACAAATACCTGGATCTTGATCTTACACCTGATCTCACCATCTCCATCACAAATCAATGAGTTTAGACCCTTTCTATTTGATATATTAATAAATGTATGTATTCTTTTCCTGATGAAAGGAAAAAAGAAAAGTAGGATTTCCCACATAATTTCTAGATCCAATTCTTTCTTTCTTTCTTGCTCCCTTCCTTCTTTCTCTCTCCCTCATTTTCCTCCTCTCTTCCATTTTCTCTTTTATTGCCAGTATAACCTGCTATATCCTTGCTGAGTGCTTTTCCTCTAATCAATGGAAGGAAAGAACATAGGAGAAATATTTTTGAGGATCTACATAACACAAATTACTTTTTAAATTCAGACTTTCTGTTTTATTCAACCTGCCTGATGTTCTAATTTTATAGGTAACTCTCTGTGTATTGTCCAGATTTTAGTTTTAATCTGTGGAAGATACTATCTGTAGTATATCATTGCATTTTAGCCACACTAAACTATCTTACTAATGCAAAATTTTAAGCATAAATATACTATAACAGTTAGAGATAAATGCTATGAAATAAAAAAGAAGGATAAAGGAAATTAGGGGGCTGCTATGTGTGTGATGTAAGATATTTTCCTATTTAGAGTTGTTAGGAAAAGCATCACTTGGCAATTGATATTTGAGAGATCTTTTGAAGACAGTAAAGTGTTTAATAAGGCAATTGTTGATAAAAGAATATTTTAGGGTGATAAAATAGGAAGGCAAAAGCACTGAAGTATTCACTGTTCTTGAAATCTGAAAGAAATGAGAAAGCCAATAAATATAGTTTGAGAATAATGTGCAAAGGAGACAATAGTAGGACAAAAATTCCAATAATATCTCAGATACTCAACATATAGAATACTCAGGTAACAATAATACTTTTTTTGTTTTAGTAAGAATGGCAGTCTTTGAAGGCTTTATATATATACAACTTTATTAATGTCTATATTACAACAAAGTGAAAACATTTCACTTGTACAATTTAATATATTTTGCCATATGTATTCAACTGTGAAACAAATGTCATAATAAATATAGTAAAAATACCTTTTATCTTCTCAAAATTCCTCATGTTCCTATGAAATACATAACTATTGTTCTTTTCTGAAACTCACCCTCTTTCCCTAGCAATACCTGCTTATGTCTATTATGTTTATTTTTTACAATTTATTGTAGATGAAATCAGACAATAATGTTTCTTTTCTTTGAGCATATGCTTCTTTCACGAAGTATAATTATTTTAAGATTCATTTATATATGTTGTATATTATGTTTACTCCTTTATAATGCTGAAAAGTATTATATTTTGTGTATATGCCTGATTTTATCTATCAGATCATTGTTGATATATATTTGAGTTGGTTCTTATTTTCAAATATTATCAATAAAGCAACTATGAGTATTTGTGTACACACCTTGGTATGAACATAGGCCTATATTTATTATAAATAAAATTATCTGGGAGTAATTAACAATGTTAGAAAGGCTACAGAATACAAGATTAATATATAAAAGCCAATCTTTTTTTCTATACAACAACAGTAAATAAATGGAATTTGAAATTAAAATGCAATTTACATTAACAACTAAAAAGTACATATAAAACAAACTGACAGCTGCTGGAGGCTGTGTGTGGGGAGGGGTAGAAGGATTAGACACAAAAGGAAAATAAAAGGAAAGAACTCATGGACATGGACAAGCATGTGGTGATTGGGGGAGTGGAAGAGGGTATACAGGAGATAGATAGTGATGCACAGAGATTTGACTTAAGGGGATGAACATACAAATAAGTGTGCAGAGATGTGTTATGGAATTGGGCATCTGAAACCTGTATAATTGTGTTAACTAGTGTCAGTCATATAAAATCCATTTAAAAAATAAATATATAAAAATATTTAAATATAAATCTTTAAAACTATGCACAGTATCAATATGAGGAAAACTATACTACTCTAAGGGAATATTTCAAAAAAATGAGCAAATAGAGAAATATCACATGTTCATAAGTAGGAAGACAAAATTGTCAATGTTAATTCTTCCCAAATTTATATATGGATTCAATATAATCCCAATCAAAATCTCAAAATATTATTTTTTAAGATTGAAAACATCTTTTACAGTTTATGTGGAGAGTAAGAAAAAAGATACCAAAATAGTGAACACAATATTGAAAGAAAAAATAAAGTTGAAGAACTGACATTACCGAACTTCAAGACTTACCACAAAGCCATAGTAATTGAGAGTACGGTATTGGCAAAAAAATAAAAAATAACTGAAACAGAATAGAGAGTTCAGAAATACAGTGATACCTTGCTTTTCATTGATAATCCATCCCAAAACAATCAGCCAAATCCAAAACTGATGAAAACCAAGGCAATTATTTCCATATGAATCAATGTAAATCCAAGTAATTTGTTCTAGACACTCCAAAATACATATCAAAAACATTTTATAGAGAATAAATGTAGTATTTAATACTAAAAATAATAAATTAATATAAAATGAGTATAAAACATTAATGTAAAGAATAAATGAACATTTAACATGACATTTACTTTTCTGAAGACTCTTCTTGGCGTATGGAAGATGGCGAGGAGGGGAGAGAGGTGCAGATATTATTTTTTGAAAGGGGAATCCCTCTCCATAAGGACCTTAGGTATCAAGGCACTGTCTGGGGTCACTTTCCTTCTTGGTCTTTTGACACTAGGACCAGCTTCAGTGGACCCATATCACACAAGAAAGCTGTCCAAAGAGGTCTGTTTCTGCTGCCTCTTTAAGATTTGCCTAAAATGGGGAAAGACATTATCATTAAACAAGTTGCAGACATGGCCTACAACAGCTTTTTCTGGGTGATTTTTCTCTGCAAACCCCTGTACCTTACTCCATAGGAAGATGTCCTTAATCTCTGAAGAAGGCATATTCTCCCCTGTCTCTTTCTCCTCATCTGCAGCAACTTTTTCATCTGCCATCTGTTGCACTTCTTGGTGAAGGTCTTGCAGCTCTTCAGTGGTGAGTTCTTCACTGTGGTCATCCACCCACACTTTTATATCCTCACCACTCACCTCTAAACCCATGGGCTTCCCCAAATCAACAATTGACTTGCCCACATGTGTAGGCTCATTAGGGGAAGGCTCAAACCCTTCAAAATCTCTCTCATGCACACATCCTGGCCATAATTTCATTTCTTCCAGGAAGAGTTCATCATCCTGAATGTCACTTCCTGCCAAGCCTTATCTATGAGGCTAATGCAGTTGAGAATGTTGACATGTTTTTTTCCAGAACTCTCTAAAGAAAAATTCTGTATCTGATGTCACCTCAAAGCATCTTTGAAACATTGTTTTTGTGTACAGTTTCTTGATATTTAAAATGACGTTCTGGTTCATGGGCTGAATGAGTGTGTGGTATTAGAGGGTAAGAACTTCACCGTGATAAAACTGACCTCCAACAATGTGTCTTACAAACCTAAAGGATGTGCAGGAGCATTGTCCATTACAAGGAGGCACTTAAGAAACAACTGATTATCCTTGAGGCATTTTTTCACACTTGGACCAAACACTCCATTCATCTGCTCAATTAAAATTGGCCTTGTGACCCATGCTTTCTTGTTTGCCCTCCACATCACACACAATTTACTTTTAATCACATAGTTTCTGCTAAACAGTCCAGGAGTTTCTGAATGGTACACTAGTAAGAAATTCACTTCACAATCACAACTAGCATTACCACACAACAAAAGAGTTATAGGTGTATGTTCTGGCAGTGCCTTTTCCTCCTGTGTAATGAGCATCCTCTTTAGTATTTTCTTCCAAAAGAGGCCAGTTTCATCACAGTTGAAGTCTTGTTGGGGGATTAATCCTTCAGCCTCTATGTAATCTTTGAATTTGGACACAAATTTTTTGGTCCCAGACTTGTCCGAACTCACACCTTTGCAGTGCCTAGTAACACTGGGTATGCCAGTGCGCCTCTTGAATTTTTTGAACCAGCCTCTGCTGGCCTTGAAATCACTAAGTACACAAGCACTCATCCCAGGCATTTTCTTAATGAGGTCATAATACAACAGTCTGGCCTTTTCATATATGATGGCCTCCAAAACAGAATCGCCATCTAACTGTTTTTGATATATTCAAATTAATAAGAACTGTTCAACATCATCAATTGTTTGTGATCTCTGTTTTGTTAGTACACTCACGCCTTTTGCTACATTAGCCTCCTTTATCGCTTCCTTTTTTGCCACAATGGAACTTATCATGGATGGAAACTTCCCACACATGTGGCCGATTTCAGCAATCTTGAAGCACCTCTCATATTTTTCAATGATTTCCTTCTTCAACTAGATCAGAGGTCGGGAAACTTTTTGGCTGAGAGAGCCATGAATGCCACATATTTTAAAATGTAATTCCATGAGAGCCATACAATGACCCGTGTACGTTACACATTATCCAATAAAAATTTGGTGTTGTCCCGGAGGACAGCTGTGATTGGCTCCAGACATCCACAACCATGAACATGAGTGGTAGGAAATGAGTGGATTGTAATACATGAGAATGTTTTATATATAAATATATATATATATTTGGTATTTTTCTGAAGTTGGAAACGGGGAGCAAGTCAGACAGACTCCCGCATGTGCCCTACCGGGATCTACCCGGCAGGCCCAACAGGAGGCGATGCTCTGCCCATCTTGGGGCATTGCTCTGCCACAATCAGAGCCATTCTAGCACCTGAGGCAGAGGCCACAGAGCCATTCTCAGTGCCCAGGCAAACTTTGCTCCAATAGAGCCTTGGCTGTAGGAGGGGAAGAGAGAGACAGAGAGGAAAGAGAAGGGGAAGGGTGGAGAAGCAAATGGGCACTTCTCCTATGTGCCTTGGCTAGGAATCAAACCTGGGACTTCTGCATGCCAGGCTGATGCTCTACCACTGAGTCAACCGGCCAGGGCCAGAATGTTTTATATTTTTAATGTTATTATTCTTTTTATTAAAGATTTGTCTGCGAACCAGATGCAGCCATCAAAAAGCCACATCTGGCTCATGAGCCATAGGTTCCCAACCCCTGAACTCGATTGTGTCCCTGGCCTTCTTCTTCAAAGAGCTTCTGACTTTGGAAATTTTCTTTGGTCCCATGATGGAGCTGAAAGGAAAGGGTTAACTTATTAGCAAGGGAGACACTTAACCCCTGTTAATCAATGAGATTTGAGCACATGTGATTTTATCTTACATGTGTCATGTACATTTTGAAACTGAAAAATGCAAAATAAACACATTACACCAAATACTGTATACACAGTAATCACCTACATGTATTTGTAGTATTAGCACTCACAATCAATTTTTTAAAAAAAGCACAAAAACACTGGAAAACAATGGAATTGTTTGGCTAGACATGTGAGGTGATGCTCACACAGCAAGAAACAATTCCACACTGAGCAGGAGAATGTGTGGGTAGCCCTTTGTTTTCACAAAATTAATAGAAAGTTTATGTGGGCACCCTGATAAAATCTGAGGCAACTGACAAAAACCGAGACAAATTTTTTGCTGAAAAAATCAATGAAAACTGAAACCAATGATAACAGAAGTCAAAAAAAACTGAGGCATTACTGTATATGTATTTAATATAGTCAGTAATCTTTGACAAAGAAACAAAGGCAATATACAATAAACAAATTATTTCAACAAATAATGTTGGAACAATGGCATCAAAAACATGGAGTACTTAGCAAAAGCACTTAAAATGATAAAACATAAAAGAATTTAAGACAAACTTTAAAAATTATGCAACATTCACAGTTTGAAAGACAAATATGGCCCTGGCCGGTTGGCTCAGTGGTAGAGCGTCGGCCTGGCGTGCAGAAGTCCCGGGTTCGATTCCCGGCCAGGGCACACAGGAGAAGCACCCATCTGCTTCTCCACCCCTCCCCCTCTCCTTCCTCTCTGTCTCTCTCTTCCCCTCCCGCAGCCGAGGCTCCATTGGAGCAAAGATGGCCCAGGCACTGGGGATGGCTCCTTGGCCTCTGCCCCAAGCGCTAGAGTGGCTCTGGTCGCAGCAGAGCGACGCCCGGGAGGGGCAGAGCGTCGCCCCCTGGTGGGCGTGCTGGGTGGATCCCTGTCGGGCGCATGCGGGAGTCTATCTGACTGTCTCTCCCCGTTTCTAGCTTCAGAAAAATACACAAAAAAAAGACAAATATATTAAGATGTCAATTCTTTCTAAATTTATCAATAAATTTAAAACAGCTTCAATCAAAACAAAAAATAAGCCTACTCTAAAATAACTAGAGAAGTACTCTAAAGTCATTGGAAAAAATTATAACAAAATGATGAGACTAATACTAAAGAACTTTAAACTTAAAATACCATAGTAATCAAGGCAATGTGGCATTTGCACAATAATAGATAAGTATCACATAACAGAAAAAAAATAGACACAATTCATGTCCTCAATTCAATTTTATAAATTGACCAGTGTAGCAACTCAGTAAAGACAGAAGAGTCATTTCCACTAATGATAGTGGGTGCAATTGAATACAATTATGAAAAATGTACCATGATTTCAACAAGCACAAAATATGTAAATATTAATTACATTTCTAAAAGCAACTGCTTAAAAAAAAGCTCTAATTTGAGCATCTGTAAAATCAAGGAAGAAAAATATCATTGCATCACAGTGGAAAGTAAAAGCAATGCTTTCACAGAACACAAAAAGCAATAACTATAAAAAATAATCTGTTACATGTCATCAATTTTTTAATTTACTGCTAAGAAGATGAATTTAGAAAGCTAGATTGAGAGAAAGTATTCACAACCTTTCTATATGAAAAAGAATTTATGTCAGGAACACATAAAATCCTTATAACTAACTAAAAATATTTTTAAAATAAAAATAAAAAAGCCCTAGTTGAATAGCTTGATTGGTTAGAGCATGGTCCCAAAGCACAGAGGTTGCCAGTTCAATTCCTGGTCAGGGCGCATACAAGAGTGGCTCCATGTTCCTGTCTCTCTCTCTCTTTCCCATCCCTTCTCACTAAAATCAATATATAAAAATTTTTTTAAATGGAAAAAAAAGAAAAGAGACCTAAACTGACACTTGGCAAGGGAAAATATACAAATGCCATTAAAATTCTCAAAATCATTAAGCATCAGAAATGGTACATTAAAACCATAAGAAAACCAGATAGAAGGTGATGGAAGACAATTTGACTTTGAGTGAGGGGTATGCAACATAATTAAATGTCAAAATAACCTGGAGATGTTTTCTCTGAACACAGGTACCCGGATTTATCAATGTCACCCCATTAAAATAAAAAAACTATAATGACATATAACTACACATCCATTAAAATGACCAAAATTAAAAGGCATAGTAACACCAATCTCTTTCCCTTCTCTGATCCCATCCTCTTATCCCCTTTCCCTCTGTCCACTTTCCTTATGGTTCTTTTGATCCCACCTCTATGTCCATCAAAATATTTATATATTTAGGTGCTCCTACATTAGGTGCATAAATATTTACAATGGTTATGTCCTTCTGCTGGATGGTCTCTTTATTATTATGTAATGAACTTCTTTGTCCCTTACGATAGCCTTTGTTTTAAATGGGAAGAGGACATGAACAAACACTTCTCCCAGGAAGAAATACAAATGCCCAACAGATATATGAAAAGATGCTCATCTTCATTAGTTATTAGAGAAATGCAAATCAAAACAACAATGAGATACCACCTCACACCTGTTAGATTAGCTATTATCAAAAAGACAGGCAATAGCAAGTGTTGGAGAGGCTGTGGAGAAAAAGGAACCCTCATTCACTGTTGGTGGGAATGTAAAGTAGTACAACCATTATGGAAGAGAGTATGGTGGTTCCTCAAAAAACTGAAAATAGAACTACTTTATGACCCAGCGATCCCTCTACTGGGTATATACCCCCAAAACTCAGAGACATTGATACATAAAGACACATGAAGCCCCATGTTCATTGCAGCATTGTTCACAGTGGCCAAGACATGGAAACAACTAAAAAGTCCTTCAATAGATGGCTGGATAAAGAAGATGTGGCACATATACACTATAGAATACTACTCAGCCATAAGAAATGATGACATCTGATCATTTACAACAAAATGGTTGGGTCTTGATAACATTATATGGAGTGAAATAAGTAAATCAGAAAAAAACTAAGAACTGTATGATTCCATACATAGGTGGGACATAAAAATGAGACTAAGAGACATGGACAAGACTGTGGTGGGGTGGCATGGGGGGGAGGAGAGGAAGGGGGAGGGGCAGGGGGAGGGGCACAAAGAAAACTAGATAGAAGGTGATGGAGGACAATCTGACTTTGGATGATGGGTATGCAACATAATTGAATGACAAAATAACCTGGACATGTTTTTTTTGAATATATGTACCCTGACTTATTGATGTCACCCCATCAAAATTAATAAAAATTTATAAAAAAATAAAAAATAAAGGCTATTTGTCAGATGTAATTATTGCTATCTAGCTTTTTTGTTTTTATTTCCATCTGCATGAAATACTTTTTTTCATCTCTTCACTTTCAGTGGGTCTCCTATAGACAGCATATATACAGGTCCTAAAAGCCCTCAATTTTTCACCATTTAGTATAATATTAGCTGATGGTTTGTCATATATGGCTTTTATTATGTTGAGATACTTTCTATTCTGATTTTACTGAGTTTTAAATATAAAAGGATGTTGTATCTTATTGAATGCCTTTTCTGCATCCATTGATAGGAACATATAATTTTTGTTCTTTGTTTTGTTGATGTGGTGTATTTACATTGGTCAGTTTCCATGAACCATCCTTATGGTCCTGGAATGAATCCTACTTGATTAGGATGTATTATTTTTTAATGTGTTGTATTGGATTTTCTAGTATTTTATTTAGGATTTTTGCATCTGTATTCATTAGAAATATCAGTCTGTAGTTTTCTTTTTGTGTGTTGTCCTTGCCAGATTTTGGTATGAGAGTTATGTTGGCCTCAGAAAATGTGTTAGGACATACTGCTTCTTCTATTTTTTGGAAGACTTTCAGAAGGATAGGTACCAAATATTCTTTGAATGTTTGGTACAATTCACCAATGTAGTCATCTGGTCCTAGGTTTTTTGTTTATTTGTGATTTTTTTGGTTTTTGTTTGTTTGTTTTTGGAGAGGTTTTTGATAGTTGTTTCTATTTCCTCCTATTTAGGTTTTCCACTTCTACCTGGCTCAGTCTAAAGAGATTTTATATTTCTAGGAATTTAATCTTTTTCTCTAGGTTGTTGAATTTGGTGACATATAATCTTTCATAATATGCTACTCTAATATTTTGTATATCTATTATGTCTGTGGTAATTTTTTCTCTTTTATTTCAGATTTTATTTATATGAGTCCTTTTTTTTTCCTTAGTGAGTCTAGCCAGTGGTTTGTTAAATTTATTGACTTTTTTAACAAACCAGCTTTTAGTTGTAAGTCTTTGTATATCATCATTTCTCTATTTTATTTAGTTCTGCTCTAATTTTTACTATTTCTTTTCTTCTTCTGATTTTGGGTTGCCTTTGTTCTTCTTTTTCTAGTTCCTTAAGGTGTTATGTTAGGCTGTTTACTTTGGATGTCTCTAGTTTCTTGATATAAGCCTGTAATGATAGAAACTTTCCTCTTATTACTGCTTTCATTGCATTCCAGAAATTTTGATATGTAACGTTGTTATTTATTTATTTATTTTTTTGTATTTTTCTGAAGCTGGAAACAGGCAAGCAGTCAGACAGGCTCCTGCATGCCCCCGACTGGGATCCACCTGGCATGCCCACCAGGAGGCGATGCTCTGCCCATCTGAGGTGTTGCTCTGTTGCAACCAGAGTCATTCTAGCACCTGAGGCAGAGGCTATAGAGCCATCCCCAGCGCCCGGGCCAACTTTGCTCCAATGGAGCCTTGGCTGCGGGAGGGGATGAGAGAGACAGAGAGGAAGGAGAGGGAGAGGGGTGGAGAAGCAGATGGGCACTTCTCCTGTGTGCCCTGGCCAGGAATCAAACCTGGGACTCTTTCACACCAGGCTGACGCTCTACCACTGAGCCAACCAACCAGGGCCTGTAAGGTTGTTATTTTCATTTGTCTTTATATACCTTTTGATTTCTGCTTTTATGTCTTCTTTTATGCAGTCATTTTTTTTAGAAGTATGTTATTTAATTTTCACATTTTTGTGGGTTTCTTTACTTCCTTTTTAAAATTGAATTCTAATTTCAAACCCTTATCATCAAAAAATATGCTTGGTATAATAGCAATCTTCCTGATTTTGTTGATAGGTTAGTTTTGTGGCCCTATATATGGCCTATCCTTGAGTATGTTCTCTACACAGTAGGGAAGAATGTATAATCTGATATTTTGGGATGGAATATACTCTAAATGTCTATTATGTCCATTTGGTCCAGACTGTCATTTAAGGCTGATATTTCTTTATTGATTTTCTGTTTGGATGGCCAGTCTATCTAAAGCCATCAATGGAGTGTTGAAATCTTGAAGTATGATTGCATTTTTGTCTGCTTCTATTTTTAGATCAGTTAGTAGATGTCTTATATATTTTGGTGCTCTCTCATTTGGTGCATATATATTAAGAAGTGTTATGTCTTCTTGATACAATGACCCCTTTATTATTAAGAAATGTCCATCTTTGTCTCTGGTTACCTTTGTTGTCTTCAACTCAGCATTGTCAAATATGAGTATGGCTACACCTGATTTTCTTTGGATATTATTTGCCTGAAGAATTATTTTCTAATCTTTCACTTTGAATCTACTTTTGTCTTTGCAGCTTAGATGTGGCTCTTGAAGGTGGAATATGGTTAGTTTCTGCTTTTTAATCCAATCTGCTACTCTGTGCCTCCTTATTTGTGAGTTCATTGTATTTATTTACATTTAGGGTAATTACTGACACTTGAGGATTTCCTATAACTATTCTATATTTTGTTTTCTGGTAGCTCTGTGTCTTGCTTGGTTCTTCTCTTTTTTGTTTCTGTCAGTTATTTCTGTTTGGTGGTATTCCATACTTCTTTTATCTTTTTTTTAAATGTGTGTTTCAGTAGTGGCTTTTTTTGTGGGTGGTTATCATTAGGTTATTAAATGAAAAAAGTTCATATGTACAAGAATTCTTTGTCTTATGAGTGCTCATGCATTCATGCTCTTTTGCTATTACAGATCTTTATTCTTTCCCCTTTTATGTTATTGTTTTCACAGATTATTATTGTGTCTATTATGACCTTGGAGCTTTCACTTATAGTTTTGATTTGTTTTGTTCATTGTATCTGGTTAAATAAACCCCTTTGTGTGTTTCCTGTGGTGGGTGTTTTCTGGTGATAAAGTCGCTCAGCTTCTGTATGTCTGTAAGTTTTTCTTTCTCCTTCATATTTAAAGGATAGCTTAGACAGATATAGTATTCTAGGCTGGTAATTACTCTTTCAGTATTTTAAATGTTTCTGTCCACTCTCTTCTGGCTTGTAGACTTTCTACTGAGAAGTCTAATGATAACTTAATGGAATTTCCTTTATATGTTATGTTCTTCTTTTTCTTAACTGCCTTGAGGATTCTTTCTTTGTCATTGATTTTTGACGATTTTATTACAATGTGCCTTGGAGTAGGTCTGTTCAGATTGCAGTGACTTGGCATTCTATTTGATCCTTGGATTCAAGGTTCTAATTCTTTCCATAGGTTTGGAAATTCTCATCAGTTATTTGTTTGATTAGGCTCTAAATTTTCTTCTCCCTCTCTTCTTTTTCTGATAAACCCATTATTCTTATATTTCTATTTCTGATGGAGTCATATATTTCTTGTAGAACTCTTTCATATCTTTTTATTTGCAAGTCTCTCTCTTCTAATTTCTGTGGCATCACTACTTACCTGTCTTCCATGTTACTGATTCTTTTCTCTATCAGGATTGTTCTATTAGCTAAACTTGCTACCTCAGTCTTCAATTCATGAATTGAGTTCTTCATCTCTGTTTTTAAAGTTTCAATCTTCTTGGTGAAGTTGGTAAATTTGTTTTCTAAGCTCATTAAGTTGCCTATTGGTGTCTTCCTGCATCTCACTGAGTATTTTTGGAACTTCAATTTTGAATTATCTATTATTTAACTCCAAGATTTCCATGTGATTAAGTTTTTGTGGGAATTTTTTTGAGAGATTTTTAATTTTCTTTTCTGAACTACATCTCTGTCTTGTGCAACGATGGTATTCAATTTCTTCTTCCTTGATTGCATTTGAGAGTAGTACTGTTAAGAACCCTACAAAAAAGAACTAAAAACATAAAAAATTAAAATAAATACAATAAAAAATATTTAAATTTAAAAAATTATGACAAGAAGAAAAATGCAGAAAAAATTAAATAAAAAAAAGTCAAAAAACAAAACACAAAAAATAAGAATAAAAATATAAGATTTAAAGAATATGAAATTTAAAAGAGAAAAACAGGGAAAAAGAATAAGAATAAAAAAAGGAAAAAAGGGTGAACAAGTGTGGACAAGTCCTGCTAGGGGTGAGGATGATGGAGATGCAAAGATCCGACTCCAGGGACCAGGTTCAGTGACGCAGATCCACTTGATTCAGGAAGTAAGCTAGCTTATATACATGGGTTCAGCCTATAGGATGTTACAGCATGTCCTTCATAGCCAATGGCTGAAAAGATCAGAGCTGTATGGTTGACACTAAGTCACTTCCTTAAAGTGGGTGAGCTCCCTTCCTGGGTATGTCCAGGAGGGTTCTGCGAGCTGGAATATTCTCACAGCATTGCATCAGCCACAGCTGCTAGGAATGCGCTCTGTGCTCCACCCACATCTCCCCCTTCTCTTTTAATTAAGGCCAATTGGACTTGATAAATGACAGCTTGTTGTTGTAGCTTCTGAATGCTATGCATTATGCAATGGAATCCTAGTAGAACTAAAACAACTATAATACCTATTATACTATATGCTAATAGATTAGCTGAATTAAACAATGAGGCAAGCTTCTGTAATGTTTGACTAGTTAGGAAATAGAATGGGGGTCTTAAACAGGGGATTCCTCCTAGGGGTCAGGATGTCATTTCCCTCCCATTGTGTTACAGAGACTTTCTAGGTGCCATTAAACACAGTTCCATTTTGATTGTAAAAAATGAACGTAGGTCCATGCACCCCCTTACCCACAAAGGTCCCAGCATTCAAACACAGAATGGATGTCTTGCCATGGGCTGCGTACTGCATATGGTTGCAAGGCACATTACACAAATTACAACATGACAAATCATACAATTTCAATAATTACAAAGGTACATTTCACCAGTCTCTGAGTACTTTGCCAAAAGCACAAAATGTCCTCAGCCTTCTTTCTAGTCATGAGAAACTTTCCCGGAGCAGGGGACTGCTTCAAGCAAAGCTGCCCACAACCTCATCAGGGTACTTCACACTGTCCAAAATCCACAAGTCCATCCAACAAAGGAGCCAGTGTTCATTCCAGTAGTAGTCCAGTAAATCAGTCCATGCATGTGAGGCCTCAGCCACACCCCTTATTCCTGCTGTCCTGGCAGGTCTTACACTGTCCCAAATAGGAACACATGGCAATGGCAGTCAGCATTTCCATCTCTGCTCTGGAAAGCATAATTGCATCCACTCCTATGTCCCAAAATGTCAGCAAACCCACCAGTGGCTTAGCAGGCACTCCCTGCCATTCCAGTGGCCACTCGGCAATGCAAGCCTGGCTTCCAGGATGTTCATTCATTCTCCCGCTGCATCTGCCACCATTTAACTTCTGGAGTCTGTGAATCGCAACTCTGGCCCAGTTCTCCTCATCCTCCAAAGATGAACTGAAAGCACCAGCTCACGCTGCTGAGCTCGAGCCCCTGGCTGCCACTGCCTGCATCTGGGACTCAGCAGTTACTATAGCACACATAAGCAAGAACAGAGTACCAGGGCTTGGGGGCCCGTCAGGGGCAATTCTCTGGGCCCGCCCCACGAAAGTCTCCACATCCCCCCAGGTGATGGAGCACGCATGCTGGCTGCAAAGTCTTCTTCTGGAGCGCTGAGGACCTCCTCCTCTCAGGTGTAATTGGTGTAGAGAAGGCCAGGGCTGTGGCTTTGGATGGATGAAGACTGAACCATTTAGTGGGTGCCCAAGAAACCCTATCAAGCAGGTTGGGGGGTTCCTGGTATCCAAATTGGCTGAAAAACACAAGCATAACCTCTTAACCTCTCCCTTGTGTTAGAAGAGGGTGTGATCCCCACCACTGTGCCATGGCTGGGTCCTTCTAGCGTCATTTCAGAGAGGGGGTGGGGGAGAAAGATAGTGAGAGATACAGAACAGACAGAAAGAAAAAAGACACATGGGGGCATATAGGCTGGCACATGGGTCTGCAGCAGGAACATGTGTTGGAGAAAATGGCATCTGAGAGGCTGGGGTGGGGCATTGAACCCTGGTAGGGAATGCAGAAGTAGTGACTTCCACTTTTTCCAGCAGCACAGCTGATGGTGCAGTTAGCAATTCGGTTGGTTTCATTTCTGCCTGCTCAGCCGCGATTTTGTCAAACTCGGAGGCTAAACTACTTTCCCCCTCAGAAGGGGGCCAAATAGGGAGGTAGGGGCTCCTCAGAGACAGAGGCAGCTTGCAATATTTTTGGCACTGGCAGAGGGTCCCTAGCAGGAGCACTGGTCAGGCAGGCATGTATCGCTAGCAGGGCAGGAATGAGGCCAAGAGGAAAGGTTTGACCCCCATGTACTTTGGTGGAACTAACATGCCAGAAAGCTCGGGCCCAAGTATCTGGGTCCCAGAGAGGCGCATCCCTAATCCAGAGATTGAAACCAGACAGGATCTCCCAGTAAGTACAGGAATCCTTTTCACAAACTTTAACTCGCCTACTTTGCAATTAGAAGTGCAGGGCTTGAGCCTGTGGGGCTTGAGAGTGGGGGAGAAGGTTACCCATTGCAGACGGTCACTCACCCATCCCTTGGATGCCGATTAGGTCCCTGCCTGACGTTGAGCGCCAGTGGTGGACAAGGCCTGCTGAGGGTGAGGACGGTGGAGACGCAAAGACCCAACTACAGGGACCAGGTTCAGTGACGCAGATCCACTTTATTCAGGAAGTAAGCTAGCTTATATACATGGGTTCAGCCTATAGGATGTTACAGCGAGTCCTTCATAGCCAATGGCTGAAAAGATCAGAGAGCTGCGTGGTTGACGCTAAGTCGCTTCCTTAAAGTGAGTGAGCTCCCTTCCTGGATATGCTCAGGAGGGTTCTGGGAGCTAGAGTATTCTCACAGCATTGCATCAGGCACAGCTGCTAGGAATGAGCTCTGCGCTCCACCCACAAACAAGGAAAAATAAATTTTGGTTTTGAGAGGTTTCTTTCAGTAAAGGTCACTCTATTACAACTTTTAGCTCTGTGAATTCCTGGTCTGTCCACCACTGAGATGTTGCTGTCGCAATGATGTAAGTAGGGCTGTAGTCATGTTGGTGGGTGGGGTGTGCTGTGAGGGTTTATAGTTTCAGCCTTATGGCTTTGGCTTAAGAGTTTCAGCTTTTCAGCTTTACAACTCTAGCAATGGTGATCTCCAGCTTCAAGTGCTACTTTCCAGGTCTCAGCAGACCTGGGGTCAAACATGGAGCACCTCTGTTTCTCAGGCAAGAGAGTAGCTCTAGAGAGCTGGATGTGGAGTTTGTCTCCACCACTCTCAGTACTGCAGGATAACAAAGGTGGTACCTGGGAGGCTGGAGGGCTGTACTTTAACTTTCTCTGTCTCTTCCAAGTTTGGGTTACAAGCAAACCTTGGGAAAACTGGCCATGACCCAAACTCTGGCTGCTTTGTTTTATCTCCCCTTTTCTCCTCTATCTTACTGCTACTCCTGGCATAAAGAGACCCAGTCACTCCCAGTTTCCCTCCCCATATTCCTCAGACAAAATCCAGAGAGCCCAAGATTTCCTCCTACCCTAGAGAAAAACAAAAAAACAAAAAAAAACATCACTCCAGGTTTGTCTCCTCTCTTCTCCAAAGCCCAATACAGATGCATTTTATCTTTTGTTTCTCTTTTCACCCTGCCCCACCTTTAGTCCATTCAGTTCATGGATCTTTCAGGTGCTCCTGCAAACCCAGATGGGGTTCCTTTCATGAGTTATAGTTGTTCAATTTGTTGAACTTTCAAGCAGAGAGATCAGGAGTATCTCTCATACTGCCATTACTCACTATATAAAAGCATTAAATATGGTTTTGTGCCCACTTCCACCATGAGATGGAAGGTTTACTCCCACACCACTAACAATGCTCTGGACACCAGCTGAGTATTCTACAATTTAACTCAGTTTGATTGTATCTACTTGGAGATAGCATCAGGTCACACAAGCCAAGGGTTTAGTTTTATAGACTGCTGATTACAAACACCAGCCCAAGCTGAAGTTATCATCTGTACTTCTGACTAGCCAGCTACAGATTAGAAGTTCCCACAATCTCCTCCTTGGACTTCAGATGCCAGTCACAAGTTCAGGGTTTTGCCTGTAATTCTGACCAATTGGCTACAAATCAGAGATTTCTACAGTTCTTTCTGTGGGTTCAGTTAAGTTGTTTGAAAGAATTGACTTTCAAGACCTTCCTCAGTATTTCTCTAGGCCTATCTTTTTGGTGAAACACACAAAAAAGTAAGAAGACAGTACATGCTCAGATAAAACTTGGAGAAATTTGCAGGAAAGGACAAGAAATTCTCAGGAAAATCTGAAAACATTGTTTTGTAGTCTAAGAGGGAAAGGCCATTTATGAATTGCATCCAGCACTCTAATTCCTAGTGCACAATGGAGGGCCAACACAGTATAGAGTTGGGGCTAGTTTCTGAACGTAGATTTAAAATGTTTCAGTGGGAGAAATAGAAGCTTTTTAGAAGTAAGGGATCAGATTCTAGCCATAACTGTGCTTTAGTTTGCTCAGTGACATTTCTAAATCAGGGTAGTGCAAGATCAAGGTGCAAGGCAGAGAGCTTCTACCTGCCTCGCAAGAGGTTCCTTCTCATTGTTCTCACCTAGCCTTTCCTTTTCTTATAAGGCCACTAATCTCATACTAAGAGACCTATCTTCATGGCCTAACCTAACCCTAATTGATTCCTAAAGACCTCATTTTCAAATACTATCACATTGGGAGTTAGAACTTCAATATATAAGTTGTGGGGAGGCACAAACATATAACAGTACCCTGAACTTGCTGGGCATTGTGTCTGAGCAACTGTTTAAACACGTGCTGGCTGAATAACTTAAAAAATCTAGTGCAAAGATTCTAGGCCTTTTGTTGAAAATGTAAGGGGAAAGACCGAGCTTTTATTTTTTTATAATGGTCTTTCTCTCTTGAAGAAACATGTTTGTTATTTTACTTTTTATCATGTACTTTTTGGGGACAAAGGGATACCTGTGGGGTACCTGCAAATATACACAGAAAGAAACACAAGGTCCAGGATCAGGAGCATACCAAGGGCAACAGGCAATAGCAGCAGCACCTATTCAATAAAATATTCACAAAATATAAATTTCATAATGGCATAGGTAAAATAACAAGTGGCAAAGAAACATCCTGGGGAGATGTGGCAGGAGCAGCAGGTGTGAATGTATATGAGTCAGGCTTCAAACCTGCCCCATTTTCATATCAGATTTTAATTATAGAACATAAATTCAGAAATAAAGTTGCTTAAAAAATTCAAGACAACATTAAACCCCAAGCACCACAGAGTGTTAAACCTCAAGTGTTGGGTACTCTTTTGAAAGCAGAGTCCTGATTGTTATATTAATCACATACCCATGAAGAGCCTATTAACATTAACTAAATCTGCATAAGTCCACCTTTGAGATACATTGCTTATTCTTCCTGAGGAAGAAGGAAGGCAAAAGGGCTCTATAGGGCCATACTTGTAACCATAAAGTCATTATTTTTTATAAAATATGTAAAATTACTTGACTATCTAAGATGCAATATTAGCATCTGCTTAAAATTATTTGGTAAATTTACCAGGCTCCATTATAAATTTTTAAATTAATTTTGTGTATTGGATATAATTCATTATTTAATTACAACATTACATATCAATAAAAAATTGAAACAATAAATGATTACATTGACATTAATATAAATGAGAAATGAGTTAGAGCAGAAAAGCAGAAAAACAACTGAAAAAATGGTAAATGAATTTAGAGGATTAAATAACCTTTCTAAAGTCACTTTTGTAAGTGAATTTATAGAGCTACAAGTAGAAGAGAAGTGTTCCGACTTGAGAGCCCTTGGTCTTGAGCACAAAATTATACTCTCCCCTTAAATGATGATCCAGGATGCTGAGAAAATGTGTTCCATCAATCATTGTGTGCTCTAACGCAGATCAAGTTAACAACAGGTTAATGGAGACTCACAAGGTAATCAATAAACCTCACTTGTTTCTGCCTTCATTTTCTTAGAAGTCATGGCTTTCTATTCATGCCTCAGCGACAGATTAGAAACTAAAATCCTAAGAGACCTTAGTCCCTTTACAAAACAGTCGCTAGGGGATTTTCCACTGGAAGCTTTTTCCAAGAAAAAAGCAGTGCCCTCATAAAGAACTGTACAGGCTGAAATAAGACAGAGACAGGATTCTTGGTGCTCAGTCTGGTAAGTCTTCCATGTCCTAGCTCACATCGCATCCTTGCTTCCCCGTGATGGGTGAAGGGGAAGAAGAGGCATAGGAGAGGTCGAGAAGAGAGATAGGATATGTTTTGGAGTAGGAAGGCTAAGGATGCAGCTGAGAAAATGAATAGAATCTCATTTAGGATTGGCCATATAATCTGAGTAATGCTGGTAATATCTGTTTATTTATATACTAATTATTCATGGGTGTGATCAGTTTATAAAAAATTAATTGAGCTGCACTGTTATGTGTGCACTGTGTTTATGAACCTGAAAATTCAATAAGATATTCACAAAATATCTATCCCTTGATGGTAAATACAATATATCATTTATGTTCCATATCTCCTGTATTGCTTATTACAGTAGGTCTATTGCATCAAGCAAGAAATTAATGTTAAAATAAAAAATGGTTATAAAGGCTCCTTAGGACAGTAAGAATTAACAATAATAACTGATAATATAATAGAACAATTGCAACATTATACTGTAATAAAAGTTATGTAAATATGGTCTCTCTCAGTCTCTCGAAATATCTTACTATCTTTTACTCACCCTTCTTGAGATGATGTTAGATGCCGGTCCATGGGTAACTCTTTCACCTACTGGCTACAGTCTGTGGACTGGCAGGTGAAAAACACTGGTCTAGAAAATACCCTGACTTTTTTGCTGAAATTGAGGTCATAGTTAGTGGAGTGTGGCTCTGGAGTTACAAAGGATTAGAAAAGAGAAGTTTTACAATGAAACAATTACTCATATGTGTGAACAAACCCTTTAGAAATACTTCCCAATCATGACCTACCAGGCAGTGGCACAGTGGACAGAGCCTGTGATGCCGAGGACCCAGGTCAAGACCCCAAAGTCACAGCTTGAGCATTGGCTGACCAGTTTGAGCACAGGCTAATCAGTTTGAGCATGGGGTTGTGGCTTGAGTGTGGGATCATAGACATGGTCCCCATGATGGCTGGCTAGAGCCCAAAGGTCACTGGCTTGAAGCCCAAGGTTGCCAGCTTAAGCAAGAGGTCACTGGCTTGGCTGGAGCCCCCCCCCCCCGGATCAAGGCACATATGAGAAAACAATCAATGAACAAATAAAGTACTGCAAGGAAGAATTGACGTTTCTCATCTCTCTTCTTTCCTGTCTGTTCCTATCTGTCTCTGTCTGTCTCCATCTCTCTCACTAAAATAAACCAAAATTGTTATAAACAAGCTACATGAAGACATATTATAGGGTTATAAGAAAATTTGAAAATGATTGAATTATCATACACTTCGTTTTATATTACTACTAATACTTTTTTCTCTCTAGTTTCTATTGACATTTTGGTATGTATTTTACATTCCTAAAGTCACAAATCAGAAATACTAGCATATTTTATTCAGAGGGATGCTGTGAGTTTTTAAAAAGATTGTGAATTGGTGTACATCTGGAGTATTTGTGTGTGTGTGTGTATGGTATCTATATTTTTAATGTAGGTTAAGCATACATTGCCTTTTCCTTTATTTCTATTATTTTTATTTCCATTCATTACTTTTCTCTTTTATTTAATTTTCCATACATTCTGTTAAAAGCACTTTGAACTCTGACAAGTTCCTTAAATTCTTTGATCCTTTGATTACAATACTTATATGTAAAATCTAAAGAGTGTTTTTGAGAAAATATTGCAGATGATTTTTGAACAGCCTGACAAACAGCCTTATAAATAGTATGCAGCACCTAGCTGGTAGTGAATGTTGCTATTTTCATTATTATTGTTTACATTTTTAGTAATAATAATGGATCGATACTAACAAATGGACCAATTTTAACCCTTTAAAGTAATTTTTTCTATTTTGGCATAAATGTTGATCACTTCAGGTGTTTGTTAACGGTTATTATCCCTGTGTGTTGTCATTCAATTAAGTGGAATTAATTGCCATCACTACATTTAGAAGCTAGCAGAATCTTGAATTGGTCAAACTTGAAGGAGAGATTCTTTCAGTGATAATGGCAATGATGAGAAAAGTGAGTTTAAGTGTTTTTACGGTATATTATCTTTAGGTCTTCAAAGCTACAGAACACTATCTGGTGACCTGTATATTGGGTGAACATACATTTCTGAAGACTCATGCATTACCTAGCAGGATGTCTATTTCCAATGACACCCAGTTTCACCCCTCCTCTTTTTTGTTGCTGGGGATCCCAGGACTGGAAACACTGCACATCTGGATTGGCTTTCCCTTTTGTGCTGTGTACATGATTGCACTCATAGGAAACTTCACTATTCTTTTTGTGATTCAGGTTGACAGCAACCTACACCAACCTATGTTCTATTTCCTGGCCATGTTGGCTACCATTGACTTGGGTCTCTCAATAGCTACTATCCCCAAGATGCTCGGGATCTTCTGGTTTAATCTCAGCGATATCATCTTTGAAGCCTGCCTCACTCAAATGTTTTTCATTCACAACTTCACACTGATGGAATCAGCAGTTCTCTTGGCTATGGCTTATGATCGTTATGTGGCCATCTGTAACCCACTCCGATATAGCACAATCCTCACCAACAAGGTTGTTTCTTTGATTGGTCTTGGTGTATTAGTAAGGGCATTTATTTTTGTGATTCCATTTGTATTTCTCATTTTGCGATTGCCCTTCTGTAGAAATCATGTCATTCCTCATGCTTACTGTGAGCACATGGGTCTTGCTCACCTATCTTGTGCCAGCATTAAGATCAATATTATTTATGGCTTATGTGCAATTTGTAATTTACTGTTTGACATTATAGCCATTGCCCTTTCTTATGTTCATATACTCCATGCTGTTTTTCGTCTTCCTTCTCTTGAAGCCCGACTCAAGTCTCTCAGCACTTGTGGTTCTCATGTTGTTGTAATTCTTGCCTTCTATACACCAGCCCTCTTTTCCTTCATGACACATCGCTTTGGCCAAAACGTCCCTCGCTATATTCACATACTTTTGGCCAATCTCTATGTCATAGTGCCACCAATGCTTAATCCTGTCATATATGGAGTTAGAACCAAGCAGATCTATGATCGTGTGAAGAAAATATTATTACAGAAACAAGAAATGGAAAAATAATGACACCTAATACAAGCAATTTTCAATGTAAAATTTTATGAAACAAGTCGGAGAAATGCTTTATAAAAAATTATGTTCAAATATGTATCTATATTGGCTCACTCTGTAAGTATTTTATTTCCATCTGCTTTTTAGACCACTTCTCAATATCTATTGCTGCATTTATTTTCTTCTTTATAATTTTATTTAGCTGGTTATATTATTTTTCTCTATTTTTTTCAATATCTGGTAAATATTTTTATATCAAAACCTTAAATATATCTATTGTTAATAAATTAATTGATTTTTCCTGAAGCATCTTTCTTCTCCCAATATAATTAAAATCATTTTCTTAGTATCTGTTTTTATGACTGAAGGATACTTGGGTTAATATCGTGACTGCCACTTTGCCTGATCTTATAGAATTTATAGTTTAAAATTTGTCAGAAAACTCAACTTTAAAATATCCATTCTTTTTCTTTCATCTTTTTAATATCTTGATAATTAAATGTATCTTTGTTTATGAAAACTTTAAATTTATGCAATCTGACAATTTTAGTATTTTATACACTATTAATTTAATGCATATTTAACATAATTATTGCACTCGCTCTCTTTCCCTTTCTTCTTTATTCCTTCCCTCCCAGAGCATGCCCACTCAAATCTTCTTTTTGAGTGTACTTTCCTAAGCTCCTAAGACCCTTCTTTTGCTTCTATAACTTGTATCTTTACTCTATTTATTTTACAGCTCACTTTGTCACTTTTGTAACATTCTCCCATCCAAGTACTAACCAAGTACAACCCTGCTTAGCTTCTGAGATCAGACTACATCAGGTGCAATCAGGGTAGTAAAGGCTGTAGACTACTTCTATAACTATCTAAATAAACTTTCTCTTATACTTAAAAAAAGCAATTATTGTTACTTTTTCTTCTAAGTTGACTATTTTATATTTATTATATTAGCCTGACCTGTGGTGGCACAATGGATAAAGCATCGACCTGGAATGCTGAGGTCGCTGGTTCAAAACCTTGGGTTTGCCTGGTCAAAGCACATATGGGAGTTGAATCTTCCTGCTCCTCCCTTCTCTCCCTCCCTCTCTCCCTTTCTCTCTCTCTCTCCCCCTCTATATTTATTATATTTACTTCAACCTGAGTTGTAGATCATTCACAATAAATATTCTTTTCTGTTGCATTATTTTTATTGCCATCACATTTGATTTTATTTATAATTTTACAATTATTTAGCCATTGCCCTACAGATGTCCATTCAAATTATTTATGTACTTTATGACTTATACTATTATTTGCTTAACTTACTTTTTATAAGTTTTAAAACTAACATGCTTTATACAGTCAATATTTATTTAAATATGCCAAAATATTTACTATTTTGATTGTTATTCTTTCCTCCTTGAATCTTCAAATTTCTATCTGTAATTATTTTGCTCATGTCTGAAAAATAAACTCAAATATTACCTTGAAACAATTTTGCTGGTGGTAAGTTTTTCTGTTTTTAGTTTTTTTAAGTAACTATTTATTTTAAGGTTATTTAAAAATATAGAATTTTAAATTAACTGTAGCTTTTCCAGCATTATGGAAGTATAATTGACAAATAAAAACTGTCTATATTTATTTTATATAATGTGATATTTTAAAGATATATACATGATATACAAATACAGGGTAAGGCAAAAGTAGGTTTACTTTGGCGACTTAATTTCGTCTCTTCATTAGCTAAAGTAATCCATTAACTCAATCAATCAACTATTTAATAAAATAATTAAGAAAAAAGGGTGTTTATACTTGGAGAATAAATGGAATGAGGTACTAAACAAGGGTAGGAAGAGAGGAGCAGCTCAGGGAAAGAAAACTATAGTAAGATATGCTGAAACAGGCTGACAGAGTAATATCAGAAGGAACAAAAAAGAGAGGGAGAAAAGAAAATGAGTAACAGAAGAAAGAGAAGTAGAAGGAAAAAGAAGGGGGTAAAAGAGAAGATGAGGAGAGGTAGAAGGGAAAAGAGAAGGTGAAGAGAGAAGGAACACCTGTTACCCACAGTGTAAGTGAAAAGATGTCTTCTGTAACTTGACCTCTTAGATCTTTGAGAATCATGAGCATGTCTTATATTATTCTTCCAAATAATCATAAAGAATCATTATTCATCCACCTAATCATTTTAAAATTAAAAGCTTTTATTATTTTTATACCCTGAATGGTGAAATGCACAAAGAAATAACATTGACTTCTTTCCATTGAGTGACCATTTGTCCTTTTCAAAATGTCTCCTCATTCCTTAGATAACATACATATTAACATTTAACCCTCTTGACAAAAACAAACAAACAAAACAAAAAACAACTGGAGGTACTTATTCACTATTTATTTATGGATGAATATTCTAGCATACTTTCACGAATCTGCTTGGTCCTAATTCCATAGATGACAGGGTTGAGCATTAGTGGAATAACTACAGAGTTTAGCCAGAAAGATATAAATGTAGTGTGAAACATTTTGGCCAAAGCTGTGTGCCATAAAAGATAAAAGAGCTGGGTGTAAAAGGCAAAAATTACACAGACAAGGGAATCACAGGCGCTGAGAGACTTGAGACTGGCCTTGCGAGAAGGAAGATTGAAAACAGCACAGAGAATGTGGGTATAGGAGAGAGCAATAGCTATGACGTCAACTCCCAAGATTGCACTGATCCCCAATGACCCTGATGCTTGCACAGTCCAGGCAAGCAAGACCCATGTGCTCACAGTATGTGTGAGGGATGACATGGTGTCCACGGAAGGATAGGAAATACAAAAGGGAAAACAGTGAGAAAAGATCTCCCAATCACTCCCAAACCAATAAGAGATACTTTTTTGTTAGTAAGAACTGTGCTATAATAAAGAGGGTTACAGATAGCTACATAGTGATCATAAGCCATGGCAAGAAGTACTGCAGATTTCATGCCAGTGAAGATGTGGATGAAAAATCATCTGAGTGAGGTAAGCACTAAAAATGATCTCCTTGAGGCTGAACCAGAATATGCCCAGTATGTTAGGGATGGTGACAGTGGTGTTACCCAGGTCAGCGGTAGCCAGCATAGCCAGAAAGTAGAACATGAGCTGGTGGAGGCTGAGCTCAGTCTGGATGACAAACAAGATAGTGAGGTTCCCTATGAGTACAATCATATACACAGCACAGAAAGGGAAGTCAATCTATATGTGGATGTTTTTCAGTCCTGGAATTCCCAGCAGCACTAAGAAAGAGGGGTGTAACTGGGTATCATTAGAAAGAGACATCTCGCTTATGATTTCTTATGAATGTGTTCATTGCAGATGTGTGGGGACCCATAATAGTCAGTTACCATGGTGTTTTACAGTACAGGTGAAAAAAATAAATATCATACCCATTTATCCAATTATTAATAACCTCATCAATAGTTTTGTTGTTCAAATAATTGAAATCTTCTTAGGAAAACTTCTATAATTGTAATTCAGTTACAGAAAACAATTTCATTACTCTAAATCTTTACTTCATAATGCATTTTTATTTATTCTATGCAGTGCCATCTTTTACTGTATGCATTTATTTATGTATCTCCTTGTTTACATATATATGCTATATATATACAAGTATGTATATATACATTTATAATTACAGAGTAATGAGTGAATGAATGAATTGTATTTTATATATACACACACACATTTATTATGCTCTTCATCAACATGTTTCTGTTCCTTTTATTTTTTTTCTTATTAAGTGAGAGGCAGGGAAGGAGAAAGACAAACTCCCACATTCACCTTGACAGGGATCCACCAGGCAATACCCATCTGGGACCAGGGCTTTGTTGCTTGGCAACCAAGCTATTTTAGTGCCTGAGGTGAAGCCATGGAGTCATCGTCAGATCTCAGGGCCAATTTGCTCATTCTAGCCATAGCTGTGGGAGGAAAAGAGAGAGAGAGAGTGAGAGAAAGAGAAAGAAGGGGAAAGTAGAAGGGTGGACAAGCAGATGCTTGTTTCTCCTGTGTGCTCTGACAGGGAATAGAACCCGGGATTTTCACATGCTGGGCTGATGCTCTATCACTGAGCCAAATGTCCAGAGCCACATCTTTTCCACATAACAAATTATTAAACCAAAACCATAATATTCCTTACTACTTACTAACCCTCTCTATGAGCTTTCCTCATATATACTAATGACAATTGATGCTCACTAATGAATTAAAAATTCTAACCAAAAACACACATAGCACACAGGTACAAGTTATTGTTTCTCCTTTGTGATTATATTTTTAAATTTCTAAAAGCACTCTAGAGGTTGTTAAAAATCACAACGGAGGAAGGAATGTTAAGATTCATCATCTCTTCCTGACCAGGCAGTGGCACCGTGGATAGAGCATTGGACTGGGATGCAGAGGATCCAGGTTCAAAACCCCAAAGTTGCCGACTTGCAGGCTCATCCGGTTTGAGCCTGGGCTCACCTGCTTGAGTGCGGGTTGCTCACTTGAGAATAGGATTATAGACATGACCACATGACATGGTCACGGGCTTGAAGCACAAGGTTGCTGTCTTGAGCTCAAGGTTGCTGGCTTAGGCAAGGGGTCACGTGCTCTGCTGTAGCACCTCATCAAGGCACATATGAGAAAGCGATCAATGAACAACTAAAGTGGTGCAACAAAGAACTGATACTTCTCATCTGTTTCCCTTTTCCCTTCCTGCCTGTCAGTCCCTTTTTCTGTCTCTCTTGCTAAAAAAAAAAGATAAAAAAAAGGATTTATCTTCTAAGAATGATGACTCTCAGAGATTTTAATGCACTGATCTCCAAAGTGAGTTATATGAAAACTTAAATGGTAAACAGAATATTAAAAAATGTATTAATTTCCTCCTTTATGCATATTAATGACTAGTGGTTGAAAAAAAACTAATCAGTTAACCAAAGTATTAAGGAGGAGATAAAATAGAGAAAACAAAAATTACATTGGAGTATAAAGAACATTCTAGGTTTCATAATAATTAACCCACTTGGAACTAATAAAATGTCCCATATCTTAAGGGATTCTTTATAGAACTGTATTCCCCTATTAGAGTGGAAAACCAAGTAAAGCAAATATTCTCTTATCTAGTATTTGGTGATTTATAATTACATTATGATTAAGGCAAAGTAGATGTGAAAACACCTGTTAGACTGAATAAATATTGGCCTGAATTTAAAAGCCAAAAATACTCAACCAAAGAGGGAAAAGACATTCCATGCCAATAGGAAGTTTTGGTTTAGATGCTTAAGTATGAAACCCTTGTCTAGTCTGAGAAATGTTTAAATTAGGAAATTAAAAGGAAAGGGAGGGAGAGAAAGACCTGATATTATGCAATATAAAAAAAACACACTTTTAGTAGAGACTCTTTATTTTAACACATCATTGAGTGTGTCCCATGGCTTCAAAAGGTGTACTTCTTGCCAAAAACATGAAGTGATACAAGAGGCAGTTAGAAAATTAAAAATATAATGACTACAGGGCAGCAAAATGTCACAGACTTGAAAACCAAAGATTGTTTCTTATTAAATAACTCTCTGGTTTACTCTCAAATAGCTTCTTTATGACTCTGTAGATCAGGGGTCCCCAAACTTTTTACACAGGGGGCCAGTTCACTGTCTCTCAGACCGTTGGAGGGCCGGATATAAAAAAAAAAAACTATGAACAAATCCCTATGCACACTGCACGTATCTTATTTTAAAGTAAAAAAACAAAACGGGAACAAATACAGTATTTAAAATAAAGAACAAGTAAATATAAATCAACAAACTGACCAATATTTCAATGGGAACTACGCTCCTCTCACTGACCACCAATGAAAGTGGTACCCTTCCAGAAGTGCGGCGGGGGCCGGATAAATGGCCTCAGGGGGCCGCATGTGGCCCGTGGGCCCGTGGGCCGTAGTTTGGGGACCCCTGCTGTAGATGTTCATACAAAAGTTATAAGATGCTGTAAACAGTGAGATATTTTCATTATGTATGTGTGTGTGAAAGTTGTGGCAAATGGTAAAATGAATACATACATACTGCTCAGAAAAATTAAGGGATATTTCCAAATGAATATGAAGTGATAAAACAATGAAGCATTTGATTTTTTCCTTATTAAACAAGAATATCAGAAAAGCAATCGACAAGTCAAAGAAAGTTGTTCGATAATTCAAATAAGATGCAAAACCAACTTTTATTTCATGGGTGAAAATGCACTATACAAAAGGCTGAAAGCACTGGAGTGTCTGTCTGCACATTCCCTGATTCCCTAATTTCTGTGTTACACAAATGATTGTTAAGGAATTTTCCCCCCGGATTTTAAGGAGAATGTAAATTATTCTAAACTATAGGAAATAATGAATAACTGTAAAGACAAAACTCTCACTCACACAGGTATACTCTTGAGCGGCTGATAAAAGAGAAAAGAAATACAAAAATACTCAGAGGCAGATTCTGCTACAGAGAAGAAAGAAAGTAATTTTATTGCAAATTTGGAGTAACAAGAAAAAATAGTGACAGAATCATATCTCTACTATGTACTTATTATCTTTGGAACAATATTTTACAAAATTATCTGAAATTACATTTACTTACTATTTTAATCTAATTTTTAAACAATGAGCTTTTTAAAGTTAATGAAACTTTTTCTTACTTGTATCTATATACCCAAAATCCTATGCTAGACCTGGAATATTGGTTGAAAAATTTTTTTAAATGCATATTGTAAAATAATTTTTTAAATAATGAACTTAAATTTGTTAATATAAAGATTATTTTAACTGTGATCTTTGTATTCTGTAATTTAAGGAAATAAGAAGCAAAATGTGTTTTGTGAGATTTCTTTAATAAAAATAAAATAAAATATAGCTTAAATGATATAAGATGTATCCTAAAAGGGTCTTAAGACTTGGGTGATGAAGATAATCAATGAAGAAGACGCATGGCTTAGTGCCACCTTGAAAATTTTAGCTGATGAAGGAGGAAATTCTTTATGGTTGCAGAGAAAGGTTAATCTTTCCAATACACAATCCATGCCCATTCAAGGCACTAGATACTGAAAATCCTGGTCCTTAAAAAAGATATCTGCCAACATTACATGGGGAATTACATTAGCAAAATCTTGTGATTTCTGGAACAGACCACTTTTTTTTTTCTATTTTTTTTTTTTTTTTTTTTAGTGTTCACAGACATGGTAATCTGTTTCTACATCACAATATTCTTTTTGAGTATAGGGTTGATTTTTGACCTACGCTGCACAAAGCAGTGATAAGAAATGCACAAGGCAGTGATAAGAAATATTCCTATTGTCTTTTTTAATGCCTTTTACTTGTAATTACCCTAGTCTTGGGATGTGAGAGAACGCATTTACAGTTTATTTTATTTTATTTTTTTACCTCTTCCTGATAGGAAACAATGAATAAATCTTCCTAAATCTGACCACATAATGATTGAAAGGATAAAAATGCAAACAAGAGTTATCAGTGATATTTTTGCTATTATATGTAAATATAGAACTTCCTTATGTCATGAACCCAATCTCGGTCCCTTTGCTGTCCTCAGCTTTGATACTACTCTCATTTTTTCTTTCTTCTTCACTATGTGTCATCTTATCTGTGGGCTAGAAAAGGAGGTAGTAAACTTACAAACTGTGTACCATAGCAATTCTGAGCTTACGTTCCCAAAGAAGTCTTGGACTTTTTAGTCTTTATATGATGCTCCCCAAAGGAAAGACTCATGAATTCTCTAGATCCTTATTTGTAAAGGGAAGGAGGACCCAGAGATTATCCACCAGGATGTTCTGCCCTTCTCTCACAATAAGGAAGCGAGCTATTCAGAATCAGTGATGTGACCTGAACCAATGTGAACACTCCTTGCCCAGAAGAAAGACCATTACACACATCAGAAATCTGAAACTCCTCGCCCTGGCCAGTTGGCTCAGTGGTAGAGCATCGTCCTGGTGTACAGAAGTCCTGGGTTCGATTCCCGGCCAGGGCACACAGGAGAAGTGCCCATCTGCTTCTCCACCCCTCCCTCACTCCTTCCTCTCTGTCTCTCTCTTCCCCTCCCGCAGCCAAGGCTCCATTGGAGCAAGGATGGCCCCGGCGCTGGGGATGGCTCCTTGACCTCTACCCCAGGAGCTAGAGTGGCTCTGGTCGCCAAGATGGTGACGCCCAGGATGGGCAGAGCATCGCCCCCTGGTGGGCAGAGCATCGCCCCATGGTGGACGTGCCGGGTGGATCCCGGTCGGGCGCATGGAAGTCTGTCTAACTGTCTCTCCCTGTTTCCAGCTTCAGAAAAAAAAAAAAAATGAAAAAAAAAAATTTTATGGTGATTGTCTGCAAACACCCACCACAAAAATTATTTTTTGTGTGTATGTATAGAGGAAAAACAGATGAATTTAATGTAAATATTAAAGGTGTGAGGTTCATCAAAGGAGGAACGCACAGGCCTGATGAGTTTAATAAGAAATTTATTTATGCATCTGCAAAACCGATGGGCTGAGACCCTAGTAGCATGAGTGCTGAGATGCAGGAAAGAGGGTGGTTGACATAGGGACTACTGCAGGCATCTGTTGACATGCTGGTTGATACACCTGGACATGCTCAAATTAGCATATCCTGGTTTGTGGTCTTGGTCACAGACTGTCTCCTTTTCCCAGTCTTCAGATTCCTCCTGAAAGCCTTTATAGGGTTAGTGACAGATGTTAGCTGGGTGGCTAGCCTTGACAAGGAGCCAGAGGCTTAGCCTTGACATGGAACCCTAGAGCAGGTTAGCCTTAGGGGAATCCTGGGGCAGGGTGAGGGCTGATCACTAAGCAACAGTGTGTTTAAATCAGTGATAGGAAGAAAGCTACGGGAACTGCCCTGCAGCCAAATTGCTTCAAGTTTCTCCTGGCTGATTGAAGTTTTCATAAGGGACCCTGGACCCAAACCTAACAAAAGGCATTTACTCTTAGGAACTGGGAAAATGCCTACAAAATTTCATGTGTAAAACCATTAGACCTTTTTTGAGGCAAAGTTGACCCCCAAAAAACAATCTGCAACTGTCTTTCATAAGCTTGATTCTAACTGGAGAGTCAATATGGAATTGTGCTTTTTGAGAACCTAGTATGTTCCTTCTCGGAAGTTTTACCTAACAAATGTTAAAGGATTGAGTATTTTACTTTCATCAGCAAATATATATTTTGGCAAATACCTGCCAAGTGACTTTAGAGAAAAATCAAAAGAAGATTTTTGATATTGTTGCATTTATCTATCACTGCCATAAACAATGCTACATAAACTACAAAAAATAATGGCTGGTGTTTGCCATTTGCTAATGTATACTTTTCATGTGACTAACTCTAAACTGGACATTTTTAAGGAAGAAAATGCCAGGAAACTGAGTATTGGGACATTTCACCAAAACATATTTTATTATTTGTGCTTATCCATGTGGGAGGCATAATAAATTCTTAGTGAATATTTCAAGAAATACATGTATCATTTAATTGATAGTAAATAAAGTATTAAGTTAAACCAAGTATTAAATTCCACTTGGGCATTTTTTTTTAATTTTTTTTTATTTATTTATTCATTTTAGAGAGGAGAGGGAGAGACAGAGAGAGAGAAGGGGGAGGAGCTGGAAGCATCAACTCCCATATGTGCCTTGACCAGGCAAGCCCAGGGTTTTGAATCGGCGACCTCAGCATTTCCAGGTCGACGCTTTTATCCACTGCGCCACCATAGGTCAGGCCACTTGGGCATTTTTAACTACAGAAAAATGACAGTATTTTTTAGAAACTATTGTAAAGACCAAAAACAGAGTGAGGAAATTATAATCAGCCATAAAAGTTATTAAAATATATTTTAATTTTATAAGATTAAAACATTATGATACTGGTTGAAAAATAAACAGAAAAGCTGACTATGTTCATAAAAAGCTGACATACATATTGAAATGTAATAATAAAGAATAAATAAAGCAGTTCTGAAGTACCTAATTATTAAGCCATTATGTTTAAAACATAATTCAAACATAAAACAAATATTTTTAATATAAAAATAGAAACAGAAAGTTATTTCATTTTCTTACATTTTACACAAAAAATAAACCACAGTTAAATTAAAATTAAATGTAAAAATTAACACACACACATGCTCACACTCACACACAATAGTAAAAAAATAGTTGTTGGGGTGTTGACATAATAAAGCTATGCAGAAACTCTTCTTATAAAAGAGTTGGAAGGCTATGCAATAGGTAATATAATCAGTGTTCATTTCACTTAAAATTTAATCTACTATATGAATATAAAGTAATAAATATATTTATATAAAGACTCTATTGAAAAATGTTAATATATTACATGTACTAAAAAAATAATAAAGCCATGCAATGAGACTTTTAAGAAACTGGGCAGAAAATTTGAGAAGGGGAAAGAAATTACAGTAAGTATAAAACACAATACAAGAAACCAAGAGCATGACATTTAATTAGTAACTTACTACTTCTCAAGTGTACTTCTAATTGTATTACCTTAAGAAATTTTTCAAATATGCACAGACATCATAGCATTGATCCTTAATTAAAAATATTCAACTATTATATATGAAATTCAATCAAAAACTTAAAAAAATATGCTGTTATATTGTAAAAGGAAATAACTATACCCAATATTTATCAGCATAGATAGATCTCTAAATTTAATACTTAGAGAAACAATTGGCAATAAACTGATACACAGTGTGTTATCATTTACATTAATTAAAATTTACAATTCCAACACAATCTTCTGCCAAATTTTTTAGTTTAAAATGATAAATTTAGACTCTCAGAAAAGTAAAAAGTTTTGCAGTAGTAGTTTCCGTGTTTAAAAATGAAAGAAAAAATAGTGAAACTCAACTGGGGTAATAATCATAGCTCATTTCAACTTAAATGTCTCATGTGTTGCTTAAAAATAACATTTAAGAAAAATAAATTATAATAATGTTTTTATATCTGTGTTGTAAGAACAAAGGTATTTATGATATGTATTTTTGTATTTTTTAGTTTTATGAAAAATAAAAAACAAACTATTTGGAGAATAGAAGCAATGTAAACGAATGTAATAATGAAATGGTCATTGCTAGGACTATTCACTCTGACTTAGAATAAACTAATGAAAACAGTTCTTGTTTCCAAAATAGAATTCATACTTGAACTTTATATGTTATGAAGACTTTCACACCACAAAAACAATAAGCAGCCAAGATCAAATTCCCCAGAATGTAATTTAGCAGAACTAAATTTAGGCAATGTACTTCTGGCAATAACACACCAACTTTACTTCCTGGATCAAAATGCATGTTAAACAATTAAGGTAGAAGAGCCTATTTTTTAATAAAGATATGAAGCACTTGCTCTCGTATTTGTTTGGTCCTCACACCATAAATGATGGGGTTGAGTGAGGGTGGGATAATCAAGTAGAGATTGGCAACAAGAATATGGATATAACGGGGTATGTTGTGTCCAAATCGATGAGTGAGGGAAGAGAAGACTGATGGAATATAGAAAACACAGAGAACTGCAATGTGGGAACCACAGGTGCTTAAGGCTTTTAATCTTGCATCCTCTGAGGGGAGGCGGAAGACAGCATGAAGAATGTAGATATAGGAAATGACAATAAGAACCAGGTACATAAGAAAGACAGAGACTACAAAAAGCCCATAGATAGCATTGATACGAATGTTTCCACAGGACAACTTTGCAATGCCCATGTGCTCACAGTAGGAATGAGCTATTATCCGAGCCTGACAAAAGGGTAGGCGGTAGATGAGATAGATCATGGGAAGTATAACTAGAACTGGAAAAATTAAAATGTATAAACCAATGCCCATTACCACCTGGGGTGTTAAGATAGTTGTGTAGTGGAGTGGAGCACTGATCGCCACATAACGGTCAAAGGCCATAGCCAGTAAGACCTCAGCCTCCATGCCAGTGAAGGCATGGATCAAAAACATCTGGGCCACACATGCCCCAAAGTTAATCTCATGTGCATCAAACCAGAAGATACCTAGCATGCGGGGCACAGAGGTTGTGGAAAGGGCCAAATCAACTGATGAAAGAATGGCCAGAAAGTAGAACATCGGCTCCCGGAGGGTCTTCTCAGCCTTGATGACTAGTAGAATTGTGGCATTGCCCAGTAAAGCCACAAGGTAAAAAGAGCAGAAAGGCAGGGAGATCCAGACATGAACCTCTTCCATACCAGGGATTCCAATGAGAAAAAATGTGACTGGGTGAAAAAGACTCCTATTGTTATAAAACATCCTTCCAAATGACAGAGTAGGAGAAGCCCTCACTCCTAGGAGGAAAAAAGAAAAAGAAGTCTGAATAGTTACAAAAATAGTTAGCTTAGTTGCTTTGGTATATAGTGAAAATGAAAAGATTTGCTCTTTGGAAGGGCCTAGTCATGCACTTTTTTTAAATTCTAAATCAAGCTATGCTCATTTTTGAATGGGTCATTTTCAAAGCACTTATACAGATTTAATCATAATTATTTTCATGTACATGGCTTATCAGCAAGCCCATGGCAGAGTCATAAGACATAGAACTTTATATTAACAATAAAATAATTTATTATTCCCCATACATTCTGTGAAACCCTTGTCTGAAGAGAGACACATAAAAAAATCAAAGATGCACACACTGAAATGCAGACATAATTGCAAAGGAAACAGTCATATGAGAAAGTAAATCATAAGCGCAGATGAACAAAATACTTTCATAATTATACAATGTTGAAACTCTCTAATAATTCATTTGTCAGCTATTGACATAAAGAAGATCTAACATCAAGCCTAATGTCTTGTTAAAAAACAAACAGAGTATCGGACACACATAAGACAAACAAAAGTGCAGACACTCTGAGATGCCTGCCCAGGAGTAAATGCAGGTTGGCTCACATACTTCTATACTTAAAAGAGCCCAGAAAGAAAATAATACACCTTCTGCATATTTTCATTGATGTCTCTATTTTACCAAGACCATATTATTTCACAACAGGTTATTTCAGGGAGCTATGGTTGTGTGGTTTCTAGTGGTACTTGAAAGCTTCTTTATTCATTCTTCTTCCCACATCAGTTCCTCTTTAAAAATCATAAACACTTTCAACACTGCTACAGAAGTAGCAGGTACTAGGTTCTTTTCCTCTGCCTGGTTAAGTCAGTAGAAGGCAAGGTAGAAGGCTTCAGGTGGGTATGAACCTAGAGACAGCATTTATGAGCAGCACTAACTGGAATAATGAAATCTAATTGGAGAGAGAATTACTTTCTGTAATTATTTAAAGGAAATAGAGAAGGGCACTTTGCAATGTCTTCACAATGATGGAGAAGCTACAGGTAACTTATAAACTCTCCAATTTGAGGCAGAGTGACTAAACATCAAGATAAAATAAACCAGACTCTTGTTTTACTCCTTTTTATAACTTATTATATTTATGGGAAATATATCAATATGGAAACATATAATACATTCTGAAATTATGTGACACACACAGAAGGAAGAGCTATATTTTGCAATGCCTCCCTTACTTGATTTTCTAAGAACTGAAATGTCCAGGTAACAGTTGTTGTTCAGTGTTGGGATGTGGGTCAAGAACAAGCCTTCTAGACACTCTGATGCCTACCTTGGGTTCATCTCCAGAAATAATCTCTCAATAATATGCCTCTACTCACCTCAGACTTTCATCATGTTTCCAAAGTCCACTGTGTTTCTTATACCCCATAGCAGAAGCAGAAATTATACTTTATCAACCAACTACATAATCATTTTTTACATAGATTTTTAAAAGTCTAGGTATATTAAATGATACCCAGTCATCATTTAAAAGTTACAAAGATTCTTTTCCCCTTGTTAGATTCAGAGATGGACCACACAATGTATATCATATCAAGCCCAGTTGTTTTCAGCAACCTTTGATCATCTTTCTTTCATTGGACTAAAATACATACCTAAAGCAAAAGGAAATTTACTTCTGATGCTTCATCTTTCAAAAGAATATAGACACAAGTAAAAAATCTAGCCTCAAAGCTCTGTGTCCCTTTTTTTTCCTACAGTCCAAGAGTAGTTTTATGTTAAGCCTGTAACTGTTTATGACGTAGGAAAACTGAGTTAACTCAGTTTTTTACTATAATGGTGCCATGGGATTTAATCCTCTGAGATTGCTCAGAAAAATCCTAGACTTTGATTTAGAAAAATGGAAGCACAAGAAAAAGTGATGTGGATAAGAATTTATAGAGAGAAAATTACAAATGTGGGGTAAAGTTTATACAATATTGTGAGATATTAATTCCTCTTTAAACATATAATAGAGTTCACCAATGAATATGTCTGGATCTGGGATTTTTATTGTGGAAAATGTTAAATTACTAATTTAATCTCTCTACATTCTAAATATCTATATATATTTCACTTTTCTTCTTGTATTATCTGTAAAGAGATGTCTATAAAATATTAAAGTAGTTATAAAGACATCTTTAGATAAACAAAAACCAACCAATTTCATTGTCAACTGACCTGTACAACAAGAAGTGCTAAAAGATGACTCCTAGCTAATGGAAAATGACAGAAGGTCTAAATGAAGAAATGAAGATTATTGGAAATGTTGAATAATAATATCATCTATTTAATAGTATCTATATAATAATATCATCCAAACACAGAACAAACTTTGTGCAGAAAATTTTTATTATACTGTTTTGGCTGATTGTGAAAAAAAAAGAAACATTTAAATTGACAAAATAGTATATTCACACAAAGATATTATGGTCCCATTAAAATAAAAGTATTAATCATTTACATTAATATACACATTTAAAAATATATTTGTAAATATACATAAAGTATATAAAACAACATATATAATCCCAATAAAAAAGTCAATCATGTATAACTTGCTTTGAAATAGCATCACAACGTCAAACTATTTTGGGGTCATTTATGATATAGTTAGCATTTCCTCTCATCCTAGTTTATGGAGATTAAAATGTTTAATGATTACTTGATAATTTAATAATAGAAGATATCATAAACGAACGTTCACTAAGAACATCACTTCACTCAGACTTATTAACAAATAAAACATGCTAAAAAATTTGGTTTTTCATGCATTTAAAAACTAAGTGACAGGCTTGGCCTGTGTTGACACAGTGGATAGAGTGTTGACCTGGAATGCTGAGATCACTGGTTCAAAACCCTGTGCTTGCCCAGTCAAGGCACATACAACAAGCAGTCAGTGAACAACTAAAGTAAAGCAACTATGAGTTGATACTGCTTGCTACCCGCCCCTTCTCTCTCTGTAAAATCAAAAAATAAACTCTTAAAAAAAATTTTTTTTAAGTAAGTGATAGTCTCTGTTCTCAAGATTGCTATCTAGGTATTGTTAGTCACTCTCCCCAAAAACCTCTAGGTTTTTCTCTAAGAGCACAACAGAATGAAAGCTCCATGAGGCCAGACATTTGTAAGATTGGCTCACTTATTTGTCCCTACAATTAAAATGATTCAAGACAAACGATAAATACAAAATTAATGTAAATTAAATAAATGAATGAATGAAATAATTAATTAATTAAGAAAGAAAGAAAGATATAGGGTCAAAGTTTCAGTGCTGCATTTCTCTAATTATAATGCACAAAAGGCCCAGGTATGTTCTTGCCCCAGAAAAGAAGCAGCCTTATGCTATCAAGGATTCTGTATGAACATATGAAAAGACAGAGAGACTTTACAACTTCTTTCCAGGATAGTACATTGGTTTTGAACTTGAGATGTAATAAAATTTCCATAAGTCTTATACTCCATTAGCCAAAGCTAAGAAAAAACACTTTGTATCATAATCTGGCAACAGTAGGTGAGGACAAGTAGATACCCATTAAGGCAAGAATACACAGCCTTTCTTCCAAAACGTGATAGCAAAAGAATGTGATAGAAGCCTTATCTTTTAGTAAAAGCACCGACCACTTGTTCTCATATCTGTTTGGTCCTCACACCATAAATTATGGGGTTGAGTGAAGGTGGGATAACCAAGTAGAGGTTGGCAATAAGAATGTGGATATAATGGGGTATGTTGTGCCCAAACCGGTGAGTGAGGAAAGAGAAGACCGAGGGAATATAGAAAAAACAGATGACCCCAACATGAGAACCACAGGTGTTTCTTAGGGCTTTTAGCCGTGCATCCTGTGAGGGGAGGTGGAAGACAGCACGAAGAATGTAGACATAGGAAATGCCAATGAGGACCAGGTTGAGAACAAAGAAAGAAACAACAAAGAGCCCATAGAGAGCATTAATACGAATGTTTCCACAGGACAACTTTGCAATGCCCATGTGCTCACAGTAGGAATGAGCTATTATCCGAGCCTGACAAAAGGGTAGGCGGTAGATGAGATAGATCATGGGAAGTATAACTAGAACTGGACGAATTACAATACACATGCTGATGCCCACCAGCACCCGAGGTGTTAAGATAGTTGTGTAGCGGAGTGGAACACAGATTGCCACATAACGGTCAGAGGCCATGGCCAGTAACACCTCAGCCTCCATGCCAGTGAAGGCATGGATCAAAAACATCTGGGCCACACATGCCCCAAAGTTAATCTCATGTGCATCAAACCAGAAGATACCTAGCATGCGGGGCACAGAGGTTGTGGAAAGGGCCAAATCAACTGATGAAAGAATGGCCAGAAAGTAGAACATCGGCTCCCGGAGGGTCTTCTCAGCCTCGATGACTAGCAGAATTGTGGCATTGCCCAGTAAAGCCACAAGGTAAAAAGAGCAGAAAGGCAGGAAGATCCAGGCATGAACCTCTTCCATACCTGGGATTCCAATGAGGAAAAACGTGACTGGGTGAAAAAGGCTCCTGTTTAGGTGTATCATTTTGTCACCAAAGATCAAAGAGGGTGAAGCTGCTCCTCCTGTAGGGGGAAAAAGGAGTGAGAACAATGCTATCAGAAGAGAGATCAGAGGAGGAAAGAGATAGATGTCAACTGCTAGCTTAGTGTTTCAGCGCTGAGTTGATGGCAAGTTTACTATGAGTAGGCCTGTTACTGAAAGACGTATATTGATTCAGCTTTCTAGTCAATTAATAGGCCAGGACCAGATCATATTCAGTTTCCATTCTGCCTGTTGATTGAGATTTAATTACAAACATGGAATCTTGCAGCAAGCTCAGTGCACACCTCTAATAATTAGAACTTGCCATTCACTTTGGAAGAGAATAAGATGAGATTCCACTCTGGAAAATTCACTCTCTGGTGAGTGACACTAAAAATATCAAGACTGCACATACGGCCAAGTTAATATACCACAGGGGCATTCAAAAATGCCTGTAAGTAATCCACAATAAAAATATTATAGATCCAAGTGTATAGGTACTCAAGCAATAAAACCCTTGAATTCTCTGACCTCTCATTATTTGTCATAGAGATACGTATATAAAAACTCTGACCCACGCCCAGTGGCATTTCACAGACACCAAACCAGATTATGAGACACAGTCATGTGTTCTTAGAACAAGGATTGCTACCTTGAGATGCTTGGACAGGAGCAGGAACTGCACAGAGGATCCACTGGGAAAGGGGGAAGAAGAGTAGTCCACTGCCATTTGCCCACTTTTGCTCAGTATCCACATTATATAGGGTATTCTCAGAGCATCTGTTAATTTTATCTGTGTTACTTTTGTCATTACTGTGGAGCACAACCTTACATGGTTAACTACTGCCACCAGGTCAAGACACTGGAAATCTGGGTGGAAAACCCTGAGAGCCTCAGATGGTTTTAGTACTAGAGAAGGTATGTTTTGTAACTCTATGGTATGGCAGTGTCTCAATAGAGAAGAGTCTATTTGAGAATTATATAAAAGGGATGGAGAAGGCACTCAAACAATGACTTCAAAATGCTACAGAATTGAATCAAGCCACTCAGAATGGGAGAAACTTACCCTAGGTATGTGGCATGACAGTTGTAATTAAAGCATAAAAATCCTTCATGATATCTTCAGTACTGTATAGCTTTGCTTTTTTAAATCATTTTTAATTATCTTTTCTTCTTCAATATAGAAAATATACCAAAGTAAAAAATAATTTTTAAACTATCTTTTCTGAGCTCAGTACAACAGAGAGACAGCCAGTGCTGCCAGGTGTACTGACTCTTATTTGTGTTCTATAAACACAGATACCCTTGCCAATTAAAAAAAAATGCCTAGCAGAAAGATGATAGCCAAGATCAAGATTACTGAGTTCATGTTGCTTATTTTGGAACAACATTAAGAGCCTACTGTCAACAGTAGGTCTCCACTAGCTTTGTTCCTTCCTGCTGCCATAAATTGATTTATTTCATACAATGCAATTGACTGGATAATATTAAATGCATTGGATCTTTCTGAGATATTTGAAAGATAATCCTACTTACTTTTAAAAACATATGAATATTTTTTTCCTGCCTGGTTGTCCCGATGGTCCAGTTCTCATCCTACGCTGCCTAAGTTTCTTTCTATTTACTCCCACAAATTCACCACAAATCAACAGCCGATTTGCCTCTTTCATAGCAATTGACACTTACACAAAGCTCCAAACTCACAGCATGTACTTCTCTTTTTGAGTAGTGAGTGGAGGACATGTTTATATGAGACTTCTGGCACCTAAGGACCTTTTTAGAATGCATCCCAATTTTACACAGAGCTCTGGGATTGAGTCCTCAGAGACTGCTCACAAACTTCTAAATTCTATTCCAGAAACAGAAAATCCCAAGACATAAAGAAGCAACCCAAAATATGTAAATAAAAATAAAAAGTGGGGAAAAAATACAATTATTGTCATTTATACTCAACACATGTGAAAAAAGATATATACCTCCATGTTAGTGAATATGTAGTCCAAGTCTATAGGTTACTGACCTACACATAGAAGAAACTAGACAATTTAATTTCAAATACCTTAACTAGGATGGGAGGCCTTTTTTTGGTTTTAAATGTTACTATTCCTTTTTTTAAACAGTGTTTTCTAGCCTTATCTAGTTTCTTTGAGTTTCTCTAATTAACACAAAGGACAGAGATCAATGATCTTTTTTTTCACACTGTTTTCTCTATGTGAATTCTCTACCACCACCACCACCACAATTTTATGTATACAAATTCCAAAAGCTTTATTGATGAAAGTATAAATTTCAGTCATACATTCAGAATACTGGAGTTCAAATCCTGGCTCTGCCACATTACTAGTTAAGTGACTTTGGGTGACTTCCATACCATTTCTTTTCCTCAATTTTCTTCACTATAAAATAGGAATCAAAATAGTGCCTCCCTCATTGAAAAGTTTTGAAACATAAATTAAATGTTTCTGAGGTATTTAAAATAATTTACTGTATATATTAAGTGGTCAATTTTATTATTATTGTTTTTGTTATTAAAATTATTATTACAGGTTTTTACTCACAAGAACATCTCTATAGGTATTATTCATGCAAAAAAGACTGAAAAATCACTTACATTTTACCCATTCTACAGACATTTTTCTTCTGAAATCTCTAATGATATTAAATATCTTTTCTAATTGTAGAGTCAACTATGTATATATCTTGTGGATTTTATTAGAAAGGAATTTTTTAGCTTGAAAGAATTAGAACATTTTATTACACAGTATTAACTTCTTCACTGAGGTTCTGGAATCCTATTTAAGATAGCATCTGACTTAAGAAAGAAAACATTGACTACAAAGTATGAGAAGTAATATCTTTCATCTGATATTGCCAGTATTCTCCGTCACTCCATATAAACAGTAAAGCTGTCTCCTCTGGTAAATTTACAATTTTTATTTTTCTTTATATATACACTATAATATTTTCTTGGGTCAAATCAAGCCTTTACACAAAATCAGAGATCATCTTAAAACATGCAAAAGGCACATTTCTTCCTCTGTAAGTGTGAACATGGGTGCATCTAATCTTGAGAGCTGCTAAAAGATATCTTGGATCCATAAAAGAAACTTAGTTTAAGAAGAACAAGATGAGACCCAGATTCTCAAGAGCATGTATTGAAACAAATGTGGTCCCCATTAACAAAATATAGTTATCTGAACAACTCTTATGTGAAACCAGACCCACATCTTTATTGTTGCAAGAGCCAATAAATTCCCTTTAATGACCAAGACAGTTTGGATTTTTTTTTTTTCAGAAATCTACAATATGAAGTATTCCAATAGATATAGATTTAATTACCTTTTTCTTTTCTGGAAGACCTCCCTCTCGGTAGCCCCAATTCCTCAACTCTGATCTGAACTGGTTGCTTTCCATGTGCCCAGATGGCAATAGCCCGGATTTAGTCTCTCGTTTTGGATTCACTGTTCCCGTACCTCATATCTCCCCATTTCACATATAACTCTCTAGCTTTCCTGGAACACGCCCTTTGTAAGTTCTAAGGATAGGATGAGTGGGAGGTACAGTTTCAGAACCTTTCTATAACTAAAAATTACTTTGTCCTCAACTATGGTTAATTTTAGAGTTTATAGTCTGTAATCAGTTTAATTCCCCCCCCCATAAGTCAGATATTATAGAACTACCCAGTACCTCAGAATGTGACCTTATTTGGAAATAAGGTCATTGCAGATATAATTAAGTTAAAAATAGGTCATAGTGGAGTAAATTGGGATCCTAATCCAATCTGACTTGTGTTCTTTTAAAAAAAAATAGGTTTTTACATTTAGTGTGGTGATTATTACATCATAAGATATATAAATGTCAAATTACTTACTATATTGTACATCTGAAACTAATATAACATCATATGCCAACTATACTTTAATAATTTGTTTAATCATAGCATTCTAAAGGTGACAATATTTCCATCGAATATTTAAAATCACTATTGTTGATTCCTAATCCTTGCTGAAATACAAAGATGTCTTCACTTTCTAAGCACTCCAAATAAAATTTCTACTGGTTACCATGTTAATATTTTTATGTATTATTTATTAATTGTTACTATTAAATGATATTCTGAACACTATTACTTCTCACTGAAAAGTTTGGAGATGTCATTCTGCTATCTTTCAAGTTTTTGTACACAAATGCTGGTTTTGTTTTGTTTACATTTATTGAATTTTGTTTTGTTTATTTCTGCCAAATACCTCTTCTTTAAAACTTCTAGAAAGAGAAACTTCTATTTCCTCAAGTCACAATGACTCTGGCAATGCCATCCAGATTGACACATGACCCAATTTTTCTAATCACATTAACTTTTTATCTGTGGGTATCAGCATCGGTTCTGGTTTAAGGATGTTAAGTAAGGTGCACTATGCGGTCCTTTCCCTATACCACTGAGTGGAGTTGAGAGTGAAGTTCACTCTTTCCTCAGGTTGAAATTTTAGCAGTGCCCTCCCTGCTCTCATTTCTTCCTCTTGTGACGATGTTCTTCACCAAATATACTGATGGAAGCAGAGAGAGGTAAAGAGAGTGGCTGTTGGGGACGCTGTGGTTCTCTTAAAGAGTTTTAGAATGCTACAGGTCTCCTTGCTCTTACAACTCTGACATCAAACCTATGAGCCTTTGTAATACCCTAACCAAAAATGTTTTTTGTTCCTTAAAATAATATTACTTAGTTTTATGCCACATGTGATTAAGAAGGGTCTATTTTACTAATAGAAGAATTTTGATTTGCAGAGTTCAATGTTAATTGTAATACTAGTGTTTATATAAAGTAATTCTGAATTTAGTTAGAAAATCTTTAGTGAGAGCCTGACTAGTTATATAAATGAGCTTTCTCTATTTTATATGTATTTGGAGACATATTTTTGCTAACATTTATTTTAATTTCTGTCTACATAATTAATTAGTAGAACAAGTGAGCTCTATATTAATAGGTTTTCCAGATATCATATAATTGATTCTTTTCTTTTTTCTAGCATACTTCTTTTTCATAATTTCAAAATTGGCTAAACTTCAAGATTGACATGCTTTTAATAAACATAAAATAAATAGGTAGTATGTTCCAGACACAATGATGGGCACTGAAAAAAATAAAATATATAATCCTCTATTCAGGTACTTACATGTTAATAGAGAATATTTTATTGTGTGTGTGTATTTTTCTGAAGTGAGAAGCAGGGAGGCAAAGAGACAGACTCCCTCACATGCACCTGGACTGGGATCCACCCAGCAAGCCCAATAGTGGGTGATGCTCTACCATCTGGGCTGTTTCCTCATTGCAACTGGAACCATTCTAGCACCTGAGGCACAGGCCATGGAGCCATCCTCAGGGCCTGGGCCAACTTTTCTCCAGTGGAGCCTTGTCTGCAAGAGAGGAAGAGATAGAGAGAATGGGAGGGGAAGGGTGGAGAAGCAGGTGGGCGCCTCTCCTGTGTGCCCTGACCAGGAATCAAACCCAGGACTTCCACACAGCAGGCTGACACTCTACCACTGAGCCAACCAGCCAGGGCAATACCAAATATTGACGATAAATAATACTGTTGGTTAGGGCTACAATATTGGTAAATAAAAGATGCTAAACAAATATTGATGAAGGGACAGATGACCCAATATGCAAATCAGTTGATGAGATTTCCTAATTTATTACAAAAGCTTGAAAATACAGATAAATGAAATAATTTTTCATCAATTATTTTTGCATTTAATTTCAATAGTCTTATACCATGAGGCTCATATCTCCAAATATACTTTGCAATACTGGAGTACAGGGACATTTTTAGTGGTTTATTTAAATTGCTGAAGAAATTTACAAACAAATACACATACATCAGGTGTTTAGGAAGGAGATGCTCATTCTGCATGGTTGAAAGCATGCACTTAATCTTTCAGCACACTTCAATGTCAGCTGATCTTGCCTGACTTAATTAGAGCTATGGTTGTTTATTTCAAAATGAACACTTAAAAAAATTAAATACAGCCTGACCAGTCAGTAGCACAGTGGATAAAGCATTGACCTAGAATGCTGAGAACCCAAGTTCAAAACCCTGAGGTTGCTGGCTTGAGCACAAGCTCATTTGGCTTGAGCATGGGCTCACCAGCTTGAGTGTGGGGTTGCTGGTTTGAGCATGGGATTGTAGATATGACTCCATGGTCTCTGGCTTGAGCCCAATGGTCACTGGCTTGAGTGCAAGGTTGCTGATTTGAGCCAGGGCTCACTGGCTCAGTGGGAGCCCACCCCACCTCTTGGTCAAGGCACGTATGAGAAAGCAATCAATAAATAACTAAAGTGCTGCAACAAGGAGTTGATGTTTCTCACCTCTCTCCCTTCCTATCTGTCTGTTCCTGTCTGTCTCTCCCTTTCTGTGTCTCTCTTGCAAAAAAGAAAAAGAACTCTATTAAAATATTCTGTAATCATAAAGAGGGGGTTGTGCTACTGAAGCTGATGTAATATGTGTATAGAGCTGGTGGATAAATTGAGTAGAGAGATAAAAACAAGAGAAGAGGTGGAAAACATAGTTGCAAGTATGACTCTAAGTCTAACTCCCAACACATTCATCTCAGAATGTTGTTGCTTATTGATTAATTAATGAACTGAACATTTACGTATTTACTGAATATATGCAGCATATTCTTATATTTAATCTCTATTACTACACTGTCATTCTTAAATCCCTACTTTTGTTCAAATGTTGCCAAGTTGCTGAAATTTCTTATCAATCCTGTTTCTCACATAATTTTTTGAGGATCAGATTTCTAATATCTGAGCCTTCTTGTAATGGATTCAATTAATTTGCTTAAATGTATATTTGTTTAACCATTTGTTTAGTCATTTGGTCAGTGGAAATCTTGGGATTCCAGCTATTCTACACTGATTCATATTAGTGTCTCAATGAATGTGGAGAGCGATCAACGAAAAGGCTTCACCATGAGATGGCAGTAGCACACAAGGAGTTTTCTTGAGCAGCCATTGGACAGGTTGTAGGTTAGGGAAAGTACCACATAGCAGGAGACTTTCCAAGGGTAGTGGTCAGGGCCATCAACCCAAAAGAAAAAGACATTGGAACTGCTGGATCAAGGGATAGGGGGCATATGTTTCCTAATAACATCTTGCAGTAACATAAAAGGAAGTCTCTGGGTCAGAGCCCCTGAAGGGCAGCACTATTTCGGAGTCTTCTAAATATAATCTTAGGGTTTGTCTTATCTATAGCTAGGAGAAGTTGGGTGTAGTTTTGTGAGGTATACAAATCAGACAGTCTTTATATGGTTACAACTGCATTTATTTGGGATGTATTTAAAGCAATTGGATATGTAAGAATTTCAATCTGGTGACAGTGGGTGTAAGCCAAAGGACATACTTGCTCTGAAATATATGCTGGGAAAATGTACAGGTCAATACACAAAGGACATCTTTAAACCATTTTAATAACATCATAAAATAAAATATTACTTAAACATAAAAGGACTAAAGATACATGCTACATCTAATACTAAATTGAAAAATTCAGCCACAAATATTATATATTTTATTATTGCATTCATACAAAAGTTGAAATTAAGAAAATCTATTCAGCAAAAAAAAAATTGATTAGTGTTTTTTTAGGACTAGGTGAAGGATATGGGTGGAGGTGACAGCTAAGGACTATGATTTTTTTTTTAGATGATAAAAATTAACTAACAGTTATACATATCTGTTACTACACTTAAAAATATTGATATATATATTTTAAAAGGTTATTCTATGGTATGTAAGTTATATCCTGGAAAGCTGTTAAATTTTATTTTATTATTGTTTTTATTTTTTTAGGTGAGAGGAAGGAAAATAGTGAGGCAGACTCCGCATGCGGCCAGACTGGGATCCACCCAGTAACACCATCTAGGGCCAATGCTCAGGTACCAAACTATTTTTATCACTCTGAGGATAGCTTCAACAGAGCTCTCCTCAGCTCTCAGGGCCACACTCATACCTATTAAGCCACTCGCTGCAGAAGTAGAAGAGGGCTAGAAAGGGGAGAAGGAGTGGCTGTGAATCAAATGGTGGCTTCTCCTGTGTGCCACCATCACTTGGCAGATGCCCTGAGCCACCAGCCAGGGCCTAAAATGTTTTAAAAATAAAATGGTACTTAACAAACTAAGACCTTAAAAATACTTATTTTTTAAGTAAAGAAAAGGAAAAATATATACCATGATAACATTAATCAAAAGAAAGCTAGACAAGCTATATTAATTTCAAAAAGGACACTTTAAAATGAAAACAATTATCAAAGATAAAGAAAAGCATTACATTTTGATGAAGTGATTCCCAAGAAGACATAACAAATCTTAATATCTACATCCTTAACAACAAAACATCAAAATACCTGGGGGAAAGCAGGTAGCATAACCAGGAGAAATAGACACATCTGTTATGATATTTAACATTTCTCTTTCAATGACTCACAGATTAAAAGCAGATCAAAATGAGTAAAATCTGGGTCTCAGAACTGTCTACCTACTAAGAATACAAAGATTTTTCTGTAAATTCCAAACACAGAAATATCATGATTTATAGATCATTTGTGAGCCATCCAAATCAGTTGACTTATTTAGGCCAAGTTGTCTTCCTTTTGTTCTTCTAAAAGTGTGCTGAACTTCATCACTTTATCTCTATAGAAGTCTTTCCTCCTGAATAGATGGCTTTTTATAATGCATAAAAATATTTTCATGTTAAGGTCAATTTTGTGGGGGAAATATTGTTGCTCTTGACTACAAAGTCTATATTAGAGTCATCTTGAAATCTATCTAAACTTCTTTAGAAATTGAGAACACTTACAAGGTATACCTGCACTAGAAAGTTGATTTGATGGTTCTTAATTTTACAAATACTAATTGCTGGTTATTAAAAGGAAAATCAGAGTTCTTCTAAGAAGAACTAATGTGATTTAGTGACCATATTCTTTAGTATGTCAATATGAATATAAAATAAACCATGTCTTTATTCTCTATACCTAAAATATAGAATTTACTATTATTGAGGTTCATGTCTACCATATTTCCCCTTGTATAAGACACACCCTTTTTCAAAAAATTTGGGGTCTAAATACTGGGTGCATCTTATACAGTGTTTGTAGTTTTTTTTACTTGCATTTCCCACTTTTTCATGCAAATGAGGAGTTATATGAATTTTATGATGGATAAAAATTGAGTTCAATAACTTTGTGTAATACATTTTTTCTCCAAATTTTGGGCCTCAAAATTAAGGTGTGTCTTATACATGGGAGCATCTTATACATGGGGAAATATGGTAGTTTCTTAAGGGCAAAATATTATCAGGAATATTTACATTTAAAATTCTATATCAGTATGAAGTACTCATATAAATATAAAGGGGAAGGAGAGAAAAGTTGTGTTTTAGAGTCTCTTTTATCTAAACTTTCTGCTGTTTGAACTTCTTGAAAATTCTGTCACGGATTTGCTTGGTTTTGACAGTGTAAACAATGGGATTCATAAGGGGTGGAACCAGCAAGTAGACATTAGCCATGAGCACATGGACAATTGGAGAAGCATTGCCCCCATAGCGACGGATCATAGATAGCCCAATCATTGGTGTGTAGAAGGTGAGTACAGCACAGATGTGGGAGATGCAAGTATTGAGGGCTTTCACACTCTCTGTTTTGGAGGCTATACTCAACACTGTGCCAAGGATGAAGATATAGGAGAGCAGGAGGAGCACTGAATCAAGTCCCATGGAGCTGATGACCACCATGAGACCATAGATACTGCTGACCCGATGACTGGATACAGTTGTCTTTATGAGGTCCTGGTGCAGGCAGAAGGGATAGGAGAGAATATTGACAGCATGATATTGGAGCCTCTTGAGGAGGAAGGAAACCGGGAAGACCAGAGCCAAAGCCCTTCCAGCAATTGCCAACCCAATCCCAATGATTATACTATTAGTTAGAACGGCTGCATAATGCAGAGGCTCTCGGATGGCTAAAAAGCGGTCAAAGGCCATGGCTAACAGCACACCTGATTCAATAATTGAGAAAACATGAATGAAATACATCTGGACCAGACAAGCATTGAAGGAGATCTCCCTGGCATGGAACCAGAAGACACTGAACATGGTAGGCAAGGTTGTAATGGATAGACCCAGGTCAGTAAGTGCCAACATTGATAGAAAGTAGTACATTGGTTGGTGGAGAGAAGGTTCAGTTCTGATGATAAATAGGACAGTAATATTCCCTGCCACTGAGGTAACATAAACAAAGAAGATGGGGAGGGAAATCAAGCTGTATCTGCTTTCAAAGCCAGAGAGGCCTGTCAGAAGGAAGCGAGGGTATAGACCAGAGTTATTGAAGACAGACATTGTACAGATGGAGATAACTTCAGTCTAGGTAGGGAAATAAGAAAATAAATCAATTAAGGTGAAAGTCAATATTGCAAAAGTTCTAATGCATGCAGCACTGTGGTTACTGTTTTTAATCACTCTTCTGCTCATTATATAAAAATTATTATTTGCATTTATTATTTTACCAATTAAATAAAAATGTCTTCATTGCACATTTATTGAGCACATATTTTATCAAAGGAAATTGGGTAGTTCTAAAATATAGAGAAATATATAAAACATGTCTTCGACTACTTACACTCTAATGAGTAGAGAGAGTTAAAATTAAAACAAAGTGTTAGTTTAATACCACTTCCTATAAAATAAAGAGAATACTCTCTTGACCCAAGGAAGTCAAGGAAAATTTATTGAAGTTCATTTCTGAATTAGGTTCTTGAATGGCAAATATGAGTTAGATGGGAATAAAGGCCTGTGTTAGACTTTCCATGCTGATTGTCATCCACGTAAATCCAAAAAAGGTGTTAGCATAACAAGTATAAGTGAATATAATTGAGCAAAGCTATAGGGTAAGGTGCTTTTCAGATGGTTATTGGAGAAAAGATTGAATTTAAATGGACTGAAATATCAGAAGGAAATTGTGCATAAATGTAAAGAGTTTGGACTTAGAAAATACACAGTGCCATTTTTTTTCAAAAAATAAACCATTGGACTAAATTTACACTGCATCATTATTAAATTAGAACAAATGTTAAGAATGGTCTTAAATGTTGACAAAAGGCAAGGAAGTCATTTAGAAGGCTACTGTAGTAAAAAAAAATGGATAAAAGTGAAATGTAACAGCAGCTATGATAAAGTATAAATAGATAGAAGTTTGTAGAGATAAAAAAATAAAAAATTGACCAATGATCATATGCTAAGAAGAGAAAAAAAAAGAAACCCAGAATAAGTTAAGTTATATGGTAGATTTTGGTGTCATTAATTGACACACACAAAAAAAATGTTGGTGAAACTAAGGGATAAGATGAATTAATTTTGGTTAGGATAAATTTGAAACCTGTGTCAAGGAGATAGTAGTATTTTTGGTTTCATAAAAGGTTATCAAAAGGGAAATTACTCTTACTCAGAGAATTTGGAAGGATGCTTGATATAGCAGGAAGAGGAAGAAAAATATTCAGAGGGGAAAAAAATTAAAAGAACAATAAGAAAAAACACATGGCATGTTATAAGAAAAGTGTAACAGCTTTAGTGCTCAGGGACCAAGTGGATGGAATGTGTCGTAGGGAAAAGGCAGAGTTTACTAAGGACTGAAGAAGATGTGGCGTTATAGTGGGAATCCTAGAGACTTCAATTACTTAGCAGCATGATGGCCATGCAATTCCAGTTACTCTGGGCAACAAATATCAATAAAAATTTTTCAGTTAGTATATTTGATGCCAGTTATTATTTTCAAAATTCATCTATCCATTCATTTACTTATGTTATATGGTTTCCTCTGACAGATAATTAATTCCCAACTCTCCTCCAGGGGTCACAGAAACTTCTTCACCATTTTTCTGCCTTTTTAGAAGCAGATACAATGAAGAGAGGAGTTTCTTTATGTATTTTTATCTTATATACAATACTAATTATAGCATATCACGCATACTGGTCTTTATATGCCTCTCTCACTATCCTAGCTCTTTATATCCCAAACTTCTCTGTGGCCCTTTTAAAGTCACTGAACAACAACTGTCATCACTCTGGCACTTGCACACAATTCTTTTCTGCTCCTTTGACCGCCTCCTTCAAATCTTTCGCTGTGTGCAGAGACTCCACCCTGCCCAGGGATGCCAGGTCTCCTCTCTTAGAAAACTCTCACCAACTTCTTTGTAGAAAAGTCTTTGATTTAGGATATTCCTAAGTCGTCTCTCTTACATGGGCACCCAGCTCTCAGTGGCCTCCTCTGTAGAGTGAGAGAAAGCCTGATGACAATTGTCACTCATTACTTCTATCATTTTCAACAGATTTACTAAACTTCTTGGAACGTGAAAAACTGGGAACCACAGTACCTTATGAGATTCAAGAAAATGTGTCTAAAATTCTTGGCACAAAGTCTGAGACCCAGGAGATACTTTGGGCTTACGTAAAATAAAATCTTAATAGGTAAAGCTGAAGTAGCAACAATCTTTAAACTTATCAGACATATACAACAGTGATCTAAAGGCAGGTGTGACCTGGGGTGCACAAGCTATCACTTGTAAAAATGTTACCCTCAGAATTTATCTTGAAAATTATTTTGCCTAATTTCCTTTTCTGGCTCATAATATTGCCAAGTGTGTATAATATGTATGAGAGTGAAGTAAAGGAAGTGCTCAAATCATCAAAAATATTATCATAATTATCATTTTTAACATTATAAATTTTCAGTTAAGATCAGCTAGCAATGTTTTGAGAGACCAGAGATTTTAGTGAATGAACTCATCATTTATAGTATCTATACCTGGAGATGAATTTTAACAGCATTCCAACCCAAAGCCCTTTGGAGTCAACTTTGAAGGTGATAGTCCAGCTTCTTGGGGGAATGGCAATCTGTACCTGTGACTTACCTCAAAACAGTAATTTTACTCGGTCAGTCTCCTATTTCCTGGATTCTTCAAATAGGTACCAATCTCTACCTGTTTTTCTCACCACAGAAGCCCTCCTTCAGGTATACCTGAGCCCTCAGGTATAGACAGCCAGGTCTAGGGACTTCCTGTAGATAAAGAGAGTCACTGAAGATGGATGGAAGAGAATAATAATTTAAAAAGTAGATAATAAGGCAGATAGTTCCTCAAGAAAGCATATATTTCCTAATTGAAGTATCTATTTTGCCTTCAACAACTGCAGAAATGAGATAGGAAATGTTTGGGTTCAGCATCATTGACTGTATCCAGCAATGTGTTTCATTAGCACTGCACTCTGTGCTTTAACTACTCTAAACTCAGTGCTGCCTCTGAATTAGTCTATTCTCTTGGGATCATCATTTTCCTTAATATACCTCTGGGCAAGGGGGGGTGGTAATGATGACATTGTCATTGGAGCTTTTCTTCTTGCTCAGAGAAGGAGATAATTATGCCAAATTCTCAAGCCAGGAATCAAAATGTGGCAGCAAGATAGAAGCATCCCTAAGGTCATCTGATGGAGAAAACTAATGGATTCAGAGTGATGTACAAGGAAAAGTCTGTGCTCTGAATTACCAGACATAGCAGTTACTCACAAATGTTCATTCTTTATACTGCCTATATTAGATTTTTCTAAAATGTACAATAGGCCACTCTTCAAATAGAATTAATGACCAAACATACAATGTGAGCCTTGGTCAATTATGTTTGGGATAAACTGGACATTGTAATATTACTGTGTGTAAATATCTATATTGTGCATTAATGTTTCAGACTTTTCTAGACATATTTTATCCAGGAAGTATTTGTTAACTTCTGAAATTTGTGTTCAGCAGAACTCCATTTGGGAAATGGGAGTTGAGAGAATCCTTGATTTAAGGCAGTAATTTTCAACAAAAAGAAATTTTTTTCTAACAGAAGATATTTGACCATGTATGGGGACATTTTCAGTTGTCACAACTGGGGAAATACAAAGACCTCTAGTTTTTAGATAGTAGGGATGCTCATAAACATCTTAACAACAAACACACAGGTATCACAACAAAGAATCATCCAGTCCAAATGTTAATAGTGCCAAGGTTGAGAAACCTTGTTTTAAACTGAGGGGAGGGGACAGAGGGTTTAGGAAGTGATAGAGAAGGGAGTGGAGGTGAGGAAAAAACCTACACTGAAACTCAAAATTCTGTGTTAAAGTCTCAGATATGAAGGCATAGAACATGGAGCCTATAACCAAGACAGTAAAGAGCATGACCCGTAGATCCAGAGGGCCTTATCTTTGAATTCCAGTTCCAGCACTTATTGACTACATAGAGAATATTTTCACTCAGCCTTTTTGCTTCTGTTTACTTATGTATAAAATACGCTCACAATAATTTTATTGGTCTCCTATGTTTTTTAAATGTGCATGATTTAATATATGCACTGCATTTAGGATATATTAAGTACTTAGTAACAGATAATCTAAAATTGATTCCCTGATCCTTTGATATAGATTTCTTATTAAATTAGTTATTTCTAGTATTCTGTCAGTCTACCATGTCTGTGATCCTGTATTGCATGCCCTGATCTGAAACTGGTTTTAAAGACTGTCAAGTATTTTCAATGGGTACATCAAATTTCATAGACATTAAATAATTAGATCATAAGACTAATTTCTCTGGATTTGATCTCATGAGTATCAGATGGCCTTTTTTTAATGCAAAAGTAAATGCATATTACTTTAATTATATTTATTGCCATTAACATTGGTTAATAAGATTATATAGGTTTCTGTAGGAATATGCTATGAAGACTTGCTGAATTAGGGTAAACAGTTAGAGGCAGAGAGGTGTCTCAAGGCAAAGGCCCTGGGTGGATGAGAGTCCAGGACATTTCTGACCCCATGCTGGAAACAACAAAACAGCAGCATAAGGTTCAGCAACAGAAAATGTTTCGGCTCTCAGAAGAGAGATTACAAGTCAGCATGTTCACTTTTTTTTATTCATTCCCTGAAAACTTCATCTGTCTTTTCCTTGAGTTATTTGTTTTGGCCAAAAAATATCTGAGTAAGTCTGGAAACAGGGCCTCAGTCCTTCAGTCTGCTGACCAGGATTGTTGCCTCCCCTCAGCCCCTTGACCCCTCGGAGCATTTCATCTGGTCTCATAGTGGTTCACTATCAATCACCATGACAAGTGGTTCCCCACATAAGGAACCAGAAGAAATGACCTGCCAAAACCAGGCAAAAGAAAAGGATGTTTATTCACCCTGTTTGGTAAGGAACACAAGCAGCAGGGGAAAAGCCCAGAATGCTTGTGGCCAGGTCATTTTTAAGCATCAGGCCAGGGGATTTCCCTTTCCTCTGAGCAGCAGAGTCACAAATTACAGCTACAAGGATTCCTCAGAGCAGCAGGGTGTCAGATCAGAATTTAACTGCCCTCTTGCTCACAATCTGATAACAATGCCCTTGGAATCCAAAGGAGGGAAATTCAGACTTAGAAGATTGGGAAAGCACTTTTACCAAAGAGATGGTTGAAGCAATGAGGATAGGATATGAAATTACCCCTTGGGATTGGAAAGAGCTTGTAAAAACTGTTCTCACCACCTAGCCCAAATCTCAGACCAACCCCTACCCTTAGATATTTCACCGACCTTCATTGGAAGGAAGTAGCTACAGAAGAAGAGACCTTCAGCCGTTTTCCTTAAACAACAAAAGGATGGAATGTTAGGTTTGGGTTAGGACTCTTAAATCCAGAGCCCCTTTAAAAACTCAAATTCCCTTTAACCAACCCTAACCTCCCCTTAAGCAACTCTCCCCACACTGGGAAGGTTCTGGGAAGTGTCCTAGAACAAGGCTTTTAGGAAGGACCAGGGGGTTGGGAAAGGGAGACAGTCTGTGATCAAGGCCACAAACCTGTTACAACTGTGAGAAAGAAGAACATTTTCAAAAAGATTACAACTATGTAGCTTGGCTTTTGTGTGTACCCTAAAGGTTAATTAAAATTCAATCTGGAAATTCCTTATAAGGTTCCAGCAAAGCAGATTATAAAAAGCCAATATGATCAATTTCTATTCTTGTTGTGTTTATGCAAATTACCAGGCCAAATTAAAACTAGATTTAACACTGTAACTAGGATAATATTAATCTGGCTCTTTGAAAACAAACAAACAAAAACTGACGGTAATTTTAGAAAGAAAAAAAAGAGAAACTAGTTTATTTAAATAATTCAATTAATGTCTTAAAGTTCTTTAAAAAATGTTTGTTTTCTATAGGTTTACAAAAGTTTCCTGTTATCTCTATTATGTCTTCTAAAATATGTTTGTTTGTCAGTGAAAGACCTTTTTCTAAAGGTCATGAAATATGTTCAGAAAAATATTAATCTAAAATTGCTTATTACTGACTTAGACCTCACTAAAAGTTAAGGTTTTTTTGAGGTTAAGAATTGTGATTAATTAGAAAGAAATTGTATGGTTTTAATGATAAAAGGCATGGGTACAGAGGTACTTTTGAAAGAAAATGGAAAAAGTAAGTTGTTCTAAAAGCCAGTTATTTCTGAATGATAAAGAAGGTTTGTGTAAGTTCCAGAAGGTTTATGCAGGTTATAGAAGGTTTGTGCAGAAAAAAAAAAAAAAAAGAGTAGTGACTGAGAAAGTAAACAAAAATGAGATAAGGACACAAAAGGAAGGACTTTAGAAAAAGGATTGTCCTGAAAGGAAAATAAAAAGGAACACCAAGACATTCTTAGGGGCCTCAGGAGCTTGAGAAATTCACCCAAACTTACAGGTATTCTCCCAAACAAGAAGCCAATAGCATTCTTAAGCCCAACTACATAAACAAAAAAGGGAAAGTCAGGAGGAGAGACACACCCCACAAGAACAACTGTATAAGCCTCTTTTTTAATCTTAAATTTTTGAACATTTTCTCATCTGGACTTACTGTAGCCAGAGGCATGTTTTGCCAGCCAAGCAACAGACTAAGCCTCTCTTGTTGTACCGGAATATATTAGCTGTCCCTGAGTGGCAGAATCCAATCAAATTGCTAACCAGGGGGCTAGGATATATTGTAATTTTGTCATCAACAGGTCCTCTTTGAATACCAGTGAGTAATGTGAAGCCTTATCATGAGTTGGCACCAGCCTCTAGAAAACAACTCAGTTCCAGAGATCCAGAAGCTGATAGTAAATCCACCTCCGGATATGAACTCAAAAAATAGGAGGACACCTAAATTCCCCCCAAGCACTCAGGGAGCACCTGACATCACCTGGGAATTTGAAACATCTAACCAGGTGTGCTGAAGAACTTTTGCAAAATACAGACATGCCTATAACCCCTAAAAACCTGTTTCTCTCTATCCTTGTCCTTCACCTTCCACTGCAACCACCTAACTTTCTTACTCTCTGCTAATCTTTACTAAAAAAAAGAGGGGGGAGATATGTAGGATATGCTGTGAAGACTTGCAGAGTTAGGGTAAACTATCAGAGGTAAAGAGGGGTCTCAGGACAACGGCCCTGAGTGGACAAGAGTCCAGGATCTCTCTGACCCTCTGCTTGAAACAGTAAAACAGCAGGATAAGATTCAACAAAACAGAATTGTTTAAACTCTCAGAAGAGAGATTAAGAAGTCAGCATGTTCCTGGCCCTTTACTTCATCCCCCTGAAAACTACTGTTGTCTGCTTCCTTGAATTATTTGTACTGGCTAATAAGTATATGAGTAAGGCTGGGGACGGGACTGCAGTCCTTCAACCGGGGGACTGGGGCTGTTGCCTCCATTTAGCTCCTCCAAAATCTGGTCTCCAAGCAGTTCATTGTTGCCATGACAAGTTTCAAGTGTACAGTTCTTACATGCAGCATTATTCATGGTGGCCAAGACATGGAAACAACTGAATTGTCTTTCAATATATGATTAGATAATGATGTGGTATATATATATATATATGGGGTCTACCCATATATTACATATTATGGGGTAGACCCCATATATTACATATATTCTGTCTGTTTTTGGAATAAAACAAAATACAAATTTTTCTTACTGTCAATAAATTTTATTAAATAATATAATTGCCATTATTATTAATGATTTCTTGCCAGCATGAGGGCAATTTGTATATCCCATTTTTGAAAAATATTTTATGTTTTGATGTGAAAAATTGAACCAGTGCTTGTTTGATATCTTCTTCATTTTTGAATTTTTTGCCCTTCAAAAAATTTTGTAAGGACAAAAACAAGTGATAGTCGGAGGGTGCTAAGTCCGGGGAATATGGTAGATGCGACAGACATGCTTCTGTACCATTTCTTCCTTGTTGAAATTCGTAAAAATTACAGTGGCGTAAATGAACTTTATCAGTAGCCATGGGTACACTATCGCTTCACACATAAGACTAACGTGAATCAACCTTGATTTAGTTAATTTACTACGTCAGTATGTATACATTAAGTGATAAATATAGAGAGGCACACATGCGCCAAATAAACATGTGCTTACGTGTCAAAACTTGTGATAGAAATGGACAGAACTTTCGGGTAGACCATATATATATTCACACATACACACACACACACACACACACACACACACACATATAATGGAATACTACTTGGCCATAATAAAAAAAACAATGCTGGCATTTGTAACAACATGGATGGATCTTGAGACCATCATGCTAAACAAAATAAGTCAGACAGAAAAAGAACCATATGATTTCACTTACGTGTGAGAAAAAAACTGAAAGTAATAAACAAACACCAACAACAAAACACTTGCCTGACAGGCAGTGGCACATTGTGTAGAATGTTGGCCTGGGACACTGAGCACCCAGGTTTGAAACCCCAAGGTTGCCAGCTTGAGCACAGGCTCACCAGCTTGAGCGTTAGCTCACCAGCTTGAACTCAGGATCACCAGCAAGAGTGTGGGATCATAGACATGACCCCATGGTCACTGGCTTGAGCCCAAAGGTTGCTGGCTTGATGTCTAAGGTCACTGGCTTGAGCAAGGGGTCACTGGCTTGGCTGGAGCTCTCTGGACAAGGCACATATGATAAAGTAATCAATGAACAACTATGAATTAATGTTTCTCATCTCCTTTCCTGTCTGTCTCTGTCTGTCACCCTCTTTCTTTCTCTCTCTCTTTATCTCTCACTAAAAAAAACAAACAAACAAATCCTCATAGATATAGATAACAGTATGGTGGTTACAGAGGAGAGGGGGTGGGGTACTAAAGGGTAAAGGGGATCATATATATGGTGTCAGACAGCTTTTTAACCATGATTTGGATTTCCATGTATACTTATTTTCAGAAAGCAAATTCTCCATCAATGAAAAATATGCATCTAGTTGAGGAAAGTTGCATTTCACATATTAATTTAATACATTGACATTCTAAAATATACATTGTATCAAATGAATTTGGTTTGGGGAATTCTGCTCTCCTAATGTCTTATTTGTCAAGAAATAGTAATAAGAATATTTTTTTCTGAAAAGATGAAATAACCCAGGCAAATTATGAACAAGACAACCAATTGATAATCTGTCTAATGATATTTTTATTTTCTTTCTACCTTCATCTATTGCAATAAGACTTATTTTAAATGATTAATTGCTATATTCATTCTCTCTCAAAGATCAAATACTAATTTTGTACTTTGTTTTCTAAGATAACATCATTCTCTAAAATCTCATTATTTTTCACAAATCTTAACCATAGAAACCCATAGTCACATTTCTTTTTCTTTTAAATAAAAAGAGACTTTGTTGACTGAACTGATAGGGAAGCAAATAGGACAACACCTCATTTCAAAATGAGGTTTTTTTACTACAGAAAACAATTTAAATGTATTCTTCCATACTTAAAATTACCTCATTACTAATTAATATTATGAGCAGAATTAGAATAAGGTCAGTGTGTGTGGTGGGAAATCTGGAAAAATCTCATTTTCTTAACATGGTATCTTTGCAAGACCACAAGTTCATCATTCAGCCCAATTCAGAGTTTATGTGGAAGGTATAGGAAAGTTGACAGGAAGGTGGCATGGCTTAAGATATATAAGATAATGAACACTGGTTATTTGATCAGCAGAAATTATTTGAATTCTATAACCTAAACTCTGAATTTTTTGTAACTCATCTTATTAGTTGTTAAAGTGCATTTTTTTAAATCAGTATATGGATTGATACATAATATGGGCACAGTCTTCAGTGCAGCAAGGAAATAGAAATCATAGCACTTTTCCTCAAGGCATTTACTTGAACAAGGACAAGGCTACACTAAAATAACCTTGTAACCTTGTGCTAATATCTAAAGTGGGACACCTAAAAAACATAAAAAAAAACCAAAACCAACAGACAGACAAATGGCCCTGACCAGGCAGTGGCACAGTGGATAGAGTGTTGGCCTGGAATGCTAAGGACCCAGGTTCAAAGCCCAGAGGTCGCTGGCTAGAGTACAGGCTCACCAGCTTGAGCACAAGGTTGCCAGCTTGAGCATAGAATCAAAGACATGACTTCATGGTCACTAGCTTGAAGCCCAAGGTCACTGGCTTGAGTCCAAGGTTGCTGGCTTGAGCAAGGGGTCACTCATCTTTCTGGAGCACACCCTCCCTGGTAAAAACACATATGAGAAAGCAATCAATGAACAACTAAGGTGCCACAATGAAGAATTGATGCTTCTCATCTCTCTCCTTTTCTGTCTGTCTATCCTTGTCTGTCCCTCCATCTCTCTAAAAAAACAACAACAAAAAACCAGATAAATGGAGCAGAGAATAATTACCATGTGAGACATATTAGAAAGTTCTCACATATGGTGGAAATAAAAGAGAAAAAAGAATAATATAACTAATATTTAAGAGACAACCTGCCCTAGCTATATACTCAGTTGATAGAGTGTCAACCTGAGCACAGAAGTTGCCAGTTGGATCCTGGTCATAACACATACTGGAATCGATTGATGTTCCTGTCTCTCTCTCTCTCTCTCTCTCTCTCTCTCTCTTTCTCTCCCTTCCTCTCTATCTGAAATCTATAAATAAAAAAAATTTTTTTTGAAAAGACAATGAATGACTCATCATTTTTAAAACAAACTTGTACAATATAATTTGTTTCTGCAGTTTATCTTTGGAATAGAGTCTTAGAAGTGGAAATGATGGATCAAGGAGTAAACACGCATAATTTTGTTAAATATTGACAAATTTTCTTCTCTAGAGGTTCTCTTCCTAAAATTCAAAAATATATAAGAATGACCATTTCCATTCTAGTGTTGGTAACAGAGTATGTTACCAGACTTCTCAGTTTTTGACAATCTGATAACTGAGAAATAGAATCTCAGTACCATACTAAATTAATTATGTATCTATTCTTCTGAGTGAAGTGAACATCATTTCATATGTTTAAAGATCATTTTTATTTCTTTTTCTGTGACCTCTCTATATTTTGCATATTTTTTTGTAGGATTGGATTTTGGTCTTTTTCCTAAATTAGGAATATTACATCTTGAGCTGTAAAAAAAATTAGTGTTCTGCAGATTTCAGTAATTTATGTCTTTCTTGAAAACATTAATTTAAAGTTTATAGAGAGAAAAGTCCAGGCCCAGATAGCATCTTTAATAAATCATTTTAAACATTTAACTAAAGAATAACAGAAACCCTACACATGTATTTCTAGAAAATATTTTTTAAAAGATTACTTCTTAATGATTTTTATGAGGTAAGCATAATGTGTATGCCATAACCAGATAATAATATTGCAACAGCCTAGGCTGCAAGTTCTTTATTCTTTTTGAAAAAATCTCTAAATTTTATTTTTCAATTACCGTTTATGTTTACTATTATTTTGTATTAGTTTCAGGTGTATAGCACAGTGGTTAGACAATCATAATCTTTATAACATACTCCCCCTGATATTTCCAGTACCCATCTGGAACCATACATAGTTATTAAAATATTATTGACTATATTTCCTATGCTGTACTTGACATGCCTATGACTATTTTGTAAGTACCAATTTGTACTTCTTAACCTTTTTCACAAGTTCTGTACTAAACTGTGACATAGGCAGTGCTTGTCTATGTCCATCAATGCACCTCAGAGTCCTTTCTCTTCTGAGGTAACACGAGATAGTTTGGGCAAGCCTTAAGTTTCTCCTGGAGATTGGAGAATGTTAACAACACATGTTCTTTCTACACTTTGTATCCTCATGCTATCTCCTTTTCCTGGAATACCTTGTCCAGTGGTGTGCTGATAAATGATTAACAACCAATTTAGGAGAAAAAAAAAAATTTAAGTCCTGGAATTTAGTGTTTACTAATTTCTGTTGTCTAAATACTCTCATCATAACCAATTTCAAATTCTAATGTGATGTTACAAACTATGGAGTTGAAACAAAATATATACAGTTGGCTTTTGTAAGCCAATACAAGCCAGCTTCAGCACACCAATTTCTTCCCCAATTTGTCCAGCTGGTAACAATGAATTTGACCCACAATGCACAACCAAAATGTCAACTACTTCAATTCCTGATCCCCAAATCTTAAATTAATATTGACTACTATGTAATAATAAAAATATTGTTCTACTTACCTATTTTAAGGTTAGCATCTATTAATTTTGTTAATCTTTATGCATATGTATCTCTACTATTAAACATTAAAATTTTAACATTAAAACCCATGAATTCCAGTATATAGATACCCACAGTATTAAAAGTGATAATTACCACAATCGGTATTTAATGGTTTTCAGCCTCGTTTCACTAGATGAGTAAATAGACAATAAGAGTTACACATACAACCATTTTATGAGTACTCACGATAGCTGGGGGAGACCAGCCCTATAGTTTTATGTTAGTGTAGCAGCCATGACCCTATTCTCAAAAAGTTTGTAATACAGCTAAGAGGAAAGTAAATATCTATGAAATAATTAAATATCACCAATAAAATTGCACATGTTGTCATCTTAATGAAAGAGAAAAAAGAAATGTGTTATCTACAGTATTAAAGATCCACACAGGCATGTAGAACAAGAGGAGGAAATATTATTGAAAGATGGGGTAGGTTATTGTGCACAACTCCCAACCCACTCACAGATTAAGCCATGAAATCCTGTGCTTTAGTACTGACCAGGAAACCTGCACTACTTCCCAGACATTTATACCTGCACTGTTGGGCTTTCTTGAGCATCTCCTGTGTTTCTGCCTCAGTATTTGACGGTCAGTTAAAAGAGCAGATAAGGCAACAGTAGCACTGGGAGACAGGACAACACTGCTCAGTGATGAGATGAAGACTTAGTTTATAGCCAACAGCCACAGTAGCAATTCAAAATTCTGCCAGGAACTCAAGTTCCAAACTTGCTCCAGAAAATCAGAAATATTTTTATAAATAGTTATAATACTTTGGCAAGTAAAACAAAATATGGGCAAGCATTACAAAAAGAGAGAGAAAGATTGATTTCTGGGTTTTAGATCATAAATATTAGAAATTATATAAACATAGTTACCTTTTATAAAGACAATTATTTCTATTATTATCATTAAAATAATTTAGTAATGTTAACAAATTTTACAGCTTTCAAAAACAATCTATTCTACATACATTGTTTATTTTAACTCTCATAGTTATTAGGGGATAGAAAAAGTTCATGCTAATCACAATTTGGCTCTGAAAATTCTAAAGATTGGTGATAAACAAGTTAACATATCTAAGAAGTGAAAGAATTAGAAATTTAAACAGAGAAGTCCCAAATATTTTACTTCTCATTTACTCCAATAGTTGCCACAAGATTTTTCAGTGGAAAAAGGGCAAGATAGAGTTACTTAAAACCTCCTCTTTAGCCCAAACTTGCGGAGAATTCCTCGACGAATCTGTTTTGTCCTCACACTGTACACAATAGGGTTAAGCACTGGAGGAAGGAGCAGGTAGATGTTAGCCATGAGGATGTGGACTATGGGAGACAGATGCTTCCCAAAGCGATGGGCAATTGAAACTCCAATAACTGGCACAAAAAAGATGAGCACAACACAGATGTGAGATACACATGTGTTGAGTGCTTTCAGCCGCTCTTCATGAACTGCAATTCTCAGCACAGCATTCAGAATCAGGATGTAAGAAAGAAGAATAAAGACTGAGTCCATGCCCAATGTGGCAATAACTATACACAGTCCATAAATACTATTGATCCGGGCATCTGAACAGGATAATTTCAGAACATCTTGGTGCAAACAGAAGGGATGAGAGAGAACATTGACATGGCAGTAGTGATATTGCCTCAGTAACAAAGGTGTAGGCAGTACAACTCCCATGCTTCTTACCAAGCAGGCCAAACCAATCTTGCTTATTACACTGTTGGTGAGGATGGTGGTGTAGTGCAGTGGACGGCAGATAGCAACAAAACGGTCAAAGGCCATGGCCAACAGCACTGAGGATTCCAGAAATGTGAATGTATGGATGAAGAAGAGCTGAGCATAGCAGTCACTTGCCTGGATCTTCCGAGTATTCAACCATAGCACAGAAAATATAGTGGGAAATGTAGACAGGGACATACCTATGTCATTTAGTGCCAAGATGGAAAGGAAAAAATACATGGGCTGGTGGAGTGAGGACTCAAACCAAATGACAGAGAGAATGGTAACATTACCAATAAATGCTCCCAAGAACACAAGGCAGAATAGAATTGAGAGCCAAGAATGAGCATACTCCAGTCCAGGAAAACCCTTCAGCACAAAAATGGGCTCCGCAGTAACACTGGTATTCCAGACAACCATGGTGACCCTGGCAAACAGTGCGGAATAGTTTCTATTATCTTTTTTATCCTTCAAAGTTATCCCTTGTGAGCATAAACATTGCAATCAGAATACAACACATCTATCCTCTAACCTCACACCTCAAGGAAGAAAGGAGGTACCTCTTCTGGTTCTCATGCAAGAAACATTTTCCAGTAGCACCAAATCCTGGAACAAAAATGTGCACCACACAAATCTGTTCATCACCAACAAGAATTAGGTGGATTTGCATTGACCATCTGCCACTGATCAGTTATCTTAAAATTATTAAGAAAGATTAGAGTAGAATATGATATTTCAGACATTTCAAAATTGTTTACCTCTAAAAAAGATGACACCCATTTTCCCTCCTGCATAAACTGTACATTGTTTTAATGATTTTACTCTCTTTAGCCCTTGTATATTAACACAAACTATGCTAAAATCTACCTACCATTTATTTACAATTAAAAAATTAACACCTACCTGAAATTTACACATATACCAATTTCATCAGTATGAATGCTTAATCATGTTACTCATAGTCTGTTTCCCAAATGATCCAGTTTTATTTTCTCTTTCTCTGCCTAAGTTTTCCTTCACTGAAAGTAAAGTTGTATTCTCTTTCTAATTTTCCCTTTCTTTTTCTTTTTAATTTTTTTTCCTTTCTCTTCCTCTCGCTCCAATTAATTTACTTTTTAACATCCTTATCCTCATATTCTGCTCGGCTGCCATTTCTTTCTATATTGTTTTTCCTAAATTTGTGTCTTTTCACTGTGTAATTCTTTATTTCTTTTCCAGTCCTTTCATTGCCTCCTTCTTCTAATTTTTCTTTGCATTTCTGTGCTTTTAGTTCTTGCTCTCTTTGCTTTGTTTCTCACCTGAAAAGAGTTCAATCTCTATCTGAAAGTCAAATTTATATTACGGATGCTACAATTTTGATTCTTGGTGGGTCTGAGTTCTTGAGAATGTTTGATTCCGTGAATAATAAGACCTAAATCCTTCCACTGTCCTTATAAGTACGCCTGGTTTCCCCTGTGGTAGAAGACTTGTGATTGGTGTCACCATCTACTGGATCCCCAGATGTGTAATTAATGTAAACAACCCTTAACCACAGCTGTGCCAAGAACATGTGATTATAATTTTGGAAATTGTGAAAATGCGTCCCTACTTCTATCCACCACTCCCAGTCTTTTCTTTCAAATGTAATAGTTTTCTTAAATGAGCATATGAGAGTAAATTCATGATCACTACTTCAACCCAGAGAGATACTAAAATTTCAGCTTTATTAGGGCATTCATATAGAGCTATGGTACTTATGTATTGTATGATGCTAGGCTCTTCTATTATAAGGTCTTTACCACTTCTCCACGAACAAAGTTGCTCATTACCTATGTGTTTAATAACCATTTATTAAGTGATAACAAGGTTCAAATTTCCATACTTAGCTAGTTCCACAACACTTAGTATGGAGCATGGTTTCCCAATACATTCTTTATCTTAGCTTATATCTTGATTACCCACTATTTTGCACTTATTTATAAACTTTAGAAGCAACTTGTTATTTTCCATCAAGATATATATTGAGACTTTTATTGAGAATGCAATTGAATCTATAGATCAGTCTTGGAAAAACTGAAATTTTTAGATTGCTAGATTTTACAGTCTAAGAACACAGACCTCACTTAATAAAGGTCTTTTTTTTCCTCAATATTGTTTTTTACTTTACTGTTACAAGATATTATACAGCTGAAATTAGAATTATTTTTATGTGGTTGATATTAATGTATACTAATGTGAATAGAACTTAGAAATTATCTTTTTCTAAGTCTTTGGTACTAATATCAATATATAAATACAAAATCAATTTATATTTGGTCTTCTGAAAAAGTTACTTTTATTTCCAATAAGTAGTCTGTATAATCTTTTGGACTTGATTTGCATCAATTACACCTCCATAAGTAATGCTAGCTTTTTTCTTTCTTATTTACAATCCTTATAGCTTTTATTATGTTTATTGATATTATGTGCCAGCCTGTCTATAACCAGTGGTGTGACTGGACTGCCCCTCTTGATTCTTATTATGATCCCAAGATGCCTTCAGCAATAACTACCAGGAAACTTTGGAGGGGAAAAAGGTTTATTACTAAAATTACACGGCACACCAGGGACCACATATAGGCCCCGCGGTACGTGGAGAGGGAGACCTGGGGTTCTGCTTTTATAGAGAGCAGGTGGGGCCTGCAGTTTTATGAAGTATCTCTTAATTGGTAAATATAAAACATAAGAGTGGTAATTTAAAGCAGTGGTGGGATTCATACAATTTTACAACCGGTTCTCTACCCTAATGACTGTTTTAAGTACACAAAAAAGATATACTTAAAGGTAGCTTATTATTTCATGCATTTAATACTTAAATAAGAAAAAAAAGGTACACAAACCTAGATGATATTATAGGAAAGTTTTAAAATATTAATGAAAAGAAATATTAAATAATAACTGACAAAAAAACAATAAAACTGTTGTTTAAGATATTTCCATATTACTTCTTGTTGGCATCCTCACTTTCCATTTTTTTCACCTGTGGATGGAATGAACATTACTACAGGCACTTAGAATATGCTGGGTGCACCACTGCTTCAGGATGGCTAAGGGCCAGGAGAAAGAGAGTGGAAAATGAAAAACAATGAAATTATAAAACCTGCCAATTGTATTTCTCAGAATTGGAAAAGAGCATCCTGCTTGCTTAAGTAAGAAAGTACATGAATGTACTGGAATGTAAGAAAGGTGAGGGGCCTAAACTATTGCCCTTAAGCCAGGGGTCCCCAAACTTTTTACACAGGGGGCCAGTTCACTGTCCCTCAGACCGTTGGAGGGCCGGACTATAAAAAAAACTATGAACAAATTCTTATGCACACTGCACATATCTTATTTTAAAGTAAAAAAACAAAACGGGAACAAATACAATATTTAAAATAAAGAACAAGTAAATTTAAATCAACAAACTGACCAATATTTCAATGGGAACTATGCTCCTCTCACTGACCACCAATGAAAGAGGTGCCCCTTCCAGAAGTGTGGCGGGGGCCGGATAAATGGCCTCAGGGGGCCGCATGTGGCCCACGGGCCGTAGTTTGGGGACCCCTGCCTTAAGCAATAGCTGGCAAGTGCTTACCCATGAATATGACTGTAGCCAAGATTTCAGATAGCTGAAGAAGTGCTGGGAGAACATTAAAACTCCAATCAAAAACATGATGGCCCATGAAAGGAGAGAGAAAGTGACCCAGAGTGTCAGCCCACTTCTGAGCACCCACTTCCTTCTGCCGGGGAAGGAGGAGATGGCCAGAACGCCGCCGCACTGCTCCACTTTCATTCATTTTCTGACTGGTGGGGACAACTGGGCTTTAAATGGCTGGCTGGCTCAGTGGTCAAGCAAGTGAGGTTGTGAGCTGAGAACAATGGGTAATATGCAATTAAGTATTTATCAATGTTCTAGTTTCAGGGTTAGGCCTATAAGAAAAATAGGCCTATTAGACAACTATAGTTATGGAGTATTATTCATCAGCAATGCAAGGAGTATGATTTATCAAACAGTATAATCAGCACAGAAGGGCTGCTGGCTCTGCAGGCAGTTTTAAAAGGGCAATGTTGTGCCTTGCAAACAGCTGCAGAACCCAACCTGCAGAAATCCAAATGTTGGGTCACAAGTTACAATATTAAATTTCTTATATGACCTCAGTATTTATTAGGAATTAACACTTGTGAGAAAAAGAGAGAGAGAGCAGCACTGGGCAAGGAGAAAAGCTGAACAGTCTTGTCCAATACACTGAGCCTCTCTGCTGCATTGCTCAAAAGACTTTTCCTGTATCTAGTAAGAATGGCATGCATTCACTTCGCAGCTTCACCCATTCACCGAATGGACATCCTGAGAAGGGTGTGGCTGCAGGGAAAAGGCTTTCTGAAAATGAGGCAAACTACAGGGACCCTGGTCATGGCATGTCTCACAACTCAAAGGATTCTCACTAATCTTACTGTCTCCTTTCTTTTCTCCTTTCTTCCAGTTGCTCTTACAAACTAAAAATTATTTTTTATGCACAGTAACTGGAGTTTTTCAGAAATCACTCCAAGATACTCTGTATTTTCAATATATCTTTATTATATGCGGCTTAAGTGTCTGTCGCCGATAGCTTATTGGTTGCTTGTGTAACTGTACTAGCCAATGGGGTGAAGTTGCCACGGCATTCAAATAGTCCCGCCTTCTGGCATGCCACCTCACAAATTGAGGTTAAAGATTGGAGCAATTATTATGCTGTTAAGAAATCTTAACACCAGAAGGGGTCTTTGCAATGGTACAAGACTAGAGGTTCTCCAATTGAAAAATAATGTCATAATAGATAAGTCTTTGACTGGCTCCTCTAAAGGTGAAATACATGTCATTCCAAGAATTGATTTGGCTCCATCTCAAACAGGGTTGCTGTTTCAATTGAGACGTGGACAATTTCCTGTAAAACTTGTCTTTGCTATGACCATCAATAAGTCTCAGGGCCAAACGCTTAAGCATGTTGGCATTTTTTTACCTCAGCCTGCATTTGGACACGGTCAACTTTATGTTGCCTGTTCAAGAGTTCGTGAAAGAATGGAAGTAAAATTAAAAATAATCGATGGTCCTCTGCAAGGCGAGCTTAAAAATGATGGAAAGATCTACACAAGAAATGTTGTGTACAAAGAGATCTTTGACCTGTGAATTAACATTTTATTATTTAAATCACCTTTATTTATTGAGCTAGCAGTGGCTCTTAAGAAATGTACTGCCAGTGGTTTCCTTCATTGCATTCTACTTTAAGCAATTAAGCAAGTAGAAGGGGGAAACCCCGTGGGGCAGTAAGCAAAGGGGCGTCCTAGCCGCCTGCCCTGGGTAATTCAGTTTGAATTAGCAGACACCTTTGCACAAATCATTTTAATTACAATTTGTAATATCTAGAACAGCAGTCATTTTGTATGACCGCCGGGCTTTCTAGAATATATATATATATATATATATATATATATATATGAGTTTCTCTGAATATATATATTAACTATATTCTCTCTTATAATGAAACACTAATATTAAAATAATTTCTTTATCAAGTTTTCTTTTTATATGACTTGCTCTTTCCCTTTTATTATACCTTTGTCAGTACAATCTTTCTTAACCTGTTTTTGAAATAATATATGTAATGTACTAGCCTCACTTCCCTGGACAAATGTTGATTCAGCTGGCCACACAAAACTCAATTTCCTCATTTCAGACTTCTTATTACCAAGGGATATTGTGTGAGGCCTAATAACTCACTGTGTCAGAATTTTTTTCCCATTGTCTTGATTCTAAAATAGAAAGATAAATACTAATATCTGGCCAAGTGAGGGGGATAGTCCTTCAGTGTAACACTTTCTACTCCCTCCTTATGGCTTTTATTGTGTGTCTGCTTACATACTGCTGTCCTAATCATCTCATTCTTTCCACCCAAGATTTCTTTCTCTACTTGTAGGCGGGAGGATATAACCTTAATAGAACATATTTTTATCTAATATTTCAACTACAATATTAATAATACCTAAACATTGTCAAGCAGTAATTAAAGAGGTTTACATTTATTATATCACTTAGCACCATGACAGTAGATAAAGTTATTAAAATTGTTTAACAAATGTTAAACTGAGTCACAGAGGTTAAAGAACACTGGGGAACAGTATTTTATTTTTTCATTTGCTGTTGCATAAGGTTTTAGAACTGTTTCTATATACTGCTGTATTGCTGATTCAAAATCTGAAATCCGTTTTTGGGTATATGCTCCAGTTTTTATGCAATTTTAATTTATTTTTGTTACAGTTAATGGCATGCACTGGTTTTTAAATTGTAATTAAAGGGCAATGATTCTTGGATTGAACATAACCACAAGGCAATTAATGTTTCACAAACATCACTTTTACATAATTGTAGTTGTTTTTAATTGTAAAAAAATTATCTGATAAAAACACCCTCTTATTTTGTTTTAAGATTTAATCATGGCTTCTTTGAGTAGGCGTAAATGTAAAAACAGTCCTGACACCTTCTGTTATACATGTGGCCGTTACACACTTCAACATCAAAGGTGCAGTATTTCATCATTTGTGATACATACATATATTGCCTATTTTCAAGTTCCCCTTGGCAATCAAGACAAGAATTGGGCTCCTCATATTGTGTGTCATAATTGTGAGGAAATGCTTGTGACTGGACAAAAGGAAAACGCAAAGGAATGCCTTTTGGTATTTCTATGGTTTGGCGTGAACCTAAGGACCACAGCTGTGGCTGTTATTTCTTTCTGATTCATACAAAGGGCATCGGCAAGAAAAAACAGCATATGATCGCATATTCTAATATTCCTTCAGCAATACAACCTATCCCACACTCTGAGACACTCCCGGTTCCAGTTTTCTATGGTTTTATTTCTTCTAAGGATGAAGAAAGTGAACATGGTGATCAAATATATTTTGATAAGATGAATGAGGAAATGGTTGTAGAATCTGAAGGGTATTCTTCTGATGCCAAGCAGTCATTAACTCTTCAGCAGTTAAGCCAACCCGAATTGAATGACTTAGTAAGAGATTTGGGCCTATCAAAGAAAGCAGCCGAGTTATTAGCCTCCAGGCTTCAAGAAAGGAATGTACTTCACCAGTCAGTTAAAGTATCCCATTTCAGGAAGTGTGAACAAATTTTTGTGGACTTTTTTTCCGAAGACAAACACTTAGTTTACTGTCATGATATCAGCAGTCTTCTCAGCCAGCAAGGGGTTATCACATACAGTCCAACAGAATGGCGGCTATTTCTTGACAGCTCTAAATGGAGTCTGAAATGTGTTCTCCTACACAATGGTAATGCTTATGCAGCAGTTTCAATTGGTTATTCAACTCATCTGTGAGATTATAATGACATAAAAATTGTCCTCGACTTTCTGAAGTATGAGGAGCATAACTGGATCATTTGTGTGGATCTTAAAATGGTAAATTTCCTGTTAGGAAAACAGATAGGTTTCACAAAATATCCTTGCTTTCTGTGTTTGTAGGACAGCTGAGCTCGGGAGAAACACTGGACACAGAAGGAGTGGCTGAAATGTGAAGCTCTGGAAGTAGGGATGCAAAATATTGTGAATGAACCTGTAGTTACTTGAGACAGGATAATTTTTCCCCCACTTCACATCAAACTTGGCTTAATGAAGCAGTTTGTTCATTTGTTCAGGCTTTGAATAGAGAAAGTGAATGCTTTCAACATTATTTCTGCTTTTCCTGCCTTGTCTTTCAAGAAGATAAAAGTAGGTGTATTCAATGGACCTCAAATTCGAACCCTCATACTTGACTAAGAATTTTCCAGGAAAATGAATAAGGAGGAGAGAGCAGCATGGCCGTGGCAACAAAAAAGCAGAAAACTGTGAACTTCTGGTTCAAAGGATGCTATTGGCTTTCTGTGACATTGGACGTAATATGAGCATTAAGATTCACTTCCTGAACAGTCACCTTGATAAGTTTCCTGAAAATCTTGGAGCTGTTAGTGATGAGCAGACTACTGCTGGAGCATCAAATGAGATTGTCCTCAAGTACACAAAAGCAAGAGCTGCAAACACAAATTTTTGCCTGAATAGAATTTAAATAAGTTTTGCAGAAATTTTATGATTAAAATAAGTGTTTTATTATGTTCTATTTTGAAACTGTAGACAAATTCTAATGCAATCATATTTTTAGTGTATTAGTGTATTTACTGCGTTATATAAGTTATTATATTTTCACAAAGATGATGCCCAAGAAAACATTCTACTTGATTATGTTAAACTAAATGTTGAAAATTTTACAATATGATGAAAACCTAAAATCTTGAATTGCAAAAAAAAACTATAGCTTAAAGAGGAAAAACTAATGTCAGATTTGAGATCAGCACACTTGAATTAGGTAAGAACAAGTGTTTTTGTGGATGCAACAAAAATTTTGTTCTCGGCCCTGGCCGGTTGGCTCAGTGGTAAAGCGTCGGCCTGGCATGCAGGAGTCCCGGGTTCAATCCCTGGCCAGGGCACACAGGAGAAGCACCCATCTGCTTCTCTACCCCTCCCCCTCTCCTTCCTTTCTGTCTCTCTTTTCCCCTCCCGCAGCCAAGTCTCCATTGGAGTAAAGATGGCCCAGGCGCTGAGGATGGCTCTGTGGCCTCTGCCTCAGGCGCTAGAATGGCTCTGGTTGCAACAGAGTGACGCCCCAGATGGGCAGAGCATCACCCCCTGGTGGGCGTGCCGGGTGGATCCCGGTCGGGCACATGCGGGAGTCTGTCTGACTGCCTCCCCATTTCCAGCTTCAGAAAAATACAAAAAGAAAAAAAAAAATTTGTTTTCCAGTGTAACTTGTCCAAAGTCCCAGAGCTAATGAGTGCGTAAGCCACTATCCTGACAGCTGATCTCTACTGCTGTAGTCTTCAATACAACATAAATAACATTCCTCAAACTCTACTCATGTAGTATTAAAAAGCTTCATCCCTAATCTTTTTTCTTATCTTTTCATCTATTTCAAGCATTCTATGGTCATCTGTAATAGATTTTGCCACTTTGCTACACACTTCTTTTTCATTTCATCACCATGACTGAGCATACCAAACACTGAGACATACTAAATAGTAAGAACCAAAATTTTACTCTTAGAAACCATCTTTATTTTCACCCAGAAGTGTTCTGAGTTTCAACTCAGTGACCCTGACTAGGTTCCACTCTTTAGGGGTGTTAGGTTAAGGTTAAGAGTCCTTTACCAATAACCTCATCTAGTCAGGGAGAGGTTTACATGACCCAAGGTAGTTCCTATGACCCTCCACCTGAGCAATTCTGATTGATATCTTACCATCCCACCCCCAACTCTGGGGCATCCTGACAGTTAGTCATCCCCCATCATTTATCTGAACATTTTTTACTTACCATCACTCTACCTCCCCACAGGTTAAACCACCACATGTGATAGAAGTTTTCCCCCTGCTGCAAGAAATATGCCCAAACTCAGTCCTATATTGACTGAGGCTTTTCATCCTCTTGCTGCTGCTGATGCTACTAGGATCTTATCCCATCTGATCACAGATGCATAAATAAACTTAAAAAATCACCAGGCTTGTGCGCCCCTCCTTTAGTGACCTAACAAGAGGATAATTCAAGTAGTCTCCAAGGCTGTGTTAGTGCCTTGAGTTCTTTGGTTCTGTTATGAAATCATTAAAATGCCAAGTTAAATGATTCTTCTGTGCCAGCGTCAGAGCATTCCAGATGAACATCTTTGTCTTAATGGGGGCAAAAAAATTAGTAAACTTAAAGTGAATTTTTCTGCCCAGATCCCCTCCATTTTAGTGGGCACAGATCATACAGCTGCTGGATACTTTGGACATCATCAACATCAAGATGTAAGGTTCTAAGGTTCTGATACATACCGTATTTTTTTGCTCCATAAGATGCACTTTTATCCCCCAAAAGTGGTGGGGGAAATGCCGTGTGTCTTATGGAGTGAATGTTCATTTTTTTTAGCTGCTGCAGGGCACTGTGCCAGTAAACATGGTAAACATATGTAGAATGAGCGCCAGCAGAAGTGTAATCATACCCAACATGGCGGTGTGCGGAACCCCGGCATCTGCTTAGTGATCTCCTGATTCTGGTTTCTACAGTTGCATGCAGTGCAGGAGGGAAGGTGGGCAATGTTGTGTGAGCACATTCATCTAGCATCTTCGAGGGCAGACATGAGAAGCGTGCTGCATGGTGGAGGACTGTGCTGCAGTTGCTGAGCTCTGTGTGAAGTGCTGATGTCACTTGCTGCCCTATTAGTGCTTGACCAGTTTAGAGCACTTATTAGCAAAACCACACACACACACACACACAAAAAAAAAACACAAACTTTAAAGAAGTGAAGACTTATCTAACTGTAATTCCTGGAGGTCTTACCAGCCAGTTACAACTTCTCAATGTTTCCATCAACAAACCATTTTAAGTCTTTATGTGAGAAGAGTGGAACAAGTGAATGGCAGCTGGTAATCATGATCTGACACCAACTAGATGAATGAAGAGACCCACTATCACTCAAGTTTGTGAATGGGTAAAAACATCATGGCAATCAGTAAAGAATGAAACCACGGTATGGTCATTCAAAAAATGTGGCATTAGCAATGCCTTAGATGGCACTGAAGATGGTATCATATATGAAAATAGTGAAGAAAGTGATACCAGTGATTGTGAGCAACTGAGCTTCTTAAATTCTGACACTAGCAATGATGAGTTCCTGGGGTTCTCAGACAACTAGAAGAGTATTTATTTGAACATCAGTCTCTTCTCATTTGTTAATAATGGTTGTTAATACTGCTGTTGAGTTTACATCGTTGAAATATTGTGGTATATTTTATTAAATATTTTAACACACCATTTGGTTCAAAATATTATTTTCTTATTTTCCCCCTTAAAACTCTAGGTGCATCTTATGGTCAGGTGCATTTTATGGAATAAAATATACAGTATATCTGAGGAACATTATGAATTTTTGACTCGTGGAATGCTACAGGCCTGGAGAATGACCCAGCTCATAAATGGCAACCTACGATAGGTGAAAATCCACGAAGTAGTGACCTTTTACTTATTTTATTATTTATATATATTTTAAGGCTTTATAAACCCTCCCCATACTCATAAACCTTTTTCCATTCTGCTATTAACCTTTCCCACACTCTCATAAACACTTCCTAAGATCTTAAACATTTTCTAATAAATATGTAAAAATACCTATATACCACAAAATCCCATGATATAGCTAAAAATCTGCAAGACAAAATTAGATATATACAGTCTAAAAATCCACAATACAGTGAAACCATAAAAAGTGAACCATGATATGGTGAGGGATAACGGTAACCCCCTTACGTATTTCCCTTTGATTCTAATGTTTAAAATAGGTGGTGAAACTGCCATTTTCTGGAGCACTTTTTCAATCCATTGAGACTTTGCTTTCCTGCAAATTGTCAGCAATTTAGCTCAAATGAGCTCATAAAAATTCTTACAGGTTTGAAAGTTTTTCTTTTTTACATTGATATTAAGAAAGTAAATAAGTGACTTATTAATGATTCAGCCACAGAGAAGGAAAAATATGTCTTTAAAATACAGCAGTGTTTCTCAAAATGTAACATACATACAAATCAACTTTATTGTTAAAAATACAGATTCTGATAGGGGAGCCCATAAGTTAGAAATTTGGCTTTGGTAGTAGTAGCTTTTAGTTGTAATGAATAAGAGATATGTAAGAGATAGAAAACACTTATTAAGGTGACCAATCATCCTCCTTTAAGGAGGACAGTCCTTCTTTTGTAAGTTCCATCCTCCCTTAAAAAGTGTCTTCCTACATGTTCTCCTTTTTGATATTGGAAGACTAATCTGTAAATGTCCGTATTTGATTGATGCAGAGTTGATCCATTGTGTGTGATGTGACATATTTGTATCTAAATGAGTAATTTTTCTTACAATTATTATTAAAAATTAATAGGCATGTAAGTATAATTACAATATAAAATATTACAAATGTTTTTTATTATGAATTTATAATATAGTGTATTATTGTTGCAATGAATAAAATGGGTTTTTTTAAATTTACAATATTGTTTTCTTCAATTTATTTTTGTCCTCCTTTTCATTGTAAAAAAAGTTGGTCATTTTATTAATCTGCCTGATACTCCCTCTTAATGGCTCCCTGGCCTTTAATTTGAAATGTAATGAAAGTTTACCTTCCCAAGAATGTCAGGAAAAGCTTACATTGGGGAGGAACCTGACAATTAGGGGAGTTTAAATCACAATAGTTGTTTGTGAAAGCCTAGCCACAGGAATTACTGTGAAATGTTAGAGCCTATGTATTAATTAGAAACTCAGTTCACCAATCTCAAATCTTTACTTTGTATTGTAAGAAAACAGAGAGTCTTTTCACAGATAATTCACAAAGGCAGATGGTCCCAGAGGTGCCAGGTCCCAGCTGTTCCCAGGAAACATCTGACCCTGGCTGTCTGGAAGATTTACTAAGGATGCCAGATAGACAATGCTGATTAGGCCTGTGCTACATAAAAAGAACTTGAAGAAGAGATGTTTTACAGCGAAGCCTCCACCTCCTGCACATTGTTATGTGACTTACTGCATGGACTTTTTACTTTTTTTTTTACTTTTTTACCTGAACCCTATAAAAACTGCTAGGACTAGGAGAATGTTAAGGCAGCTTCATGAACAGGACTCCCCTGCCTTCTCAGAATACCAGTATTTCCAAATTAAAGATACTCTTTTTTGTGACAGAAACAGAGAGAGAGTCAGAGAGAAGGACAAATAGGGACAGACAGACAAAAGGGAGAGAGATGAGAAGCATCAATACTTTGTTGCAGCTCCTTAGTCTTCTTAGTTGTTCATTGATCCCATGCTCAAGACAGCGACCCCACGCTCAAGCTAGTCAGCCCCACTGAAGCTGAATGAGCCCATGCTCAAGCCTGAGACCTCAGATTTTTGAACGTGGGTTCTACGTGTTGCAGTCTGATGCTCTATTTACTGCGCCACCATCTGATCAGGCAAAGACACTTTTATACACTCAGTCCAGTTCATCACTTTGATTGCAATGACCTGTCCCAAACCTGGTTAATTCTGGTAGCAATTCCAATTCAATAGGTCTTATATAGGCCTAACATTTTGAATTTCTAAAAGCTTCTAGGTAATATCAATGCTGTTGGTGTAAAAATCATACTTTTGAGCCATTGTGAAATAAGGGTTGTTGAAACTGTAGGGAGTGTAGAATCTGTAAATTCAACCAGAAAGTTTTGAGACTGGATACTAGCTGTTGTGTATATATATATTAGAAAAGTATTCAGCTATAAGATGAAATACTGCCATTTGTGAAAACATGGATTGATCTTGAGACTATCATGCTGTTATAGATGGACAGTGAGGAAACAAACATTTTGCCACACAATTAAGTAGCCAAATCAAGGAGTCTTTAATTCAAATACCAGTGACTGCATGGGGACTGTAGTTACCAAATCAGCCCTGAATGAACTCAGGGGTTTGCTTTTAAAGGCAAAAAGAAGCCAAGGGAGAGGGTGAACACCTAGCCAAAGCAGTTTTTCAGAAGCGAAACAGGCTTTCAGGTATCATTGGAAAAATCTAGGGAGAGAGTGCTCAGTGAAGCATTTTACAAAAAGCAAAAGAATGTGCTTGGTTATCTTAGCCTTTTATAGAGGTTGTTAAGGCAGTATTCTGAGGGCTTTCTGGAATATAGACATTAGGGAACATTTATGGCCTTTACAGAACTCGTTTCATTTACTCATCTGCAAATCTTGCAAAACTCAATCTATGGTCAGGGATATGGTGTTTCTACATTTCATTCCCTACTAGTTTTACTTAATTTTTAATCAAATCCTTGGTTTAGTTTCATTGCTATTGTCTTGGATAATTGTATATTGCCCTCTGGTTGTCATTATTTTAATAGAGTTTACACTTTCTTGAGCAAACCTTGCTATAAAATTGATGAAACAGGTTTCTAATATTAGACAAGACAATATTAAAGTAAGAGGACCAATTGCCACAGACAATAGGGTTGTTAGCCAAAGTGATTAATTAAACATTTTCTGATACCAGTTTTCCAACTGTTCAATTTTTTTCATCTTTTTTCTATGTTTTTCTTGAACACAGATAAATTTTTATTAATTATTTTAGAATTATTAGCATAGAAGCAACAAGTTTCTCTTAATGCTACATACAAGCTACCTTGTTGAAGGGAAAGTAAGTGTAAGCCTTTTCAATTTTGTAAAACTATTTCCTCTACACAAATAAATGTGAGGCATAACATATACTAGAATATATAATAGAGGCTCATTCTGTTCTTTAAACCTGTTTTTTTTTCTTTATACAAACCTCCTACAACCTGCATAAACCTTCTGCAACTTATATAAAGCCTCAACTTTTATAAACTTTCTTATCTATTCAGAAATAACTAGCTTTTAATAACAACTTAATTTCTCCCCTTTTTTTTCAAAATTATCTCTATACCTTATACTTTTCATTATTAAAACTATGCAATTCCTTTCTAATTAGTCAGAACTCTTAATTTCTAAAAACCTTAACTTTTAGTGACAACCAAGCTAGCAATAAGCAATTTTCTTTCAAAATGTACTTTTTTGGGGGCTGTCCTTCACCTAAGTAGCCTATTGGACACATGACTAACATTTACAGGTTACTGTACAGGGGTAGTTATGAGCATAAATATATTTTTTATTTATCTTGTAGCTTCTATCCTAGCAAAGGGACCTACACTCTTTTCTATATGACTCATAGCAGCACATGTATTAAACCTTAAGATGACTTGGTCTGGCTTTTCTTTGACCTTAGTTTCCCTCCCTTCCCAAAGTTCAATTTTAAGGAGTCCCACAGTGAGGTTCCTCAGGCTTCTGTCGCAAGTACACGAGCCAGCTTCTGGTTTGTGGCTTGAGTAGGGCATGTCGTCTTTTTCAGGGTCAACTTACAGGGGTGGCTGGGATCCATCTGCATCATTTATGAGGGGGGTTGCTAAGGGAGCTTAGGGAGAAGGGGTGTTGCCCTGCCTAATACAATTTCATACAGGGTAAATCCTTCTTGGTAGGGGGTATATTTAGCTTTCTGTAGAACTAGGGGGAGTAAGTTGGCCCAGTTTTCACCCATTTCTAAAATGAATTTAGTTAAGACTTCTTTCAGAGTTTGGTTCATTCTTTTGACCTGTCCTGAACTCTGAGGTCTATAAGCACAATGTAATTTCTAATTAATATTAAGTGCTTTTCTACTAGCTGTGAGATCTTGGATACCAATGCAAGCCCATTATTAGATCTAATATTAATGGGCAAGCTAAAGGCCCTGGCCGGTTGGCTCAGCGGTAGAGCATCGGCCTGGTGTGCGGGGGACCCGGGTTCGATTCCTGGCCAGGGCACATAGGAGAGGCGCCCATTTGCTTCTCTACCCCCCCCCCTCCTTCCTCTCTGTCTCTCTCTTCCCCTCCCGCAGCCGAGGCTCCATTGGAGCGTGCTGGGGATGGCTCCTTGGCCTCTGCCCCAGGCGCTAGAGTGGCTCTGGTCACGGCAGAGCGACGCCCCGGAGGGGCAGAGCATCGCCCCCTGGTGGGCAGAGCGTCGCCCCTTGGCGATGTGCCAGGTGGATCCCGGTCGGGCGCATGCGGGAGTCTGTTTCTCCCGGTTTCCAGCTTCAGAAAAAAAAAAATGGGCAAGCTAAATCTGGGAATAATTTCATATAGCAATTTCTTAACAACTATTACTGTGGTTTCATTTCTAGTAGGAAAAGCTTCTACCTATCCTGAAAAGGTGTCAATAAAAACTAATAGGTTCTTATATCCCTGTGCTGGTGGTTTTACTTTAGTAAAATCTATCTCCTCATGTTCTCCTGGGAAAGCTCCTCTTTTCCAATTTCCTTTTACAACTTCTCTGCTTTGCTTAGTGTTTACTTGAGTACAGACTAAACACTTGGACACTATGTTTTCCATAATAGATTCTAAGCCTGGAAGATAGTAATTTTTCTTAAATAATTCTATTAGCTTAGTTTGGCCTAGATGGGTAGCTCAATGTAGCTGGCTGATAATCTCTCTGCCTAGGGCTTCAGGTAAGAAAAGTCTCTTATCTGTCCGTTCTAGCTATCCTCCTTTAATTTTATACATTTCTTTCTTATTAGCAAAATCTTCTTCTAGTTGGTTATAAAAAGGAGACTCTGGCAACAAGCATTCTGGTAAAGTCACTAAAATTTCTAAAGGTCTTACTGGTTTTAGGGTTACTTCTTTTGCTGCTTGATCAGTGGCCTGATTTCCTCTTGCCTCTAGTGAGTTTCTTTTCTGGTGCCCTGGGCAATGAATAAGGGCTGTAGTCTCTAGTAACCAAATGTCTTCCAGTAAGGCTAAAATTTCTTTTTTCTTTTTAATGTCTAGCAGATGTCAGAAATCCTCTCTCTTTATAGATTGCTACATGAACATAAGCAGTAGGTAGCAAAAGCATACCTACTGTCAGTATAAATGTTGATCTTCTTTCCTTTGATCCACCTTAACACCTAGGTGAGAGTGATAAGTTCTGCCTGCTGAGCCAAGGTCCTGTGGGGCAAGGCTTGGGCCCAGATGATCTTATCAAGAGTCACTACAGCTTCTCCTGCATGTCAAACCCTGTCTAAGACAAAACTGCTACTATCTGTGAATAGATAGCTGTTCTTTTACCTCAGCTAGGGGTTTATTAGTGAGGTCCAGCCTTGAAGTTTGAACATTGTGTACTACCTCAGAGCAATCATGCAAGGGGATGCTAGGATCCTCGTCAGGAATCAGGCTTGCTGAGTTGATGGCTTGCATCTAAACAAACTTGATGCAAGGCTGATCGATGAGCAGGGCTTGATACTGTGTGATTCCAGCTTTAGACATCTACCTTCCTGGAGTCCCCTTAAACAAAGTCTCTCCTGCATGGAGGCTGTTAAGAACAGTTCTTGCCCTATAGTCAATTTATTTGCCTTTCTTACTAGTATGGCAATGGCTGCTATGGCTCTGAAACAGTTTGGCCATCCAGATGCAACAGGATCTTACCTCTTGGAGAGGTAACTAACAGGCCTGCGCCATGGCCCTAGCATCTGGGTTTAAGACCCCTTTCATGATGCCTTTGCTCTTATGAACAAATGGCTGGAAAAGTTTTGTAATGTCAGGCAGAGTCAGAGCAGGAACCTTAGTGAGGGCCTTTTTGAAGGTTTCAAAAGCCTCTTGTTCCTTATCTGTCCAAATTAGTTCTTGGATTCCTATCATGCAAGAGTACAAAGGCTTCGCTATCTCTGCAAACCTACAGATCCACAACCTGCAGTATCTAATTGTTCCGAGAAATTCTCGAAATTGTCTCTTGGTGGTGGGGGTTGCGATCTGAAGATTGCTTCTATACAGCTGGAGGAGAGAGTACACTTCTCCACCTCTATGTGGTAGCCTAGATTGGTTATCTTAGAAGTGCAGAGTTGTGCCTTTTTAGCTGATACTTAGTACCCCAGAGTCTGCAGTGTATGTAAAAGACCCTTAGTGGCTGTCCAGCAGCTTACCTCTGTTTCTGAAGCATGTATTCTGGATGTTACTGGTGGAAGGCAAGTAGGTCTTGATAGTGCCTTGTCAACAAGGGTCGGTGAATTCTTGAAACTCTGTGATAATCTGGTCCAGGTTAGTTGTCCCGAGATGCCTGCTTCTGGGTCACTTTACTAGAAGGCAAAAATGTCTGACTTACAGGGGCTAGGGGAATAACATGCTTATTTACTTCCCATAAGTCCTGGACTCGACGATAGTCTCTGGTGCCTGGCTTCTGAACAGTCAGTAAAGGGGTATTCCATGGGGATTGACAAGGAACAAGAATACTAGCTTCTAATAGTCTCTTAGTATGGAAAGTTATTCCCTTTTTAGCTTCCCTTTCTTTTTATTCTGATGTTCTAAAACAGCTACAACTACCTTAGTCATTTTCTCAGTTTGTTTCTTCTCTAAGGTGTCTTTATTATTGTAAACTTTCTGAGCTATCTCTAACAGTTGGGGAATTACTATCCCTGGGAAGTCTTTTAATTTTTGTAGCTTCCTCCTAATATCTGGAGCAGACTGTGACATGAAAGCTAACTGTCCTAGCATTTTCTGAAGCCTCTTTCTATATACCTCTAGACCTTGTAGGCTTCCTGCAGTCTTTCCAAGAAAGCCACATGAGTCTCCTGAGGATCTTGATCAACTTCTGACACTTTAGACAAATCCATGGGTTTCATAGCAGCTTCCCTGATCCCAACTAACAGAAACTGGTGAAAAATGTTCAAAGCTTCCCATCCCGCGGTGGTGTTAAGGTCCCATTTAGCCCAGCTAACGAGGAACACCTTCTCTAGGTGGTCTCAGTTATCCTCCTCAAACCCATTCATTCCTAACGTTGCAGCTTTTCTCACCTCAGTTTTGATTCTTTCCCTTTCTTTGGCAGTGAACAAGGTAACTAGGAGCTGCTGACAATTGTCCCAAGTGAGGCAATGTGGGTACAATACAGATTCTAATAGTCCTGTTAAGGCCTGAGGCTTCTCTGAGAAAGGAAGATTCTGAGCCTTCTAATTATACAAGTCACCAGATGAGAAAGGGACATACACAAGAAAGGCCTCTTCCCTTTCCCTTCCCTCGCTGGTGGGGCTTCTCTCAACAGTAAGAGGAATTCTGCTTCCTTTCTCTTTTCTTGCCTCCTAGTTTGCCTTGACAGTGGTTCTAGGCTCCGATGTGGGTGGAGCTGATGAAGAAGAAGGGTATGGAGGAGGTCATTCAGACTCCTCCTCAACAATCTGTGAGACAGGGATCTTCTTTCTTGATTTTGGGGCTGTTGCTAGTAAAACATGATGACTGTCCCTGATGGCACAGCCTTTCTCCAGGGAGGGGGATTTTCTACCAGGGCCCTCCACTGATCTATGTAGGGAAACTGGTCTGGGAGACCCTGGGGCTTAGCTATTATACTCTATAAAGCTCTGACATCTCTAGCATCTAATGTGCCCTGTGTTGGCTACTAAAGGAGGGCTACTCTAATTCACAAAGAGTTTGAAGTTTCCCCCTGCTTAATTCTACACTATAATTATTAGAGAATCCAATTTTGAAATTCTTAAGCATACAATCAAGGGAAGTTTGGCTCTTACTTTGCCCTTCCCCTATTGTTACAAACAATATTAGCACAAATGAGCTTCCCAAGATCACAAAAGGGATCAAGAACCGAGGTTTGTGCCAACTCTCTAAAATGTCCCCCATTGGGTTAACCCCTGGAGAACCAAAGGACAGAGAGCTTTCACACAAAGTTTGACATACAGGGGAAAGGGGTGCCCCATGAGAAGCCACTCAGGTGCTCACCAGGCTGTGACCCTTGCAGGAACTTAAGCAACTCTTTAGCATTGGTGGGTTGGTATAAAGCCCTGACTTGGATCAGAGAGTGTCTGATACCACCCTAAGCCATATGAAGATCATCAAAGAACCACAGGCTGGGGCCCACTTGGGCTCCTTGGTTATTCACCATGGAGCCACAAACTGGAAACTCAGATGCAGGCAACAGAGCTCCTCATTCACACACCATTCACTCAGGGGTTTTCAGTATAATGACAGAATAACAAAGCAAAAGCAAATAATAAGATCTTGGCAAGAACAGACAGCACAAACAGATGTGTCCTGGGAAGTCCAAGACAAGACTTAACTCAGTCCCCACTGGTGTCTTCCTTGAGAGCACACTCACTTTCCACCAATGTCTTGGCCCTGAAGAGCCCATTAGTGTGAGTGTGATTGCGTCCAATCCTCGATCACAATAGGTGAAAGACAGCTAGCCACAAGCAAGTTACAAATTGAGCAGATTGCAAATTTGCTCTACTCACCTCTGTCAGATGACTTCAAATGGGTGGATGGGCATGCTGATTGTCCATAGCTGACTTTCAGCCAGACAGAAAAGACCAGCGGGGCCCTGGAATGTCTCAGGTGGTGCCTCTCCTGCTGGGTTTCCATTCCTGGCAGTTAAGCAGAGGAGGCCAGTTGTCCATGGGTGGCAGAAGCCAAATGTGTTCAGAGGACACAATCTCTCTGGGGCCTCCAAAATGTTATAATTGGACAGCGAGGAAACAAACATTTTGCCACACAATTAAGTAGCCAAATTAAGGAGTCTTTAATTTAAATGCCAGTGGCCACATGGGGCCTATAGTTACCAAATCATTTGGCCCTGAATGAACTCAGGAGTTTGCTTTTAAAGGCAAAAAGAAGCCAGGGGAGAGGGTGAACACCTAGCCGAAGCAGTTTTACAGAAATGAAACAGGCTTTCAGTTATCATTGGAACAATCTAGGGAAAGAGTGCTCAGCAAAGCATTTTACAAAAAGCAAAAGAATGTTCTTGGTTATCTTGTCCTTTTACAGAGGTTGTTAAGGCACTATTCTGAGAGCTTTCCGGAATCTAGACATTAGGGAACATTTATGGCCTTTACAGAATTCTTTTCACTTACTCATCTGCAAATCTTGCAAAACTCATTCTATGATCAAGCCTATAGTATTTCTGCATTTCAATGCAAAGTCAAATACTAAGTAATACAGAAAAAGTTAAGAACCATCTTATTTCACTCATGTGTGAGATATAAAACTGAAAGCAACAAATGAACAAACAAGAAAAACAAATGAAAACTTATAGACACAGATGACAGTATGGTAGTTACCAGAGGAAATGGAGACTGCGGGTAGCAAAAGGTAAAGAGGGGGGTCAAATATATAGTGATAGAAGAAGATTTTGCTTTGGCTAGTGGGCATACAACACAATATTCAGATGATGTTTTATGAAACTGTACATTTGAAACCTATACAATTTAATTAACCAATGTCACCCCACTAATTTTAATAAGAAAATAGCATAAATCTAATAAAAAGAAAAGAAAAAGAGAAAAAAATCATTGATGCATTTTCTGCTTCTTCAAGAAATAAAGACTTTATATTCTAGGGAAAAAAATCAGGAACTAGGAAAAATAAGAACACATCTTGCCTTCCACTTTACCCTTTTCCACATGCCCATAGCATCTGATGTCTGGGAAAAATTTGGCTTGTGCCCAAGACTTTTCCCAGGAAAGTGTGGATTGTTTCCCAACACTATCTGAGTAACTGTCCTGGCAGCAAGATAAAAAGTAGGTTCAAAGCTACAGAAATTTGTGACTTCCATGTCTGTGATTGAGGTAGTGTTTAATTTAAAGGAAACCCAACCTGTGGCACCATCATTAACAAAGACAAATATAAGTGCCACAAAAGGAAAAATGAGTTGCAAAGCACAGCACAATCAAGTGTTACATTCTTTCATATGGAAAGCATACCAACAAACTGGTAACTACTCTTAAACATAAAAAGAAGATTAACGTCATTTATTTTATAAAGAATAAATTACACTTATCATCAAATAGCAAAAGTAAATCTGAAAACCAAAGTATAGTGGCAAAATCATTGAGACCCAGAAAAATAAAAATGTGACAACTACCCCAGAAGAGCACATACAAGTGCCTGAAATTTCAGTTGAAAGATCAACTAATTCAGCTTGCTGGAACAAAGGAGGCCTCACAGCTATTAACTATAAGTGGCTAATTTAGATGCATAATGGGAATTTAGCTGAAATCATTTAAGGAAATACCTGTGAGCTTTTTAGTCCCTCTGGGCACAGCTTTCTTAGTTGTCTTCCCAAAGGCTCTTGTTACACTAAAAAGGCATCAGAGTAAAAAGACTAGAATCAGACCATCAGTATCAACCTTTGTATGTAGCAACTGGGACTAGGGGTAGCTTCTACTTGATTTCATCTCTTTTTTGAACTGAATTATAAATGCAGTGGCCATCTTTTTGGTAAGTACTGGAAAATCCTCATGTTCTAACTGTGCATCTCATTAATCAAAAACTTAGCTTTGATGAATCTGTTATGATTTTACTGTTTAATACTTACTTCAATCTCAGAATATACTCAAGACCAGAAACAGTCCTGAGAACATCATTCTGACTACATTAAATATCACTCTACTTTTAACATAAAGAACAAGATAAACAATTTTATTAAATAATCTCCATATAAATAGTGACCTTTATTCTTTAAGACATTCTGTATATGTTCTTTAAACAGCATTTGTTATGTTTTTGGCATTGGTTGTCAGTAAGTACTTCTGAAATAACACAACAAAGTGTAAAATTTTGTGTTCAGTGTTCTGTTTTCCTCTAGACTCTTAAAAAGGTCACACTTCAAACAAAAAATAAAATAGGTTTTCCAGAAAGGTATTGCAGTTTCTAACAAAAGAATTTGGGGGTGGGGGTTAGTTCAGGAAAAGTACAGGTTGATAATGAAGAGTAAATAATGTGCTGTTTATAAATTTTCTTGTTGCTCCATTTTTCTTGTAAGTAATTGATAAGATTTATTATGGAGGGATTTATAACTCATTTCTCAAAATGTTTAAATTGATTAAAAGATTTGAAACCATTAAAGACATTATTATATATCAAAAATATTATGAAATTATTGGCAACCTATTAAGTTTGGGAGAATGTTTACTAGGTAACATCTGGAGGTAAAATTGGAGTAGCAGAGTTTCCATATACGTAAGGAGGAACTTCTTGGGGTGAGGGAGTGTTCCAGTAGAGCCCAAGCTCTATGTTGACCAGGCGTCCCTGATTCGACTTCCCCATACAGTGGGACACTTCTGCTTATTAGCAGGGCTGGCAGCCTTTTCGAGACTACTCTTGAGGCAGCTATGAGGATGCTACTGTTAAATGCCACCAGAGGAAAGACCCGACCGACACACAAATTAGTTGCAATAATAACATGGGCAATTTATTACTCACAAATCCTTTTGGGGTGCCTTGGGTACAGCTTAAGGGGGCCCCAGCATGCTCCTCTCAGCTGGCTTTGGTCAGAGCGCAGAGCAGCGTGGAGACAGTCCACATCAACGTTGGAGTTTGGGTGACTATTGCAGCAGGGGGCCTCTCAGCTTTAGTACCCTTTCTGGACAACACCTTCTAATAGGTGTCAATCTACAGGATTATCACCTCAAACCACCTTTTTTGGGAGTTCCTCACAGGGAACCCCCTTTATGTCAATCTACCGAAATGCTTACATTAAACCACTTTTTAAGATGTTCTTCTTTTCATTAATTTACAAAGTTAATGTAAATAACACCAAGCCACTTCTTATCTATGTATAACTTCACACACATACTAACTGGGCTCTGCTTGTAAGTCAGAGTCTGTTTATCATATTACAGAGTTATGGCACTAAGCCACTATATTAATTCCTATCCAATTGGCATAATTTTACTTAATTTTAATAATTATTTTTAATATCCTTTTAATTACTTTTATATATCTTCCATATTTTTATATTTCTATATATTTAATTACTATAACCTTATATTATTACAACATGGAGTAGACATTGATAAACAGGGCTAATGAAATAAAGCCTGAACTAGGTAAGTTCAACAGACAGGCCTGGTTGAAGAAGGACCCTAGACAGCAAAAGCAACATTCTCTTCAAACATCTCACTTGGCTCAATAAATTTAACATTAAACATATTTTAATGCCATCTGTCCTTGAGGGAATGGCTTCCAATAACCCTATTTAACTGTACAGTTACACAGACCAAACAAACAAAACTCTTGCACAATTCCTGTGGGAATAAAACTTCAGTTTCAGTTTTTCATTGAACATTTATCTCACTTCTTTCAGATTAGCATTAGAAGCACATATAGGGAATTGGAAGACACTAGGTCTAATAGATAGCTCTCAATTGATAGTTGCATCATGTGACACAACAGGATTGGTGTTTAGGTAGACAGTTATCACAGTGGTTTTGGTCACAGTAACACTAATACCCTCAGTGGTTTTGGTCACAGTAACACTAATACATTGCCTTCTATGAATTTGTATGAGGGTCTTACATATAAAGTGAAAAATATTTAAATACCAGTTAGATATTTTTGCTTTTTTTTCTCTTTTTAATGCATAAAACTTGTTATATCATTTAGAGCTTCCTCTGAATTCCTTTCTTTCTGTCTGTCTTCTTGACATCCTATTTTTAAGGGGATCATTGTCACTATAATGTTTGCAGTCAATCCAGAAATAGTTTGCACAGAAGAAAATAGGTATAGGAATTTGAAGGTGAGGTTAAACCTAAAAAATCCATTCAGAAGACAGCAAAAATTCAGGAAGCAACAGCAACAACACAGAAACAATTGAGGGTGGTGAACAGTGGTGATTACAATTTGAGATTGCATGAGAGAAAAATTACAGAAAATAAATAAGAAGAAAGGGAACAGAAGCTTTTAAGATTTTGGCATGACAACAGAATCATAACAACATAATGATCAAAGAAGGAAGTCAAGGTAAGAATATTAGAACTAAGAAAGTGCTTAAATATTTCAGATCTCAGTGAGATTATCAAATCCTTCATGACAAGGATTGATGATGAAACCTGCAATCAGTTCTAGTATATTATTGAATAAATTAGTAAACTCATTATTTTACAAAGAGCACAAGATTTAATAATTCTCAACAAAATCAATATTTTTCTGATTATAAGCTCAAATATAATCTTAATATTTACATCATAAATATTACATTTTTATATTAAAAGCAAAAGTCTCAAATTCTTGAATTGGAAAATAGGCACCTACATGATTATAGTTTTTAAATTGTATTTAATTTTTGATGGAGAATTTTATTCAGTATAGTATAGTGAACAAAATCAGATATATCAATTTTCACTCCCCACTTACATGCAGCAATAATAGATACAGTAACATAAAAATTATAAAAAAGATATTGACATTGTTCTTAAAATAGGAAAACAACTATCAATAGAAAACACATAGTGGATAGATAGATATGGTTATTATGAGATGCAGTGTCCAAAAATACATAATTGTGTGTTGAAGTTGAATCCACAAATCCACTTGGCTCTTGGTCTGGAGCCATATTGGTAATTGGCAGTTCAGCATCTGTGTGGGACTCAGCATAATAGTTTTCCATGTTTGACAAGGGACCAATCTAAGGTACCCTATGTGAGACATGAAGCTGTTAACCTACATGAAGAGCACAGACAGCTATTGTCACAGGTCAAGTCTGCTCTTTCTAAAAAGCTTGAAATACCTAGGGAGGAAAATAGCAAAACTATACTAAATTTTTTTTTGAAACAAGATCACATTAACTATTGTAAAAACTTGATATAATTGACAAACTTCAGGAAGTGAGAAAGAGCCAACTACCACATCTAATCATGGGGCATAAACAAAATAAATCATCAAGCAAAGAAATTTCCACTCAAGGCAAGAATATAAGTAAAATTCTAAAACAATAAAAAGGCTAACACTAAGAAAGAAACTACACTTTTAGTATGAATAAACGCTCATGAGAAAAAAGAGTAAAGCAACATAAAATAAATTTTAAGTAGACATGCTTAAGACCCTCAAAAATAAATGCAAAAAATAATAACAAAAAATGAATGAAAAAATATGGGAGGACTGTTACATATAAATGGAAATTGACAGTTATTAAAATAAACTTATTTTGAAAAGGAAGAATTGAAATAAAACTGAATAGCTGGAATATATTTGAGACCAGACATGAATGAAAAGAGGATTATTAAATAAGAAAGTAGTACTAAAAATATACCAAATACCAATAAAAAATAAAGAGTTTAAAAACATGAAGCAATCTAACTAGAAATTTAGAATGAAAAATTTCAACATTTTTTAGCTAGATATATTGCTGAATGGACAATGTTGAAAGTTATAATGGCAGAGTATATTCAAATATGTAAATTTTCAGGTTGCAATTGCTAAGCTCCAAACAAAATAAGTTAATTATAAATCTCCATCTGTGTACTACATATTGAACTGCATTATATCAATGATAAAAAGAACATCCTAAAAGACTAAAACAGGAAGAAAAAAATATTTTTTTTTGAGAGAGAGAGAGGGACAGACGGATAGAAAGGGAGAGAGATATGAGAAGCATCAATTTTTCCTTGAGGCACCTTAGTTGTTCATTCATTGCTTTCTCATATGTGCCTCAACCAGGGGGCTCCAGCAGAGTAAGTGACCCCTTGCTTAAGCCAATGACCTTGGACTCAAACCAGTGACCATGTAGTCATGTCTATGATCCCACGCTCAAGCTGGCAACCCCATGCTCAAGCTGGATGAGCCTGCCCTCAAGCCAGAGAGACCTTGGGGTTTCCAACCTGGATCCTCTGCATCCCAGGCCAACACTCTATCCACTGTGCCACCATCTGGTCAGGCATATGAGAAAAAACTCTTAACTAAAAGGGGTGAAAGACCATGTGCCAGCCAGCAAGAGATAGACATACATGAAAAGTCAATTGAATGTTTATTGAAGGATTTCTTTATGGAGGTGTGTACAGGTTTAAGGGGACAAAACAGGATTCAGAATCATTTAAGAATCTGTAGTAGGGCTGGAGAATAAAAAAGAGAATGACCAGCATGGACTGATAACAGAATTTGCAACAAAGATCTGTAGTATTTCCCTATATGACTAGTAATCATTAAGAAAAATAATAGAAAATTAATGATCCTATAAATAATAGCAATGAAGTCATAAGAATTCTAAGAATAAATTTTACAAAAGACATAAAATCCTCTATGGAAAAATTGACCAGATATTTTTGAGAGACATAAAAAAAGACTTGAAGAAAGAAAATAAAACCCATGTTTACATTAGAGGGCATTGTATAAAATATATTACTTGCCTGTGAATGTTATGTAAATTCATTAAAATTTTAAACAATTCTTAATAGTTCATAGATTTTAGTATTTACATATTAAAAACAAAAGTCTTAAGTTCTTGAATTGGAAAACAGGCACTTACTATTATAATCTATATCTACTATAATCATATCTGTTGTAATTTATATTTGTTGTAATCCAAATCAAGATTCCATTTTGATAACAATTTATTTTTCTTTCTTTCTGTTTTTGTTTTTAACAGGATATTGATGTCTACTTCTCCACCTGTTTTTTTTTCCATTTAGATTTGTGTGTAAAAATTACGTGTCTGTATATCACTTGGATTCATCAGACCTCAATGATTACAATAAGATAGTCAGGCGTTTGAACCACTCTGTTGGGAGCACTGCAGGAAGCCTTTTCTGAGCCTCTCATCTTGCTTCCCTCATATATCTGGCATGTGTATCTTCAACACCTCTGAAATATCTACCTTCTTTCTGATTGGCATCCCAGGGATAGAGCCTGCCAACATTTGGATCTCCATCCCCATTTGCTTCATATACCTTGTTGCCATCCTGGGGAACTGTACAATCCTATTTTTTGTAAAAACACAGACTTGTCTGCATGAACCCATGTACTATTTTCTCTCCATGTTGGCTGTCTCAGACCTTGGGTTGTCCCTCTCCTCTCTGCCTACCATGCTAAAGGTATTCTTGTTCAATGCTCCAGGAATTTCCCCAGATGCCTGTATTGCTCAAGAGTTTTTTATTCATGGATTCTCAGCTATGGAATCATCAGTACTTCTCATCATGTCTTTTGATCGCTTTATTGCCATTTACAGTCCTCTGAGATATACCTCCATTCTGACCAGTGCCAGAGTCTCCAAAATCGGGTTTGTTTTTTCTCTCAAAAATGTTTTGTTGATCCTCCCTTTCCCATTTACATTAAAACATCTAAGGTACTGTAAGAAAAACCTCCTTTCCCATTCCTACTGCCTACATCAGGATGTCATGAAGCTGGCCTGCTCTGACAACAAGGTCAATGTCATCTATGGCTTATTTGTGGCTCTCACAGCCATCCTAGACTTAACATTTATTTTCATGTCCTACGTGCTAATACTGAAAGCAGTACTGAGCATAGCATCACAGAAGAAAAGGTTCAAGGCCCTCAATACATGTGTCTCCCATATCTGTGCTGTACTCATCTTCTATGTTCCTATTATCTCCCTAGCTGTCATCTACCGGTTTGCCAAACACAGTTTCCCAATCGCTAAGATTCTCATGGCTGATATTTTCCTCCTAGTACCTCCATTGATGAACCCCATTGTGTACTGTGTGAAGAGCCAGCAAATAAGAAATCTGGTTTTAGGGAAACTGTGTCAGAAACACACCTGACAGAAATGCTTAACCTTAATGAAAACCTAATTAGTTAATGACACAGAACAAGCAGGATGAATCAATAAAGAATAACACATATATTAATTACTTTAAAATATCATCTGTCAAATGTTTATTAAGAATAAAGAATCAACCTTGCAAATTTGTTGGATTATGATTTAGGATTAGGAGTCTTATATAAACATAACATGTATTCTAAGGTTTCAGTTTTATGCAGCTTGCTTTACAAGCATTATGAACACAACATATGCTTGCCATTTTTATCATGCTTAAAGTAATGTGTCCATTCAAGAATTATGTCATTCAAGAATTAATCGCATACATTTATATTACAACTGGATAGTGATTAAAAGTGACAGAGGATTGCCTCTTTTTTAAATATATCCCCTTCAACACATTGTTTTTAGCTTGTGTTCTCAGGAAATTAAGATGGGCAATGACACACACACAAAACCAATAAAACAAATAAATATGCATACATGCAATTTTAAAAAATAAAAACAATTTAATTTATTCATTAATTTTATATCTTAATACTTCCTTCTTGGGCATTAAAATATCACTTTCTAAATGATACAGGGTGGAAAGTTTCTTGTCTTTTAAGTTTTAAAATAGACATCTAACTCATTATACTGTATGTAATGTATTGTCTCTCCCATGCAAAAATGTAAACCCTGATAAAGACTAGTTTTCAAAAAAGGTGACTTTACAATTCTCACAAAGACATAAAATGAACATTTATTAAAGACCTTGTTTAACTCACTTTTAATGAAAGAGTGGGGAAATGATATAATCAGTTCAAAGGAGAGTTCATATAAAAGATACATTTATAGATAGGAATGTTGACATTAATTTGCAAATGAGTACAAATATGGCTTCCACCTTGAAGGAAACAGGCCAATTGACAGTCCACCAAATAGAATTTATTAGTATGTCTACCAACATGAATTACTTTGATTGCTATATTTAAAAAAAATTAACATGGAGTTTTTTGCCCTCAAAACAGCAAACTTAATTGTAACTTCAACCCCTCCCAGATATGTGATCTTTAACCAGTCAATCTGAAATTTCCTAATTAGCATTAGTGAGGTAATCTGCATAAATCTCTGCCATTCCCTTCCTCAAAAAGAAGATGATCTAGCCTGAAATAATGCTTTCTTTGCTGTTGACTTCTTTGCCACATCCTCCTGCCTATAAAACACTTCCATTTTATATAACTTCTAAGGGCACCTCCCTATTTACTGGAAGAGACACTGCCCAATTTAAGAATCATTCAATAAAGCCCATTAGAGGCTTAAATGTACTTAGTTGAATTTTTGTTTTTTAACAGCTATTAGTATCTACAACTTACAGAGATAGAAAATAGCTCAAAAACATAAAGTCCCCACATAATCAGAATCAGATAATTTCTAAGTTCTAAACAGTGCAGTTTCCCACTGAAGCACACACTTTCCCCTCTAGTCTCCTCCATTTTAATAAATATAATTTCAAAGAAGCTTATTCTTGGTCACCAAAAAAAAAGAACTTCCTTCATTAGATTTCACCTCATTATTTACCCAGATGCAGAAAGAATGTTAATTTACCAGACAAGATTCCTTAAGTTTGCAGTGCTAAATATTTCCATACAGAATCTCAAATTGGAGGACTAAAAGCTGCTATTATATACAAATATAGGCTAGCTATCACCAAGAAATTGTCTCCACCGAATTGCTCCTTCAGCTATCTACACATTTGGGCAATATTTTATTTCCTCAAACTCCCCAGAACATATCAGGATCCTAGCCTGCCACAGATGTGAACTCTCATACTAATGCAGGCAATCCAAGGCTTTGGGGACCCAAAGGTCTGTGACCCACTGTGGGTTCTACACTTTGTGCAGGAAAGAATTCCAAATAAAACCAGCATAGAGTTTAAAGTGGAAGAGAATTTATTAGTGAGGCATTGAGACAAAGAGAAGGCTACTCCACAGGCAGAGCAGCCCCACCCTAGTAGGATTTATTCATTTTATTGAAGCTCATTAACTGAGGGGAGGGTATTCAATAAGGAGAAGAAATATTCAGAATTTTTCTAGGAAAGGGGTAAAGTCTTCTTGGAAAATCTCTGTTGGCCATTTGTGACCTTTTAGGATTTTTTATTTCCAATAACAGAAGCTCAGGGTATGTCATTTAGAAAGTTAATGTGGAGATGACATCAGAGTAATGGCGGGGTAGGAAGCGATACCGATAAATCTCCCCCAAAACTCAACAAGATCTTCAACCAGAAACAGAAAAACCTATACTTGGAGCCTCCAGATGCTTCGCAATACACCCAAAGGTATGGTTGAGTGAAAAATTGGCTAAATATATAACCAAACCCCGAAGGAAATAGGGAGTAAGAAATGCTCCGCCTTCCTCACTAACCTAAACAGGGCGGCTTTCTCTGGTAACTGTGAATATAGAAACTGAGGCGGGCAAAGGGGGTGAATAGATCCAGGCCGCGGCACAAATGGCGGAACCAGGCTGTGGCATGGAGATCCAAGCCGAGGAAAATCTGATCCTGTGGCAACCCGGGCAATACAAGCTAACACTCGCGCCAAACCCAAACAAAGAAAGACAAGCGGGGCGGCCATTTTACCCGGTCTCCTGGTCAGCGTGTGCGCAGTTAGTGGGCGAGAGATTTCTTCCTAGGCCCCGAGAGTGGGTGCCCGTGTTGCCCCACGGAGAGGCAGGGTCAGAGGCCTTTCTGTGGGCTGAGGGCAGAGTCTCCGGGCAGCCCCAGCGCCCTGGGAAAGCCACGCATGGGAGGGAGTGAGAACTAATTCCAACGGTGGAGATTTTCCATGCTGGAGGGTGTTTCACTCAGAAGGAAACGCGGCCGGCCTCATATCCTGGTTTGCGCGCGCAGATAGTGAATGAGAGATTCCTCCGAGTGCCTCGGCAGTGCGCGCCCGTGTTATCGCACAGAGGGGCAGAGTCAGGGGCCTTTGTGTGGGCCAAAGCGGAATCTCGGGCCGCCCCAGCGCCTTGCAAAAGCCGCGCACGGGGACAGAGCGAGACTCAATTCCAACACTGCAAGTTTTCCCTGAGGTTGGGGGTTTCACTCAGAGCGTGAGACTGCTGGCCGGATATCCTGGTCTGCGCGCGCAGCCAGTGAGTGAGAGTTTCCTCCAAGCGCCCCGGAAGTGGGCGCCCCCCTGTGTTACCGGACAGAGTGGCAGACAGAGCCAGAGGTCTTTGAGTGGGCAGAAAGCCCGCCTGATTATGCTAGCAGCTCTGACTGACTGAGCCTTACCCAGAGCCCTGTGCTGAGTGGAAATAGAGTGGGGAGTTGCCAGCTCTTTGAGCCTCTTACTATCCAGGCAGAGGCAGCAGCAACCCCATAGCTGGATTATCAGGCTACTAATTGAGGAAGGAAAGACTAGGAGAAAGGCTCCAGGAACACGGACTCTCTCACTGTCGGAGCCTATAAATGCTAATGAGCCTCGACTGCCAATGAGACTAAAGCACAATACATGACATTGCCATAGAGACTTATCAACTGCAAACCTCTACCTGAGCGTGCCAAAGGGGCAGAACCCGGGGTACAGAGTCACCGACCAGGAAGAGGGAGAGAAAAGAAAAAGCAAGAAGATAACCTCTCAAAATCAAGAATAATCTGCAGACTTTATAACCTATCCCATTTTATTATATTTGTTCGTTTGTTTCTCTTATCTTCATTCTTGATACTTTTTTTCCTCTTCCAATTTGGCCGATTAACTCTCTGCCGGTCTTACTCTCTCCTCTCCTTGAACTACACAACCCATAAGTGTTACATCTCCCATTATCTTTTCTCCTCTCTTCCTTTCTCTCTATGAGGGTTGCACTCCAAAACCCTTAACTCTCTCTCTCTCTCTCTCTCTCTCTCCTTTCTCTTTTCTTCTTTTAGTGGTTCCCTCTTTATTTCTCTCTCTCTTTCTTTTCTCCCTCTATATTAGTTTCTTCCTTTCTCCTTTACATCTCCTCTAATTCAAACCTCAATAACAAACAAATTATCTTATCTGGGACTCAAACTTATGTTTGTGGCATTTTGGGGGATTTTTACTTCACCTTTTTAACTCACTAGCAGTGCTCCCATCCCTGGCTCTCCATTTTATCTAGTTCTTGTTCCACTAAATACAATAGTAGTTTTTTAATTTGTCCCCCCATTTTTCCGTTTTCCTCTTATTCCTCTCATCATAACTCTTAGACAACCAACAACTAAAAGCAAATCATTTTATTCAATGAACACAAAGAATATATGTCCAAGGAAATTGAAACTATAAAAACAAATCAAACAGAGATGAAAAACTCAATTCACGAGCTGAAAAATGAAGTAACAAGCTTAGCTAATAGAACAGGTCAGATAGAAGAGAGGATTAGTGAAATAGAAGACAAGCAACTTGAGGCACAACAGAGAGAAGAAGAAAAAGACTCAAAAATTTAAAAAAATGAGATAGCCCTACAAGAATTATCTGACTCCATCAAAAAGAATAACATAAGAATAATAGGTATATCAGAGGGAGAAGAGAGAGAAAATGGAATGGAGAATATACTCAAACAAATAATAGATGAGAACTTCCCAAGCCTGTGGAAAGAACTAAAGCCTCAAGTTCAAGAAGCAAACAGAACTCCGAGTTTTCTTAACCCCAACAAACCTACTCCAAGGCATATCATAATGAAATTGACACAAACCAACAGCAAAGAAAAAATTCTCAAGGCAGCCAGGGAAAAGAAGAATACAACATATAAAGGAAGGCCCATTAGATTATCATCAGATTTCTCAGCAGAAACTCTACAAGCTAGAAGAGAGTGGACCCCAATATTTAAAGTCCTGAAAGAGAGGAACTTTCAGCCACGAATACTTTACCCATCAAAGCTATCCTTCAAATATGAAGGAGAAATAAAAACATTCACAGATACAGAAAAGATGAGAGAATTTAACACCAGAAAACCCCCACTCCAGGAATTACTAAAGGGGGTTCTCCAATCAGATACAAAGAACAAAAAAAAAAAAACAGAGCCACAAGTAAAAGCTCCAAGAAGAACACAATGAAACCAAATTTAAACTGTGACAACAACAAAAAGAAAGAGGGGGAGAATATGGAGATTAACAGTAGCAAAGGACGATGGAGTACAAAAGTACTCACAAAATAGTTCGCTACAATGAACAGGGTAGGGACCCTTTTCATTACTCAAAGGTAACCACCATTGAAAAAACCACCACAGAAGCACATGAGATAAAAAAGATAGCAACAGAGGAAAGATGTATGGAATACAACCAAATAAAAACAAAAGATAGAAAATGAAAGAGAAGGATCAAACAAGACACAAAACTAACAGAAAGCAAGATATAAAATGGCAATAGGGAACTCACAAGTATCAATAATTACACTAAATGTAAACGGATTAAACTCACCAATAAAAAGGCACAGAGTAGCAGAATGGATTAAAAAAGAAAATCCAACTGTATGCTGCCTACAGGAAACTCATCTAAGTAACAAGGATAAAAACAAATTCAAAGTGAAAGGCTGGAAAACAATACTCCAAGCAAATAACATCCAAAAAAAAGCAGGTGTAGCAATACTCATATCGGATACTGCTGACTACAAGAAAGAAAAAGTACTCAGAGACAAAAATGGCCATTTCATAATGGCTAAGGGGACACTGAATCAAGAAGACATAACAATTCTTAATATATATGCACCAAACCAAGGAACACCAAAATATATAAGACAGCTACTTATTGATCTTAAAACAAAAACTGACAAAAACACAATCATACTTGGAGACCTCAATACACCGCTGACGGCTCTAGATCGGTCATCCAAACAGAGAATCAACAAAGACATAGTGGCCTTAAACAAAACACTAGAGCACCTGGATATGATAGACATCTACAGGACATTTCATCCCAAAGTGACTGAGTATACATTTTTCTCCAGTGTACATGGATCATTCTCAAGAATTGACCATATGTTGGGCCACAAAAACAACATCAGCAAATTCAGAAAAATTGAAGTTGTACCAAGCATATTTTCTGATCATAAAGCCTTGTAACTAGAATTCAATTGCAAAAAAGAGGAAAAAAATCCCACAAAAATGTGGAAACTAAACAACATACTTTTAAAAAATGAATGGGTCAAAGAAGAAATAAGTGCAGAGATCAAAAGATATATACAGACTAATGAAAATGACAATACGACATATCAGAATCTATGGGATGCAGCAAAAGCAGTGATAAGAGGGAAGTTCATATCACTTCAGGCATATATGAACAAACAAGAGAGAGCCCAAGTGAACCACTTAACTTCCCACCTTAAGGAACTAGAAAAAGAAGAACAAAGATAACCCAAAACCAGCCGAAGAAAGGAGATAATAAAAGTCAGAGCAGATATAAATGAATTAGAGAACAGAAAAACTATAGAAAAAATTAATAGAACAAGGAGCTGGTTCTTTGAAAAGATCAACAAAATTGACAAACCCTTGGCAAGACTTACCAAGGAAAAAAGAGAAAGAACTCATATAAACAAAATCCAAAATGAAAGAGGAGAAATCACCACGGACACTGTAGATATACAAAGAGTTATTGTAGAATACTATGAAAAACTTTATGCCACTAAATTCAACAACCTAGAAGAAATGGATAAATTCCTAGAAAAATACAACCTTCCTAGACTGAGTCAAGAAGAAGCAGAAAGCCTAAACAGACCTATCAGTAGAGAAGAAATAGGAAAAACCATTAAAAACCTCCCCAAAAATAAAAGTCCAGGCCCTGACGGCTATACCAGCGAATTTTATCAAACATTCAAAGAAGACTTGGTTCCTATTCTACTCAAAGTCTTCCAAAAAATTGAAGATGAAGCAATACTTCCAAACACATTTTATGAGGCCAACATAACCCTCATACCAAAACCAGGCAAGGATGGCACAAAAAAAGAAAACTACAGACCAATATCTCTAATGAATACAGATGCTAAAATACTAAACAAAATACTAGCAAATCGAATACAACAACATATTAAAAAAATAATACATCATGATCAAGTGGGATTCATCCCAGAATCTCAAGGATGGTTCAACATACGTAAAATGGTTAACGTCATACACCATATCAACAAAACAAAGAACAAAAACCACATGATCTTATCAATAGACGCAGAAAAGGCTTTCGATAAAATACAACACAATTTTATGTTTAAGACTCTCAACAAAATGGGTATAGAAGGAAAATATCTCAACATGATAAAGGCCATATATGATAAACCATCAGCTAACACCATATTAAATGGCACTAAACTGAAGGCTTTCCCCCTTAAATCAGGAACAAGACAGGGTTGTCCACTCTCTCCACTCTTATTTAATGTGGTACTAGAGGTTCTAGCCAGAGCAATCAGACAAGACAAAGAAATAAAAGGCATCCATATCGGAAAAGAAGAAGTAAAGGTATCACTTTTTGCAGATGATATGTTCCTATACATCGAAAACCCCAAAGAATCCACAAAAAGACTACTAGAAACAATAAGCCAATACAGTAAGGTCGCAGGATACAAAATTAACATACAGAAGTCAATAGCCTTTCTATATGCCAACAATGAAACAACTGAGAAGGAACTCAAAAGAATAATCTCCTTCACGATTGCAACAAAAAAAATAAAATACTGAGGAATAAACATAACAAAGAATGTAAAGGACTTATATAATGAAAACTATAAACCATTGTTAAGGGAAATCGAAAAAGATATAATGAGATGGAAGAATATACCTTGTTCTTGGCTAGGAAGAATAAATATAATCAAGATGGCTATATTACCCAAAGCAATATACAAATTTAATGCAATTCCCATCAAACTTCCAATGATGTTTTTTAAAGAAATAGAGCAAAAAATCATCAGATTTATATGGAACTATAAAAAACCCTGAATAGCCAAAGCAATCCTAAAGAAAAAGAATGAAGCTGGGGGCATTTCAATACCTGACTTCAAACTATATTATAGGGCCACGACAATCAAAACAGCATGGTATTGGCAGAAAAATAGACACTCAGACCAATGGAACAGAATAGAAAGTCCAGAAATAAAACCACATATATATAGTCAAATAATTTTTGATAAAGGGGCCAACAACACACAATGGAGAAAAGAAAGCCTCTTCAATAAATGGTGCTGGGAAAACTAGAAAGCCACATGCAAAAGAATGAAACTGGACTACAGTCTCTCCCCCTGTACAAAAATTAACTCAAAATGGATCAAAGATTTAAACATAAGACCTGAAACAATTAAGTACATAGAAGAAGACATAGGTACTCAACTCAGGGACCTGGGTTTTAAAGAGCATTTTATGAATTTGACTCCACAGGCAAGAGAAGTGAAGGCAAAAATTAATGAATGGGACTACATCAGACTAAGAAGTTTTTGCTCAGCAAGAGAAACTGATAACAAAATAAACAGAAAGCCAACTAAATGGGAAATGATATTTTCAAACAACAGCTCAGATAAGGGCCTAATATCCAAAATATACAAAGAACTCATAAAACTCAACAACAAACAAACAAACAATCCAATAAAAAAATGGGAAGAGGATATGAACAGACACTTCTCCCAGGAAGAAATACAAATGGCCAACAGATATATGAAAAGATGCTCATCTTCTTTAGCTATTAGAGAAATGCAAATCAAAACGGCAATGAGATACCACCTCACATCTGTTCGATTAGCTGTTATTAGCAAGACAGGTAATTGCAAATGTTGGAGAAGCTGTGGAGAAAAAGGAACCCTCATACACTGTTGGTGGGAATGTAAAGTAGTACAACCATTATGGAAGAAAGTATGGTGGTTCCTCAAAAAACTGAAAATAGAACTACCTTATGACCCAGCAATCCCTCTACTGGGTATATATCCCAAAAACTCAGAAACATTGATACGTAAAGACACATGCAGCCCCATGTTTATTGCAGCATTGTTCACAGTGGCCAGGACATGGAAACAACCAAAAAGCCCATCAATAGATGACTGGATAAAGAAGATGTGGCACATATACACTATGGAATACTACTCAGCCATAAGAAATGATGACATCGGAACATTTACAGCAAAATGGTGGGATCTTGATAACATGATACGAAGCGAAATAAGTAAATCAGAAAAAACCAGGAACTGTATTATTCCATAGGTAGGTGGGACATAATAGTGAAACTAAGAGACATTGATAAGAGTGTGGTGGTTACGGGGGGGAGGGGGGAATGGGAGAGGGAAAGGGGGAGGGGGAGGGGCACAAAGAAAACAAGATAGAAGGTGACAGAGGACAATCTGACTTTGGGTGGTGGGTATGCAACATAATTGAACGACAAGATAACCTGGACTTGTTATCTTTGAATATATGTATCCTGATTTATTGATGTCACCCCATTAAAAAAATAAAATTATTTAAAAAAAAATAGAAAGTTAATATATTATAATGAGCATATAATGAGGCTCGAGGTCAATGTAAGTGACATTCATCTCTATGTTGGATTGAGCTAGTATTCTGCTGGTTCTGTTGGTAGCAGCAAAATAAAAATGGCACCAGGTATAATACCAGTGGAGTCAGACTGGACCCTTGGTTCAGGAACCTCAGTACTTGAGTTAAGATAAACATGAGCAGAATGACAAGGCTTGTATGCAATCCTGAATTAAAGGAGAAAGGATGGTAGAGGTCTAGCTTTAAAAGAAAGGAAGACAATTTACAGGATGATGGGAAGAGCAATTGTTTGGTAAACAAATGTTTGCTGAACCATGCAACAGGACACAGAGAGAATTTTGATCTCACACCCTGCCTAGCTTCCCCCAGCCCACCACACTTAGTCCATTTCCTTTGCAATTATCTCTGGTGATAATTTTCTTCCTGGACAAGGCCCTTTATTTTTCAATTTATTAATTGATTTTATTGGGGTGACACTGGTTAACATAATTATACAGGTTTCAGATGCCCAATTCTATAACACATCTCTGTACACCATATTGTGTGCTCACCATCCCCAACCCACCATGTCAAGATCTTGTCCATCGACATTTATTTCCCCATATGCTCTTCCACTTCTCCTGCCCCAGGGCTTGTCACTTTATCTAAATTATTTGAGGCAGCTAAAGAGGATGTTATAAGCTCTTCCAGAATCTTTGGGGACCTTGTTAGTCTATAGTTCAAGAGTGTCCACATGTCAAAGTGGTACATTCTGGGGAGATTGTTTCTCAATCTCTTCACAGGCTAGTTTATCTGGGAGGGCTTTGTCAACGCAGTCTATAAAGTCAACCTTTGTTCTCTAGAAGTGACCAGTTACACCTGATTTTATGAGCAATGTTCACAAGTATGACATTCCAGGAAAGGCCCCATTTGCATAACTAATTTTTAAAATTATATCCTGGTTAAAAAAAGGAGAGGTTCAGGCCCTGGCTGGTTGGTGCAGCAGTAGAGCATCAGTCCAGCATGTGGAAGTCTTGGGTTTGATTCCCAGCCAAGGCACACAGGAGAAGCACCCATCTGCTTCTCCACCCCTCCCCCTCTCCTTCCTCTCTGTCTCTCTCCTTTTCCTGCAGCCAAGGCTCCATTGGAGAAAAGTTGCCCGGGTGCTGAGAATAGCTCCATGGCGTCCACCTCAGGTGCTAGAATGGCTCTGGTTGCAACAGAGCAAAGGCCCAAATAAGCAAAGCATTGCCCCCTGGTGGGCATGCCGGGTGGATCTTTGTAGGAAACATGTGGGAGTCTGTCTCTGCCTCCCCATTTCTCACTTCAGAAAAAAAAATTAAATAAATAAATAAATAAATAAATAAATAAGAAGAGAGGTTCTTATTGTACCTGTGCAAATAAGACAATTTCATGAAAAACAAGGACAATTAAGGAAAAGTTTCTCAACTTTAAGGAGTCAGTGAAAATCAAGTTGTAGGGCCAGATGCAGCAGCCATCATGGCCATACAGGTTTTCATTGGATTCAGGCAGATGATAAAGAGTGGAGCCAAAAAATGGTGGACCATTTGTTGGGCAAATGAGTTTGTAAAATTTGTGTTATTTGAGTTTGCTCACTTTTATTGTTAAAAATGGCATAGCTGGTGGTAGAGGATGACATCAGAGTAATGGCGGGGTAGGAAGCGATACCGATAAATCTCCCCCAAAACTCAACAAGATCTTCAACCAGGAACAGAAAAACCTATACTTGGAGCTTCCAGATGCTTCGCAATACACCCAAAGGTATGATTGAGTGAAAAATTGGCTAAATATATAACCAAACCCCGAAGGAATTAGGGAGTAAGAAATGCTCCGCCTCCCTCACTAACCTAAACAGGGCGGCTTTCTCTGGTAACTGTGAATATAGAAACTGAGGCGGGCAAAGGGGGTGAATACATCCAGGCCGCGAAACAAACGGCCGAACCAGGCTGTGGCACGGAGATCCAAGCCGAGGAAAATCTGATCCTGTGGCAACCCGGGCAATACAAGCTAACACTCGCGCCAAACCCAAACAAAGAAAGACAAGCGGCGCGGCCATTTTACCTGGTCTCCTGGCTGGTGCGCAGTTAGTGGGCGAGAGATTTCTTCCTAGGCCCCGGGAGTCAGTGCCCGTGTTGCCTCACGGAGAGGCAGGGTCAGAGGCCTTTCTGTGGGCCGAGGGCAGAGTCTCTGGGCAGCCCCAGCGCCCTGGGAAAGCCACGCACGGGAGGGAGTGAGAACTAATTCCAACGGTGGAGATTTTCCGTGCCGAGGGTGTTTCACTCAGAGGGAAAGCGGCCGGCCTCATATCCGGGTTTGCGCGCGCAGATAAGGAGTGAGCGATTCCTCCGAGTGCCTCGGCAGTGCGCACCCGTGTTATCGCACAGAGGAGCAGAGTCAGGGGCCTTTGTGTGGGCCAAAGCGGAATCTCGGGCCGCCCCAGCGCCTTGCAAAAGCCGCGCACGGGGACGGAGCGAGACTCAATTCCAACGCTGCAACTTTTCCCTGCGGTTGGGGGTTTCACTCAGAGCGTGAGACTGCTGGCTGGATATCCTGGTCTGCGCGCGCAGCCAGTGAGTGAGCGTTTCCTCCAAGCGCCCCGGAAGTGGACACGCGCTTGTGTTACCGGACAGAGTGGCAGAGCCAGAGGTCTTTGAATGGCCAGAAAGCCTACCTGATTATGCTAGCAGCTCTGACTGACTGAGCCTTACCCAGAGCCCTGTGCTGAGTGGAAATAGAGTGGGGAGTTGCCAGCTCTTTGAGCCTCTTACTATCCAGGCAGAGGCAGCAGCAACCCCATAGCTGGATTATCAGGCTACTAATTGAGGAAGGAAAGACTAGGGGAAAGGCTCTAGAAACACGGACTCTCTCACTGTTGGAGCCTATAAATGCTAATAGCCTAGACTGCCAACAAGACTAAAGCACAATACATGACATTGCCATAGAGACTTATCAACTGCAAACCTCCACCTGAGCGTGGCAAAGGGGCAAAACCCGGGGTACAGAGTCACCGACCAGGAAGAGGAAGAGAAAAGAAAAAGCAAGAAGATAACCTCTCAAAATCAAGAATAATCTGCAGACTTTATAACCTATCCCATTTTATTATATTTGTTTGTTTGTTTCTCTTATCTTCATTCTTGATACTTTTTTTTTCCTCCTCCAATTTGGCCGATTAACTCTCTACCGGTCTTACTCTCTCCTCTCCTTGAACTACACTACCCATAAGTGTTACATCTCCCATTATCTTTTCTCTTCTCTTCCTTTCTCTCTATGAGGGTTGCACTCCAAAACCCTTAACTCTCTCTCTCTCTCTCCTTTCTTTTTTCTTCTTTTAGTGGTTCCCTCTTTTTTCTCTCTCTCTCTCTCTTTCTTTTCTCCCTCTATATTAGTTTCTTCCTTTCTCCTTTACATCTCCTCTCACTCAAACCTCAATAACAAACAAATTATCTTATCTGGGACTCAAACTTATGTTTGTGGCATTCTGGGGGGTTTTTACTTCACCTTTTTAACTCACTAGCAGTGCTCCCATCCCTGGCTCTCCATATTATCTAGTTCTTGTTCTACTAAATACAATAGTAATTTTTTAATTTGTCCCCCCGTTTTCCTCTTAATCCTCTCATCATAACTCTTAGACAACCAACACCTAAAAGCAAATCATTTTATTCTTGACCCAAATTTTTTCCTTATTTGCTTTTTGTGGGTCCATACGCTCTTTTTTTTTTTCTTCTTTTTTCTTTTTTTTTTTTTTTTTTTTTTTTTTTTGCCCCTTTATTACTTTGCCCCAATTCAGGCCCTCCATCACAGGCATTGTTTGTTATAATTCACAGTCCACCACAAGATTTTATCAAGAAAGAGGGGAGAGGAGAGGAGAGGAAAAAAGGAGGGGGGGAATAATTTCCTTTTTTTTTTTTTTTTTTTTTTTTAAATTTTTATTTTATTTTATTTTTCTTTATTACATTATTAATTTAAAAAAAAAAAACAACTTTTTTCGATTTTTTTTTTATTATTTTTTTAAACTTTTTATTCTTTATTAAATCTCATTAATACTATCAACAAAACCACCCTCAGATGCCATTAAGGAAGAGAAAATCGAACATCATGGATACAAAAGAAAGAGAGGTAACACAGCTAGATGAGGAAAAATCTATGGAGAAAAAATTTAATATATTGGAAACCTTGGAGCTAAATGACAGAGAATTCAAGATAGAAATCCTAAAAATCCTCCGAGATATACAAGAAAACACAGAAAGGCAATTTAGGGAGCTCAGAAAACAACTCAATGAACACAAAGAATATATGTCCAAGGAAATTGAAACTATAAAAACAAATCAAACAGAGATGAAAACTCAATTCACGAGCTGAAAAACGAAGTAACAAGCTTAGCTAATAGAACAGGTCAGATAGAAGAGAGGATTAGTGAAATAGAAGACAAGCAACTTGAGGCACAACAGAGAGAAGAAGAAAGAGACTCAAAAATTAAAAAAAATGAGATAGCCCTACAAGAATTATCTGACTCCATCAAAAAGAATAACATAAGAATAATAGGTATATCAGAGGGAGAAGAGAGAGAAAATGGAATGGAGAACATACTCAAACAAATAATAGATGAGAACTTCCCAAGCCTGTGGAAAGAACTAAAGCCTCAAGTTCAAGAAGCAAACAGAACTCCAAGTTTTCTTAACCCCAACAAACCTACTCCAAGGCATATCATAATGAAATTGACACAAACCAACAGCAAAGAAAAAATTCTCAAGGCAGCCATGGAAAAGAAGAATACAACATATAAAGGAAGGCCCATTAGATTATCATCAGATTTCTCAGCAGAAACTCTACAAGCTAGAAGAGAATGGACCCCAATATTTAAAGTCCTGAAAGAGAGGAACTTTCAGCCACGAATACTATACCCATCAAAGCTATCCTTCAAATATGAAGGAGAAATAAAAACATTCACAGATACAGAAAAGATGAGGGAATTTATCATCAGAAAACCCCCACTCCAGGAATTACTAAAGGGGGTTCTCCAATCAGATAAAAGAACAAAAAAAAAACAGAGCCACAAGTAAAAGCTCCAAGAAGAACACAATAAAACCAAATTTAAACTGTGACAACAACAAAAAGAAAGAGGGGGAGAAGGTGGAGATTAACAGTAGCAAAGGACAATGGAGTGCAAAAGTACTCACAAAATAGTTCGCTACAATGAACAGGGTAGGGACCCTTTTCATTATTCAAAGGTAACCACCATTGAAAAAACCACCACAGAAGCACATGAGATAAAAAAGATAGCAACAGTGGAAAGATGTATGGAATACAACCAAATAAAAACAAAAGATAGAAAAACAAAAGAGAAGGATCAAACAAGACACAAAACTAACAGAAAGCAAGATATAAAATGGCAATAGGGAACCCACAAGTATCAATAATTACACTAAATGTAAACGGATTAAACTCACCAATAAAAAGGCACAGAGTAGCAGAATGGATTAAAAAAGAAAATCCAACTGTATGCTGCCTACAGGAAACTCATCTAAGTAACAAGGATAAAAACAAATTCAAAGTGAAAGGCTGGAAAACAATACTCCAAGCAAATAACATCCAAAAAAAAGCAGGTGTAGCAATACTCATATCGGATAATGCTGACTACAAGACAGGAAAAGTACTCAGAGACAAAAATGGCCATTTCATAATGGCTAAGGGGACACTGAATCAAGAAGACATAACAATTCTTAATATATATGCACCAAACCAAGGAACACCAAAATATATAAGACAGCTACTTATTGATCTTAAAACAAAAACTGACAAAAACACAATCATACTTGGAGACCTCAATACACCGCTGACGGCTCTAGATCGGTCATCCAAACAGAGAATCAACAAAGACATAGTGGCCTTAAACAAAACACTAGAGCACCTGGATATGATAGACATCTACAGGACATTTCATCCCAAAGTGACTGAGTATACATTTTTCTCCAGTGTACATGGATCATTCTCAAGAATTGACCATATGTTGGGCCACAAAAACAACATCAGCAAATTCAGAAAAATTGAAGTTGTACCAAGCATATTTTCTGATCATAAAGCCTTGAAACTAGAATTCAACTGCAAAAAAGAGGAAAAAAATCCCACAAAAATGTGGAAACTAAACAACATACTTTTAAAAAATGAATGGGTCAAAGAAGAAATAAGTGCAGAGATCAAAAGATATATACAGACTAATGAAAATGACAATACGACATATCAGAATCTATGGGATGCAGCAAAAGCAGTGATAAGAGGGAAGTTCATATCACTTCAGGCATATATGAACAAACAAGAGAGAGCCCAAGTGAACCACTTAACTTCCCACCTTAAGGAACTAGAAAAAGAAGAACAAAGACAACCCAAAACCAGCCGAAGAAAGGAGATAATAAAAATCAGAGCAGAAATAAATGAATTAGAGAACAGAAAAACTATAGAAAAAATTAATAGAACAAGGAGCTGGTTCTTTGAAAAGATCAACAAAATTGACAAACCCTTGGCAAGACTTACCAAGGAAAAAAGAGAAAGAACTCATATAAACAAAATCCAAAATGAAAGAGGAGAAATCACCACGGACACCATAGATATACAAAGAATTATTGTAGAATACTATGAAAAACTTTATGCCACTAAATTCAACAACCTAGAAGAAATGGATAAATTCCTAGAAAAATACAACCTTCCTAGACTGAGTCAAGAAGAAGCAGAAAGCCTAAACAGACCTATTAGTAGAGAAGAAATAGAAAAAACCATTAAAAACCTCCCCAAAAATAAAAGTCCAGGCCCTGACGGCTATACCAGCGAATTTTATCAAACATTCAAAGAAGACTTGGTTCCTATTCTACTCAAAGTCTTCCAAAAAATTGAAGAAGAAGCAATACTTCCAAACACATTTTACGAAGCCAACATAACCCTCATACCAAAACCAGGCAAGGATGGCACAAAAAAAGAAAACTACAGACCAATATCTCTAATGAATACAGATGCTAAAATACTAAACAAAATACTAGCAAATCGAATACAACATATTAAAAAAATAATACATCATGATCAAGTGGGATTCATCCCAGAATCTCAAGGATGGTTCAACATACGTAAAACGGTTAATGTAATACACCATATCAACAAAACAAAGAACAAAAACCACATGATCTTATCAATAGATGCAGAAAAGGCTTTCGATAAAATACAACACAATTTTATGTTTAAGACTCTCAACAAAATGGGTATAGAAGGAAAATATCTCAACATGATAAAGGCCATATATGATAAACCATCAGCTAACATCATATTAAATGGCACTAAACTGAAGGCTTTCCCCCTTAAATCAGGAACAAGACAGGGTTGTCCACTCTCTCCACTCTTGTTTAATGTGGTACTAGAAGTTCTAGCCAGAGCAATCAGACAAGACAAAGAAATAAAAGGCATCCATATCGGAAAAGAAGAAGTAAAGGTATCACTTTTTGCAGATGATATGATACTATACATCGAAAACCCCAAAGAATCCACAAAAAGACTACTAGAAACAATAAGCCAATACAGTAAGGTCGCAGGATACAAAATTAACATACAGAAGTCAATAGCCTTTCTATATGCCAACAATGAAACAACTGAGAAGGAACTCAAAAGAACAATCCCCTTCACGATTGCAACAAAAAAAATAAAATACTGAGGAATAAACATAACAAAGAATGTAAAGGACTTATATAATGAAAACTATAAACCATTGTTAAGGGAAATCGAAAAAGATATAATGAGATGGAAGAATATACCTTGTTCTTGGCTAGGAAGAATAAATATAATCAAGATGGCTATATTACCCAAAGCAATATACAAATTTAATGCAATTCCCATCAAACTTCCAATGACATTTTTTAAAGAAATAGAGCAAAAAATCATCAGATTTATATGGAACTATAAAAAACCCCAAATAGCCAAAGCAATCCTAAAGAAAAAGAATGAAGCTGGGGGCATTAAAATACCTGACTTCAAACTCTATTATAGGGCCACGACAATCAAAACAGCATGGTATTGGCAGAAAAATAGACACTCAGACCAATGGAACAGAATAGAAAGTCCAGAAATAAAACCACATATATATAGTCAAATAATTTTTGATAAAGGGGCCAACAACACACAATGGAGAAAAGAAAGCCTCTTCAATAAATGGTGCTGGGAAAACTGGAAAGCCACATGCAAAAGAATGAAACTGGACTACAGTCTCTCCCCCTGTACAAAAATTAACTCAAAATGGATCAAAGATCTAAACATAAGACCTGAAACAATTAAGTACATAGAAGAAGACATAGGTACTCAACTCAGGGACCTGGGTTTTAAAGAGCATTTTATGAATTTGACTCCAATGGCAAGAGAAGTGAAGGCAAAAATTAATGAATGGGACTACATCAGACTAAGAAGTTTTTGCTCAGCAAGAGAAACTGATAACAAAATAAACAGAAAGCCAACTAAATGGGAAATGATTTTTTCAAACGACAGCTCAGATAAGGGCCTAATATCCAAAATATACAAAGAACTCATAAAACTCAACAACAAACAAACAAACAATCCAATAAAAAAATGGGAAGAGGATATGAATAGACACTTCTCCCAGGAAGAAATACAAATGGCCAACAGATATATGAAAAGATGCTCATCTTCTTTAGCTATTAGAGAAATGCAAATCAAAACGGCAATGAGATACCACCTCACACCTGTTCGATTAGCTGTTATTAGCAAGTCAGGTAACAGCAAATGTTGGAGAGGCTGTGGAGAAAAAGGAACCCTCATCCACTGTTGGTGGGAATGTAAAGTAGTACAACCATTATGGAAGAAAGTATGGTGGTTCCTCAAAAAACTGAAAATAGAACTACCTTATGACCCAGCAATCCCTCTACTGGGTATATATCCCAAAAACTCAGAAACATTGATACGTAAAGACACATGCAGCCCCATGTTTATTGCAGCATTGTTCACAGTGGCCAGGACATGGAAACAACCAAAAAGCCCATCAATACATGACTGGATAAAGAAGATGTGGCACATATACACTATGGAATACTACTCAGCCATAAGAAATGATGACATCGGAACATTTACAGCAAAATGGTGGGATCTTGATAACATGATACGAAGCGAAATAAGTGAATCGGAAAAAACCAGGAACTGTATTATTCCATACGTAGGTGGGACATAATAGTGAAACTAAGAGACATTTATAAGAGTGTGGTGGTTACGGGGGGGGAGGGGGGAATGGGAGAGGGATAGGGGGTGGGGAGGGGCACAAAGAAAACAAGATAGAAGGTGACAGAGGACAATCTGACTTTGGGTGGTGGGTATGCAACATAATTGAACGACAAGATAACCTGGACTTGTTATCTTTGAATATATGTATCCTGATTTATTGATGTCACCCCATTAAAAAAATAAAATTATATAAAACCTTTTGGTGCAAAAAAAAAAAAAAAATGGCATAGCTGGCCCTGGCCGCTTGGCTCAGTGGTAGAGCATCGGCCTAGCATGCGGGAGTCCCAGGTTCGATTCCTGGCCAGGGCACACAGGAGAAGCGCCCATCTGCTTCTCCACCCCTCTCCCTCTCCTTCTTCTCTGTCTCTCTCTTCCCCTCCTGCAGCCTAGGCTCCATTGGAGCAAAGTTGGCCCAGGCACTGAGGATGGCTCTGTGGCCTCTGCCTCAGGCGCTAGAATGGCTCTGGTTGCAGCAGAGCAACGCCCCAGATGGGCAGAGCATCACCCCCTGGTGGGCATGCAGGGTGGATCCCGGTCGGGCGCATGCGAGAGTCTGTCTGACTGCCTTCCCATTTCCAGCTTTGGAAAAATACAAAAAAAAAAAAATGGCACAGCCCACGTGAAACTGCTAATTACCTTCCTGCTTGAGAAGGGACATTGTTATGCTAGTGTGTGCTGGAGGAGGGGTCTTTGTGGGCCCAGGTATTTTTTTAGAAGGAGGAGAAGGAAAAGAAGAAGAAGGAAGCCAAGATGGCAGGATGTTGAACGAGAAGCCAGTTTGTGCAGAGAGGAGAAGGGAGACAATGTGCAGATGGGGAACCAGAGGTGTCAGACTGGTGGGGGGCCTTTGATTCTAGGAAAAACCAGATTAGTCAGTGGCTTTGGGAGCCCTGAATGGAAAAGGAAGTGTTTTTCCACTGTGTGTTTACTCGCTGGCGGGTTGTGAGGTTAGAAAAAAGGAATGGCCCACCAGTTTTTGGCTCCACTGTTTCTTTACCGTCTGTCCGAATCTAATGGGAACCTGCATGTAAGTGGCCACAACGGAGGTGGCTACTGACCATACTCCATTTCATTTATTAAAGTCTCGCACCAGCCAACAAACAAAGAGGCAGGGAAGACCACTTGCCTCTCATTCAGAGCTCCCAAAGCCCTGACATATTCTTCAGTTTCATAACCCAGAAAATCTTCTCTGGTTTTTCCTGGAATCAAAGGCCCCCATCAGCCTCAGCGGAGCTCCCAAAGTCCCTCAGCTACAGTTACACATCTGCCCTCCTTCTTTTCCTGCAAAACCCAGGCTGGGGAAAACATCCCTTCTCCAGAAAACATGAGCGATAGAATGGCTGCTCCCAAGCAGAAAAGTAATCCAGAATTTGCAATCTGCCAACCTGAGGGTAAGCACTACAGCCTTTCACAGACTACATCTGTGGTTCTCAAACTTTTTGAAGTCAAGGCACATTTAAAATCCTACAAATAACTGTAGGCAGGAGAAGCACCCATCTGCTTTTCCACCTTTCCACTATATTCAAATTTCTGAGAAATATGGCATAATAATTAAGTGAAATATTAAAGAAAAAATATAAAGTCCAAGCGTGCTTTTATGTAATTAAATGAAATAAATACTACAAAATTTAATTTATTTTGACATTAAAAAACATTTTTATGTTACATTTTTTGAGTTATGCTTTTTAGAATTTGTTTAAAAAAAGGGGTTAAAAAATTAAAAAACAACAAAAAAGTTATCTTTGTATATATATAGATACATTCTTTAAAAGATTTAGTAAATTTGGCAGGTCCCAGCGTGAATGTGTTAAGTTTTTTTATTCTTGTGTTTATGAGAAACCTGAACCTGATGTGTCCTAATGATATTTTCCAATGTTTGGTCATATATTTGAAAGGCAAACTCTCATTTCCTCATCAATACATTGAAGAAGTCCTCTCTTTTTACTTTTAATTGTGTTGAGTGCAGAAAACCTCCACCATAACTCATCTTAACTTTAAACCAAACAAAGGATAGAAGAAACTTGCCTCCAGTCTTTCCGGGGAACATGGGGGGTAGTGTAAACAATCCAGCACCACAGCTTAACAGCATTTGCAACCTAATCAGGCAAGTGAGGTAGGGGGTTGGGCTGACTGTCAATTTATAGCTAATTCCCCACACCTCTGTCCCCCAAAAATCTAAATTCCAAAACCCTGTTGGTTATTTGGTCCTCACAGGCACATATTTCTCTGGAATACCATAGGGCACACCTGGAAATCTTCTAGGGTGCAACAATGCACTCTGGCGCACACTTTGAGAACCACTGGATTACATACACATGGTGCTGCCCAGGCCAATGCAAGATATAAGCGAGCAAACCCAAAAAACACATTTTACAAATTTATTTGCCCAACACAAGTCTAACTTCAAAGTGTTTCATTTCAGTTTACAAAAGCAGAGTCTACTAACTTATTTGTTATAAATAAAGAAAAAGAGAAAAACCTCATTATATATTGATATTTGGAAAATAAAATAATAACAATATTACAAACAAACAGAATGAGAAGTTACTCATCAATTTATTCAACCTCATGCAATTAATTCTTAATCCACTGGATCTTGGCATTAAACCACCTGTTTCTTGACTAACAAGGATCTCATATATCATGACTCAGCACTCTGCAATACAGGAATACCTCATTTAATTGTGCTTCACTTTCTTGCATTTCACAGACATTGAATTTTTATCAAAGTTGAGGCAAGATCCTGTACCAGCAAAAGAATCATAAACTCATGGAAAGCTCAGAGAACACTTAGCATTTTTTTTAACAATAAAGCATTTTTAATTAAGGTATATATAATACATTGTTTTTTAGACATACTGTTATTGCACACATATTAGACTGCTCACAAAAATTTGGGGATATTTTATCACTTCATATCATTTTGAAATGTCCTCTAATTTTTGTGAACAGTATAATATAAACATAATGTTTATAAACACTAGAAGACAAAAAATTTGTGACTAAATTTATTGCAATATCCACTTCATTGTCATGATCTGGAGCCAAACCGGCAATATCTCTAAGATATGCCTGCAGTCTGAAAAGTTATCTGAGAGTCTATTCTTTGAACTTTGAAGTATTGGTTCAGTCCTTTTCCATGGGCTCTGACAGAGTCCTTCTCTGTTGAAGAAAAAGCTGTGGCCTGTTACTAATTGCAGGGTCTTCATGAATGCTTCAGAGTCAAACAAAATCTATTGTTTTAAGATAATTAAGTTCAGTTAAGAAAAATAATAAAGCTAAATTAAGAAAGTTAAATTTGGCCCTGGTTGTTGGCTCAGCAGTAGAACATTGACCCTGCATGTGGAAATTTGGGGTTTGATTCCTGGTCAGGACACACAAGAGAAGCAACCATCTGCCTCTTACTCTCCTCCCCCACCCCTTTCTCACTCTCTTCCCCTCCTGCAGCCACGGCTCAATTGATTTGAGCATGACAGCCTGGGCACTGAGAACAGCTCCATCGAGTTTCCACCTCAAGCACTAAAAGTAACTCAGTTGCCAGCAGCCTCATATGGGCAGAGCATCACCCCCAGACAATGGTTACCAGGTGAATTTTGGCCCTGGTGCATGCAGGAGTCTGTCTCTGTATCTCCCCTGAAATGTAGAAAAGAAAGCTCTTAGCATAAGTAACTTTCAGCAGAACCTACTTTTTTCTAAAAGACTCCCTATCCCTGGCCTTGAGGCTGGTTTCCCAGGCTGTAGCCTTGGGGTAGTTCTGCAAGGTTGCAGATGTTCCCAGAACGTTTCTCCCTGGATTAATCCTATAGATAAATATTGTAAGAGAGCTTGTTTCACTGCTTTGTTTTACTGCAATGCTTCCCCTTCTCCCTATTCCCCAATCAGTGAGTAATTTTGTCTTTAAAAGCTGGCTTGATCCCAAAGGTCACTGGCTTGAGCAAGGGGTCACTCGCTCTGCTGCAGCCCTTTGGTCAAGGCACATATGAGAAAGCAGTCAATGAACAACTAAGAAGACTAAAGAACCATGACGAATTGATACTTCTCATCTCTCTTCTTCCTGTCTGTCTGTCCCTATCTGTCCCTCTCTCTGTCACACTCTCTGTCTCTGTGTCACACACACACACACACACACAAATCAATTACTTACCAATTATTCTTTAATAGAAAATCATATGGATTCTAAAATTTGTTTATTTATTTATTCTTACTCAAATTTATTTAACTGCCTATTTTTAGCAAAAAACAAATCCCATGAGTTATTCCAATACTTGAGATACACCCATACATATATTTGTATAAATTTAGATATGAAAATGTATTTTTTTATATAGGTGTGTGTGAGTATATATATATGTGTGTGTCTGTATATTTATCTTTTGGAGAAGTACTTTGTAAAATGTCTCTCAATTGAAATCTGGATGTTTTTCTCCTGAGTATACTGGGATTAAGAGACTTTTGAAGGAAGATCACAGAGGTAAAGTAAGCTGCCGTTGTGTTGGCATAATATCAAGTGTATATACTATCAACATGGCTTCATTGTTCATGTTAACCTTGATCACCTGGGCAAGGTCGTGTTTATCAAGTTTCTTCATTTCCACTTGCAGATGAGAACTACTGGACCCCTCATGAATGAAGTTTTTGCTCAGATAAGGCAACACTCTCTATCGTCCTAGTAACTTTTCAGGACACTTTGTTTTATTATCAAGTATTTTTTGTTTGTTTTTTTTTCCTGAGGAAAAGAAATCATTTTATTTTAACTATGGAAACAGAAATGAGTGTTCACAATCAGGACTCCCATAGATGCCCTTCTCCAGCCCAGGGCTGTAACACACCGCCAGACCCCATACTCCCCCTACTGGAGGTGTGACAAACAGCTCATGGTTATAGGCTAAACAGAGTAGCCCAAAAGTCAAACCGGAAGCCAACGTCTCAAAATTGTGCTTTTGTAAACTCAACCTCTGGTGTGAGAAAATATCACGATTTCAAGACAAATCTATGCTGTCACAACATTGCTGCTGGTACAATGCAGGAGACAAAGGGGACATAGCTGGGTGGCCAGTAGAAGGCACTGACCTATGAGTCCTGTACTCCAGACCAAGAGTAATGTTGTTAAGAGGCATCTACTAGCAGACAGCACTCTTGGGCTCCATCACAATGGGAACATCTTCTTAGAGCAGCAAACCCCTCTTCTTTATCTTGTTTGTAGTTTTAACTTTTATATCTACCTCTCCCCCTCAAAAATATAAAGAAAATCAGTATCCCAGTGTATTACCAAACATCACAAATGAAAAATAGGAAATAGCATTGGATATTAGCAAATTCATTTTGTCTATTTTTACTTGAACATGAATTTTTAATTCATAAAGCAATTCACCATTATAAAAAATTTTAAATAACCCATTAAATTGTTCTGGGCACTGCTATCACTGATATATCTTTAAAATAATTTTATTAGTGAGAACCATTCGATTGTATTGGTAGCACTTTGATCACTCCCCATCTAGTTAATGTTTTTCTGACTGAGACATCCTTCAAAAAGTGCATATTATCAAGGTTATTATGTGTACCCCAAACAGTAAATACAATCAACTTAATATAAAATTTTAACTGCAGTTCTGTTATAAACTTTAAGTCCTTTTAATTTAGCTGATTCATTTAATCTTAGATGTAGACAGCTAAAAAATACCTGTATTCCTTCTACCTTAGTCCAGACATTCTGCTGCAATATGAGAGTACAATAATCAAGAATCAAGGGACTTAATGAAAAGAAAAAGGATAATTGAGTTGGGTGCTAAACACAAAATGTAAAGTACAGATGATATATTTAAGAACTATACACTTTATTAACCAATATCAACCCAATAAATTTATTAAAAATAGATTATTTATTTATTTATTTATTTATTGTTTTAGTGAGAGACAGAGAGAGAGAGAGAGAGAGAGACAGAAAGGGATAAATAAGGATAGACAGACAGGAAGGGAGAAAGATGAGAAGCATCAATTCATAGTTGTGGCACCTTAGTTGTTCATTGATTGCTTTCTCATATGTGCCTTGACGGGAGTGGGTGGGGGACTGGGCTCAGATAAAGTAGCGGAGAAAAGCAGGTACTGAATGATGGAAAGGCTTTGTGCATATAGGGGGTTTTGCCATTATCTCATAACTTTTTAGACAACTACTGAAGTGTTTTATGTATGGTTACATTTTCTTTTTAAAAAGATCTTTCAAACAATCTTAATGTGCAGGATGATATGATAATCCAGGGGAAGTTTTAAATCTGAACTAAAACAGCTGCAGTGAGAATAAGTGGCAAAAAAGAATATTAAAGCTATCTTGCTAACAAATGATTTTCACAATTTGATGATCAACCCTTGTTTAAAATATGTATTTACTTTCATGTCTACACCCAAGAATTATTGTCTTGCAAATAAGGACAAGGTTATTTTTGTAGCTATGACAAATAAGCAGCATACCAGCCTCCTATTTCAAACTCTCTGCAGATGTCTGTCTTTAAATATTCATTCACATATATCTGTAAATTAGTTGTGTTGGGCAGATAAGTTTGTAAATGGTAATTTTATACTCACTTTATTAAAGATGGCCTCTGCCCACATGAGGCAGCTGATTGTCTTCTTGCTTGGGAAGGGGCTTAGTTATGCTAATATGTGCTGGAGGAGGGGTTGTCCCACCAAAAAGTTTTAAAAGGAGGAGCTAAGAGGCCATTTTTAGAAGAGAGACCAAGTTGTTGTAAAGAGGAGGAGACCATGCTGTAGCAGGGCAGGGAGGCCACGTGGAAGAGCAGCCAAAATGGAAGCCTGCAGAGGGGACTGAGTGAGGCCTCTGATTCTAGCAAAAACTGGAGAAAGTCAGTGGCTTTGGGAGCCCTGAATGGAAAGGGAAGTGTTTTCCTGCTGTGTATATTTTCTCGCCGGCCAGTTATGAGCAGGAATAAAGGAAAATGGCCCACCAGTTCGTGGCTCTGTTGTTTCTCTATGATTGACCCAAATTAAATGCAGACCTAACCCTGCACGGGCCAGGCAGCTGTGATGGTGGCCACGGCTACTGGCTTTACAAGTTGCTTATTGGAATTTTTGAATTATATATGAATTATGTTTGTCTTATAACAGCAAAAATACAAAAAAAAAACCCAAATGATGTTATTCTCTCTCTCTGCCCATTCCCAGAATTACCACTTTAGTGGAATTATTACAACAGTCTCCTGTTGTTATCTCAAACCAGCCCATATTACTCATGCTTGCAGACATGTCGTTCTTAAAATTTGATTTCTCTTGTTAGGCGTTTGTTGTAGAGATAAACTTCTCTTCAGGACCTCCTAAATTTAGACATTTCAAGACTTTTCTAGGTACTCTAAAATCTGCTTCATCTGTATACTATGGAAAATTATTTCTCATTATTTGCCAAATCATATGCTCCATTCCAGCCATAGCTGGTATGTTCCCACTGATCTATATCTCCTCCATAATATAGTGAAAATACATTATGTACATCTGCATTTGATAGATGTTTTTGAAAAATGATCTCCATCTATCCAAATTTTATCCCTTCCTTAAGAGCTGATTTAAATCCAACTGCTCCATTAACATCTTAAAAATACAATGTTGGGCAAATAAGTTTGTAAAATGTGATTTTTACATTTGCTCACTTTTACTGTTAAAAATGGCCACTGCCAGGTGAAAATACTAACTACCTTCCTGCTTGAGAAGGGGCTTTGTTATGCTAATATGTGCTGGAGAAGAGGTTTCATGCCAAAAAGTTTCAAGAAGAAACTTGAGAAGAAGAAAGAGACCATATATTTTGCAGAGAAGGCAGCCAAGATGGCAGGGTGCTGAAGGGGAAACCATGTTTTCGCAGAGATTGTACAGAGAGAAGGAGATGGGGAACCAGAGGACTGAGGCTGGTGGGCAGCCTTTGATTCTAGGAAAGCACAGAGAAGATTCTCCCAGTTGTGGAACCGAAGAATGTATGAATGGATTCTTCCCCTCAGTCTTCCACAAGATGTTAACCACTCTGGCACTGAATACATAGTAGGTGCCAATAAATACTGACTGTTTAATAATTTGTTGCCTCAATGTTCAAGTTCATAACTCCTACATATGCTCAACAACTTCCCCCAGATCTTCTCCAGGATTTGTCGAGTCTTTACACAGTACACAATGGGGTTCATTAAGGGAGGCAACAACAAGTATATGTCTGCAATAAGAATAACAGTGAGGGGGCTTTTGTACTTGACAAAGTGGTGCATAGCAGCCTGGGTGATGATGGGTACATAGAAAATGAACACAGCACAGATGTGGGAGACACAGCTATTGAGCGCCTTGCATCTCTATGCCAGAGATGCAATGATGAGTACAGTCTTCAGGATCAACATGATGACAGAAAAATTAATGCCAAGTCCAGCGTAGTACAGAGAGCAACAAAGAAGCAATAGATAACATTGATATTGTTGTCTGAACAGGCCAGCTTCATGGTATCCTGATGAAGACAGTATGAGTGAGAAAGGAGATGATTCTTCTGACAATATTTTAGTCTCCTTAAAGTGAAGGGAATGGAAGCACTAACGGAATTCTCCTGATGGCTAAGATTAGTCTCATTTTAGCAACTCTATTGCTAGTGAGGAGCAAACTATACCTAAGGGTATTGTGAATGACAAGAAAACGATCCAAAGACATGACTAGAAACACTGAGGATTCCAAGAAATGAATCAATGGATGAAGAATTCTTGAGCAAAGCAGACATTGGAAGGCATCCATATCGGAAAAGAAGAAGTAAAGGTATCACTTTTTGCAGATGATATGATCCTATACATCGAAAACCCCAAAGAATCCACAAAAAGACTACTAGAAACAATAAGCCAATACAGTAAGGTCGCAGGATACAAAATTAACATACAGAAGTCAATAGCCTTTCTATATGCCAACAATGAAACAACTGAGAAGGAACTCAAAAGAATAATCCCCTTCACGATTGCAACAAAAAAAATAAAATACTTAGGAATAAACATAACAAAGAATGTAAAGGACTTATATAATGAAAACTATAAACCATTGTTAAGGGAAATCGAAAAAGATATAATGAGATGGAAGAATATACCTTGTTCTTGGCTAGGAAGAATAAATATAATCAAGATGGCTATATTACCCAAAGCAATATACAAATTTAATGCAATTCCCATCAAACTTCCAATGACGTTTTTTAAAGAAATAGAGCAAAAAATCATCAGATTTATATGGAACTATAAAAAACCCCGAATAGCCAAAGCAATCCTAAAGAAAAAGAATGAAGCTGGGGGCATTACAATACCTGACTTCAAACTATATTATAGGGCCACGACAATCAAAACAGCATGGTATTGGCAGAAAAATAGACACTCAGACCAATGGAACAGAATAGAAAGTCCAGAAATAAAACCACATATATATAGTCAAATAATTTTTGATAAAGGGGCCAACAACACACAATGGAGAAAAGAAAGCCTCTTTAATAAATGGTGCTGGGAAAACTGGAAAGCCACATGCAAAAGAATGAAACTGGACTACAGTTTGTCCCCCTTTACAAAAATTAACTCAAAATGGATCAAAGATCTAAACATAAGACCTGAAACAATTAAGTACATAGAAGAAGACATAGGTACTCAACTCATGGACCTGGGTTTTAAAGAGCATTTTATGAATTTGACTCCACAGGCAAGAGAAGTGAAGGCAAAAATTAATGAATGGGACTACATCAGACTAAGAAGTTTTTGCTCAGCAAGAGAAACTGATGACAAAATAAACAGAAAGCCAACTAAATGGGAAATGATGTTTTCAAACAACAGCTCAGATAAGGGCCTAATATCCAAAATATACAAAGAACTCATAAAACTCAACAACAAACAAACAAACAATCCAATAAAAAAATGGGAAGAGGATATGAACAGACACTTCTCCCAGGAAGAAATACAAATGGCCAACAGATATATGAAAAGATGCTCATCTTCTTTAGCTATTAGAGAAATGCAAATCAAAACAGCAATGAGATACCACCTCACACCTGTTCGATTAGCTATTATTAGCAAGACAGGTAATAGCAAATGTTGGAGAGGCTGTGGAGAAAAAGGAACCCTCATACACTGTTGGTGGGAATGTAAAGTAGTACAACCATTATGGAAGAAAGTATGGTGGTTCCTCAAAAAACTGAAAATAGAACTACCTTATGACCCAGCAATCCCTCTACTGGGTATATACCCCAAAAACTCAGAAACATTGATACATAAAGACACATGCAGCCCCACGTTTATTGCAGCATTGTTCACAGTGGCCAGTACATGGAAACAACCAAAAATCCCGTCAATAGATGACTGGATAAAGAAGATGTGGCACATATACACTATGGAATACTACTCAGCCATAAGAAATGATGACATCGGAACATTTACAGCAAAATGGTGGGATCTTGATAACATGATACGAAGCGAAATAAGTAAATCAGAAAAAACCAGGAACTGCATTATTCCATACGTAGGTGGGACATAAAAGTGAAACTAATAGACATTGATAAGAGTGTGGTGGTTACGGGGGGGGGGGGGGGAATGGGAGAGGGAAAGGGGGAGTGGGAGGGGCACAAAGAAAACAAGATAGAAGGTGACAGAGGACAATCTGACTTTGGGTGATGGGTATGCAACATAATTGAACAACAAGATAACCTGGACTTGTTATCTTTGAATATATGTATCCTGATTTATTGATGTCACCCCATTAAAAAAATAAAATTATTAAAATTTAAAAAAAAAAAAAAAAAAAGCAGACATTGGGTGAAATTCCCACAGCATTAAACAGAAAAATTCTCAGCATGATAGGAAGAAAGGACAAGGACAGGCCCCCGTCAGAGACAGCCACCATGGCAAGGAGATGATATTGTACATGGGCTCATGAAGTGAGGGCTCTGTCTTTATGATAAGGAGAATGGTGCTGTAGCCCACGAGGGCAACCAGGTACATGAGGCAAATGGAGATGGAGATACAGATGTGGGCAGATTCCAGTTCCGGTATGCTAATCAAAAGAAAAAGCTAGAGCTCAGAGTTATTGAAAAGAGATATGAATGAAAATTTGAGGTCTTTATCCAGACCTTAAATCACATAAACAAAATTCCATCACACTTTTAACTAAAACTCAATGTTGATGAAAATAAGCAGTTCTTTTATATGTTGTACTCAGAAGCATATTTGGCATACTATTAATAAAATATAATTTTTAATATTTATTAAAAGTTTATGAACATGTTCATGTTCTCCAACATGAGAATTTCACTTAAAGAATTAATTCTAAGGTCATAGTTTCCCAACATTTTTATCCAAATAGTAAAGTTATATCAAAACAGGGAAGCTTTAATTAAGTCAGTAATAGGCACTCAGAATCTTTCCCTCTGTTTTTCCACATTATCTTCATACTCTTCTTGTTGGTTTCATAACAAGATCCCTGACTTCCTAAAAGAAAGTTTAAAAATAATAGACTAAGAAAATAATCAGGACTGATCAGGCAGTGGTGCAGTGGATAGAGAGTTGGACTGTGACACGGAGGACCCAGGTTTGAAACCCCAAGGTGGCCAGCTTGAGTGTGGGCTGATCCGGCTTGAGTGTGGGTCTCTGGCTTGAGCATGGAATCATAGACATGACCTAATGATCACTGGTTTGGGCCCAAGATCGCTGGCTTGAGCAAGGGGTCACTCACTCTGCTGTAGTCCCCCAGTCAAGGTACATTTGAAAAAGCAATCAATGAATAATTAAGGTGGCGTAACAAAGAATTGATGCTTCTCATCTCTCTCCCTTCCTGTCTGTCTGTCCCTATCTGTCCTTCTCTCCTGTCTCTGTCACACAAAAAGAAAAGAATCAGAGATTCTTGAAAATATCTATCTTGTGATAAATATTACGTAAATGCTATAAAGTAAATTAATAGACTAATTTAAGTCTGAAAATTATGAAGTAGATACATATTACCCACATTTTATATAGGACTGTAAACATCAATTTAGGCTCAATAAATCACAAACATAAAATATTAATATTGATTAATATTAGTTAATTAATAATAATGGTTTCCAAAAGAAGTGGGGGAATGGAGCATAGATACATCTTTGGGAGTAATGTATCTTGATTGTCTTCATGTTTGTACTCTTGCATGAAACAAATAGTTCCTAGCTAAAGCACCTATGGGCCACATTTCAGGTTATTATTTTATTATCTCAAGGGAAGATGCTGAAGCCACACAGTAGTATCATGAGGTTCTTCATATTATCTCTCTTGATCAAATTATCTAATATTTTATCTTTGAGCAAATGAGTAATAAAAATTCTAAGTAAAAGAAATCCAAATTACTCCATTTTTGAATGTGAAATTTTAAAATTTATCTACATTTTAATTAAACCCTTTTTTTATTATTAAGGTCTTTATTAAGGAGCTAACATTATATTATAAAAAAGTACAATATATAACATTGTGATTTATTACCAATTTTTTTGAGCTCTGGATATCCCAATGTTGAATAATCAGTATAAATCATTGGAGAAACATATATATGCAAGTTAAGCATTGTACATCCCATCTACATCTTATTAGCATGAAGAACACATGCATAAATTAAAAAAATATATTTAAATTAATAATTTCAATTGCAAAAATAAAAGACAAAGTTGCAAATATAAAGGCAGAGGCAACAAAAGGCAAGAGTTAACATGTAACTTAATTATAACCAATTAACTAATTTATCATGACACATAGTTATCTTGGGAAGTCATACATGGGTATAGCTAATCACATTAATATACTTGTTATCAATTTTGACACTCTAAGCCTTGCCACACATTTCAAACATATGGAGTTATCAGAAAAGGGCATACACTGTTTACACCTAAGTCACTCTTAGTGGTTTTATGTTTACTATACACATACCAATATATATGGTGAATGTAGCCACATTATTTTCAGAGTACGCGGAATTTAAAACAAGTCATATTACGAAGAAAAAAGGAGAGATTTTGCAAAGATAAAAGAACTCATAACAACCTTACTGCTTATACAATTAATAAGAAAGCTTCAAAGTACACACACAAAAAAGTAACAACCAAAACAGACACATGTGTAATCAGATTCGGCAACTTTAGTACTTCCCTGGTTGAATGCTGCTTTGTTGCCTATGTAGATAAAAATCACTGGAGCTGATCATTTCAGATTTCTGCATCATAATATATATAAATTATATTTTAATTATAAATTCTCTGGGGCAGAACCAGTTCTCTTTGGTAATGTTCAGGTCTCCACAGTCTGTGGAACATCCCAGTCTGAATTAAAACGATGGCCCTGAACCAGACCCTCTTCTGGGAATTTCCAGGAAATTTCTCAGGGAAATAATTTGTTTCAAGAGGGTAGCAGAGCTGGAGGAACTGGTGTCCCATGAGTGCAAGTCAGGAGACAGCTCAAGGAATCTGGGATCTATAAATAAAGATCCTAGACACTGAAGCTGAGAAGCCTTTTGCCTAAGGTCACTTCTCTTTCTCTCTGGGTGAAATGGTAAGTTCAGCAGAGCCCTACCATAATATTGCTTTTATAATATGTCTCTGTTTCCTGAAGTGTGTCTGAAATATGTGTACTGTAAGAACTGGGACTTAGAGAGGACTATAAATAAGGCTGACTAAAAGCACCATAATTTTGATGCAGGAGGGGCTTAAATTAAAAAAAATTATATATATATATATAATTGCCACAAGGGAACAGGGAGAGCTTTTTCTTGGAATTATACTTGCCAGACAAAATGACAGTTTAACTTAAATTTGGGGAGGAAGCTACAAAAATGAAACTTCACTCAGTCTTCTTTTAGCCACTGGTTGTCACTATTCACTTCACCTATCTATAACTAGCAAAATAGATGCCAAAAAAGCATCTAGTTATTCACACAAAGTTACATAACTGGTTGAATGTTAGATAAAGTCAGACTCTATGTAAGACAGAATCTAAAAAATAGGAAAACTAGTCTGACGAAAGGCTAAATTTTCTTAACCAAAAAATTGAAAGATAGGCATTCCAGGTTCAGAAGTCAGGACAAGGATAACAGTCTTGGCCACTAGACTAAAATCAGAGCCAAGGGCTTTGGTCTAGGAAGTGAGGACAAGTGATATGACATTATGATCTCAGGTGTGGATGAAAAAGGGGCCACATGCTGAGCCTGAGAAGCTTAGGGGAGGCCCGCATGCAGAGGTAGATTTAACAGCAGGCACACCAGGTGCACCCTCGGCCCTGATTTCTGAAGGGCCCCACAAAACCCCAACTTGACACTTTTGTCTAATGACACCAAGTTGGGTTTTATATATGCAATTTTAACATTAATTGTACATAATATTTTTTATTTATTTAAAAATATGGTTAATATGTATTTTTATTTTCCCTGTCTCCCTCTTTTTTTTTTAAGGGGCCCAGTAATTTCTTCCTCAGCTGACCTTAATACGCCTTTAACTGCATGGTGGCCTTGCAAGCTCGGAGACCTAAAGTAACCACACAGGATGGTCTCAAATTAAAACTTTCTAACTCAAAATAGTTTATGGTGGGTATTCATGTCCTAGGAAGGGTTTTTTCTCTAACAAATGTTAATGCTTACCTTAATTGAGCCTATCTATTGTTTTTTGCATCTACAATAATGTACCTGATAACATGCCTTTGAAATGTATTGTAATCTTCTTTTTCTGCCCCTCTCAGGTCAGGCATCCCACAAGAGCAGAAAACACAACCCTCCTCATTATTATTATTAGCATGTTAATTAACTATTAACTATCTTATGCCCGCCTACATTAAAGAAGTTTGAGTATATATATTTTTGCATTTTTCCAATCCAAGAGATCTCCCCACTTTGTTTTCTCCTGCTCCCTAATCTATCACCAGTGGGTTTTCTGTAACCCCCTTATGTCTTCTTCTTTGATTTACTATATAAAATAAACAGTAAAACTGCCATTTTTCTGGAGCACTTTCTCAATCCATTGAGATTTTGCTTCCCAAATTGTCAGCAGTTTGGCTCAGATAAACTCATAAAAATTCACACAGGTTGGGATGTTTCTTACATTAATACAGGTTATTAGAACTTTAGAATAGAAACCAGGTAACAACCTAATTATACCAAATAAGTCATTAAGTCATATGCAGTTGGAAAGGAAGTAATATATTGAATAGAAGAAACATATTGAATAGCAGAGTGCTTGGCATTCCTCAGGAGAGTAAGACACTCCTAGGTTTGAATTTCAGTTCTATCTTTTGCTACTTGTTTCTTTTCTTCCCCCTAATTTATAAAGCAGATATAGTACTTGCTTCATAGGGTGGCCCTGAGAATTAAATAAAATGATGTCTAGAAAGAGTTTAAGATATTATTTGTCTGAGAGAATATCCCTAACTTTTAATTCTTATTAGTAATAAAATTTGGGCCTTTTCCTCAAGATAATCAATATACTTAAGAAATATTTGAGTAATTTTTCTACATAAGACACTGTTCTTAAAAAACAAATACATTGGGCCCTTCTTGACAGTAACTATTATTAGTAAGATATTTATTATATTTCAGACTCTTCAGGGATTACCAACTATACCTCTTATCCTAAAAGTAATTCTGCTATTTTACTACTTTCTATTCATCAGTAAGTCTATGAGGCTTCACAGATAAACATCTGTTTTCAAGTTCACATAAAAAGTAGAGCAAACATTTTGAAAACAGATCTACAAGTAAAATTTGTCTAATATATGGATATTGTAAATGTTTGCACATAGTAATTATTCCCAATATTCTTTATTTTCTCCTTTAAAAATATCTACCTTTTTTTCCCCTTCTCACCTAGTCAGAGCCATCTCTTATCTTCCTCACCTCTGGATCTGGCTGAGCAGGTATTGATCATGTACTTTTGCTTTTACTCTTCCACAGCTGGTGCCGCTTACTGGATTTGGCAACCAATTACTTCTACGGGCCATTTATCTCTCCTCTGATATGATTTTTCTTTTTAGGGATGAAATTAAAGTGACTTGTGTTGATTAAAACAGCTCTAGAGCTAACTTTATAAGGTATTGGAACTGGCAATGTAATAAAGTTCAAGGTTTTAGCCTTTCTTGACATTTGTTACTTATTACCTCACTAATTTTTTATATATCTTCCATTATAATGCAATTTTCTTGTGATTTATTCATTTTTTAAACATATTAATTGACACAGGATAGAAAAAATATAATTGAAAAGCTTAAAATCAGTTCAAAATATATGCCTGTTCATAACAATATGTTTTTTTTTAAGAAATTAATAATTAGCATAATCTCTCTGTGCTTCAGTTTTCAAACTAGGGAAACAGGAATAATAATACCATGTGTATTAAATAAAATAACAAATATAAACTCCCAGCATAATGCAAAGAAGTTTAATAACTACTCCTCTCATTTCCCTATTTTCTCTTTCAATCCACTCTACTTTCCATCTTCTTTTTTCCAAAACTTAGAATCTGGGAATAAATGAAGTGTCCAGTCTATCTATCTATAAAGTGATGTATTTATTAATTAGATAATGCAATATACAAAGGTTAAGAGCTATCCTTTTTAGTTTTACACGTTTTATTTATTGCACTTAAATTGAATTACTTTCGTTTTATAAAGAATATTTTTTTAAAATTAATGCTAGTCTTAAGACCTTCAAAGTTGTATTTTTAAAATATAGAAAATATTTTGTTACATTAACAAAAATATCCTGATGGTATCTTAATAAAGATCATCTATATATTTACTTATTTTATCTAACAAATATTGTTGAGATAATATATGTTTGTAAACAAAAATCTAAAATTTTAAAGAGTTTTTATTCAAGTACTAATTTGCAAACCCAGAAATGTGGCCCTCAGTACAAACTGAGAATGTATTTCTGAATGGAAGAATTTGAGCATGGCTTATAAAGGGAAAGGTTTCAAGGAAGTGATGATCAAAGAGATAGATGAGTTACTAGGGGAAACAAGACCATAAACTTATATCATTTGTTTTCTGATTGGTGGAAGCAACTGAACTTTCAATGGTTGGCTCAGTAATTGAGCAAGTGGGATTGTAAGGTAAGAATAATAAGTAATATACAATTAAATATTTATCAAGTCCAGTTTCAGCCCAGGCCTGTAGAACACAAAGGCTGTCTTTGATCATACAGGGGTATTATTTATCAGTGATACAAAGAGTACAATTTATCAAACAGTCACTCAACCTAGGGGGCTGCTGGCTCTGTAGGTAGTTCTGGAGCCCAAAAGAGCAAAGTCATGCCTTGCAAAGAGCTTCAGAGATCAAGCTACAAAAATCCAAATTTGGGGCCTCAAGGTATGATATTAAAGGTCTTATAAGTCCTCATGCCAGGGGTGAATAAAGCAAAGTTAGTTATGCAAATGCATTTGCCTACTTATGGTAAGTAAATATTATATAAGAACTATTTTAAAAAAATTAAAAAAAAAATAGAATAGAGTGACTGAGGCAGTTAGAGTGAGCATGAAAGTCCTCCCAAGGGATGTGATTTTGGAGAAGGAGCAGTTAGAGCCAAGGAAATAGCAATTATAGCAGTCCTGAGACAAGAAGACGGTAGCAATTTCTTAGGAGCAGCAAAAATGAAAAGTGGTTGTAACTTTCTAGAGAGGTTTCTAGAGGTCTTATCTTATTAGTCATTATCAGTTACATTAAAAACTATAGATTTTATTATAATCATGAAAGAAAATACCAAAGAAATGAAAGATTCTATGCATAATAAAGACTCCTCTATTTGTAATTTTGCTGCCTTTATGTTGATAATTAAACATTTGAATAAAAGTTTATCTAATTTATATTCTACATAGACCAGTTTTGCAAACACTCTGGGTAAAAAAGAGGACATTAAAAATTACTTTGACAATGGCATATAGAATGAAGTTGAGAAAAAGGCCCAGGGAATCAGGAAGAGAGACAGAAGAAACGAGCACCGTTTCTGGTCCTCCCAAAGCCAGAGGGTTAAATCCATGCTGAAAGAAGATTAACTTTGACAGAGGGATATTTAGGGGTATAAAATGCTTTGTGGGTTAAAGGAATTTGTCATCGTGATATTGTGATTTATAATAAGATATATGCATTTGATCTTCCCTGTTCCTAGCATAAAACTCTCTTGGAATTTCTGAAGTGCTGGGAGCAATAAAGGTGTCTTTTGTCATGTTAATTATGTGGCTTTTGGACCTCACTTAAGATTGGGGGTTGGATGCCAGGAGAACTAACTACATGATTAGAAGATTGAAACTTTCAGTCCCAGTCTTGACCTCTGACCTCCAGGGCAGAAAAAGTGGCTACAGTTTGAATCAATTGCCAATGGCCAATGATTAATCCATAATGGCTGTGTAAAGAAGCATCCACAAAAAAACAAAACGACAGGGTTTGGAAAAATATCAGGTTGGTAAACACATGAAGCTGAACACATGGAGATGTGGAAGAGAATGGCACACTCAGAGAAGCATGGAAGCTCTGGACCTTTGCCATACATCTTGCCCTGTGTATCTCTTATATCTGGCTGTTCCTGAGTTATGTCCTTTCATAATACACTGATAATCTAGGGAGTAACTGGGTTTCTTTAGTTCCATAATCTGCTCTAACAAAGAAATCAAACCAAATGAGAGGGTTGTAGGAACTTCTGTTCATAGCCAGTTGGTCCTAAGTATAGGTAACAACCTAGACTTGTGACTAGCATCTGAAGTTTAAGGAGGGGATGGTGGAACCCTCCAATTTATAGCCAATTGGTCAGAAAGAGTTGATAATCTGAACTTTTGATTGGCATCTGAAGTTGGGGAGGGGATTTATTTTATAAGACTGAGCCCTTAACCTATGGGATATGATGCTCTTTTAGAATGGATAGTGTCAGAATTGAGTTGAATAATTTTATGACATCCTGATGGTGTTCTAACAATTGCTTGGTGTTGTATGAAAATACCTCTCTCTTTCCAACACATGTTGGAATTGGGTCTCAGAATGGAAATCAATTCAGTTTAATAAGATTCAATTACTAGAGACTGAATGTGTTCTATTTGTCAGGAAATGTGCTTGGTATTGCTACTATCAAAATCATTAACATTAAGGGATAAACTGAACTTAATGAACTTACTGACTACTGTGAAAAGCAGACAGGTAAATAACAAATCACAGGATAACTTCAGTACTGTAATAGAGTTAGAATGCAAATTAAGATAGAGGTACATAGCCCTAGCCGGTTCGCTCAGTGGTGGAGCATCAAACCTTGTGGAAGTCCCAGATTTGATTCTCAGTCAGTGCACACAGGAGAGGCGACCATCTGCTTCTCCCTACTTCCCCCTTCTCCTTCTCTCTTTTTCTCTTTCTTTTCTTCCCGCACCCATAGCTTGATTGATTTTTTGAGCACGTTGGCTAGGCACTGAGGATGGCTCCATGGAGCCTCCACCTCAGGTGTTAAAAATAGCTCAGTTGAGAGCAGCCTGAGATGAGCAGAGCATCAGCCTCAAATACGAGTTACCAGGTGGATCCAAGTTGGGGTTCATATGGAAGTCTGCTCTGTGTCTCCCCTCCTATCACTAAAAAAATAAGTTAGAGGTACATAAACTCTGCTTAGAGTGATCAGGATGAAGACTTCAAGGACCAGTCTTCTCATTTTAATTAGTTGACCTAATTAGAGTTGCCAAAGATCTAGTAACACTATTCTAAAGGACCTCTGCATTCTTCTGGTTGGGGATTTCAGAGGTGAGGGTGTGGCCAGTACCCAGATTATGACTTAACCACTGCTTTATCCTTTTGGGAAGACAGCTCAGGTTCCTAGAAGAAGATTGGTCCTTAATGACAATTTATTATGTCTCATTCTAGAGGATGAACTAATTGAAAAGCTGTGTTTCTGATTCTTAATACTGTTGCCAAGAGTCTGCTAACAAAGCTGAGCCTCTCACTTAAACTCTCACTTTCTTTAGGCAAAAGATATACTTTTTGTATCATAGAACCTCATTGTCTATGATGAACTTCATTCCATAAAGAGAAACCTCTAAATGTTCACAGTTAACTCATTTGACTACGGACGAAAAAAAAAAAAAAAAAAAGGTCTAAAGTTATAAAACATCTATTTTATAGTGTCAGAAAAAAATAGATTCAAATTCAATCTCCTTCATCACCAACAATCCAGATGACTAAACTACTTAATGATAGTCTATATTGGACTGTAGAGAAAGTCCAAGGATCTCTTCTATCCTCCCAAGGATGGAGAGCGCTGGTATGGATTAGTCAATTTTAAGGTCACTCTGCTTCCATACAAAAACATGGGATTTTTCACTGTACTGTGAGAGAGGGTTGACAGTCAAGCTCACATGACCTGTTTTCTGTCTTTTCTTTGTACTGCTTCCTGTGGGGAATTGGGCAAAATCACCTTTAGAAGCTTCAGTCCTGGACTGGAAATTGTTTGTAGCAAAAAACAAAACAAAACAAAACAAAAAACCTCTAAAAATGGAAAAAAGCATTTATTATTGGCTCTCTTAAAATCTAATTCTTGCATTTTTTTTTTTTTTTATAAAAAAAAAACATTTTAGGCTTACTCTGGACCAAGCAAAAAGAGTTACCCTGTAGTTTAAACTGGCTATAAAAACTTTTTCACTGGATTGGGAATAGGGGAGGGCAAAGTAAAAGTAAAAGGGGGTTATTTGCAGGTCACTGCTCCTTACGTGGGTATTTTATTCTCAGGACCTCGCAGAAAAGTGTGATTTATCAAGACAGTACTTACATTTTTGGCTGTCTTTGTTAATTAACATGATCTCTATTATTAATTATTTGTTTAGAAGAAATATTTCATTCTTTTATTCTCTAATATGAGAAATCTCTCAAAATGGTATTTTCTTTGTTTATGTCTCAGACAAAAATGCTGAAAGGAGGATGATGAGTATAATAGACTTGTGTTGAAAGAGTCCTTTCAGATCTGTCATGAACACTCTCAATTTCTCTAACACTGAGATCACCACCTTCTCCCTGGTTGGAATCCCAGGACTGGAGCATGTTTATGTATGGATCTCTATTCCCATCTGCCTCATGTATCTGGTGGCCATCCTTGGCAATTGTGTCATCCTCTTTGTGATCAAGACGGAACCCTCACTCCATGTACCCATGTACTATTTCCTTTTCATGTTAGCAATCTCTGACCTGGGCCTGTCCCTCACATCCCTTCCCACCATGCTGACAACCTTTGTTTTCAATGCTACTGAGATTTCCCCAAATGCCTGCTTTGCTCAAGAATTCTTTGTCCATGAATTCGCAGATATGGAGTCCTCAGTGCTCATGGTTATGTCTTTTGACCGCTTTTTGGCCATACGCAACCCTCTGAGATACAGCTCTGTCCTCACCAATGCCAGAGTTGTAAAGCTGTGCATGGTGCTTTTCATTAAAAGCATGCTCTTAATGCTCCCATTTCCTTTCACTCTCAAAAGCTTGACATATTGTAAAAAAAGCCTGCTTTCTCACTCCTATTGTCTCCATCAGGATGTCATGAACCTGGCCTGCTCTGACAACACAGTTGACTTTTTCTATGGTTTTTTTGTTGCCTTCTGTATGATGTCAGACAGTGTGTTCATTGCTGTGTCCTACATATTCATCCTGAAGACCGTGATGGGAATTGGATCCCATAAGGAACGGCTCAAGGCCCTCAACACCTGTGTCTCCCACATCTGTGCCGTGCTCATCTTCTACGTGCCCATCACTGCTTTGGCCTTAATGCACCGTTTTGGCAAGCACAAGTCTCCAAGTGTCACGATCCTCACTGCTGACATTTTCTTGCTAGTGCCACCTCTGATGAACCCCATTGTATACTGTCTGAAGACAAGGCAAATTCGTGAGAAGATTCTGGGGAAATTAGGTCTAAAATAAAGGTATGGGAGCCTGACAAGACAGTGGTGCAGTGGGTAGAGCATCAGCCTGGGATTCTGAGGACCCAGGTTTGAAACCTTGAGGTCACCAGCTTGAATGTGGGCTCATCTGACTTGAGCATGGAGTCACTAGCTTGAGCATGGAATACTAGACATGACCCTATGGTCACTGGCTTGAGCCCAAAGGGGGTTTGAAGCCCAAGGTCACTGGCTTAAGCAAGGGGTCACTTGCTCTGCTGGAGCCTCCCAGTCAAGGCATAAATGAGAACCAATCAATGAACAATGAAGGTGCCACAGTCAAGAATTGATGCTCCTCATCTCTCTCCCTTTCTTTCTGCCTGTCCCTGTACCTCTTTCTCTCTCTCTCTCTCTCTCTCTCTCTCTGTCTCTCTCTCATTAAAATAAATAAAATAAATGGATAAAATAAAATAAGATAAATGTTTGAGAAAAAGTGAAGTAGATCCAGCCAGGAACAGAAAATAAAATAATACCTTTCTAAATAAATATTACAGATAATTCATTCTTATGTTTTTTAATCATACTTACAGTCAGTTCAACATATAGACTGGGCACTGAGGTCTGTGAACTTGGAACTGAAACAAGTACAGACAGGTGTGTTTGCAATATTATTAAAATCATGAATCAGTACACTGATGTGAAAGTTTAGTTGCACTGTGTATAGCATAATAATAAAATATACAAGGAAGTAAAGATTTGCCCCCTGATAGAGAATGAATATTAAAGGAGCTAGAAGGTAAAAGATGTTACCCCAATCAATTTACTGATTTTCTTTCAGGCAGCCTTTGGACATGCTGTATTTGTTGAGGAGTCTTCAGTCAATTTAATGAAAATTCTTGATCTCTCGTTCAAGTGGAAGAATTCTGTTGTTAATTATGAGTTGATTTGAGATTTTTCTCCCTTTGCTCTTTCCTTAATAATCAAAAACGAATGACCAATGATTCTCTTTAATTTATAATTCTCTTAGCTTTGAGTTATGAGAATAAACTCTCTTTAAGACAGACCTTTTTTTTTTTTTACAGTAGGGTTCCAAAAAGTTATAGTTATTAAAAAGAGAACAGAGGGACTATTTCACTACAGGAGAGAAATAGGAAAGCTAATAGCATAGAAAATTTTAAAGCATTGATGTTATCAATTACTCTAAAATACATATTCTAAAATAATGGCTCTCATTTCTGTTTAGGTACTTGGTTTTGAATTAAGATATTTACAATTACACTAAACAAGCTGGAAATCATTTTAAGCTAGCAGAAAATATGACCATATATTAAGTGATATTAAATCATATTCATGCATATATGTTCCATTTTAAAAAGATAAATAGCAAACTAAAAATGATTGGCTATCTCAAATTATTTTCTATAACATTCATTTGTTTCTTTTCCATCTGTTATTTGTAAGTACTTTGTAGAGACAAAGGTATAAAACATAAAATTTAGAATAAGTCAACTAACCTGTAAAAATTTTGTACTGTTAATGGGGAGAAAACTATGGATAATAAATTTAAAGCTTTGCCCTGGCCAGTTAACTCAGTTGGTTAAGAGCATTGTCCCAAACCAACAAGTTTGAGGATTCCATCCTTGGTCAGTGCACACATGGAAAGCAACCAATAAATGCATGACAGAATGGAACAAAAAATGAATGCTTCTCTTCCCCCTCTCCTCTCTCTCCTTTCCTCTCTCTGTCTTTCTAGAAATCAATCAATAAATTTAAACAAAAATTAAGCCCTGACCAGTGTTGGTATTCAAATAATTTAACAAACAATTCTCTGTCCTAATGACCATTTTCAGTATAAAAAGACCATATACCAAAAGGTAGTTTATTATTTCATGCATTTAATACTTAAATAAGACCAATAAAAGAGGTACACAAAACTAGATTATGTTATCAGTTTTAAAATATTAATGAAAAAATATTAAATAATACCTGACAAAAAACAATAAACCTGTTAAAGATATTTCCATATTGCTTCTTGATTAGCATCCTCTGCAATTTTTTTCACATACGGACTGAATGAACATTACTACAGGCGCAATATTACTGTTGCACAGATGAACATTAAAAAAGAGGAAGGAATATAAATTTGTGATTTCCACATTGTGTTGTTGCCCAGGCACCCACCTTAGGGAGAACCCTGATTACAAGTGCCATTTTAACAACAGGTTTGCCTAACTCAACAAAAAATTAGGTATCAGTTCTTCCAAACTGGCACAAACTAGCTGAATCCCACCACTTGCCCTGGCCTAATAGCTTGGTTGGGTGAAGCATTGTCCCAGAGCGCGGAGGTTGCCGGTTCGATTCCCTGGTCAGGGTACATACATGGGCAGTTCAATGTTCCTGTCTCTTTCTCTCTGCTTCTTTAAAAAACAACAACAAAAAAAACCAACCAAAGTTTTACTGCCTGAGGTGAAATCACAAATAATTAATATTATTTATGTTTTAAAGAATTATTTTGAAGAAGTTTTCTGATGAATAAATATTATTATATGTTTTGTGTCCCCTGGTAAGTTCAACTGATTTCTTATTGTTCAATAGCTGACCCTGTCTAAACTCACAGCCTAATCCAGGAAAGGAAGGACAACTTTTTGTGCCTCTTCCCAGGTTGTTTTCAATTATGCTGTAATCATTAGTTTACATGTCTGTCTCTCTTGCTCGCATTCTGTTTTCTCAAAAAAACTCTACACATCAAATTTGTTGGCATATCTCCAGTACTTTTACAGTGTATATAAATGACACACTTCTCAACTTATGTAGGGGAAAGAAAGCCAATCATAGCAGCAACAAAATAAAAGGCCTTTGATGATCCAGAATATGATGATAAATTACAAGCGCTCAGAAAATCTAGAATGATAGAAAACTTATTACGAAAATAAGTAAGGAGTAACTATAAATTTTAAGTCAAAACAGCTTCTCTGAAAAATATTTTATGTCTTGTGTAAGCACAAGGAAAAGTGAGTAGGTCATCATGAAAATAACATGAAAGAATACTTAGCCTTCTTTTGGTTTTTGCCCTTGACTCAGAAATCCAAATCTACCAGCCAGAAACAGGCCAAGGCATAAGATGTCAATAAATGGTTATTTCTGGATCAGAATAGTGAATAGGCTAAAATTTATTTATTTTTCTTAATTATAATAAAGGTTTAATGCATTTTTAATTATACTTCCAGTAATATTTCTTGAGAATTTCCCAAAATAATTCTAAAACTAGATTTACAAGTGTAAACTAGAGAATATAAGATAAATAATAGAAAGTATAATAAAATTTTATATGATAGTGACATTTTTAAACAGTATAAAATTGTGAGTAGTTTGTCTAACAAATTAATTTTAAAAAAAACACAAAGAGATAGAATAAACACACTGCAATATACCGTACATTGTATGAAAATAGCCTGCTCAGGTGGTGGCGCTGTGGATAAAGCATTGGCCTGTGACGCAGACGACCCAGGTTCAAAAACCAAGGTCGTCGGCTTGAGCATGGGGTTGCTGGCTTGAGCAAGAGGTCACTCAGTCTACTGAAGCCCCCCCCCCCATCAAGGCACATATGAGAAAGCAATCAATGAACAACTAAGATGCCACAGTGAAGAATTGATGCTTCTCATCTCCCTCTCTGTCTGTCCCTATCTGCCCCTCTCTCTGTCTCTCTCCTCCACTCCAATAAAGAAAGAAAATAATATATAGTTAAGGAATATCAGAACACTACTGAAAATAGTAGAAAAAATTACAACCTATTTTTAAAAACAATATTTGTGTGTTATTGCTTATTCACACACACACAAAAATAAACTAAAATATGTAAATTAAAAATTAAATATAAAAACTAATTTTGAAATTTACTTAAACATAAATAAATAAATAAAGTAATCTCTGGGAACAATTTTCTAAGAAAATGACAAAAATAGAAAGACAAGAATAAAGTGTTAAGTATTTTTTATTGAAAAGCGATTAGTTATATAAACAACATTTAAATAACTATAATTTAGAAGATAATAACATAGGATATATACTCAGTGCTTAGCAGATACCAGATATTGAGCTACAAATTAGCCTGAGAACGGAGGCTGGAAGGCTGGGTGAAAAAAGATGAAGAGATTGAGCAAAGAAAAAGAAAACTTATAAACACAGACCACAATGTGGAAGTTACAGGAGGGAAAGAGGTGGGGAGAGGTAGAGGGGATGGGGTTGTAATAGATGGTGATGAAAGGAAACTTAACTTGGGGTCATGAACACACAATGCAGTATATAGATGGTGTATTATAGAGTTGTGCACCTGAAATTGTATAATTTTATTAACCAATGTCACCTCCCCAAAATTCAATATATATTTTTAAAATTTACATGTATTAACTCCATTAACTTTTGCAAGAATATGGGAAGTTAGATCTCATTACATCCCTCTGTTTTGTGGATTAATAAAATAAGCTTATGAAAAGTTAAGCAACATTTCCAAGGACAAAAATAAAAAGTGTTAGGATCTTGAATTTAAACCTATGTAGTAGGTTTCTAGAGTTTACAACCTCATTCACTTCACTAAATGAACTGTCATTTTGCCTCCTTCAAAATTTAATAATTCACATTCTTGAAATCTGAGAACAGAATCAGAGATATAATCAAATATGTATTTATAAGAATATATGTCAAGGGTTATTTCTTATGATAAAAATACCATAAACTATTGAAATTTTAAATAATAAGAAATGATAACATAAGCCATGATACATAAATTATATTAAATATTATCCACCTAGGCAACACAGCATCAACCACTAAGTGATATTTAATAAGCACGGCATTAGCTGTTAAGGATTAAATGAAACATAAAACATCAGCCTACTATCAAGGAGCTAACAGTCTAGTAGTAAAGTAAAAAGTAAACAAATAAATTCACCAAGTAAAGTATGGTAAGTATAAGCACATGTAGGAAAAAAAAAGCACAAATAAAAGAATGACAACTTGCCAATTTTAGTGGAGAATCAAAAGAAAACTTCCTAGAGGAAGTAAAATCTGATATAAAATATGATTTAACAAAAAAAATCAAACAAATAAAGAAGATATTCTAGTTTATAATATATTGGTGTACTAGAAAAGATTAGGTTATATATCATATCATCTCTCAATAGTAAGATTATGAATAATTATTATCTTTTTAACACTTTTCTCAGTGTCTCAATATATTCACAAAATTTTAATAATATATAATATATATAGTTATATATGTATATATGTGCCATTTACAATAAGAACAACTTCCAAATATATCAAAAACATTCCTTGAAATATAACAAAGAAAAAAATCATGTTGTATTAGCAATTACAACAGAAAATGTTTTTGTATTGAACAGGTGAGTTGCATTTTGAGTCAGATGTGAAAAGGATATTTAGAGTAATAAAAGATTAACATGTACATTGCAGACTGCATTATACATTGACCATCACAAAACCGGTAAAATGACTGCACTTTTCTATAATTTTTTATCTGAAACCCTTGGAATTTATAATTTCTCAAACTTCAAAAAGACACTACCTAACCTTTGAGGCACTACCCTGCATTAAAGCACAGCTACATTTCTAAAGTGAAATGTTTGACTATTTACTCAATATTGAATAAATAATGACCATAAATATATACATATCTGTTCATGTTACTCTTTGCTGACAATAAGTTTTGTCACCAAACTTATGAAAAAATAATTTTTAGGTGTTTTTCCAGATGTTTTAAAACTTATGAATTCTGAATAGTTGTGGATCTAAAAAATAACCAAAAACTTTGAGAAAGGTCTTCCAAAGAACCAATTAAAGAGCCATTGATATTAGTAAGAACTAATGAGGAAAGTTTGTTTGGTTAGATTAGGGTGTGGTATGGGATTTCTACTCTGCACCGGTTGATTGCAGGGTCAGAATCTCCATGGTTGTGGGATGCTCTCTTCCTTCCTGTTTCCTACTTTATCTCCACTGGCCTTTCTTAGCTGCTGGGCAGGCCCTTTCCTTCTCTAACTCAGCAATGTCTAAGATAGAAGTCATGGGCTCTTCTAGAGGTTACTAAGAACTGAAATGAATGTGTCAGAATTTCCTAGAGTTTTAAATCACAAATTTCTATGTATATACTTTTGCACACAAAAGTAACTTCTTCATTTACCAGGTCAAGATAAAAATCTTTATTGTATCTAGGAAATTAGACCATAGAAATAAATGATTTTGTTCAACTGAAAGCAAAAGTAAAATTATTGTCATTTATTTTTGGCCTAAGAATTACTGTTTTTAGGCAGATAATTAAGTTGTCCAGATGAAACAATATGCTCTTAGTGTGCTTTTCACATATATAGGAGTCCATGGAATTGATTTGAATGTTGGAATAACATACATAATTAATTTGGTTTTGAATTGTAGTGGTTTTTGAAAACTTTTTGATGAGTTTAGGAGAAAATTATTCTCTTCTTCCTGCTCTTATAATTTAATTGAAACTGCCTCGGTAACCAGAATGCCTGAGAATGAGATGAACCCAAATACCTTTCCTTCTTAAATCTAATTTATGTTACTGGCAATTTCTCCCCTTTGCTACTACCCATCTCTCAGACTCCTCACATGGGGGCTCCACAGACTTTTAGATTGGAGCAGCTGAAGCATAGCCTGGCGAATGGTCTTGGTCTTCCAGCTGTAAATTATAGGGTTCAGTACAGGTGGCAAGAGCAAATAAATATTGGCTAAAATGCTACAGACCACCGGAGAGGTGGAGTTGAGGAGGCGATGTACAATGGAAAGGCTGATCATTGGTACATAGAAAACAGTGACAGCACAGAGGTGACAGACACAAGTACTGAGAGCTTTTTGTTGCTTCTTAGGAGTCACAGCGCTCAACACAGTGTGCAGAATCATGGCATAGGAGAAGAGAATGAACAGTAAGTCAGTGCCACTCAGGTAGAGCAGAAAAAACATGCCCAAAAAGCTGCTGATCCAAGGGTTGGAATATGAGTATTTGATCACATCTGGATGGTAGCAAAATGGGTGGGAAAGCTCCTGGCCTCCACGGAAAGAAACACTCTTCGAGGCTAGACTCATGAAAAATACAAAAATTACTTGTCGTAGGCAGATGACCAGTCCAATCACCATGATCATAAAGTCTGTGAGGACAGTGACATACTTCAGAGGGTTACAGATGGCCATGAAGCGGTCAAAGGCCATGGCTACCAGCACTGAAGACTCCAGGAAAGAGAAGGCATGTAAAAAGCTCATTTGAATAACGCAAGCTTTAAAGCTGATCTCCCGGGCATGAAACCAGAGAACCCCAAGTACAGTTGGAAGCGTTGAGATGGTCAGACATAGATCAACAACTGACAGCATGGAGAGGAAATAGTACATGGGCTTGTGGAGACGCTGCTCAACAATAGTGACAAGCAGGATCATGCTGTTTCCCAAGAAGGCAATGGTGTAGAGACAGCAGACAGGGATAGAGACCCAGACATGAGCTGTTTCCAGCCCAGGAAATGCAGTTAGGAGAAAGTTTGAGGAGAAGGATGTGGTGTTATTTAAAATTACCATGGTGAGTTAAGGGCGCACCCTGAAAAGAGACAAAAATGAGAGAATTTGTCATATTGGTCCTTTATTAAAACTCTGACTTTTCATAAACTCTTCCTAAATTACACAGTTGTTTCTCTGCATTCAAAATCCCAAATCTAACTATGGTGCCTCTCACAATATCCCATAATATCTTGAATTATTCTTGTCAGAACCTAACCTCATTTTTACTCCTCTGCTCTTTCCCAATTATAATCATCAATCTCTCTAGGCAGATTCTTACCTAACCACAGCCCAGATAAGCCCTGACCTGAAATAGAAAATCCTTATAGATTTATATCACACACACACACACACACACGCACACACACCAACAAAACAGCAACAATGACAACCAATAGGTCTTTGCATTAACTTTCCAAATTATGTAAGTTGCTCAGAAACGATGGAAAAATACATAAAAGCAACTGGGCACCTAGGATAGCAAATTCCATAATGTTGCTGGAAGCTGTTCTAAGATATTGTAGCCAGAGATATTCTTGTACCTGAATCTTTGGCTACCTTCTCCTAGTAGATGCTACTAAAAGTATCCTTTTATATCAAGGATTCTTTATTCCTTTTCCTATAATTTATCCTGTGCTCACTTGTGCTCTAATTCTCTCTCTACTTTTCCAGATCTACTGAAATAATGTTTCCTGTTATTCTTTTCTCTGTCTTACACCTCAGGGTACTAGTTTCTACTCCTTCCCATGGATATTTACCATGTGACTTTAAGCCAACCCAAGATGAATTGACTGCCCTATGAATCCCGTGAAAAATTTCAAACAGTGCTCTGGAATACATGACTTGAGGCATCCAAATCTAAGCACAAAAGTAAGCCTAAGTGAAACACCTTATGAGAGGTATGGGAGCAACATGTGATGGATGACTTTGTAAAAAGCATGAATAGGATAGAAGGACTAATAACTAAAAGAGAATCATCTGGGAACAAGTAGACATTGCAAATATCAGGTGAAATTACAATTTGAAATGTCAAGTAGTTCATTGAGTGAAAAAGTCCACCAAATGGTAGTTGCAAAGAAAATAGAGATGATGTCAAAAAGGAGGAAGAATCTATAATCTATATTTAAGATGACCATTGCAATTCTATTCAGGACTTATTCACTGAGTGTTGGTGTCATCACTGCTGAATATTAAACTTTTACTTAATACATTTAGTCATTGACAGAGAGCTAACAAGAACTGATATACCTAGCCCAGTTGTTATGCCAATATAGTCGGCCATAGTATTCTTATTTTTCAGTAGTCTAAGCTTTCTACCTTTGTGTCTAAGTAGATACAAGGAATTTGTATCAGAATAGATATAAGAAATTTGCTAGTACCAAACCCTGCCAGTTGTTATATAAAAACAAATATGAGGGATTGGTAGTAATTTTCTCCCCCTTCTCAGTCTACTAAATATAGTAATAGAAGTAACCACTTGTTACTCTGAAGGGGAAAAAGAAACTAATTGCTCTGTGTGCTATAATATTTAATATTATTATATTATATATGGTTGAAAAATAACACTCAGAATTAGAAAATCTAGTGCTAAATGAAGTCTGGTTTAGACATGCTAAATTAAATCAACCACTCTGAATGACTATTTTAATGTCAATTACTTTGTGGATTGCCAGGGAAACAGAAATAAGTAAACAATAGTTTCTATATTCTAAACTCTCTCAACACTGGGGAATGTATCAATATAACATGAAAAGCCAAGAAAAATATTAATAAAAGGCAATTACTACATGGGAAAATGAGGCCAGACTAGCCAAACTAGAAAACTGAAAGCTGTTAAGATTTTTCTTTCATTTTTCTTCTTCTCAATCTGATAATTACAGATATTAAAAGTGAATTTTCTTCTCTGTGATAACAATTCAGGAATCTCTCTGCAATGCAAAATCACTCAGTCTATTCATTCTTCTCCAATAGTACTTTATATATGCTTTTATACCACTAAAATCCTATTGCCTGATCACATTTTCTTCTCTCTCTAAAATGCTGGCTTCCAGAGAACATAAAATATATGTGTTAATTTTTATGTTTTCTCCCAAGACAAGCACAGTTATTAGTACATGATAGAAACTCTAATAATGTAATTTATATTAAATGTATTGATGGATGGATAAATGATAGATGATACAGGGATGGATAAATATAGATTGAGCCTGGAAGTTGTGAGGGGAAGATGAGCCAGAGGAAAAGCATTTCCGCAGACATCAGGGAACATAGGAGTGTAGTAGTCTTTTCATTGACTGGGAGAAAAATAGGATAGAGTAAGAGGAAAGGAAAAGAATTAAGATACTGTGTATATGTCAACATTGATAGCCATCTGATATATAATTTTATGTATCCCCCCAAAAAAATAATATAAATGTCTTTCACCTATTTTAAAGAAAGAACCCTGCAAGATAAAATGATTTTAAAGGTAAAATAGTTAGATACAGATTCAAAATTCTAAACCAGACTTACTAACTCCAAAGTTTTCTTTTTTTATATTAACCCATAGACCATTTAGAGAAGTCAGGCTTATGAAATAAGTTGAACTGTTGGACAGTATAATTTTCTTCTTTTAAAATACAAGAATTGCTTATATTCTGTTTTATTTCTATATGATTTGGAGGAGGAATAGACAGATAAGTAAAAGAGATAAAAGTGTCCTCACAACTTATTTAAAAAGAATATTTGTGGAGATAGTTCATGTGTGCTTAAAAGAATATGAGTGTCCTCATATGTTTGTATTGTGTATGTCTCTATGTGCTAGCACATGTAGAAAGGAGTTTTGGAATGGAAAAGTAATAGATAAAGCTGACAATTGCTATTTTCTGTTCTTTGAATTGTATCTCATACAGGACAAGAAGATGACAATGGTTGATGTAAGGGTTGGGAAGAGAAGAGACAATGGCTCATTTTGCTGGTGGAGAACTTGTTTCCTATGGAATGCAAACATGTGGACAAGAGAAGGAATGGAGGGCCTTTTCTCCTAACCTGGTGAGCTCAAACATTCTAGAGCCAGCTGTAGGACAAAATTTGTGCTTCAGTTCATCAAGGTTTTCTCTGCATTGCTCACTAACCAGAAGAATAAGCCAGATTTTCTCTTTTGAGTTCTCCCTCTGACTGACCAAGGGAAAAGTAACATCTTCTAATTTGTATACAGAAGGCTAGATTAAATGAGGATATAATCCACCCAAATCAATAGCTTAATGACCCAAGGGGCAACATTCCAGCTTTCTGGCATCAATAATGGTATAGACTTATCTTCTTAATTTACAGATTTCCATCTCTGTTTATTTCTCAACACTGAAATCTATTTTTTCCACAATCTGGAAACTGCACTGACAGCTCCAGGCCATGTTAACCTGAAACTTACTCTTTGCTTCTAAATATCTGTACCACCTCATGTCTGTACCTTTCATTTGACTCAATAATGAGGCATGGCTGATATTGGTAACTTTTATATATAGGTATCATCTCCTTTATCTGCCTAACATGTGAGTCCCTTAAAAGTTTAGGCATGCCTATTTTACCTCTCTCCATGTGAGCTACTAGAGTAGGATCTGGAATAAAGAGAGCTTTCATTAATAATGTTGGCTGATTGCTAAATAATCTTGACCGCAGACAGAGAGTTCTGGGTCCCATTTCTTTTCTTTTTATTCTTTTTGTTCCTTCATATCTTCTATACCCTCATCTCAATTTCTCCAAGACTCCTTTACTTTCTTTTATTTCTTCATCCTATTTTACTCATAGTTTCCATCATTTACTTTATCATATACCCTCCTTCTCTCAGCATTCCTCATTCTTTAACACCTCCCCTCCCATCCCTTTCCACTTATGCACTCTTCTTACCTGCTCACATCAGTGGGAAACACCACCAACTTCATTCCCATCACAGAACAAGAAAGCTCCCAAGGGTGTAAGCTTTATAAGTAGCTTAGAAGAGTTGCCAGGCAACAGAGAGCTATTTTCATTAATGACTGAGTGTACTGGTTGTAGGAAAAGATACAGAAACCATATGAATATGTTCCTCTACAATAGCTCAGACATATCTCTCTGACATGGTTTAAACCTTGCTTGTGGGCCTAAACAAACACCATATGTCATGGGCTAAAAGCACAGCTCTGGCCCTAGAGGCTGACAGTAATGGGTACCTTCAAAAACTGCCTGCCTGAGTCAGATAAGTACAACCATTCTTCTTCATCTCGCCGTAGGCTGCCTATTCTCAGCCAAGAAGGCTCCCTGAATGTCAGAGAGAAATCAGGAGAGTACAAAGAAAGTCATCCTTGTTTTTTGTTTGTTTGTTTGTTTAATTCAGTATGTACTCTTCCTAATAGTTCTCACTGATCCCTTAGTCATTCCTATGTCCCTCCTCTTACTCAGGTACCTCTCCTAAGAAGCCATCCTATTAACTGAGCCACATATGCAGGCCACCTCCCCTTCTAAACATAATTTAACTAGTATTTAATTTTGGAAGATTGTATGATTCTAGAAATTTTTCTGTTTCTCCCAGGTTGCCCAATATGTTGGTATATAGTTGTTCATAATATATGTATTCTTACAATCCTTTCAACTTCTGTGGTATCAGTGTCTACTTCTCTTTCATTTCTGATTTTATTTATTTGGGTCCTCTCTATTTTGGGTCTGGTTAAAAGTTTGTCAATCTTGTTTACCCTTTTAAAGAACCAGCTCTTGGTTTCATTGATTTTTTTAAATCATTTTTTTAGCCTCCATGTCACTTGTTTCAATTGTAATCTTTATTATTTCCTCCCTTGTACTTACTCTGGCTTTGTTTTTTGTTCTTTTTCTAGTACTGACAGGTGCAGGTATAGGGTTAGACTGTTTGAGATTATTCTTGCTTCTTGAGGAAGACATTATGAAAAGTAGTATGGAGTTTCCTCAAAAAATTAAAAATGGAACTAACTTTTGACCCAGAAATTCCACTTCTGTGAATATATCCAAAGAAACCTAAAACACTAATTTGAAAGAATATATGCGCCCCTATGTTCACTGCAGCATTATTTGCAATAGCCAAGAAAACAGCTCAAGTGTCCATCAGTAGATGAGTGGATAAAAAATCTTTGGTACATTTACACAATGGAATACTACTCAGCTCTAAAGAAGAAGGAAACCTTACCTTTTGAGACAGCATGGATGGACCTGGAGGGTATTATGCCAATGAAGTAAGCCAGTCAGAGGAAGACAAATACCATATGACCCCACTTATACATAGAATCTAATGAGCAAAATATTTTAACAAATAAAAAAAACCCAAAAGCATAGATACATAGAACAGACTGACAGCTGTTAGAGGGCAGGGAAGTTGAGGGGGCTTGGTGAAGAAAAGGTGAGGAGATTAAGCAAATATGTATATATTATACATAAGGGAAAGGATGAGGGTAGGTGGAAGAGGACAAAGGGGGAATAAATGGGAACAGAAAGAGACTTTACTTTTGGCGATGGGCACACAATGAATGCAGAGTGCATATAATGTTATGTTGATTAGTACACTTAAAACCTATATGGTTTTGTTAATCAATGTCACCCCAATAAATTTAATAAAAAATAAACTGGCATTTCATAAATTCATAATGCATACTAAAAATTGCACTATACCTTTTAAACATATCATTGCATTTATTTGTTATCAAATTATGAGTTAATTACTATTCTCCAAAATTTCTCAGTTAAAGAAATTAAAAATTCAGAGAGATTTTAAATAACTTCAATTACCTAAAAGTTAACAAATTACATAGCTAATATGTAAGCCCATGCTTGTCTTACTCCAAAGCTCTTTCTTAAGCTTTAACCAATAACTATCTTCTGTAGTCAACTGCTTTGCAATACATGGTTATCAATATGGACTGCTTGATTTCTCTTAGGTTTCATGTCTTTAACCCTGCCAGTAAGTCTGTTTCAGGGCTTTCAGCAAATGACTAATCACAAAGGAATATCTGATGTCACAAGCCAAAAAGTCCTGGCAAACTTCCATAAAAGACCCTCCTTGGTCCAGCAGCCAATGGGCTAATGCCCCACGACCCGTCTCACTCCCACTGCCAAAAGCCCTTAAAACCCAGTCCCAGGCTGTGCCTGGCACACGACTCCCCTTGCGAGTCAGCCCAGCAGGGTTTCTTTCTTCCTTTCAATAAAGCCTGCTACTCTGGTCTTTTCAGACTCCCATGGATTCCAACATTTGGTGCTGAAACCCGGGACAGGGTACTAACTGCCTGGACAATCCCTCTTTGCCATCCAAACTTACAACCAGGGAAGCAATGGGCAGCAGCAGCTTGTCCCGGGCTTACTCCCTGATTCTGTTTGGACGTGTAATTATAGGTTGATTGGCCAGCAATCTGTCCCTGTCCTGAACCCCTGCCAGATCAGAAAGGTAAGGAGTTTCTCCCTTCCCTCTCCTGGTTGGCTTTAATTTGACCCATAAGTCCCTAATCCATTGTCAGACAGCTTTCTCTGGTCAGCTTCATATTTTGAGGGGTTCACCATTTTTCTGTTCCAGGGACAGCACATTCCAAAAGTCTAAGCACCTAGCCAAATCCCTCCACATCCTATTTGAGCTCCTTCTTAGGTGGTGATAATCCCTAAGCAGGATGACTCTACATTCCCAGGAGAGCTTTCTCCTTTGAGATTGTGACTGGAGGCGGGGATGCCCTCTCTAGATCACTAATCTCCACATTGGGCTCTTCAGAGTCAAAGCCATCTGACCAAACCCCATTGCACTGTCTTCTACCCATTTTCTTTTGCTATACTGCCTGGCCACAATATAAACTAGACAACAACTTCCATTGGCCTGAAAACAGGACGTTTGATTACTATATCCTGCGAGGCCTTGACAACTTTTGCCACCGGACAGGGATGGCATCAGAAATTTCTTATGTGCAGGCTTTCTTTTACTTTCTCTTCTGTCCTTAATTTCTGTACTGCTTGTTCTACATGCAGGCCATTTTTGGCCAGAGAAACCTCACCTAAAACCTCCTCTCCTAATCTTTCCTTCTTCATGGACTCCCAACTCTCTCTCCCTCCTGCCTGACTCCTGAGGGCACCCCTCTCTCGGGACCCCTCTCTGGTCCCTCTGCAAATCTCTTCCACTTGAGTCTCTTCCCTTCAGAAAGCCCCCTCCCCTCCTCTTCTCTGAAACCTCTTTTTCATTAACCTGAAAATATCATTCTCTCTTTCTCCTCCCCTGCTGGAAAAAGAGAGAGCTATGCCCTTCTCCCCCTCGTCCTCTCCTCTCTCTTCAGAGCTCCAAATCTTTTTGACTCCTCTAACCATGTGGTGCCACCACTAGCACTTCAACCTCCTCCTTCTCCTGCATATTCTGACCCTCCTTCTTTTCATACACCTGTTCACACTGTCCATCCATCTGCTTTCTCTATTTCTCCCCTCTATGCTGACAACTCCCTGCCATCTTGAAAAGCTTCATAAAGCAGAGTTGTCTAATGAGCTGTGTGAGTGAGTAATCTGTTTTGTCTCTTTATTTGTCAGAAAATATCTCTAGTATAATTTTAATTGAAATAAGTAAAGCGCACTCATTTAAATTCCTTAATTCATAATGTGTATCTGAAGTCTTTGTTTAATGTGTAACTGTCTCTGTTTCTAAGGCCTTAAACCAATAATTACCCACCTCTTAAATCAAGGCTTACTCATCCCCATGGACTCTCCCTGCAATACCCCCACCCTTCCTGTTCAAAAACCTTCAGGGGCTTATCACCTCATACAAGCCTTACACCTAATCAATGAGATGGTAGTTCCCCTCCATCCAGTAGTCCCTAATCTCTACAAGTTACTGTCACACATTTCCTCAAACACCACTCACTTCATGGTCCTAGACCTCAAGGATGCCTTCTTTACCATTCCTCTACACCCTGACTCTTACTTTCTGTTTGCATTCACCTGGACTGATCCGGACACTAATGCAGCCCAGCAACTTACATGGACTGTCTTACCCCAGGGGATCAAAAACAGCCCACACCTGTTTGGACAGGCACTAACTCAGGATTGAGCAGCATGCAATCTCAAAACTAGTACTCTCTTACAATATGTAAATAACCTACTCCTCTACAGCCCCCCCCCTGCCTGCCTCAAGGAGACATACCACCACCCTTCTTAACTTCCTCACCATAAAGGGATATCACGTCTTCGCTACTAAGGCCCAACTTCACTTTTATTCCATAGTCTATCCAGGCATCGCCTTAACCCCACCACCTGAAGTCTCATCCTAAATCAAACTCAGACCCTCCGCAGTCTCCAACCACCTACCACCGCAAATCAAATCCTTTCTTTCCTTGGTCTAATAGGCTTTTTTAGACACTGGATTCCCAATTTTGTTCTCTTAGTCAAGCCCCTCAGTGAGATCTTCTGAGCATGGCTTTTAAGGTCTATAATGGCCAAGGAAGTAGCAGAAAAGGCAAATAAGGCCCAAAAGAGATCAGGAAATACCAGCTTTTGGCATATGCTCTTAAAGGCTCCAGTGCCCTAAAGGGCTTCAAAAGATTCCTTTAGGGCCCTGTTCCAGAGTGGAAAGAAAGGTCATTGACCTGAAGCCTGCGAGACTTCCCAACCCCACCAGTTCACATGTCTGTGCTGTGGAAAAGGGACACGAGAAAGTAAACTGCCCCCTTGCTCCATGGAGGGAGGGTTCAGTCTCTTCTAGCCCTGCTCCAGCTACCTGTGACCTGACCTTGCCCAGCATGCTGGGAATTGCCACTGAAGGCCCAAGGACATCGTACATGAGCCTAAAGTATTTCTTTCAAGTAGCAGATAAACTGATCTCATTTCTTGTAAACACAAAGGCCATCTACTATGCCTTGTCTGAATATTTGAGTTTTATCCCTCAAAGATCTCTACTGTAGGTATTGACAGTCTGATTTTGTTGCTTTAATGTATAATATCTCCTTTATTCTTCTTGTCTCAATGCCCCATGCCTATTGTAGGCTGGGACCTGCTGCTAATTCCAGCTAGAAGCAGTGGTCACTAGAACTTAAACTCTAGCTGCAAAGTGTAGAAATGTAACCACCTTTCCCTAGGTACTTGCAGGATTTACAGGTTACTCAGCAAACTGTTCAAAGACTATCCAAGAGGTGCTTCCAGCAGTACATCACCCAAGGACTGACTTTCACATGGACAGGTCCATACACCATGATCCTGAGAACTCCCACTGCTGCTAAGGGCAACTCTTTCCTCCAACCTGACCATCTGGAGCTCAGAAACAAAGAAACAAAACCGACCCCTTGTCCTTCTATTCTCTATTTACCTCTCAGCCTGCCTCACCCAATCAGGTGCTTTCTACTTGTGTGGGACCAACACCTGTATGTGTCTCCCTACAAATTGGACAGAAACCTGTACCCTAATCTATCTCACCCCAAATATCAACCTAATCCTACCCCATGAGGCTCTTTCAGTTCCTAGTACACTATCCATCAATCTAAGGACCAAACGAGCTATACAGGTAATTCCTCTTCTTGTTGTTTTAAAATTTTCTATAAAAATAGGTCTAGGGGCAGGGGTACTGGCCACTGCCCTGTCTTATTCCTACTCTCTCTCTCTTTCTCTCTGAAGTCCAGTGAATTCATAAAAAACAAACTGAGTCATGAAATCAGTGGTTTCGCACAAACTGGGTGTCTTGACTATTGCCTTTCATTGGTCCATTCACTCTCCTATTTATTTTTCTAACTTTTGGACTCTACCTCTTATGTTTGTTCACTAGTTTCTTACAGAACCACAGTCAGACCTTCACCAATCAGAAAATTGGAAAAATCTACCTCTAACCTTACACACCAACCCTGAAACCTGCCTTCATGAAACAAAAAATCTGGAACCCTATAAATACACTCCTACCCGACAAGAAGCCATCACTGCATCTCTCTACCCCCCCCCCCCCACTGAGAGTGATCCTTAGAGAGGCCAAAACCCCTCACCGCCCCTACTCAGCAGGAAGAAGTTACAGAAGATAATGACCTCCGTCCCTTTGCCCTTGAGGACTCTCTACGAACCACTCTTTCTTTTCTTTTTTTATATATCAAATAGTTGGGAATCTCAGGTTTCATCTCTTTAACCCTGCCAGTAAGTCTGTTTCAGGGCTTGCAGCAAATAACTAATCACAAAGGAATGTCTGATGTCACATGTTGAAAAGTCCTGGCAAACTTCTATAAAAAACCCTCCTTGGTCCAGCAGCCAATGGGCTAGTGCCCCATGACCTGTCTCACTCCCACTCCCAAAAGCCCTTAAAACCCAGTCTCAGGCTGTGCCTGGCGCACAATTCCCCTTGTGGGTCAGCCCAGCAAGGTTCCTTTCTTCCTTTCAATAAAGCCTGGGTCTTTTCAGACTCTCGTCTTTTTGGACTCTCATGGATTCCAACAATTTCCAACTGCATGCCCACATCTGGTTTGAGCCTCATTTGACCAGAATTCAGTTCTTTATAGTAAGCACTGAATAAATAATACTGACCATATCTAATGATATCTGACTTTTTATTCTCCTTAATATATTTTCCATCTATATTCTCAGTATAATTAGGCACACTGAGTAAAACTGCCTATCCTAGTAAGTATCTAGACAGACTAAGTAATTCTATAAAGTTACATAGTAAGTAGATTAATATATGTAAAAATACCACCACTTTTTACTGGTTCTCATCAGGAAAAAAATAGGAGCCTCTGAAAATTTTGAGTGAGACTTACTAATATTAAATGAGACAAAGAGGTCAGAAAGCATGCAGTCAATCTTGACAAAGTGCAATTTTCATTCATATTTTAACTCAAAAAATACCTATTGAGTGTCCTCCATATGTTCTGAACTACATTGAGTATTTGTGATAGACTAAAGTGAAATAAAAAAGGTCCTTGTTTTTATAAAGTGCATAGAACAGCAGGGAAGATACGCTACTAGGCAGTTATAGTACAGTGTGAGAAACTCTAAAATAATAAAAAGAATGTCAGAAAAGCTTTCTGGATGAAAGGAGGTTGAAACTGTTATCTAAAAGTATATAGAAAGGACTTTCCACTGAATGCACCATATTCTCATACTCTTCACATGCTATTTTCTTTTTAATATTTTTCTCTCTTGCTTCCAGTTCATTGAACATACACACCTTATTTTTATTAAAAATGTTTTAAAAACATATAAATAAACACAAAAGGCAAAATAAAATAAATATGCTATGCTCAAATTGAATACCAGCATGATTATAATGGAGCAAAAACAATCTGGAAATTTTTCTTGAAAAAAGTTGTGAAATGTAATACTACTTAGCAATCCAAAGAAATTAATTACCAATTCACAACAATATAGGCGAATTTCAAATGCATTATGCTAAAAAGCTGACATGAAAGACTACATACTTCATGGTTCCATGACACCCTGTACAAAAAAGAGTTATAGGCATGGAGAACACATAAGCTCTTCTCAAGGGTTATGGATAGAGGAGCTGACTACAAAGGAAAAACATGAGGAAATATGGGAAAGTAAGCTAATTTTTCAGTATCTTTGTGTCAGTGGTGGTTTTATGACTCATGTATTTGTCAAAGCTCATAGCACTAAATACCAAAAAAAGTAAATTTTATTGTATATGTGTTGAAAAACTTTTTTTTTTTTTTTGTATTTTTTTCTGAAGCTGGAAACGGGGAGAGACAGTCAGACAGACTCCTGCATGCACCTGACCGAGATCCACCCGGCACGCCCACCAGGGGCGACGCTCTGCCCACCAGGGGGCGATGCTCTGCCCCTCCGGGGTGTCACTCTGCCGCGACCAGAGCCATTCCAGCGCCTGGGGCAGAGGCTAAGAAGCCATCCCCAGCGCCCGGGCCATCCTCGCTCCAATGGAGCCTTGGCTGCAGGAGGGGAAGAGAGAGACAGAGAGGAAGGAGGGGGTGGGGGGAGGAGAAGCAAATGGGCGCTTCTCCTATTTGCCCTGGCCGGGAATCGAACCCGGGTCCCCCGCACTCCAGGCCGACGCTCTACCGCTGAGCCAACCGGCCAGGGTGAAAAACTTTTTATATGCCATTTTGAGGAATATAGTTTGTATTTTTATCAAGTGATATAATATAAATTATTGGTTTTATGAGAACCATTATGCAATAGCTTGTCATAACCTATTAGATTTATACTGTTTAACAGAGCAGTTACAAGCCACATCTGACTATTTAAATTTACATTTCAGTTCATTGAAAATTTAAAATTCAAGTTCATGGTTACACTAGCAAAGTTTCAAGTTCTCTGTAGTCACATTTGATAGTGGTTACTACAACAATAAAGATCTAGACCACTTCTATCACTGCCAGAATTTCTACTGGCCAGTGCTGCAGTTGCTTTTCTTCTCTGATGTGATTGCATTTGCATAGAAGTAGTAGCCATTAAGGGCCAACCTGGCCCCCATAAAGCATTCAAAGAATTTGTCGCCTGATCTGCTTGGCCCTAACACTGTACACAACAGGATTGAGCTCAGGAGGGAGCAATAGGTAAAAATTGGCCATGAGTGTGTGTACTACTAAAGACAAATGCTTCCCAAATTGGTGAATCAGAGTCATGCCAATGAGGGGCACATAGAGCAACACGACTGCACAGATATGAGAGAGGCAGGTGTTGAGAGCTTTGACCCTCTCTTCCTGAGCAGTAATGCCTAATACTCCCTGGAGGATTAGAATGTAAGAGACCAGAAGAACCAAAGCATCTAAAACAATGATGAAGATCACAGCCAGCAGGCCATAGATGGTATTAACACGTGTGTCAGCACAGGCAAGCCTTTATAGCATCCTGATGGAGGCAGTATGCGTGGGATAAAACATTGGAGTGGCAGAAAGGTAACCTTTTGATAAAGAAAGGCACAGGGAGAACAGCCACCACACTCCGCAACAGGACTGCTGCCCCAATGTTGCCAATGACTCCATGAGTGAGAATGGTTGCATAGTGTAAAGGGAAGCGAATAGCCACAAAACAATCAAAGGCCATGGCCATCAGAACACCTGATTCCACTACCCCAAAGGTATGGATAAAGAACATCTGAGTGATGCAAGCATCAGGAGTTACTGAGCGCCAGTTGAACTAATGAACACTTATCATGGTGGGCATGGAAAGTAGTGAAAGGCTGAGGTCCGTGGCAGCTAGCATAGCCAGAAAATAATACACGGGTTCATGAAGACTTTGCTCAACTTTGATGACAACAAGGATGATGACATTACTCAGGATTGTAGTGCTGTAAAGAAGACAGAGAGGCCAGGCCATTCAGAAATCCTTCCCTAGCATTCCTGGAATAGCAGTCAGGGTGAAGGTCTGGTGGTTATCAGTAGTTTGGTTGGATTGTGGCATAGTATAATGAAATTCTGAGTAAGCAAAAGGAGAAAAACTCATTAAGTCAACCAGTCTTCAATTTAAATCAGTGGCAGTAAGTATTGAGATTATAGTCTTAAGAGAAAGTAACTTAAATATTATTTTAACTCACTTGTGTCTACAGTCTGATACAGTAATAAATAGCTCTGCCCCATGAAGCAATAATTCTATTACTCAACATCATATACTAAAATACCTAGTAGAAAGAAAAGAAAAACTTCAATCCACACCTTACCCAATAAGGATACATTTCACCTGGAAGCACTTAGGAGCTAGCTGTCTTGCTTGTTTGCTAAGGAAGAATTTGACATTCTACATTTCTGTGAGTAATGAACACTGATGCCAATAACCACACAGAAAGTATTAGCAAACACAAACATGACATACAGGATGTTCATAAACACAGAGATGCAGATGTGTGCATGTGTGTCTATCTTAATCGTGATCATAAATTATTAGAATTTAGACATGATACTCTTTGGGACTCAGCTTTTCCACCTGCATGATATAAGACAAAGTAGAATTAATTAAATAAAAAATTATATTTGCTATTTGCCTTGAGCTGGGACTTAGGAGGGAGGAGCAATGATTCACAGGGCTCTTGTTGTTTCTCTAATTATTAGCCATTATTAAATAACATACTCTCTATTTAATTCTCATATCTACAGTTAGAAATGTTCATTTTAATGCTGAAATAGCTCAGTTGGGAGAGCGTTAGACTGAAGAAATGTTCATTTTATTTTAGTGAAAAGGGAGGAGGAAATAAAAGAATAATTCTTGCTGAGACTTTGGTAATTCTATGTTCTTTATAGATATGTCAAAATCACAGGCAACAGATTTATATAATCTATAGACAGACAATAGAAAGGCTAATAGGAACAAATTATATATTATTTTAGTCCTTAAGTAAAATTATCTAATATTTACTGGGCACTTATTTATGCTCAGGTCCTATTTTTAGCCTTTTATGTTTACTCTCTCATTTAATAATCATAAAAACCTTATGAGAAAATTGCTGTTTATTATTGCCTTGTATGCATGAGTAAAACAAGGGTCAGATAAGTTTATTAACTTGAACTAAATCTTAAAACTAAAACTTAAATTGAGGTTCTCTGATCATTGTGCTATAAGTTCTGTTTAGTCCTAAAAGTGATGATTAACTTTTAGCCACAGGAATAGTGTTTGCCATCAGATTCAAATTCCAGATCAAACAATGGTCCGAGCTTACCACTCAGTTCTGAGATCAAAAGATTTTTCGATTAATTGTCCATACTATAACCCCTTCCATTCTGTGACAGCATCCTCAGAGAAAGCACTACCCAGGCCTCAGGTTGTTCCCCAGCTCACCCGAAGCCTCATCTAGGAGATGAGAGTTGTTTCTGATGTTGCAACCATAGCAGCACAGCCAGAGCTTTAAAACCAGGGGCACCTTGGCCCAGAATTCCTTCTTCAGTGATCTTCTGGAGACTTGAGCATCACTCTTCCTGGAAATGTTTCCTGGGTCAAAAGCCAGATGGGGCCCTGGCCGGTTGGCTCAGTGGTAGAGCGTCGGCCTGGAGTGCAGAAGTCCCGGGTTCGATTCCCGGCCAGGGCACACAGGAGAAGCGTCCATTTGCTTCTCCACCCCTCCCCCTCTCCTTCCTCTCTGTCTCTCTCTTCCCCTCCCGCAGCCGAGGCTCCATTGGAGCAAAGATGTCCCGGGCACTGGGGATGGCTCCTTGGCCTCTGCCCCAGGCGCTAGAGTGGCTCTGGTCGCAACAGAGCGACATCCCGGAGGGGCAGAGCATCGCCTCCTGGTGGGCAGAGCGTCGCCCCTGGTGGGCGTGCCAGGTGGATCCCGGTAGGGCGCATGCGGGAGTCTGTCTGACTGTCTCTCCCCATTTCCAGCTTCAGAAAAATCCAAAAAAAAAAAAAAAAAGCCAGATGGACTTAGGCTTCTGGGCTTATTGGTCTTTTTATGTTGATCTCAGAGGACCTAGTTTTTCCTAATGTGATGGCAATCTTCCGAATACAGACTCAATCTAAGTCCTACATAAATGGTGCCTCACTAGTTAGATCAAAAAACAAATAAATTTTAGTGACTAATCTTTACCATTCTATGACAGAGAGAAAAGAGAAAGAAAGAAAGAAAGAAAGAAAGAAAGAAAGAAAGAAAGAAAGAAAGAAAGAAAGAAAGAAAGAAAGAAAGAAAGAAAGGAAGGAAGGAAGGAAGGAAGGAAGGAAGGAAGGAAGGAAGGAAGGAAGGAAGGAAGGAAGAAAGAAAAGAGAGGGAGGGAGGGAAGAGAGAGGAAGGAAGGAAGGAAGGAAGAAAGGAAGGAAGGAAGGGAGGGAGGGAGGAGGGAGGGAGGGAGGGAAGGAGGGAGGGAGGGAGGGAGGGAGGGAGGGAGGGAGGGAAGGAGGAGGGAGGGAGGGAACGAAGGAAGGAAAGAAGGAGGGACGGAAGAAAGGAAGGAAGGAAGGAAGGAAGGAAGGAAGGAAGGAAGGAAGGAAGGAAGGAAGGAAGGAAGGAAGAAAAAAAGAAAAGAAAAGAAAAGAAAAGAAAAGAAAAGGAGTGTAAAAGAAAAGTTCTCTCTTGTTTTCACATGTCTTCTAGTAATTCTCATTTTTCTCTCTTTACAGTAAAGCCTTTCAGCATGGTGATCCCTGTTTCCACTTACTTCCCATTCTCTCCTCTCCTGAGAATTCTTTCCTGCTCCACTGAAACTACCTTCACACATGTCACCAATGCTCTGCTTTTTAATAAACCCTGTGAATATTCTTTCCTCATCTCATTCTTCTCAGCAGATTCAATAGTGAAAAATTACCTTGATGTTGAGTTTCTTTTCTGTGTTGTTGTTTTTTGTGACACAATGTTTTCCCTTCTGTTTTAATTTTCACTCCTCAATATCCTTTGATGGCTTGTCTTCCTCTTACATCATTAAATGTGAATGTGCTTCATTTAGACTTTTGCTTTATACATTAATCTATTTCCACTCTCACTGAGTAATATTATCAAATCTTATTGCTTTAAGTATTATCTGCATACTGATTATGTCCAAAAGGATATCTTCAGTCCTGAATTCTGCTTTGGTCTCCAGATCAAATTCCTACGTCATAATTCCACTTGGAAACCAAATAAACTCAAAATTAACAATGAATACTGTAAAACAAAAACAAAACTATTTCTTTCTATTTGCTAATGGTTAACTTCAATAAATCACATTAACCATACCACAGTCCACTTAGTTGTATACATTGTGTGCACAGTCCACACAATTCATACAATTGTGAGACAACAAATTGGTTTTATTTTTTTATTAAATTTATTGGAGTGACTTTGGTTAACAAAATTTTATGTTCCGGGTACATAATTTTACAATACATCATCTGTATGTTGTATTGTGTTCACCACCCTAAGTCAAACCTCCTTTCATTACCCCTCATCTTCCCTTTGCCTTCTTCTACCTCCCCACTCCCTTTCTCTCTTGTAATCATGATACCCTTATCTGTCTATGAGTGGGGTTTTTTTGCTTAATCTCTTCACCTTTTTACCCAGCCCCTAACCCGCATCTCCCCTGAAAGCTGTCAGTCTGTTCTCCATATCTATAAGACTGTTTTTATTTTGTTAGTTTGTTTTGTCCAAACTGGTGTTAAAACTTCTGTCACATAAAAAGATTCTTCCTGATGGTGGTTTGAGGTCAGCTGTGGGCCTGTCTCCAGCTCTAGAAAACTATGAATATGCTTTTTAAAAATAATTTGCATTTACTAGAAAATTTATATGAATGGAATAGCACAATATATTGCCTTTGTGTCTGGTTTCTCTCCTTTAAGATAATGTTTTGAGGTTTATCCATGTTGCTGAATATATTTATGGTCTATTCATTTTCTTTATCCATTCACTAGTTGATATACATTGGATTGTTTATAGCATTTGACTATTATGAATAATGCTACCATAAATGTTATCACACAGTCCTTTTGTGGACATGTTTGGACAGATATCTGGGAGAGAAATTGCTGGGTAGCATGATAGGTGTTTGTCTAATTTTGAGGAAAATATCAAGCTCTTTACCAATATGGCTGAACCATTTTATGTTCATATCATTAGTGTATAAGAATTTTAATTTCTCCACATTCTTTTTTTTTTTTTTTTTTTGTATTTTTTTGAAGTGAGAAACAGAGAGGCAGAGAGACAGACTTTTGCATGTGTCAACAGGGATCCACCTGGCAAGCCCACTAGGGGGCAATGGTCTTCCCATCTGAGGCCATTGCTCCATTGCAACTGGAGCCATTCTATCGCCTGAGGTGGAGGCCAGAGAGTCATCCTCAGTGCCTGGGCAAACTGCTCCAATTGAGCCTTGGCTGTGAGAGGGGAAGAGAGAGAAAGAGAGAAAGGAGAAAGGAGAAGTGTGGAGAAGCAAATGGGTGCTTCTCCTGTGTGCCCTGGCCAGGAATCAAACCCAGGACACTCACACGCCGGGCCAATGCTCTACTACTGAGCCAACTTGCCAGGGCTCAATTTCTCCACATTTTTGACAAACATGGTATTGTCTAGATAAAATCATAAAGTTTTATTAAATATACAGAAACATTTATGATAAAGCACCAGCTTTATGTTTATGGCATAGGTGGTTTTCTGTAGGTTTTAATATACACTGGAGAAGAAATGGGTTTAGAAATAAAAAATATAAACTTCTGCCATAATTCTTTGTTGTACCTTAATAAAAAGAATATTATCATATGAATTATTTATGTCTCGCTTTTGTTTTCTGCAGTTCTAATGTTACCATGTCTATGAAGGAAAATAAATGAAGCCAAAATGAAGGAGGATAAACTAGAAGAATGCAGAAGAGTGGGTCCTGAAATATCTGGGGTCTTACGCTCCAACCCATGACCTCAGTGTTCAGGAGCAAGAGCAAACAGAAAAGTTTGGAAAATAACAAACCACATCTATGGACCTTGCTTTTTATCAGTTCCTAGAAATGAACTCACAGCTCTAAAGAGAAGAATAAGTAATAAGTCAAGGACAGACCCTCTCGCCTCCTCTCTTTTCCCCTGCCTTCTTGGAGACACAAAAGTCACGTAGGCCTGTAGACAAAGAAGTCATAGAAATCAGGCATTTGTCACTTGAAAGCTAAAGCTATAAAGGTATATAAGATGTAAGAAATATAACTTCAGGGAGCTTGTGTTCTATTGCCTCTGTTTCTCACTTCATGCTGCTCTGCCAGCTATTAAAATCCTACTTTCTTTATCAAGTTGTCTGGGTGTTATTTGTCCTCCTTTGATTCCTGCAACAAAAAGAAACATGAAGAGGTGGTTGACAGGGTCTGTGAACAATTTATGGACTAACCACATACAGGCACAAACTAATGGAATAACCAGCTGTTTCTGTAATTTTTGGAATTACCTCACTGATGAAAAATTATCATTAAAAAATACATTAAAACAAATAAAAATAATTATATTCAATATATTGAAATAATAACCTGGGAAACCATACAATTCCAACAAATTTAAAGAACTTGTCTTCTATGTTCCTGATGGAGAGTTCAGTTCATCTTTCTCTCTGTTCAAAAATAACAGTAGAATAAACAATTAAAATGCTATAGAAATGTCTACCTGAAACCTATAAATATTTATTGATCAATATCATCCCATTAAAATTAATTTCTAAATTAAAAAAATTGTATTAAAAAATAACAGTAGACCCCAGTCCTATTTCAGGGTAAATCACAACATTACATCATCACTGAGACTGAGGCTAGCTTTGGAGTCAGAAGATGCGGACTGACATTGAGCTGGAATCCTAGAATTTATTTAGTGACTTAACACAAGACAAATATATACATAGGCATGTATGTGTGTACATGAGAATAGGAGAAGTAGATCCTTCTTTCTTTAAACTTGACTGAGCAGACACAAATAAAATAAAAATTAAAAAAGATTTTGAGATGTGTTTATAGAAGAATGTACAGTTTAACAGATGAAAAAAATGGGTTGGGGTTCTCAGGAAATCCAGGTGGAATAGGCCAGATGGTACTACCTAACACACCTCACGGGATTTTTCCAGTGCAGTTTTAAAATTGTTGTAGAATCATGATGGCTCCAGGTGCCACCAGAGATTTCAGAATTCTATGTAAGTACTCTCTTTGCTAGTCTCAGAGAAAGAAAGAAGCCTAATGAATTCTGAACTCGAGTCCAGAGGTTGATACAGGTAATACATTAATCTTAAAATTATTTATGAATATTATTTTATTAAATCCTCATAGCAATTCTAGTAAGAGGAATGATAAGGACAGGTGAGAAGTCTGTAGAGTGTAATGGGTGGCAGAAAGCAAAGAAAAGATGGCAAAAAAGTAAAATATAGATGTTTTTATCAGAAAAAAACCCAGAAGACATATATGTGGGGGAAGATCTAGTACACAGAGAAGAATGAAATAAAGATTGGATGAAAGAGTAAATGAGAATTAAATTGGGAACTAGAGAAAAGAGGGGGGCTGAAAATTTGGGGAGAATGAAAAAGAAAAGATAAAGAATAGAAAAAGGAATGAGAAAAAAAGATAAGCTAAAACATATATGTATAAAAAAATCAAAAGCAGTAAAAAGGAAGAAAAAAATAAAAAAAATCAACAATCTCCATAGAACAACAGTGTTTCTGCAGACCCTGGGACTTATTCAAAGGTTATCAAAGATTTTTCAAGTTCTTCCCAAGAAAACCATCCAGTAAGGATGAACCAGACTACTCTTCCCTAGTGAAAGCCATCAGAATTCCTTGAGATGAGGAAACAGCAGTGACGAGCCTGTATTTTACCATGTAAGGCATTGTAAAGCCCCTTTGTCCAAACCCAGAGTTGGGGTTAGACTACCACCACGGTATAGTTTGTTTAGATCTAAGCATTGTGATTTATTGGGAAAGAGGCCTGGATTCTGTTTGCCATACACAATAGAGCCTTTGTAAGTGGACTACACTATCTTTCAAGGAACACTCAGAATCTGCAAAATAACTTCTTTGCGGTGTTGTCTCCCAAAGAGAAAAGAAACAGGAAGTGAATGAGCAGAAAAGACCACCTGCTCGTGTGCAGTGGACCACACCCATGCCCCCATGCTGCCCCACCTAGGCTCAGCATTCCCAAAACAGCTCTAAAGACTTTTTTCTTCCTTCTTTCTCACAGTCAGTAACTAGGTAAGAATAAAAACATAGTAATACCTCACAAAGACTCCCCATTTAAGTTTCTTGTCTGGGCTCTTTTGGGAAAACAGATTTCTCATTTGGTTAATGATTTTCAACCCACATGAAGAAAATCAGGGAGAGTCTGAAAATTTCCAAGACTTCTAGAAAAAAGAATGATTTCAGTCATTCATATTTATTTATTGTTTAATTCCTTTTTTCAACCATATGCAAAAGTTATTGTATGCTTAGCATATGACCTATTAGGTGATGAGCAAATAAATATTCCTTTCTTTCAAAGAGTTCAACTTCTAGTAGGAGAGATAGATATTGAACAAATCCTTATGCAATATTTAATTAACTGTACTCAATAAGAAGAAAATGCCCAGAATATAAAGACGGCAAACTGATGACTCTTAAAGGACAGTGGACATTTGGGAAAAGGATTATTGGGAAGGGCATATAGGCTTTGATTAGGCAGAGGAATGCATAGGAGGTAGAGAAAGGCATAGGAATAAAGGAGAATATATGTGGAAATCATGTATCAGGAATTATGTTAGTGAGAACCAGAAATTCAAACACTAAAAATTTGGCTGGATTGAAAAGACCAAGCTGAGAGAAACATTGTGAGTTGGTGCTAGAGAGGGAGATAGGGGCTGAATCCTGGTAAGCCTTGATGGCTAAGATAAGGGTTTGTGACTCTGTTCTAAGTACAATGGAAGCCCTTTAAGGAGCTTTTATTTGTGATGAATGAATATATCCCAAATTTTCAGTTTTTTATGACTACAGAATGAAGAATTATTAAAAGGAGGACCATCAGTTACATAGTCTGGGAGAAGTGGGCTATATTATTTACTGGCTATATAAAAGGAAGTAAAAGGATAACTATTTAATATGTTTTGAAAACAAGTTTGAAAGTGGTTAAGTGCTGTTTGAATAAAGAAGAGCTTTTAAGAATGCCCGTAGGTTTCTGGTGAATTATGAAACTTTCAAAATAAAAATCCTATTAAGTGATTACTCTCATGTCTCATGTGTGGTTATGAGTCACTAACCATTATTCTCGCCTGACTAGTCAGTGGCACAGTGGATAGAGCATCAAACTGGGACACAAAGGACCCAGGTTCGAAACCTCAAGGTCACTGGCTTGAGCTCAGACTCATCTGGTTTGAGCAAGGCTCACCAGCTTGAGCCAAGATTGCTGGCTTGAGCAAGGGATCACTCAGTCTGCTATAGTCCCCCAGTCAAGGGACATATGAGAAAGCAATCAATGAACAACTAAGGTGCTGCAACAAAGAATTGATGCTTCTCATCTCTCTCCCTTCCTGTCTGTCCCTATCTGTCTCTCTCTCTCTCTCTCTCTCTCTCCCTCTCTCTCTCTGTCACATACACAAAAAACATAACCATTATTCTCTGTTCCCTGCAAATTTAAAATGAGATATGAAAAATTAAAAATTGTTAAAATTTGTAAAGATTAAATACTTATTTGAATAGTTTTATTCACTAAATTGTCTATTTACAAATGTAGACCATAATAAATACAGTGAGATAGATACTAACTCATGTGGAAGAATACACACACACACACACACACACACGCACGCACGCATTCATGTGGACATGGGTTTGTGAAAGCAGTGGAATATGTTTAGCTGTATGTATGTGGTAATGTGAGTTTAGTTCTTTTTCTAATTATTTAGCAAAATTTTCTATGCTATTTAGTTCCTGGGTATTAGTGCTTCTTTTCTGCCAACCCTTAAGAGCTGTTAAAGGAGGAATTATCCAAATGTTTTATTGTCTAAACACTAGGGGTTTAGCCTATCTTTGTTTTTTTGGATGAACAAATTAAATTCAAAAAAGGTCATCCCATGTGATTACTTAGGAAGTAAAAAGACAATGATACAAAAACCTATTAGATGTTGTTTTCAACTTAATTTTCTTCTCTGTTATTCCATTTGTATATTCTTAAAGCCATTTATCTGTCTTAAGGGAAAATATATTTTCAATTTAGGAGCTGCAAGCTAAGTGGGAGAATACAGCCTCACCCAATGATGGAAACACCCATGATGAATTCTAATGCATCAGCTGTCAACCACCATACTTTCATTCTGACAGGTATTCCAGGGATGCCAGATAAAAATCCATGGATGGCTTTTCCTCTGGGATTTCTCTATACACTAACTCTCTTGGGAAATGGTACTATTTTAGCTATTATCAAGGTAGATCAGAGTCTACATGAGCCTATGTACTACTTCCTCTCCATCTTGGCTCTAACTGATGTTAGTCTCTCCATGTCCACCTTGCCTTCCACGCTCAGCATCTTCTGGTTTAATGTCCCTGAGATTTCCTTTGATGCATGTATCACACAGATGTTCTTTATCCATGGATTTGGAGTGGTAGAATCAGGAGTATTAGTGTCCATGGCCTTTGACAGATTTGTGGCCATCTGCGACCCATTACACTATGCTTCCATTCTCACCCATGGCATCATTTGCAAGATTGGAATAGCTGTCCTCACCCGGGCAGTCTGTGTGGTCTTCCCTGTGCCTTTCCTTATAAAGAGGTTACCATTTTGCAATTCCAATGTCTTGTCTCATTCATACTGTCTCCACCAAGATACAATGCGACTGGCCTGTGCCAGCACTCGCATCAACAGCCTGTATGGCCTTATCATAGTCATCTTCACATTGGGGCTGGATGCCCTCATCATTCTTTTTTCTTACATGCTCATCCTGAAAACTGTGCTGGGCATTGCTTCCAAAGCTGAAAGACTCAAAGCCCTCAATACTTGCCTTTCTCACATCTGTGCTGTGCTTCTCTTCTATGTTCCCCTTATTGGAATCACCATGATTCACAGGTTTGGGAAGCATTTATCACCAGTAATACATACGCTCATGGCCAATATCTATCTGTTACTGCCCCCTGTACTAAACCCCATTGTCTACAGTGTGAAGACCAAGCAGATACGAAGCCGGATCATCCGTGTGTTCCAGACAAAAAAGAACTGAACCTAGGAAAATGGGAAAAATGTGTAAAATTTGGAATACTAGTATTTTAAGCAATTATATTTAATCCTTTAATGCATTCAAATTATACACATCTGATAAAAATGCAAGAGAATACAAGATGTGAGTAAAGATACAGCACAGGTCATTCTTGGTCTGCATACATTTCATTCGAAGATGTATATATTTTGACATCTGCAGTCACATACAAAATTTGATTTAATTAACATTGTAATTTTTTTTTCCCTGAAACTGGAGATGAGCATTAGTGGTAACATAAATTATCACCTGTTTGTCCAGATAATACTTATGAATGCTTATTCATATAATGTTAAGTAATATCTTTTACATTAACAATTGAACAATAATTACATTAAGAAGGATTAGAAGCCTTATAACACTGCTGAAGAGCTGAGTTTCTGAGATAGTATTTTTTTCTTAAAATAGAGCAAAAAAACCTTACAGAATTAAATAGCATTTGTTTTTATGTTTCATTGTTTATTAGGTAAAGAGTGCCTATGATAAAATTAAATGAACATATGTGAATTTATTGGAGTGACATTGGTTAATATAATTATATAGATTTCAGGTGTACAATTCTAGAATACATTGTATTGTATATTCACCACCCGAAGACAAGTTGTCTTCCATAAATATTTATCCCCTCTTTACCCTCTTCTACCTCCTTCTACAAACTTTCCCTCCTGTAATCACCATAATGCTGTCTATATCTATGAGTTTTTATCCTTGCTTAATCTTTTCACCTTTTTTACCTACTCCCCCACCATCATTCCCTGACAACCGTCAGTCTGTTCTTCATATCTATAAGTTTGTTTCTTTTTTGTTAGTTTCTTTTGCTCATCACATTCTACATATGAGTACAATCAATGGTAGTTGTTTTTCTCTGACTGGTTTATTTCACTTAGCATAATACTCTTCAGCTCCATCCATGCTGCTGCAAAAGTTAAAATTTTCTTTTTTTTTGTACAGCTGAATAATATTCAATTGTGTAAATGTACCACAGCTTTTTTATCCATTCATCTGCTGATGGGCACTTGCACTGCTTTCAAATTTTGTCTATTGTAAATAAAACTGCAATGATAATAAAGGTGCATATATTCTTTTGAATTAGTGTTTCAGGTTTCTTTGGATATATTCCCAAAAGTGGAATTGCTGAATAATAAGGCAGTTCTATTTTTAATTGTTTGATATATCTTAATAATGCTTTCCACAATGGCTGTACCAATCTGCATTCCCACCAACAGCACACAAGGGTTCCTTTTTCTCCACATTCCCACCAATGCTTATTTATTGAGCTATTGATGACAACCAGTGGTGGGATTCAACCAGTTCTTACCGGTTCCATAGAACTGAGACCTATTTTTTTTGTTGAGTTCGGCACACTAGTTGTTAAAATGGCACTTGTAATCAGGGTTCTCTCTAAGGTGGGCGCCTGGGCAGCCACCCAATGTGAAAAACACAAATTCTCATTCTTTATTTTTTTTAACATTCATCTCAAAAGCATATTCTAAGCACCCATAGTAATGTTCATTCTGTCCATAAATGAAAAATTTTTATTGCAGCTATGGTGGTAATATTTATTTATACATTTCATAAAATTCATTATACCTTTGATGATATACTACATTTTAATTCTTTCACGTTTATTACTTCAGTAAACAAATATATAATGTAAAGAGAAAAGGTACCAAATGACTAGGGGTGACAAGCTATCACTGGAAATATCTTAAAACAGTTTAATTTTTTTGTCAGGTATTATTTAATATTTTTTCATTAGTATTTTAAAATTCTTCCTTATAACATAATCTGTTTTATGTGCCTCTTTTATTGTTTTCATTTTAGTATTAAATGCATGAAATAATAAACTACCTTTCAGTAAATCTTTTTTTATACTTAAAAAGGTCATTAGAGCACAGAACTGGGTGTTAAATTATTTGAATCCCACCACTGATGATAGCCATCTGATAGGTGTCAGATGACATCTCACTGTGATTTTTTTTTTAATTCAGTGAGAGGAGAGGAGGCAGAAAAACAGATGCTTTCATGTGCCCTGACTGGAATCCACCTGGCAAGCCCACTAGGGGGTGATGCGCTCTCTGCCAATCTGGGACCTGCTCCATTGCTCAGCAACCAAGCTCTTTTTAGCATTTAAGGTGGAGACCATGGAGTTATCCTCAGCATCAAGGGCCAGCTCACTCCAATCGAGCCATGGCTGCAGGAGGAGAAGAGAGAGAGACAGAGAAGTGAGAGGGAGGAAGGGGTGGAGAAGCAGATAGGTGCCTCTTTTTTGTGCTCTGATCAGGAATTGAACCCAGGACATCACACACTGGGCCAACACTCTACCACTGAGCCAACCAGCCAGGTCCTCTTTGTAATTTTAATTTGCATTTCTTCTGGTGATTAATTACATTGAGCATCTTTTCATATGTCTATTGGCCATCTTTATGTCCTCTTTGTAGAAGTGTTTATTCAGACCATTTCTTAATTGAATTGTTTGAATTTTTTTGATGTTGAGTTTTATAAGTTCCTTAAAAATTTTTATACCTCTTCTTTTAGGTATATTACTTCTTTATAGATTTATAATAGTTCTAGTTTTTTGCTACATACTTAATAGAATGATAGGTGTTCTGACTTTACTCTTTTGACTCAACATGAGTGAAGTCTGTTTTGCTGCGTACTGGAGAATTGAGCAAAACTTTACCAAATAAAATTACTGATGGGCTTTGCATGAGGACAAATGAAAAATTTCAGCACTGGGAAAAAGTTTAAGAAAACAGTGGACATTGCCTGGCCTGTAGTGGCTCAGTGGCTAGAGTGTCAACCTGGAATGCTGAGGACACTGGTTTAAAACCCTGGGCTTGCCCAGACAAGGCATATATGACAAACAACCAGTGACCAACTAAAATTAAGCAACTATGAGTTGATACCACTCATTGCCCCACCCTGTAAAGTCAGTAAATAAAATCTTAAAAAAGAAAAAGAAGACAGTGCGTACAAGTGTGGGGATGAGTATGTCAAATGCAATATGCCTTTACGTTGATGCTTGTACCTGCTTTAAGTATTTTGTTAATTATTATAATCAAGTGCTGAGGGGATTATTTACTCATTTGGTAAATATACACTTAGCACTAATGATATGCCATACATGATGTTAGTTGACTCTGCAGATACAAAGAAAAATCCACCAATTTTCTACTCAATTCCTGGCATTTTTCTCTGCAAGAAAGTATGTATACAATTACAAGTTAAATAGGGATTAATGACAATATTACATTTAATTTGTTAATAATAATGCTAGTTGCCTTTATATATTATTTCAATAAATTCCCCCAACAATATTTGAGAATAGATGTTATCAACATGTTACACATGAGGAAAATGAGATTTAGAGCAGTTAAGTAACTTGTTCTAGGTCATACAGTTTCTAAATTGCAGAACTAAATTCAAATTTAGATTTGATTATTCTAAAGCCTGAATTGAGACTCGAATCATGTCTCAAAGTGTTCTAGGCTTGCAATCAAACTCCAGGGAGAGAGAAGAAACCAGTGATTCTAACTTTATGCATAGAAATGCATGAAAGCTAAGTTGGTAATTAATATTGTTGAATTTTTAAGTAAGAGCTTCAGCTTGTCAGGATGAAACAAGACAGAGAGGTAGATAAAGACTAAATCTGCAAGATTGATAGAGTTTATATTTTCAATGGAAACTATATGAAAATTTTTGATTTGTGAAGAATGAAAATATCAGCCAAGACTTCAATATTAATGTTATCTAAATGTAAAACATGAATCTCAAAGAGAACACATTAACATCAATTTGCCTACAAAAAGAAAATAAAGAAATTTTATTTCTATTTAATTTTATCTAATTCTTCAAAATATTTTAATATTTTTTCTTAAGGAGTTACCATATACATAAGATATTAGTGTAGTAGTGTCTGTGTGCACTTTTCAATGAACAAAATCAAATATAAATATATTAGAAAGTGTCCATTTTATTTCCTTGTACAGATACATAACCAAAAATTTGAAAACTATCACTCTAGACTAAGGAAAAAAGCCAATACTGCATAATATATTTCCAATGTTCATAAATTGTGATAATAGAGACAATTAGCTAAAAGTACCTTTTAATGCCATCATTCTCTCTTTCTCAGATGGGACCACTGGATAGCAAAATCAAAAATATAAATTATTTCCTGGCAATCTGCACACATACTCCACATCCTCACTGCAATACCTTCTCTAGCTCCTGCAGTCTGACTCTGGTCTCCATTGCTGTATGAAAGCTATGTTTTTCTTGGCTCAGACCTCTTTCTAATTAACAAATTAACTATTTACTCTCATTCTTCTGTCAAGTTGATTTATTTGGATGAATTATAAATATTTACAGTCTCTTGTTTGTTAATCCTGAAATGAGAGTAATAACATAGTGGAAAATTATGGCTGTACCTACTTACTTGCTATGTGAACTTCACAAAGTTACATAATCCTCTATGCCTCAGTGTGTTTTTTCTCAATTGAGAATAATAATAATAATAATAATATCAACTGATATTTATTCAATGCTTATGACTTAGGTCCAGGGGCCTAAGCCTTACATGCATTTTAACTCCTTTAATCTTTACAACTCTACGAAACAAACAATAGTCCTATTTGTATTTTGTTGATGAGAACAATTAGCATTAAATAAATTAGCTCTCTTACCCAGATTACACAGATAATAAGTGGCACAGCCAGAACTTCAACCCAAGGTGTCAATATATTCACTCATAGAATTCATCCTGAGAGCAATGAGACCATGTCTAAAACCCCTGTTCATTGCAGTTATTATTTAGTTTATGGTATGGTATTGCAGCTATTACTACTACTACTAGTACTGTTCTAGCTGTGGCTATCATCATCTTTGTCTTTAAAGAAGAAAAATGAAGAAGACAGAAAGGAGGTAGGGTAACCAACTAACTCTTTCACCAGTACATTTGTTTCTGAGGTCAGCCTTTATGTGTACTTTATGTCTAAGGTCACCAAAGACAATGGCTATAAAAAGCATTTCTGTTTGTCTCTAAAAGGTAGAATGTGATTTAGAAATTTTTGGCATAGATTAAATGACAAACACTACATATAGATAAAAACACCCAAGCCCTGAAAGTCCTCAAAGAGACTTGTTCATCCCCTGAGGTTCATCCCCTGCTTTTAAGTACCTTTCCCCATGTCAAGAGAACAGATATGGACCTAGCCTCTTAACAATAACAAGAATAGCTCTGGGTTGCATTCCCTGCTCCAGACTTGAGACTATGATGTGTTGACAAACTTTTAACAAGTGCCTCCAAGAGTGGTAAAGCTCAACTCTTTCTACAGTCCAGAATATTTAAATAATGTTTTATATTTTAGTTTTGTTAAATGTCTGAAATGTGCTTATGTTTGTTAAAGAATTAAAAAAGAACAATAAAGATTAATTCAGTAAAGCTTCCTAGATTAATTCAGTAAAGTTTCTTGAGCCTGAAAGTAGTATTTAAATAGAAATACTCATTTTTGAACGCATAGTCTTATTGAATTAATCTTAGCTAGGTTAGGGTCTGCCTTAACATACTTCTAAAATAGCTACCCTTGATTTGAGTAATAAATAATTAAACTCACTACTCAAGTCACAAAGAATCTTTCGTCTTAAATTTTAACAATCAAACAATAAATACTTTAGATAAAATCATTTGGACCGTTGAAAGGGATACATATAGCTCAGTGTATACATGTGTCATTGTTCCTCCTACTTTTCATACTTAGTTTGCCTATCAAACAATACCCATAATGATTTTTTTCTAAACCTCTATTATAAGTGTCTTCCCCATTCTGCCAACCCCTTTTTATCTATTTACCATGATATAGATGGTGTCCCTCATTATCCAGGAAATCCGCCTGTGTAGGCCAACAAATATATTGTTTTGTGCCATGATATCTTCGTATTAAAAGAATACATAATACTCTTTCTTATGAGAATGCTATAATTATTAAATAAGATAACACATAAAAAGCTCTGACATAATGTGTTTCAATTAGTAGGTAATATATATATATATATATATATATATATATTCTCTTATTCTCTTACATTTGATATTTTCAAACACTTCATAGGTGCACAACACTTCAAACTTTATAAATAATTGTATTTATATAATTGAATTTAATTTTGTAACAACATCAGAACCCAAGTGATATTATTTACATTTTCAAAATGAAAAATAAGAGTGAAAAGAAAGTAAGAAATACCCAATGTCACACACAGAAGAGCTCAAACTTACCCTGAATCATTTGATCCTAAAGTATGCACAGTCCCTGCTCAACTGTATACTTTTACATAATTAACTATAAAATTTGATCAGATTTTTTATTTCTACCTTATTTAATAATGTATTATCTCTAGGTGTTCTCTTTATTTAGTGAGTATAGTTTATTTCTACCTTATTTAATAATGTGTTCTCTTTATTTAATGAGCATAGTTTATTTCTTCCTCATTAAGCTGTAGAAGCCATTCTTAACTCAAACTAGAATGTTAAATTAAATCAATTTAATGAGCTTTAATTTAAAAAGCATAGAATTAATGGTTTATTCTTTTCAAAAGAGTTACTAAAAAGTAAAATATTCTCTGGTTTTAGCTGTTATATGCCATCTTATAGGTACAAGGCTAAAGAGCAGTACATTAAACAGTTCCTATAGATGTCACTCTTCCTATACTGGGAAAAAGACAGTTTAACATTAGAAAAGGAAAATATGCTCTAAGAGCAATGAAATCTCCTTTTGCCCAATTCAAGTCACACAGAAATGTGAGAAACAATATAAACCTTTACTTGTCATAGTCATAATTGAGCTCTTAATAGATTCTTTCACTTTCAAATTGGCGGACCTTAACTCTCTGAAATAATCTTGGTTTGAACAAATATTTGGGTGATCTTCTTTCATATCTCTTTGGTCCTCACAGCATAGACTATGGGGGTCAGCACAGGGGTTACAAGCAGGTAGGCATTAGCCATGAGGGCATGAGTCAGCAGTGAAAGGTGCTTTCCAAAATGATGGATGACAGACACCAATGTGCAGCATATAAAAGATAAGTGCTGCACAGATGTGTGAAACACAGATGTTGAGTGCCTTTAGCTGGCCCTGTCCTGAGGCAATTACCATTACTGTGTGAAGTATGAACACAAGGGAGAGGGGGATGGAGAGGGAGTCAGGACCCTTTGTGAAGGTGACAGCAATGAAGCCATAGAGACTATTGACAGAGGTGCTGGCATAAGCAAGGGTTACAACATCTTGGTGGAGGCAGAAGAAGTGGGACAGGATGTTGGAGCAGTAGAAGGGAAGTTTCTTGAGAAAAGGCAAGGGGAAGATCATACAGACAGCCCTTGCCAAAATGACCACCCTTGTTCTGCGGACACACTATTGGTCCGGATTGCTATGACCCAATCAAAGGTGATAGTCACCAGCACACCAAACTCAGTGGCTGAGAAAGTATGGATGAAGTACATCTGAACAAGGCAAGCATCAAAGGCAATGGACTTGTAGTTAAGCTAGAATATGCCCAGCATAGAGGGCCAAGTACAAAAAGCCAGTCCCATGTCTGCCAATGCCAACATACACAGAAAGTAGTAAATGGAGATATTCAGGGACATTCAGACATTATGATAGAGATGATGACATTGCCAAAGAAAGCCATGACATACATAGCACCCGGTAGGAATGCCATCCAACAGTACTTTTGTACAAGCCCTGGAATTCCAGTTAAGACAAAGTAAAGGTGTTGAAAGTGGGAATAGTTATTATTTGCTATGAAGCCAATGTGACGTAAGCATGAAGAAGGAGTTTGATCTTGGTAGATGACTTCCTAAAAATACAGTCATGGGATTAACAAGATATTAGATTCCAACTTCTCTGGGAGTAGAACCATTTTATTTTCACATGGGAGGGGAAGGATGTAAGAGGAAACTAAATAACTGAAATTACTACCCCAACATATATCCTGTTGAGAAAGCTTCTTCTGGCCCAAAGGAAAATGACCCACCCAAGCACAAATAAGTAATATTCAGTTTAAAGCACACATGGTATTGCCAATGAATTATATCAAAAGTTTTGCCTCTCTTGACCTTTCCTTCTTCCTTCTAATCAATAGCTTTTAAACTATTAATTCAAAGGTTGATGACAAATAACTAAGATAAAATCAATATGAAATATGAATTATTTGTTCCCCAAAAAGGATGTCGTTCATACTCATCACACTCTGTCTGCCCAGAACTCTCATGAAGACAATAAACCTTGTATGTAGAGCAGAGATGGAAATGCCTGGTGTACACGCCAATGCTTCTATTTGAGTGTGACCCTCCTTCATTTAGCCTGAGCCTGGATGTGGCCTCAGAATCATTCTCATCGCAGGAAACTCAGAGAGCCACTTCTAATTATAGGAAATAAAATTTATTTACCATCTTTTATCTATTGAAATTTTAGCAGAAGGGGAAGTAAATTATACTTAGGAAAGCAATAACAACAATTCTTTTTTTTAGAGGAATTGTATTCTTCCAAAAGGAAGTGAGACCCCTATAGCTTGCCTGAAGCTTTCTTTCTTTTCTTTTATTTATTTTTTATTGCTAAGGCACAGTGATCATTCATAATGGCATGTTACACTCTGATTGAGAGTCAGTATAGAGGCCTTAGTAGAGATCTAGAAGACATGCTCAGATCAGTTACCAGAATCAATAATTTTATTTATTCCAAAAGGACACCTAATGGGGTCATTCAACTTTAGACATAAATGCCAGTAGACTCTCTTTGAGAAGCCCTCCGCCCTCAGATACTCATCAGTTGCCTTCAACAATTGATTAAAATCACATTGACTAAGAAGCAATGCTGTATTAAGAACACAGACTATAGGTGCACACATCTTGTTATCAGATTCCAATTCCCCCTGCTCCTCAGTATAGCCCTAAAAATGTAATACTTGTACAGTAATAATACCTTACAGTGGTCATGTGAGGATTAAAAATTCAAAAGCTTTAGAAAACAAAATATGTGCTTTTAACTCTGACTGCTCTGAATAAAAAGGTTTCTTCATATGTTCTCAGTGTTAATATTAGAAGTTTTGTTGTTTCTTTCCTGTTTTTTGTTTTGTTTGTTTGTCTGTTTTGAATTTTTTGGCCAGAATTCTTTGCAGTTAGTAGAAGTGAAAACTGATAGATTCTCTAAAGTAATAATTATCTTTGTGGCTCTTGTAACCTTTAATAATCTACCTCCTGTTCTACAAATATCGAGTGTCTCTTCTTCAGTCTATGTATATACTTCCAGATACCCCTGTTCATGATGCATCAAAAAACATATTTCAACTGTTTTTGAAATCTTCCAAAAGATTCTCTTTGAAATATTTCTGATTCATATTTCCCCAGCCTCAGTCACTGTTTGGTCTTCAAACATTTTTCCTTTTTATATAAAATATGCTTTTTGTTGCATCACTATTGTGAAAGACAGCAAGTTAGTATAGACACCTGGACTATTAAATTGCTGGCATATATTTTCTGTTCTTCCACTATACCAGGGGTCACGAACCTTTTTGGCTGTGAGAGCCATGAACGCCATATATTTTAAAATGTAATTCCGTGAGAACCATACAACGACCCATGTACATTATGTATTATCCAATAAAAATTTGGTGTTGTCCCAGAGGACAGCTGTGATTGGCTCCAGCCACCCACAACCATGAACATGAGTGGTAGGAAATGAATGGATTGTAATACATGAAAATGTTTTATATTTTTAACGTTATTATTTTTTTATTAAAGATTTGTCTGCGAGCCAGATGCAGCCATCAAAAGAGCCACATCTGGCTCGCGAGCCATAGGTTCCCGACCCCTGCACTATAAAGTTGTTTTAGTTTTTATGTATTTTGGTGGTTTTTGAGAAAAAAAATTTAAGTTTTTCAAGTAATTATAGGACAATGCAGAAATGAGAGAAAATTTAAGAAATAAGCAAATGAGAGAGGGAAGTAGAAAATAAGATGAGGGGAAGAAAGGAGAGAAAAGGAATAAAAAGCCGAAAACAGAAATATCCAACAAATAGCAGAAGTAAAAGTTGACCTACTACTTTTCATTTTACTAATAAAGAAATTGAAGCCTAGGTAAAGGAAAGAACTTTCCCTGAGTCAAACACCACCTTAGGCCTGACCAGGCGGTGGCACAGTGGATAGAGCATCGGACTGGGATGTGGAGGACCCAGGTTTGAGACCCTGAGGTCGCCAGCTTGAGCGCGGGCTCATCTGGTTTGAGCAAAGCTCACCAGCTTGAGCCCAAGGCTGCCAACTCGAGCAAGGGATCACTTGCTCTGCTGTAGCCCCCCAGTCAAGGCACATATGAGAAATCAATCAATGAACAACTAAGGAACCTCAACGAAGAATTGATGTTTCTCATCTCTCTTCCTTCCTGTCTATCTGTACCTATCTGTCCTTCTCTCTGACTCTCTCTGTCTCTGCCACAAAATAAATAAATAAATAAATAAAAATAGAAACCCGCCTCCTTAGTATCAAAACAGATGAGAAGGTGGGAGGTGAGGTGTATGTGAGGCAGAGCCTTGTTGAGAAAAATTGCAACTAAGTGCAATGGAGCTTGAGGTTTCAATTAGAGAAGACCAAGTGGCCAAGTCAAAACTGAATCTGGAGGTTTCTTTTTCTAATTTTGATTTTTAACTGAATTTATTTGGGTGACACAGGCTAACAAAATTATGCAGGTTTCAAGTACACAATTCATTACACTGTATATTGTATTTTATGTTCACACCCCCAAGTCAAGTCTCTGTCCATCACCATTTATCTTCCCCATACCCTCCTCCACCTCCCCCCACACCCCTGGCAATCGCCACATTGTTCATGTCTGCCCAAGTGTACAACAGTAGATGAGTGGATAAACAAGCTGTGGTATATTTACCTAATGGAATACTTCTTGGCAACTTTCTAACTCCCTGATGTGGGTCTTCAGATTTTGTTCCTTATTGGTATTGTTCAGGGTCTAGAAAAGAGTTGAGTTCAAGTCTGTCCTTTGAAGATTAGGTTCTTAGATTCCCAAGTTCTTCCTTTGAAAGTTTCATCTAGCTCTGACCTGCTTCTGTCCATACTGTCACATTTATAAAAAATATAGACTGTGTAAGTGTTTACATATTCTGTAGGCTACCACAAGCTATATGACCTCATTATATAGTATATTCTAGATTGAAGGGGCAGGTGAACAATAAAATAAAATTACTAAATTATTCTATTGTGTGAATAGTAGCAAAAAACAGAGTTCTATTTGCTAAAAGTACTAGGGAAACATTCAGGTTTTGAGGCATTCTCAGGCATTTATGGATGATAGAATAAGGGACTGGCCTTAAAAGAACTTGACTGATTAGTGCTTCATTATACCAAAATGTATGATAAGCAGGGTGGACATGCAGAAACAAAGAAAAACCCTCCTGATCTAAATATTAATTGTAATAAGTCTTCACTTGATGGTAGAGGCAATTTCCCTTCTCAAGGGGAAATTCTTAAACTCCAATCATTCTAGGTTTTTAGATGAAAGGAATTTTAAAAGTCTAATGTTTAACCAATATAGTAATACTCATACAGTACTCTATAGGTGAGAATTATCTTCTGCCTATGGTAGATCAAGTGATTGGGAGTTTCATGCTTTCTAAAGCAATTCACTTACAATTGGAAATCAGATATACTGCATATCCATCTCTTTGAAAAAGATGACTTATTCATCATGAGGCTTAAGAATCTTTCTTCACGTCTTTCCCTCATAGCAGGTCTGAATGAGCAAAAAGATGAGAAAACAAGGGCATGGAGTGCTTGGCCTGGAGAATGAAGAAGAATAGAGAGATAAAGGGACATGAAAAGAAGTGATTGGGGGACAATTAGAAACTTCATTGATGATATCTTACAATATTCTGTTGATAAACAAATTTTATCTGTGATTTTGTCCTAAAATTTACCTGTTTGCTAAGTGTTCCCAGCTAGGAGAAGCATCTAAGCAATCTGAAGCTCTCTTGGCAAATGCACTGATGCCACCCATATAAGAAATTTTATTTCCTGAGCTGCTCCCAAACCCCTCCTCAAACCCTATCTGGAGAGTTTCACAGATCAATGAACAAGGTTATCACCTGCAGATTGAGATGGAGTTTCTCCAGGACTATACAGTCACCTCCTAGATTCTCATGTCTAACAAATCAGATAGGGTTAAAGTGGCTAAAGAAAAACACGTGTGTGTGTGTGTGTGTGTGTGTGTGTGTGTGTGTGTGTGTGCAGTTCCAGATGTTGATTCATGCTCAATCACAGTCTCTCAGAGCTGTCTTATTCATCTCACTCTTTCCATGCCTTTATTTGTTTCAGAACACAGAAAAACTATGTACAAAATTATCCCCCGAAAAAGTGATGGCACGATTCCTCATTCCATTTTCCCATGAATTATAAAGGTAAAATGACTCCTTAATGTATAAATTTTTCCTCATGTCTAACCAGCATTTTTCAGTTTTTATTATTAACCTAGTAAGTCCTACCATATTCTGTGTAAAAGATCAGCAGGGGGCCCTGCAGAGTCATTAATAAATGTCTCAATCAATCAAGAGATAATTAATATACCACAATATCCAATTATCACTTTCAGATAATACTACTGTCCCTACCTGCCTTCTGATTAATCAAAATATCAACAGTAGCATTAATAATAACAGCATAATATCTACTATTAATTCTGACCTTATTAGTTCTTTAATTTATTCTATTTGCATTATCCTTTAAGCATTATAATCCTCACAAATACTCATTATTTTAATATTTCTGTAGCATGCATAAACTAAATATTATTGCTACTGACACTGGGCTCAAATTTTTTTTAATTTTATTTATTTATTTTAGAGAGGAGAGAGAAAAAGAAATGGGGGGAGCAGCAGGAAGCATCAACTCCAATATGTGCCTTGACCAGGCAAGCCCAGGGTTTCGACCTGCGAATTTCAGCATTCCAGGTTGATGCTTTTATCCACTGTGCCACCACAGGTCAGGCTGGGCCTGAATTCTTGACATAATTGTAAGAATTTGATTGTAGAAATTTTCTTAGCATAGAAATAATAGGAGAGGGGATCCTCACTGTTCCATGTATGTTCTGGACTTCCTGAATCATGAAAGTTACCATGACAAGGTAAGGGAAAAATTTTCATGTAGACTGAGGCTCATATACCATATTTTCCCACGTATACGACACATCTTAATTTTGGGGCCCGAAATTTGAAAAAAGAGAATGTATTACATAAAGTTATTGAACTCAAGTTATATTCACCATAAAATTCATACAACTCTTCATCACTGTCAAAATTCCCATCCATTAGCTTGTCCTCATCTGTGTCTGATGACAAATCACTGTCTTCATATACTGCCTCATCCTCAGTTCCATCTATGGCATTTGAAATGCCACACCACTGTGTAAGACACACTCAGATTTTAGACACCAAATCTTTCAGAAAAAGGTGCATCTTATACATGGGGAAATATGGTACTAAGCTCTTATTCACTTACCATTTAACTACATGATAGCTCCAGAGTAATTTAATATTAATGTAGATTACTCTTTCAATACTATAGACTCTCAAAGTATTGTTTTTTAACTCAAAATTTATTTCTACATCATATAATAATTTGAAGTAATTAAAATGTAGAATTCTTCTCCTTGTAATATATAAACCTCTACATTCCACTTCTCATTATAAATGTGGCATCTTATGATGTTGAAGTCATGCTTTATTCATATTTTTCTTCTGCATTGACAAATAGAGTTTTGGAAAAACTGAATGACTATAACTTTATTCCAGTGTCTCAGCCAACATTATTTTTGTTTGTTCTTGTTTTTTACTTATGCAGGTTAAAAATTTGTATCTCACATTGACTCTCCACTTCTTTTAACCTTCCATTATATACTACTAGTACAAATATAAAACTAAACAAATATTACCATCTCTTTTATTTTAAAATCTCCAAAAGTGAAAATAAGTAGAGGAGACTGTTTATAAGACAGGTCAGATTGCATGATCATGTATATTTAGACAATCTATCTCTAAAATTAATTAATTTTTTGATTAGATACTAATATCATTCTTGTTAAAAGTTTTTTCAAATATTCACCACATTTCTGACTCCCATTCACTCTTCCTCTCAACATGTTCTGTAGAAAAATCTTTTCCCTACTCCTTCAAAAAATTGTGATAATTTGTTCCAATATTTCTCAATATCTGCCTCTCTCAACTCCTTCCTGAAATACATTCACACTCATTCTTACCTTCCCAGAATTAAGTAAACTGCCTCTTCCTAGGTTCAATAGTAACTCTATTCCATTCTTAATATTTTAAACTTTATCTTCTATTTAACAACTTGCTTTTCTCCTTTTACCTTCTCCCCGGGCAACTAAATTTACATATATATTCATAGATTTGTTTATATTAGTTATATGAATAAATAGATATATTAAACTATATCTATAAACATATTTATTCCAAATCTATCTCTCTGATACTGATTCTGGTGTTAAGTTTCAGATAGTTAAATGTATCTGCCTAATTGCCATCATATTCCCCTCCATATCACAAATAGTTACCAAAATCAATAAATCCGTAACTTTAAAAAGAAAATTTAGGCTTTCTTTTCTATATTTTAATTGGATAATTTTTTCATTTTTGTACCTTAGTTGATAATTCAATTCATCTTGTCATGTAAAATAGAAAAATAAATGTTACCAAATAAATAATAAGTCCTAACAATTTACCCCTTAAATATTTAATTTTTTTTCTTATAACTAACAATGATATAGAAATCTAGAGTGACGTCACGGAAATGGCACCATGAGCAGCGCGTCCGACAGATCTCCCCAAAATCACAACAAATTTATCAACTAGAAACAGAAAAATTTATCCTCGGAGCATTCCCGAGTTCCACACAAACTGAAAGTGAAAGGACTGTTATCACTTGAATCTGAGAAAGGAGGGTGTAGAGGAAGCTACCGCAGGGACGTTCATTCAAGCCGTGGAGGGAGTGCGCCTGTGGTGAGTCAGCCCACACTCGGGAGCGGCGAGCGGCTGCTGGCGCGCGCCCGGTCCGGTTGCAGAGCGAGTACCGCCCACACTCGGGAGCCGTGGAGGGAGTGCGCCTGTGGTGAGTCGGCCCACACTCGGGAGCGGCGAGCAGCCGCCAGCGCGCGCCTGGTCCGGTTGCAGAGCGAGCACCGCCCACACTCGGGAGCGGCGAGCAGCCGCCAGCGCGCGCCGGGTCCGGTTGCAGAGCGAGCACCGCTAACGTTCCCAGCGGCCCGCGCACTGCGAGTGAGAGACCCCAGCCACCGGTGCCCGGAGCACCCCATTCGCGCGTGTGCCCTGGGCAATCCACGCGCCCAGAGCGCCCTACTGGCCCGCACACCCAGGGTGCCCCATTATCCTGTGCCCGGTGCGCCCCAGCCGCCAGCAGCGGGAGGAGCGGGAGAGGCGCCAAGGCGGTCTTCCCTACTTGGGAGATTCTCTCCGTGGGCGGGGCACCTCACCCAGCCATTCAAGCTAACAATCAAGCATTGGGGGAGGGGCGCTCAGGCAGCCTGAAATACCTTCGGGAGCACAGCTGTGGACCCAATCACTGAAATTAGCTTAACCCATGAAATCTGCGCACCCACGGGTTCTAATTGATAAGATCTCTCTCAATTCAGCGATCCAAGACAAGAGGCGTGATATTTTTTAGTGCCTCTCGCTAAAGGGGCGGGGGCAACTTCTGATTGATAGAGCCTCCATATTCAGGGATAAACGCTAACAAGAGGGACTTGGCAGATAATAAGATCTATACTACACTAGTCGCAAGCAGAGAGTAGTGCCTCTTCTTCCCAGCCAAAACAGGCTACAAAGTGTGGAAAGCCTGGGTTGAGTGGTCCAACTGAATGCTAGGTGCTAAACAGTCACCTTGACAACAATTGACTCCCACTCCTGCCTGCCTGATTACACTGGAGGCTCTGACTGCCAGAGCCTTTCCCAAAGCCTTGCGCTGAGTGGGGATAGAGTGGGGATTTCCCAGCTCTTTGAGCCTCTTACTTCCCAGGCAGAAGCAGTTGCAGCCTTATAGCTGGATCACCAGGCTGCTAATTCAGGAAGGGGGGACTAGGAGAGAGACTCCAGGAAAGCAAACTCTCTCATCGTTGGACCCTGCAAACGCCAACAAGCCTTGACTACCAGCAAGACTAAAGCCAATTATATGACATTGCCATAGAATCCCATCAACTGCAAATCCCTACCTAAGTGTGACACAGGGGCAGAGCCTGGGGTACAGAGTCACTGACCAGGAAAAGGGAGAGAAAAGAAAAAGGAAGGAGTTAACCTCTCAAAATCAAGAAAAATCCACAGACTTTACAACTTGTTCCACTAACTTTTTTGTTGTTGTTGTTTGTTTCTTCTATCTTATTGCCTTTATTATTATTATTTCTATTTCCTCCACCTCGGTCCTTCTATTCTCTGCCCATCTTATGCTTCCCTTTTCTTGAACTACACTACCCATGAGTGTTACATTTTATTTCTCTTCTTCATCCTCACTTTCCTTTAAGGTTATACTCCAAAACACTTAACTCTCACTCTCTCCTCTTTTGTTTTTTTTTTGTTTTGCTTTATTTTGTTTTTTTCTCTTCCTTTTTTTTTCTTCCTTCATTTTTCTCTTTTTCTTATTTTTTCCTTTCTATTCGTTTTTTCTTTTCTCGTTTTACTTTCCTCCCATTTAATCCTCAATCACGAACAAATTAGTTAATTTGGGACTCAAGGGGTTTTTATGGCTTTATTTTTTTTTTCGCTTTTGTTTTTGTTTTTTTCTTTTTTGTTTGTTTATTTTTGAGGCATTTTGGGTACTTTTTACGTTGCTTTTTAACTCACTAGCATTCCTCCCAACCCAAGGTCTCCATTGTATTTAGTCTTCGCTCCACTTAATACAACAGATTTTTACTTATTATTTTTATTTTTTTCTTCTTTATTACTCCTTTTTTTTCCTCCTTTTCTCTGGTTCCCTCTTATCCCTCTCATTATATCTCTTAGTCGACCATCACTTACAAGCAAATCATCTTATGCTTGTCTAAGATTTTCTTCCTTTTTTTATTTTTTTTATTTCTTTTTTGCATTTAGTAGGTCCCTACTCCCTTTTTTTGCCCCTTGAACTCTTCACCCCAAATCAGGCCCTCCATTATAGGCAGTTTTTGTTCCATTTAGCATAATATAATTCACAGGTCATCACGATATTTCCCTGAGGAGGGGAAAGGAGGGAAAGAGAAGAAAGAAAAAAGGGGGAAATAATAAATTATTACTTTTTTTTTTTTGTGGGGTGTTTTACTTTTTTTTTTTTTTTTTTTTTTACTTTTTACTCTTTATTAATTCTAATTAGTGCTATCAACAAGACCACCCTCAGATGCCAATAAGAAAGAGGAAATCGAATATTATGGATACAAAAGAAAGAGAGGTAACACAAATAGATGTGGAAAAATCTATGGAGAAAAGACGTAACATATTGGAAGCCTTGGAGCTAAATGACACAGAATTTAAAATAGAAATCTTAAAAATACTCAGAGATATACAAGAAAACACAGAAAGGCAATTTAGGGAGATCAGAAAACAACTCAATGAACACAAAGAATATATTACCAAGGAAATTGAAACTATAAAAACAAATCAAAAGGAATGAAAAACTCAATTCACGAGCTGAAAAACGAGGTAACAAGCTTAGCTAACAGAACAGCCAAGATTGAAGATAGGATTAGTGAAATAGAAGACAAACAACTTGAGGCACAACAGAGAGAAGAAGAAAGAGACTCAAAAATAATAAAAAACGAGAAAGCCCTACAGGAATTATCTGACTCCATCAGAAAGAATAACATAAGAATAATAGGTATATCAGAGGGAGAAGAGAAAGAAAATGGAATGGAGAATATACTCAAACAAATAATAGACGAGAACTTCCCAAGCCTGTGGAAAGAACTAAAGCCTCAAATTCAAGAAGCAAACAGAACACCAAGTTTTCTTAACCCCAACAAACCCACTCCAAGGCACATCATAATGAAGATGACACAAACCAATGACAAAGAAAAAATTCTCAAGGCAGCCAGGGAAAAGAAGAGTACAACATATAAAGGAAGGCCTATTAGATGATCATCAGATTTCTCAGCAGAAACTCTACAAGCTAGAAGAGAGTGGACCCCAATATTTAAAGCCCTGAAAGAAAGGAACTTTCAGCCAAGAATACTATACCCATCAAAGCTATCCTTCAAATACGAAGGAGATATAAAAACATTCACAAATACAGAAAAGATGAGAGAATTTATCAGCAGAAAGCCCCCACGCCAGGAAATACTAAAGAGGGTTTTCCAACCAGATTCAAAGAATAAAAGAAAACAACACCACAAGTAACAGCTCCACCAAGAACACAATAAAACCAAACTTAAACTGTGACAACAAAGGAAAAAAGGGGGGAGAGGATGGAGATTAACAGTAGCAAAGGACGATGAAGTGCAGAAATACTCATAAGATAGGGTACTACAATGAATATGGTAGGTACCCTTTTCATTACTTAATGGTAACCACCCTTGAAAAAACCACCACAAAAACACTTGACTTAAAAAAGGTAGCAACAGAGGAAAGAAGTATGAAACACAAACAAACAAAAACAAATGATAGAAAAACAAAAGAGAAGAATCAAACAAGATACAAAACTAACAGAAAGCAATTTATAAAATGGCAGTAGGGAACCCACAAGTGTCAATAACTACACTAAATGTAAATGGATTAAACTTACCAATAAAAAGACCCAGAGTAGCAGAATGGATTAAAAAAGAAAATCCAACTATATGCTGCCTACAAGAAACACATCTAAGCAACAAGGATAAAAACAAATTCAAAGTGAAAGGCTGGAAAACAATACTCCAAGCAAACAACACCCAAGAAAAAGCAGGTGTAGCAATACTCATATCTAATAATGCTGACTACAAGACAGAAAAAGTACTCAGAGACAAAAATGGTCATTTCATAATGATTAAGGGGAAGTTGAATCAAGAAGACATAACAATCCTTAATATATATGCACCAAACCAAGGAGCACCAAAATATATAAGACAGCAACTTATTGACCTTAAAACAAAAGCTAACAAAAATACAATCATACTTGGAGACCTCAATACACCGCTGATGGCTCTAGATCGGTCATCCAAACAGAGAATCAATAAAGATATAGTGGCCTGAAACGAAATAAAAGAACACCTGGATATGATAGACATCTACAGGACACTTCATCCCAAAGCGACAGAGTATACATTTTTCTCTAGTATACATGGAACATTCTCAAGAATTGACCATATGTTGGGCCACAAAGACAATATCAGCAAATTTAGAAAAATTGAGATTGTACCAAGCATATTTTCTGATCATAAAGCCTTGAAACTAGAATTCAACTGCAAAAAAGAGGGGGAAAAACCCACAAAAATGTGGAAACTAAACAACATACTTCTAAAAAATGAAAGGGTCAAAGAAGAAATAAGCGCAGAGATCAAAAGATATATACAGACAAATGAAAATGAAAATACGACATGTCAGAATCTCTGGGATGCAGCAAAAGCAGTAATAAGAGGAAAGTTCATATCACTTCAGGCATATATGAACAAACAAGAGAGAGCCAAAGTAAACCACTTAACTTCACACCTTAAGGAACTAGAAAAAAAAGAACAAAGACAACCCAAAACCAGCCAAAGAAAGGAGATAATAAAAATCAGAGCAGAAATAAATGACATAGAGAACAGAAAAACTATAGAAAAAATCAATAAAACAAGGAGCTGGTTCTTTGAAAAGATCAACAAAATTGGCAAACCCTTGGCAAGACTCACCAAGGAAAAAAGGCACAGGACTCAAATAAATAAAATCCAAAATGAAAGAGGAGAGATCACCACAGACATCATAGATATACAAAGAATTATTGTAGAATAATATGAAAAATTATATGCCACCAAATACAACAATCTTGAAGAAATGGATAAATTCCTAGAACAATACAACCTTCCTAGACTGAGTCATGAAGAAGCAGAAAGCCTAAACAGACCAATCAGCAGGGAGGAAATAGAAAAAACTATTAAAAACCTCCCCAAAAATAAAAGTCCAGGCCCAGACGGTTATACTAGTGAATTCTATCAAACATTCAAAGAAGACTTGGTTCCTATTCTACTGAAAGTCTTCCAAAAAATTGAAGAAGAAGCAATACTTCCAAACACATTTTATGAGGCCAACATAACCCTCATACCAAAACCTGGCAAGGATGGCACAAAGAAAGAAAACTACAGACCAATATCTCTAATGAATACAGATGCTAAACTACTAAACAAAATACTGGCAAACCGAATACAACAACATATTAAAAAAATAATACATCATGATCAAGTGGGATTCATCCCAGAATCTCAAGGATGGTTCAACATACGCAAAACGGTTAACGTAATACACCATATCAACAAAACAAAGAACAAAAACCACATGATCTTATCAATAGATGCAGAAAAGGCTTTTGATAAAATACAACACAATTTTATGTTTAAGACTCTCAACAAAATGGGTATGGAAGGAAAATATCTCAACATGATAAAGGCCATATATGATAAACCATCAGCCAACATCATATTAAACGACATAAAACTGAGGACTTTCTACCTTAAATCAGGAACAAGACAGGGTTGTCCACTCTCTCCATTCTTATTTAACGTGGTGCTAGAAGTTCTGGCCAGAGCAATCAGACAAGACAAAGAAATAAAAGGCATCCATATAGGAAAAGAAGAAGTAAAGGTATGACTTTTTGCTGATGATATGATCCTATACATCGAAAACCCGAAGGACTCCACAAAAAGATTATTAGAAACAATAAACCAATACAGTAAGGTTGCAGGATACAAAATTAACATACAAAAGTCCATAGCCTTTCTATATGCCAACAATGAAATATTAGAAAACGAACTCAAAAAAATAATCCCCTTCACGATTGCAACAACAAAAAAAAATACCTAGGAATAAACATAACAAAGAATGTAAAGGACCTTTATAATGAAAATTACAAAGCATTGTTAAGGGAAATCGAAAAAGATACAATGAGATGGAAAAATATTCCTTGTTCTTGGATAGGAAGAATAAATATAATCAAAATGGCCATATTACCCAAAGCAATATACAAATTTAATGCAATTCCCATCAAAATTCCTATGAGATTTTTTAAAGAAATGGAACAAAAAATCATCAGATTTATATGGAACTATAAAAAACCCAGAATAGCCAAAAAAATCCTAAGGAAAAAGAATGAAGCTGGGGGCATTACAATACCTGACTTTAAACTATATTATAGGGCCACGATAATCAAAACAGCATGGTATTGGCAGAAAAATAGACACTCAGACCAATGGAACAGAATAGAAAGCCCAGAAATAAAACCACATATATATGGTCAAATAATCTTTGATAAAGGGGCTGACAACACACAATGGAGAAAAGAAAGCCTCTTCAACAAATGATGTTGGGAAAACTGGAAAGCCACATGCAAAAGAATGAAACTCGACTACACCCTGTCCCCGTGTACTAAAATTAATTCAAAATGGATCAAAGACCTAAATATAAGACCTGAAACAATAAAGTACATAGAAGAAGACATAGGTACTAAAATCATGGACCTGGGTTTTAAAGAACATTTTATGAACTTGACTCCAATGGCAAGAGAAGTGAAGGCAAAGATAAATGGATGGGACTACATCAGAATAAAAAGTTTTTGCTCAGCAAGAGAAACTGATATCAAAATAAACAGACAGCCAACTAAATGGGAAATGATATTTTCAAACAACAGCTCAGATAAGGGCCTAATATCCAAAATTTACAAGGAACTCATAAAACTCAACAAAAAACAAACAAACAATCCAATAAAAAAATGGGAAGAGGACATGAACAGACACTTCTCCCAGGAAGAGATACAAATGGCCAACAGTTATATGAAAAGATGCTCAGATTCATTAGTTATTAGAGAAATGCAAATCAAAACTACAATGAGATACCACCTTACCCCTGTTAGATTAGCTATTATCAACAAGACGGGTAATAGCAAATGTTGGAGAGGCTGTGGAGAAAAAGGAACCCTCATTCACTGTTGGTGGGACTGTAAAGTAGTACAACCATTATGGAGAAAAGTATGGTGGTTCCTCAAAAAACTGCAAATAGAACTACCTTATGACCCAGCAATCCCTCTACTGGGTATATACCCCAAAACCTCAGAAACATTTATACGTGAAGACACATGTAGCCCCATGTTCATTGCAGCACTGTTAACAGTGGCCAAGACATGGAAACAACCAAAAAGCCCTTCAATAAAAGACTGGATAAAGAAGATGTGGCACATATACATTATGGAATACTACTCAGCCATAAGAAATGATGACATCAGATCATTTACAGCAAAATGGTGGGAACTTGATAACATTATACGGAGTGAAATAAGTAAATCAGAAAAAAACAAGAACTATATGATTCCATACATTGGTGGAACATAAAAACAAGACTAAGAGACATGGACAAGAGTGTGGTGGTTACCAGGGGTGGGGGGAAGGAGGACATGGGAGGGAGGGAGGGAGAGAGTTAGGGGGAGGGGGAGGGGCACAGAGAACTAGATAGAGGGTGGCGGAGGACAATCTGACTTTGGGTGAGGGGTATGCAACATAATTTAATGACAAAATAACCTAGACATGTTTTCTTTGAATATATGTACCCTGATTTATTAATGTCATCTCATTACCATTAATAAAAATTTATTTAAAAAAAAATAAAAAAAATAAAATATTTCCATATTGCTCCTTCAAAAAAAAAAAAAAAGAAATCTAGACCCTCTATTTCTCCTATGTGGACTTTTTCAATAACAAACTAACTTTTTATTCACGTAAAAATAAATTGCTTTGCTTATTCTTTTTTTTTTTTTTCAATTATAATTTTATTTTTTTAATGGGGCGACATCAATAAATCAGGTTACATATATTCAAAGATCAACAAGTCCAGGTTATCTTGTCTTTCAATTATGTTGCATACCCATCACCCAAAGTCAGATTGTCCTCTGTCACCTTCTATCTAGTTTTCTTTGTGCCCCTCCCCACCCCCTTTCCCTCTCCCTTTCCCCCCTCCCCCCGTAACCACCACATTCTTATCAATGTCTCTTAGTTTCACTTTTATGTCACACCTACGTATGGAATAATGCAGTTCCTGGTTTTTTCTGATTTACTTATTTCACTTCGTATCATGTTATCAAGATCCCACCATTTTGCTGTAAATGATCCGATGTCATCATTTCTTATGGCTGAGTAGTATTCCATAGTGTATATGTGCCACATCTTCTTTATCCAGTCATCTATTGACGGGCTTTTTGGTTGTTTCCATGTCCTGGCCACTGTGAACAATGCTGCAATGAACATGGGGGCTGCATGTGTCTTTACGTATCAATGTTTCTGAGTTTTTGGGATATATACCCAGTAGAGGGATTGCTGGGTCATAAGGTAGTTCTATTTTCAGTTTTTTGAGGAACCATCATACTTTCTTCCATAATGGTTGTACTACTTTACATTCCCACCAACAGTGGATTAGGGTTCCTTTTTCTCCACAGCCTCTCCAACATTTGCTATTACCTGTCTTGTTAATAATAGCTAATCTAACAGGTGTGAGGTGGTATCTCATTGCAGTTTTGATTTGCATTTCTCTAATAGCTAAAGAAGATGAGCATCTTTTCATATATCTGTTGGCCATTTGTACTTCCTCCTGGGAGAAGTGTCTGTTCATGTCCTCTTCCCATTTTTTTATTAGATTGTTTGTTTGTTTGTTGTTGAGTTTTATGAGTTCTTTGTATATTTTGGATATTAGGCCCTTATCTGAGCTGTTGTTTGAAAATATCATTTCCCATTTAGTTGGCTTTCTGTTTATTTTGTTATCAGTTTCTCTTGCTGAGCAAAAACTTCTTAGTCTGATGTAGTCCCATTCATTAATTTTTGCCTTCACTTCTCTTGCCATTGGAGTCAAATTCATAAAATGCTCTTTAAAACCCAGGTCCATGAGTTTAGTACCTATGTCTTCTTCTATGTACTTTATTGTTTCAGGTCTTATGTTTAGATCTTTGATCCATTTTGAGTTAATTTTAGTACAGGGGGACAAACTGTAGTCGAGTTTCATTATTTTGCATGTGGCTTTCCAGTTTTCCCAGCACCATTTATTGAAGAGGCTTTCTTTTCTCCATTGTATGTTCTTGGCCCCTTTATCAAAAATTATTTGACTATATATATATGTGGTTTTATTTCTGGACTTTCTATTCTGTTTTATTGGTCTGAGTGTCTATTTTTCTGCCAATACCATGCTGTTTTGATTGTCGTGACCCTATAATAGAGTTTGAAGTCTGGTATTGTAATGCCCCCAGCTTCATTCTTTTTCTTTAGGATTGCTTTGGCTATTCAGGGTTTTTTATAGTTCCATATAAATCTGATGATTTTTTGCTCTATTTCTTTAAAAAATGTCATTGGAATTTTGATGGGAATTGCATTAAATTTGTATATTGCTTTGGGTAATATAGCCATCTTGATTATATTTATTCTTCCTAACCAAGAACAAGGAATATTCTTCCATCTCATTATATCTTTCTCAATTTCTCTTAACAATGGTTTATAGTTTTCATTATATAAGTCCTTTACATTCTTTGTTATGTTTATTCCTAAGTATTTTATTTTTTTTTGTTGCAATCGTGAAGGGGATTATTATTTTGAGTTCATTCTCAATTGTTTCATTGTTGGCATATAGAAAGGCTATTGACTTCTGTATGTTAATTTTGTATCCTGCAACCTTACTGTATTGGCTTATTGTTTCTAGTAGTCTTTTTGTGGATTCTTTGGGGTTTTCAATGTATAGGATCATATCATCTGCAAAAAGTGATACCTTTACTTCTTCTTTTCCGATATGGATGCCTTTTATTTCTTTGTCTTGTCTGATTGCTCTGGCTAGAACCTCTAGTACCACATTAAATAAGAGTGGAGAGAGTGGACAACCCTGTCTTGTTCCTGATTTAAGGGGGAAAGCCTTCAGTTTTGTGCCATTTAATATGATGTTGGCTGATGGTTTATCATATATGGCCTTTATCATGTTGAGATATTTTCCCTCTATACCCATTTTGTTGAGAGTCTTAAACATAAAATTGTGTTGTATTTTATTGAAAGCCTTTTCTGCGTCTATTGATAAGATCATGTGGTTTTTATTCTTTGTTTTGTTGATATGTTGTATTATGTTAACCGTTTTACGTATGTTGAACCATCCTTGAGATTCTGGGATGAATCCCACTTGATCGTGATGTATTATTTTTTTAATATGTTGTTGTATTCGATTTGCTAGTATTTTGTTTAGTATTTTAGCATCTGTATTCATTAGAGATATTGGTCTGTAGTTTTCTTTTTTTGTGCCATCCTTGCCTGGTTTCGGTATGAGGGTTATGTTGGCCTCATAAAATGTGTTTGGAAGTATTGCTTCTTCTTCAATTTTTTGGAAGACTTTCAGTAGAATAGGAACCAAGTCTTCTTTGAATGTTTGATAAAATTCGCTGGTATAGCCGTCAGGTCCTGGACTTTTATTTTGGGGGAGGTTTTTAATGGTTTTTTCTATTTTTTCTCTACTAATAGGTCTGTTTAGGCTTTCTGCTTCTTCTTGACTCAGTCTAGGAAGGTTGTATTGTTCTAGGAATTTATCCATTTCTTCTAGATTATTGAATTTAGTGGCATAAAGTTTTTCATATTATTCTACAATAATTCTTTGTATATCTACGGTGTCCGTGGTGATTTCTCCTCTTTCATTTTGGATTTTGTTTATATGAAATCTTTCTCTTTTTTCCTTGGTAAGTCTTGCCAAGGGTTTGTCAATTTTATTGATCTTTTCAAAGAACCAGCTCTTTGTTCTATTAATTTTTTCTATAGTTTTACTGTTCTCTATTTCATTTATTTCTGCTCTGATTTTTATTATCTCCTTTCTTTGGCTGGTTTTGGGTTGTTTTTTTTCTTCTTTTTCTAGTTCCTTAAGGTGTGAAGTTAAGTGGTTCACTTGGGCTGTCTCTTGTTTGTTCATATATGCCTGAAGTGATATGAACTTCCCTCTTATCACTGCTTTTGCTGCATCCCATAGATTCTGATATGTCGTATTGTCATTTTCATTAGTCTGTATATATCTTTTGATATCTGCACTTATTTTTTCTTTGACCCATTCATTTTTTAAAAGTATGTTGTTTAGTTTCCACATTTTTGTGGGATTTTTTTCCTCCTTTTTGCAGTTGAATTCTAGTTTTAAGGCTTTATGATCAGAAAATATGCTTGGTACAACTTCGATTTTTCTGAATTTGCTGATGTTGTTTTTGTGGCCCAACATATGGTCAATTCTTGAGAATGATCCATGGACACTGGAGAAAAATGTATACTCAGTCACTTTGGGATGAAATGTCCTGTAGATGTCTATTATATCCAGGTGCTCTAGTGTTTTGTTTAAGGCCACTATATCTTTGTTGATTCTCTGTTTGGATGACCGATCTAGAGCCGTCAGCTTTGCTTATTCTTGTTTCCTATGTTTTCTTCTTTCTCATAACTATGAGTGAGTAATAAAGTTTCTCTTAATTTGGTCAATTTCTTTAGAAAATATTAGTCTAATAACATTTGGCACTATCCAAACCTGAATTAGATAGATGTCTTATTACATCTAGTTAAATGATTTCATTGTCAAATAAATTTGATTTTGTATAAAAGCCTTATTAGAAAACATAATCATGAGCAGTTAAAAGCACAGGTGCCAATAATTCATAAGACTGTATAATATAACTTGTCTATCCTTAAGCTATTTTCATAACATCAAGATCATTTTTAACATTAATGAAAGTGTGTGTTTTTTCCAAAACATATTCTTTCTTATGTATTCTGAAAAACTAGATTGCTAGAATTTTTCACAGATCTTATATCCAAATGGCAGGGATCAAAGACAGGAGAAAAAAAGAAAGGAGAGAAGCAGGGAACAAGTAAGGAATACATAATGAGAAAATGATAGTGAGAGGAAGGAGGTAAGAAAAGATGGATGATCCTAAAAAAGGTAAATTTTAAATAAAATTGCAAATAGTCTTATGAGAGTTTCTATTTTTAAAAAGCTTTTGAAATTTATATCCACTGAAATTCACTTTTTGAATAATAATTCTATAAATTTTCACATGCAAACTCATTTGGATTCAGGCAGATGGTGAAGAAACTGCGGAGCCAAACAACGGCCTCCTTTTGGCTAATGAGATAGTCAATGTCCAGTTCCATATTTGTCACTGCTAGCTGTAACAAGTGATGTGACGCGCTTCCGGAGCCGTGAGACGTGTGCGTCCCATGTCACCGGAAGTAGTACTGTACGTGAATGCCACTGCATCCTGTGCTCCTCTCACGGACCACCAATGAAAGAGGTGCCCCTTCAGGAAGTGCGGCGGGGGCCGGATAAATGGCCTCAGGGGGCCCGCGGGCCATAGTTTGGGGACCCCTGAGTTATACAATAATTATAATAATTACAAAAGTACCCTTCACAATGTCTCCCTGAGCACTCTGCCCAGGGAGTTACCTGGAGGCCAACCTCTAGCTTTCTACCCAACAATAGGTGTAAAGATCTGTATAATCCAGGGCTATGTCCTTTGAAGAAAATGTCCTTGGTACATTTCTGCAACTGCATGGGAACAGCTTCCTGGTGCAAGAGGGCCTCCACAGGTGCTGCAGCCCCCCTACAAGGACTGTTATAATACTGTCCTTAAGCAGTGTGTCCATCCAGCAAGCAAGCCAGTGTCCTACTCTGGTCACAGTCCAAGAGTCCATTACACCACTCAATGATCAGTCCATGATAGACAACCAAGCTTTCTGTGCAAATTACCAAAGTAAAGGTCCATTACAGGCAATTATCCATATAGCTCTTTATTAATGGACCTCAGTGCCTTGCTATAAGTGCTCTGTCTGTTGCCAGAAGTGCTATTCAAACTCCTCAGCAAGCTCACAAGGCCTGGCAGGATCAAACACATTTAAGGCCTGTGTTGCTTTAACAGTTTTCTCAGCTGCTGCTGCTGTAAAAAACAACAACACCTATTACCTTCTAGTACCAACATCTGCTGCACATTAGCAGGGACCAGTGGGTTGCCAATATCACATGGGGCCTCCAGCCCCTTCCCCATCCTTGTTGGATGGGTCCCTCAGCCTTCCCCCGATTCAAACTGGGAAAAAAGGTCTTGGGGATCTTTCTCTTCCACAGCTGTCTCCAACAAGTAATCCTGCAACCACACAACCTGAATGCCAGCCATTTTCTTGGCAGCTGCCAGACCCACTTCCCCCACTTTTTCAGTGGCTAGAACTTCTGTTGCGGCTTATGCTGCTGCCAAAGCTCTAACAGAACTTTATTAGGCCTGCCGTCCGTCCAATTTCTCCCTATCTTCCCTGGCCACAATCAAATCTACCCACATCTGAGTTCTGGTAACCTTTACAGGCTCATTTCTTTTGCCAGTCAGGGAGTAGCACAGGCAGCAGCCCTCACAGCCTACAGTCCATCTCTGTTTCAGAGAGCATGATGCCATCCACCCCTATGTCTCACAACTGCAGCAGCACAGCAACCAACCTGCCAGGGACTCAGTGGATTTTTGCCTGAATTGTACCCACAACTCCATCAGCTCTATCTGAGCTGCTCCCACCAGCTCAGAGCCACTCCACTGGCACAGCTCCTTCTTCAGCAACCATCTTGACTCCTGCGGCTGCTGGCTCTCAGCCTGAAGCTGAGACTCAAGCTCTTGAACCCGCAGTTGTTTTTCCAACAAATGCTGGTGCCAACGTTCCATTTCCAGGGCAAATTGGAGCTCACAAACCTGTAATTTCTTCTCTAGAGATCACTCCAGTTCCAAGCACTGCTGTTATTCAGCCTGCATCTCACACTGCAGCTCTCAAACCCAGTTGGACTCTTTCTCCAGCGCTCACTCCAGTTCACATCATCGTCGGTGCTGTCTCCAGCTGACCCTGAAGCTTTCAACCTCACACAGCTTCTTGCACAGAGCTCTTGGTTTCTTCTTGCAGGATTGTAAAAATCACCTAGCCCATGGTCCCCAGCAGAAGAGCCACCAGGAACAGCCACTCTTCTATTCAACCCTTCAAGGGTGTTGGCAGCTCCATACCAATCTGATCTGAATCCTGCCCACTACGCCAGATGTAATGCCAGTGGCTGAGGCCAGGCAGGTCTGCAATGGATTTGGATAGATGGTAGAGAAACTACAAAGATGAAAAGCATTGGGCCATTACCATTTAATAGATTTTCACAATGGTGAACGAGCACACAGACAGGGGAAAACCACTTTGCAGGCAAACAAAAAGCAAAAATGACCCCTCACAGTGGCAGGCAGGCAATCTGCAATCTGCCTCCCACAATCTCCTCTGAGTACAAGCAGCAATAGCCTTACACAGGCTATGCACATGTGGCCCTTCCATGTGCTCATGCACTACTCAAGCAAAGTGCTTGCAGCTGATAAACTGGTAAGCAAGCCTAACACAGCTGTTTTCCCAACATCCCTGGATTGTACTGTCCCCCCACCTATAATTGGTAGCCTTGTTGGCACTTTGGAGTCAGGGGCTAGAGATGGCTTTTCAGTTAACTCCCTGGGCAACCAGCACCTGTTCGCCTCAGATGGAAGTATATTATTACTTGAGTGCTTAGGGAGATAGCATTATGAAAGGCATCTTTGTAATTTCTTAATGGCCTATAATGAGTTCTCTCACTTTGTTACACGTAAAACCAGCAGATCCTGGTATACAGGCCAATAAGGTTTGGTACACCAGCCCGGGGAAGCCTCTGGTACCAGCTACTGTTCTGTCTGCTGACAGAACTCTAGCCTGTATTCTGCCAGAATGGAAAGATTTGCCTCTCTTGGTGCCACTGCCAACTCTCTCATTTTGCCCATAGCTTGTGCTTTTGTAATTCTGTTGCTGTCGTCTATACTGTTTCTGTCTATGTAATGTATCTCACTCTTCACACAGGGACCATCACAGAAGATACCTGTTGTGTAGATTGTGAGGTGAACAACCACAAAAGGGTAGAATATGGGGAAAACAGTTGTGTTAGGTTTGCTTGCTGGTTTCCTGGCTACAAGCACTTTGGACAATTAGTGTGTGAGCACATGGCAAAAAGCCACCTGTGTGTCTCTATAAAAAGCTATGGATGCTTTCCCTCGGGGGTGTTTCTCCCAGATTGCTCTCCTACCACTGAGAGGTGCAGTTCCCTGATTCCCTCAGCCACCACCATGATGGGTGGTTTTCCCTTGCTCTCCACTGCGAAAAGAGGTTTTCCTTTGCCTGTCTCTGCGAGCCTCCAATAAATGGGTAATGGCCCAACACTTTCCAGCTCTGCAGTTCCTCTACCATCTACCCAAATTCAGTGCAAACCTGCCTGGCTTCAACCACTAGCATTACATCTATTCTGCTGGGTCTTGCCCTTGCTAATGCTCATGCTGTTCCTGCCTCAACCTGCCTCCTGCAGATGTTCTTTTTCCATGTCTTTTCCATTGTGGAGTCCTCTGTCTTGCTTGCAGTGGCCTTAAATCAGGCACTGGCTATCTGACGCCCTCTCCACTACCCAACACTTCTCACAAATGACATCATTAGCCAGATCAGCCTTGCCATTGGTTTCCAATGCTTGAGTCTCCATCTGCCTCTGCTATTCCTCCTGGCCCACATATCCTACTGCCACCCACAGGTCCTGACTCATTCATATTTCTTCCACCCAGATATGGCCCGACTGGCCTGCCCAGGAGCTTGGGGTGCATTTTCCACCCTTTTTGTGGCTCTTTCAACCATGGGATTGTACCTGCTGCTTATTTTCTTCTCCTATGGCCTAACTGGCAGAGTATTGCAAGGTTTGAGATTCAGTGATGATCACCAGAAGGCTTGTCAAAACTGTGCCACCCACGTCTCTGCTGTGCTCCTCTTCTATGTGCCCATGATCCCCCTGTAACTCATTGACCATCTTAGGGTGCCAGTCCCACAGTCTGTCCATACTCTTCTCTCCTATGTCCACTTCCTGCTTCCTTCATTGATAAATCCTACTTTCTACAGTGTGAAAATGAAGATTAGAAAGAGGATACTCAAGAGATTGCAGCCCAGAAAAGTAGGTTGTGCTCAGAGGTAAGGCTGTCTCTCCACATTTGGTGACTGAGCACTACCTGGTACAAAGGTTTCTAAGACTGAAAATTTAGTTCATTATGCATGAAATGGTCACTTGGGTACACATAAGCACATGTAAATGGATGGATGTGCCTATTCCTAAATGTGTGCCTGTGTACATTGATGAAACTTTATGAACCCCAGAGAATGGCAGTGGCCTACCCACTGTTACACTACATATCAATGGCATGGAACGTGCCAGAATCTAGGTCTGTTACAATCATCTAAGTACTACTGTTGTTGTTTTGTTTTTGGTCATTTCTATACTATGTATATATCCTGATAACTGAGGAAATTAGAAGAGTCAACCAGTTACACTGAAAATAAAAAAGATAGAACTATTCTACTCAACTGGATGGAAGACCTTCAATTAATGTCAGGCCTTCATAAAAAGTAGAGATTCTGACATATGCATAGGATTGAATGAAAGAGGAGAGCATAAGTAAGTATCTCATTTAGGCTCTTCACAACAAGAGATGTGCTATATAACTCTGATCAGACCAGGAACAAGTGAAGGGAAAGTAAACTTTTTTCACCCTTTATTTAGTTCAAAATGTTAGTATAATTCTTGAATGTATATGCATAATTATGACTAAAATTTCAAATAAGTCATAAAAACAGAAAAGGTAAATATTGTTTTAAATTATGTTATCCAAATATAACCATAATTACCTTTTTAGTGAACACTAATAAATGTAAAGTTTTATATAAATGGAATCTTACACGTAGTAGATGAAATTGCTGGTCTTAACTCCTATTTATCCACATCGACATCATAGAGATCAGAATGGGAAAATTGTACTCACCTTCACTTTTACTTTGAGCTCTGGTCAACATAGTCCATATGACTAGCTTTGGTCAATAGGATGTGATAAGAGCAGGGGCCTACATGCAAGTTTGCAACAGAGTTTCTTCCTCTACCATGAGTAATGTTTAGCTCCGGTAGGTACTGTTCCTTCTGCCTGGTCCCCAGAATAAGACATATGGTGTAGCTCTAAGCCAAACCTATACATCAGAACCAGTCCTAGCTGACTAGAGACCTGAAGCAAAACCATCAAGTCAAAACAGCCTAGACTGAAAAGACTCTGCCAACCTGATGCTCAGCAAGCATTACAATATATTCTGTAGTTATAAAAAACTAAGATTTGTGGTTATATTGAGCAAAAAAGAACTAACACCATAATTGCAGTTTTATTCTATAAATGTGGTTAATTTCTTGATTTATTTTTTGTGGTTCTTACAATTGTTAATGTACATATATAAGGAGCTTGCTTTATTTGTAGCACAAAAATTGAATAACATTCTACATTTCTTTCCGTATCTTTTTTTCCCTTACAGTAGAAATCCCTCAAACAAGTGTAGTTCTATTCAAGGCATAGATAGGTTGCAATTAACTCAACTATTTCCTCGTAATGGATATTGGAGTTCTGTTCTGTATCATGCCACTCTAAACATTGCTGTATAAACATTCCTATGCAACCAGCCTTGTCAGTTATGCTTTCATTTCTGTAAGACTGCTCTCCAGATCATCACTGCTGGTTCAAAGGGTTGTACAGTTTTTATTTCTATATATACTGGTAGATCCTTTTCCCCAAAGACCATATCAATTTTTATTTCTACCCTTTCTACCCTATGTTAGAGTGTGCCTTTTTCTTGTATTCACCAGAATTCAGTTACCATTATTCTTAACTTTCCATAAATTTTATTAATAAGAATTATCACACTTACCTTTATGTTGAATTTCCCCCATAATAAGAATGAGTGTCTTTCACATGTCTATTGATTACTTTGTTATCTTTATGAATAGACACTTCAAATAACATTCATCCATTTTTCTATTGTGTTGTTTATATTTTAAATATAAATTTGCAGGAGATCTTAGTTTCATGACATTACTAGTATAATATTTGTCTTTGGCCTTGTTTAGGCAACTCAATTGCAAACAAATATAGTCTTATATGATCAAACCCACTTTTATTTGCCTTTATAATTTTATTGTTTTATATTTTACTTTAAAGAAATGTATTTTGACTCTTTTGTTTTATATACAGTCTCTTATGCTTTATTTTAAACTTGTAATAGTTTTAATTTTAAGTTTTTCTATGTAAGAAGTCAAAAACATATTAATCAAAGTCAATGTGTACTAGAGGCAAAATCATCTATTAAATTCTCTCGCTGAAATAAAATACTATCTATGAATGTCATTGTTTAAAATATATATATATGCATGTGTCTGTGTATGTTGCTTTACAGATCTTTTAATGGCTTTGTCACATATATAATTATATATCAATGATCTATTAGAGTAGCCTCATAATATAATTTTGTTAATATGTGGTATAGGGATCCCTCTCTCAAAAATAAATAAATAAATAAATTCTAAGAGAAACTATATTTTTAATAGATTAAATGTATGACAATCAACATTTGACAAGTTTTTACATTCAATAATAAATGATAAATATTTTTCTTAGTAATATCTTACATTTTAATGAAATTATTAGTTTTAATTAAATTTTTTTCAATGTACTTTTAAAGTATATGATTTTGCTGCTATTATAAAAAAAAAATTCCTTGCCTGGCCTGTGGTGGCACAGTGGATAAAGCGTCGACCTGGAATGCTGAGGTTGCTGGTTTGAAACCCTAGGCTTGCCTAGTCAAGGCACATATGAAAGTTCATGCTTCCTGTTTCTCCTCTCTCTCTCTCTCTCTCCTCTCTAAAATAAATAAACTCTTTTAAAAATGTCTTCATTTCTATTTCCCTATACATATTACTAGGTAGAGAAAAATATCTTTTATCTTGATTTGATATGTAATTTGCCAATTATTAACCTTTGGATTTTATTTGTATAAAGCATATATAAGTAAAAATAGATGATTAGTAACTTTTCTCCAATAATAATGTACATTATTTCAAATTATTTTGTTGAATTCATTAGCTCTTTAACACATTATAAAAAATTAAGAGTGAAAGTGAACATTCAAACCTCATTTTTCATTAGACTGATGGTTGTCTTCTAGATCTTTGAGTAAATTTTATACCATTTAAATAGTTCATTTATATTTAATTTTAATTTCTTTTTAAGTGAGAGGAAGGGAGACAGGAAGTCTCCCACATGTGCCCAGACTGGGATCCACCTGGCAAGCACTCTAGTTGCTCTGCCTATTTTGGGCCATTGCTCCACAACAAAGCCATTTTTTAGTGCCTGAGGCAGAGGTTTCACAGAGTCATCCTCAGTATCCAGAGCCAACTTGCCAATCAAGACTTGGCTGCAGCTGCAAAAGGGGAAGAGAGAGAGAAAAAGAAAAGGGGGTGAAGGAGGGGTGGAGAAGCAGATAGCCACTTCACCAGTGTGCCCTGACTGGGAATTGAACCCTGGACATCCACATGCCAGGCCGATGCTCTACCACTGAGCCAAGTGCCCAGGGCCTCATTTTAATTTTTTAATAAATGTACTAAATGAATCCTGTCAGATGCTTTTCAGCATCCAGAAATATAATCATAATTGCCTGGTTTAATGTTTTAAAATTTTTTCTGAAATTGAAATATTATTGTTCTCTTATGTTTATAAGAGAACCCATTTAAATAAAAAAGTAGCAAATTTTATTCACTTAGTCACAAAATAAGAACACACAATGATGGCCCTGGTCATTTGGCTCAGCGGTAGAGCATCCGCCTGGCATGTGGAGGTCCCAAGTTCAATTCCTGGCCAGGGCACACAGGAGAAGTGCTCATCTGCTTCTCCACCCTTCCTTCTCTCCTACCTGTCTATTTCTCTCTTCCCCTCCCCCAGCCTGGAGCAAAGTTGGCCCGGGCAACAAGGATGGTTTCATGGCCTCCTCCTCAGGCGCTAGAATGACTCTAATTGCAGTGGAGCAATGCTCCAGAGGGGCCGAGCATCGCTCCCTCGTGGGCATGCTGGGAGGATCCTGGTCGAGTGCATATGGAGTCTGTCTGCCTGCCTTCCTTGCCCCTCTTCTCACTTTGGAAAAATACAAAAAACAAAAACAAAAAAAAAACCCCACACACAATGATATGTTAGTATCATTGTGTGTATCAATGATATGTATTCCAAGAACACAGAAATAGTTATCTACTCATGTTATATAAAGCTTTTTGCAAGGTATATTGTATATAATCCTATTTCACAAATGAGAAGCTGATAATTTAAGAATTACCCAAATCTATAAAATTAGAGATTGAAAATTTATTTTCAGATTTGTCTTAATTCAAAATAAAATTTTTTTTAATTTTTGAACAGAGGAACAGCCTGATCTTGAGACAATATTTTCTGTCAGCAATGAGGTCTCTGAGAAACCATTTTCCCAAAGTCTACCCTTCCTTCCTCCCTGATACATTCACCTCCAGCTTCCCATGTATCTACTGAGAGTAGCAGGATTTGAACAGAGTTTGCAGTCCCTCAGGACAGCATTTGAATTATCAGTCCTCTACTTTCTGTGTTATTTGGCATCAGTTCCCATATTTGTAAAATAGGTATAATGAAGATTATATGAATCAAATGCCGTATCATGGTGTCTGAATATAAGAGGTGTTTGATAAATTGATTTGGAATTAATAATGAAATTAAAATAATTACATTTAAACTTTTTTATTTTTTAAGACTTTACTCATTTTAGAGAGAAGAGAGATAGAGGGAGTGGGGAAGAGCAGGAAGTATCAAGTCCCATTTGTGCCTTGACCAGGCAAGCCCAGGGCCTCAAACTGGCGACCTCAGCTTTCCAGGTCGATGCTTTATGCACTGTGCCACCACAGGTCAGGCCATTTAAACTTTTATGCATATTAAATTTGAATTAAAACTTTACAACAGTAAGTTTCTTTAAGCTTCTACCACCTTATTTTATAGACAGAAAATTGCAACTTGGGACCTGATAAGCATTTTTGAATGGACTTTAGTGAATCAGCAGTAGATAAACTAAACTACTGGCTGCCTCTATATGTTTATTACTTCACTAAGTGTGGAGAGCAAAAACCTCTCTTTCACAGCAGAGCCTCAACAGCTGTCTCTTGGTTCTCACTCTCTCCTGGTCCCTGAACACATCCACATCAACCTTGTCAAAGCCCACAAGGGAACTAGTAGAAACATTTCTATAGGTAAATAAAATATAAGAGTAACACATGGAATTTGAATAAAACAGCACATCTGGCAAAGTTCCCATTGCTAAAGGAAACCTTCCAGACTGTGTGTGTGTGTGTGTGTGAGAGAGAGAGAGAGAGAGAGAGAGAGAGAGAGTTAAGAAATTCATAACAGGAATCAATCATAAGTTCAAGTACTTAGAGGACCTCCATGATAATAGAAATGAGTGGCCCTGGCTGGGTGGCTCATTGGATAAAGCATTGTTCCAATCCCAGTAAGGACACACACAAGTGGAACAATGAATTGATGCTTCTCTCTTTCTCTCCGCACCTTCCCCCACCACACAACCCAACCCCCTCAAATCAATGGGAAATATATATATATATAAAGTTTAGAAGTTGCTGATTCCATCCCAAGTCAGGGCACATACAGAAACACATAAATGTTCCTATATTTCTCTGTCTTTTTGTCTCTCTCTTTCTCTCTCTAACATCAATAAATAAAAATTTAGCTATTTTATGATATTTCTGTATCTTCCTACTACTAAGATATTTTACAAATCCATGTTTTTATATGAAATTATCAAAACACCATATTGTCCAGACAAACCTGGCTGTCTAAAGACTATATTTGGATTTTGTACCTCATAAAACTAACTTATTAGACCATGCAGTGGAAGACATTATTTTTACATATCAAAGTACGTGTGAAATATATCATAATACACAATATATATATAAAGTAATTTTTTTCAAAACTACATGGCCAGGAAATGGCAAAGCTGTTTCCTGGCTGTGTTCTTAGCTTGTCTGCTTACCTCTTCCCTGGCAAGAAAGACTAAATTATCACAGCAGGTAGTTTTAAGGGCATGTAATCCCTGATGGGGCTTTTTCACTCTTTATTCCATGGGCTGGGTTCTCAATCCTCGGTTTGGAGCTACCTTATATAAATATTTTACTGTTTAGCAGTAATCTTGGATTCTGATCTCCTAAATAAGTATGACATCATCCTAGTGGTTCCTAAAGGTTCTTTACTGACCCTTTCTCATCAGTAGGTCCTTGGAACACTTTAGTCTGGTTCCATTTAAATGCCAGGAGGTTACAGGTGGGACCAGGACTTTCAAGTATTCACGTTGTTTGGATGTGTTCTTGGCCACAGAGCTGCAGATTCCATGTTGTGACTTGACAGCTATTACTTAATAGTATTATGGGCTACCCTAAATTCAGAGGTAAGAAGCCTTGTCTCACAAAGACCCCTGAAGCTCCCTGTCAATGTTAACTTCTTGGCAAGAGATGGAGAGAGTGGGGAATTGAGCCTAGATGATGACTTCCCCAAATCATCCCTAATCTCCAGCTCAGCAAAACCTGGGGAATTTTCATGATATGCTGAATACCCTTCGGTACTATGATCCAGTTTTCCCCTTTTACAGAAACTTACAGAATTATTTTCTGTTCTCTAATATTTAGTACACTGGGATGCCAGCCATTTTACCAGATGTGTTACCCCCTTTTTTTATTATTTTTTCCTCAAACTAATATACATGTACTAAACATACACTGTGGACAAGTTACTTTATTGTGAAGAGACTTTTAAAGTTGAAGTGGAAGATCACAATGTCGTCAGTGAGAGTAACATACGTATGATGTTAGAGATACTTATTCACTGTGTCCTAAAGACACAGCTCCTTACTTTTACTCTAAATACAGGAGGTCCTCAGATTATGACAGTCTTGACATACAATCTTTCGAGTTTACTATACTCACTCTCATAAAAACTTTAAAAAATTGAGACCTGAGTGTTTTGGCTTACACCATTAGTATCGTACTTACGAACTACATGGGCGAGCTAGTTTGATTGCTGAAAAATATGCAGTAACGCGACATATGAGTGAGGGAGTTGACATCCCGCAGTACGCTTACCTACACCACTTTTGACTGTTAAAAGCACAAGCGTTCCGGTTCCGTTTGTGTTAGGCTAAGGTGTGTTTCAACTTACAGTAAAATTTGGGTTACGTCACTGTCTTAGGAACTGTGTCATAGCCTGAGGACCCCCTGTACTGCCAAATGCCAATACCCACCTATAATTTCCTTCTACAAGTTCCCCAAAATTTGACTTCAACAAAAGACACACTTTGTAGGTTCTCATTTCACATTGCCCCAGGGAAGCATTTTTCAAACATTAATGTATAACCAATTATCTGTGATCTTGCTAAAAATGTAGCTTTGGACTGAATAGGCTGGCTGGACATGAGCTTCTATAATTCTAATTACATTCCAGGTGCTGCTGATGATGACCAATGTACCACACTTTGAGTACCAAGAAAGAAAACATACATAGACAAACGTAGACACAATGTAAAAAGGTTTAGTGAAAATTACAATGAGGAATCAAATAATCGGAGGTAAATAAAATGATGCTAAATGATTCCAGAACCTTGCAGAATTCTCCCTGTCACAGTTCAGGGTGCTCTTCCTTGCTCCTTCTTAGACACTTCTTTGGATTCTCATTCTATACTCTTAGACCTGAGATAGATGTCACCAATTCTACAAACAACAACAGGATTCCAATATACTTTATGAAATGTAGACCTCTTCTTCCTTAAAAGCAGAAAAGCTGTGGCGAATTAGATTCCCAATAGGACTTGATTGACAAAACAGCATGGTATTGGCAGAAAAATAGACACTCAGACCAATGGAACAGAATAGAAAGTCCAGAAATAAAACCACATATATATAGTCAAATAATTTTTGATAAAGGGGCCAACAACACACAATGGAGAAAAGAAAGCCTCTTCAACAAATGGTGCTGGGAAAACTGGAAAGCCACATGCAAAAGAATGAAACTGGACTACAGTCTCTCCCCCTGTACAAAAATTAACTCAAAATGGATCAAAGATCTAAACATAAGACCTGAAACAATTAAGTACATAGAAGAAGACATAGGTACTCAACTCAGGGACCTGGGTTTTAAAGAGCATTTTATGAATTTGACTCCAATGGCAAGAGAAGTGAAGGCAAAAATTAATGAATGGGACTACATCAGACTAAGAAGTTTTTGCTCAGCAAGAGAAACTGATAACAAAATAAACAGAAAGCCAACTAAATGGGAAATGATTTTTTCAAACGACAGCTCAGATAAGGGCCTAATATCCAAAATATACAAAGAACTCATAAAACTCAACAACAAACAAACAAACAATCCAATAAAAAAATGGGAAGAGGATATGAATAGACACTTCTCCCAGGAAGAAATACAAATGGCCAACAGATATATGAAAAGGTGCTCATCTTCTTTAGCTATTAGAGAAATGCAAATCAAAACGGCAATGAGATACCACCTCACACCTGTTCGATTAGCTGTTATTAGCAAGTCAGGTAACAGCAAATGTTGGAGAGGCTGTGGAGAAAAAGGAACCCTCATACACTGTTGGTGGGAATGTAAAGTAGTACAACCATTATGGAAGAAAGTATGGTGGTTCCTCAAAAAACTGAAAATAGAACTACCTTATGACCCAGCAATCCCTCTACTGGGTATATATCCCAAAAACTCAGAAACATTGATACGTAAAGACACATGCAGCCCCATGTTTATTGCAGCATTGTTCACAGTGGCCAGGACATGGAAACAACCAAAAAGCCCATCAATAGATGACTGGATAAAGAAGATGTGGCACATATACACTATGGAATACTACTCAGCCATAAGAAATGATGACATCGGAACATTTACAGCAAAATGGTGGGATCTTGATAACATGATACGAAGCGAAATAAGTAAATCAGAAAAAAACAGGAACTGTATTATTCCATACGTAGGTGGGACATAATAGTGAAACTAAGAGACATTTATAAGAGTGTGGTGGTTACGGGGGGGAGGGGGGAATGGGAGAGGGATCGGGGGTGGGGAGGGGCACAAAGAAAACTAGATAGAAGGTGACAGAGGACAATCTGACTTTGGGTGGTGGGTATGCAACATAATTGAACGACAAGATAACCTGGACTTGTTATCTTTGAATATATGTATCCTGATTTATTGATGTCACCCCATTAAAAAAATAAAATTATATAATAAAAAAAAAAAAAAAAAATAGGACTTGATTGATTACTTAACTAATTAATTAATGCAACTTAGGACAATGAAGTCAATGGAAACATCTTTTATTGAAAGATATGCTGGCCTGCTCCTAAGACCATTTCCTGGAATGAAAATAAAACTTACATTTTTGCCTCATCATGTAGACTTCAGATTCATTTTTTTCTAGGACCTTCACTCTAATCTGCTTAGTTTTTACACAATACACAATGGAATTCATCAAGGATGGTATGAGCAGGAATGCATCAGTTATAAGAATCATAGACAAAGGAGACTTATGATTGACAAAGCAATGCATGGTAGCCAAGGTGATGAGGGGCACGTAGAAGATGAGCACAGCACCGATGTGAGACAAGTAGGTGTTAAGAGTTTTAAGCCGTTGCCTGTGTAATGCAGTACCCATCATGGTCTTCAGGATGGACACATAGGAAACAGCAATGAACACAGTCTGACATCATACAGAGGACAACAAACAGACCATAGTAAAAATTAACCCTATTGTCAGAGCAGTCCAGTGTCATGACGTCCTGGGGAGGCAGTAGGGGTGTGATAACAGGTGTTTATTACAGTATCTGAGTCTCTTTAAAGTAAAAGGAAGGGGAAGAAGTAAGAGAATGCTTTTAATAACAAATGCCAGCCCAATTTGCAAAACTCTAGAGCGGGAAGGATAAAGCTATATCTCAGGGGGTTGTGAATGGCTACAAAGTGATCAAAAGACATGATCAGGAGCACTGAAGACTCCATGTCTGTGAATCCACTTATGAAAAATTCTTGGGTAAAGCAGGCATCAGCAGAAATCCTCATGGCATTGAACAAGATTTTCAGCATGGTGGCAAGCGAGGAGAAAGACCCAGGTCAGATAAGGTCAGATCAAATAGGGGAGAAAGTAGTACATGAGCTCCTACAGGGAAGACTCTGTCCTGATGACAAACAGGATGGTGCAATTGCCCAGGGCAGCCAAGAGGTATATGAGGCAGATAAGATGAAGATCCAAGTGCGTACATGCTCAAGGCCAAAATCAATAGGAATCCCAATAGGATCCCAATCAATAGGAATGTGAGGTTTCAACTTCTGCAATATTGAAAGTAAACATCATGAATAAGTCTCTTGCTTATATGCTCCTGATAGATAACAACAAACAGAAATTCTCTTAGTTATATGTATTAATCACAACTAAGCTCAGTTGTCAGTTAAATTAAATATAGTTCATCCTTAGGTGTCAAGAAATAATGAAACTTAAGTTTTTCTATATATTATATATAAAAAACGATGGTGTAGATTTAAGTAGATTTTTATGATATTCATTTAAGGTCTTTATACTCTATAAGTCTAACTGTATTCCATGATATACTTCCAAACAACTCTGTAACTTGGAAGTAACAAGGTGCTTTAATAATCTTTTTAAAAATCCACCCATTTTTGAGATTTATTCATCAAGTAACTAAGTTGGAAAATATCACAACCTGGAAAAGCTCTAACTTTATTGATGTGGTCAATGATCATGTACTCATACAAACTACAAAGACTATAATAGCAGGAGTGAAAAGAGGCCCACATCTGATGCTATTGTTCATGATGCATGTGTGTGAAAACATAAAATTAATCTACCACAGAGATTGGCAAACTAAGATGCAGAGCCAAATTCAGCCCAAGGCCTGTTTTTGGACAACCAATGGGGTTTTAAAAATATCTTTATAAGATTGTATTTTAAAGAGGAAAAACATATCTGGCAGAGACAGATTGTGGCCTAAAGAAATATAAAATTTCTAGCCATTTACAGAAAAAGTTTTATGATCCCTGGACTAAAAAATATGTATACAACTGTGCATACACAAACACACACACACACACACAAATAACATCATGAGTATTGTGAAAATGGAGTAGAGGTAAAACAGAACTTCAAAATTAAGAGTAATGTTTTAATTTTTTACTAACAAAAAGAAATAGTACATAGAGCAAATAAATAAATGTTCAAATTTTCCCATCAGAATCATGAAGACAGGTGTTACTCTCTGTATATTTTTCTATACTTTCAATTATTTCCCTTCTTAATTGTCTTACACAGCATCACCCTCAGAATCATAAACCCTTAAACCTCAGTGAGATGTCCAGTACCAAATACCATTTGCCATAACTTGACAGAAACCCAAAGCAGAGCAGTATAGGTGGGTGTAGCACTTCCAGGAGCAGAGGAGGAAGGACTTCTCTAACACCAGCTATCATGGACCTAAGCCAGCAATTTTCAACCAGTATGTCTCAAGAATTTTTAAAACATATAGTACCTGAGTATTTAACCAGGGGTACTGACCTTTATTCCCTTAGATTGTCATATAAAAAAAATGATAACAGCCAACACAATAATAGTTGTCCCATGTGAATGAATCAAAAATTAAATGTATTTTTTGTCATATCAGCAAAAAAAAATCATATAATTTTTAGAGTGCTACAGAATTTTAGTACCTAATTTATGTGTGCCATGAGATAAAAATAGTTAAAAATTGCTTACTTAAGTGATGAGCTACAAGCTTAAAGACCACAGAAAGTGGTGAGGAGGCATAACCCAGGTACAAGTATTTGTCCTTTCACAAGGAGTTTACAAGCAGTTCTTCGCAAGAGTAGAAAAGGGAAAGCTTACATCCAGATAGAAGAAATTACAGGACAAAGGGTGAAAGTAGGAAGTGGTGAAGAAGCAGAGATGACTTACTAGCTTTTCTCCCTGCTGCCCAAATTTTAAATGGCCTTTGCCTCAAGCTGACTCAAGGTAGAGGCTCTGAAAGAAGTGTAGTGGTATGTATGGGGGCATCACTGGAGAAAAGAAAATGGTAAGACTGGATGAGGACAACATGCTTTCTACTCACAGCACTGACTGATTATTTTGTCTCATCCTTCAATCATGGTTAATGTTCCCCTGGCTTGTAGCACACATCACAGTTGTCATTTGCAGGTGCTTAGAGCACTCACACCATTTCCAGGTGATTGCTACTGGCCCTTCTCAGAGTGGCCACAGCCCTTGCCCCTCTTTCCCTATTCTCGGATTCCTTTCCCACTGCTGTTGGCTTCTCCATCTTGCATGTTAGATTGGTGACCAACTCAGGTTTTCGTTGGTATTTAGATTTGATTCTGCTCACTCTCTTGGTGTCAGTATCACTGACACCTCTCAAGTAATACTCCTTTTAACAGCTCTAGACCAGAAAACCAATAGTCATGCAGCTCACAGTGTGTCCTTGTTAGAGAGAGTGGGATTCAGACAGAGGGAGGAAAGTGATAACACAATGTTTGTTATTGTTCAATGAGTTCCCTCAAAATAGGTTATTTCTAAGATTTCCTTTCTGAGGACTTTCTTGACAAGCTTCTACTTAACTCAGCTAGTTAAATAGACTTACTCTTTACAATATTGTTTACAACAATATAAGACTATCACATTCTTTATGGGCATTTTACCCACAGATATGTTTTATTTGGTCATCACAACATCGAAACTTATTATTAATGTGAATGGATTTAGGTCATAGCTCTCAAATTTATCATAGACTCTTCCTTTCTCCAATGTTTTATATCCAGTCTCTTTACATTTGCTGGCCACCAAAAGCATTTAATCTCATAGAACAGAAAGGAGAGCCCAGGGTCACAAGCATTGCTGGTATCTGAGATACTCAAGTTCAGAGGAGAATATCAATGTTTATTCAGCCCTCAATTTTAAATAACAGAAATAAATAGAAGTAGTAATTCTGGTGAAATGTTGCAGGAGTACTTATGATTTTCAGACAGAGAAGAAAAATTAAGATCTAGCAAAACACCTTAGGTCTAAAATAAAATAAGAGCAGATAAGTGAATCAATGTTGATAAGCCAACATCAATGTCTCTGTTTTCAGGTTAATACAAGAAGGGATGTGTTTGAAGTGAGAGCTACTACAAACAATTAGTTTAGGCAGAATATTGGAGAAAAGAGGCCTATAGACTTTAATTTTGATTTTTCACATTCCGATAAAATAAATATACAATATAATCTATCACTGATAGTAGTCAACCAAACATATCATCATGTTCCTTTTTTTGGTTAGAGTGTGAGAATATAGAGGCAAGATGATTAATGAAATACTAGACAATTTTTATTTTAACTTTTAATGTTCAACGAACAGCAATAGTAACTGTTCTGAGTATTTCAGAAGGTATTTTAGATTTACAATGAATACGACCCTGAATGTAATAAAGGACAAAATAACCACCTATATAGTATTCAAAGTTGAATTAGAGTGATATGTTTTAGGATTTACTCTTTAATGTGGATATTTTGAAATCATGTAAAAATTCAATTAACTGAAATGCATTTTTTTATTAATTAAACAAGCACAACTAGCTTATTAATCTGAAATTTTAGAATTATATGCAGTATCTGAATGAATATTTTATTGAAATCTCATATTACTTGCAAATATGAATAGCTGTTTATATACATTATCTCACTTTATCTTGAAAATGAAATCATAATAAGATCATGTGCCATGGAGATATAGACTTGAAACCTGTGTGATTTTATGGACCAATGTTACCCCATTAAAATTAATTTATAAATAAAAATAATGGTTAATATGGACTTACAAGAAGAAAACTAAGAAAGTATCAAATAACCACCAGACCTGTGACAGTGCAGCAGATTAGGCATTGACCTGGGACACTGAGGTCACCGGTTTGAAACCATGGGTTTGCCCAGTCAATGCACACACCAGAAGCAACTACTTTAAGTTGATGCTTACCACTCTTCCTCCCATTTCTCTCTCTCTCTCTCTCTCTCTCTCTCTCTCTCTCTTTTTCCTCTAAAATCAATAAATAAATCGATAAAAAAATTTAAAAAAAAATCTCATATAACCATTAATAGAATTGTTTGGACTATTGGAAGCATTTCTAGACATTTTGAAGACAATTACCCCATTCTATCAAAGCACTCATTCATAAATGGCTTTATCTCTACTCTGAGAGAATTAATGATTAGATTTGGCGCTGCTTCCTAATCATGATCTTGACAATAACCTTTCTAATCTGTTTAGTCTTCACACTATAGACAATAGGGTTGAGCACAGGAGGGATGAGCAGGAAGACATTGGCCATGATGGTGTGGACAAATGGAGGTGCTGAATGGCTGTAGCGATGAACAAGAGACAAGCTGATGAAAGGGATGTAGAAGATGGCAACAGCACTGATGTGAGATGTGCAGGTGTTGAAGGCTTTCTGTCGCCCCTCTGAGGAAGCAAAGTTGAGGACAGATCGAATGATCAAAACATAGGAGAGCAAGATGCAAGGGCAGTCAAATCCTGTCGTAGAGAAAAGCGCAAACATACCAAGGATACTGTTGATTCTATTGTCTGTGCATGAGAGCTGAATGAGATCAACATGGTAGCAGAAGGAATGTGAAAGGACCATAGAACTGCAGAAGGACAACCTCTTGACAAAAAGTACAACAGGCAACATGACAGCGACATTTCTTACCAACATGCTCACCCCAATCTGGGCAATCCTGGCATTGGTGAGGATGGTGGTGTATCTCAGTGGGAGACAGATGGCCACAAAACGATCAAAGGCCATGGCCAGCAGAACACCAGACTCCATGAGAGTAAGTGCATGGAGAAAGAACATCTGGGCAATGCAGGCATTTAACTTGATCTCTCGAGTTTCAAACCAGAAGACACCAAGGGTAGTGGAAAGTGTGCAAAGAGACAAGCTCAGGTCTGTGGCTGACAGCATAGAGAGGAAATAATACATGGTCTCATGGAGGCTCTGTTCACGGAGGACCACAAACAGGATCATGCTGTTCCCAGACAGAGCAATGACATACAGGAGACAAAAAGGGATGGAGAGCCAGGCCTGGGCTCCTCTCAAGCCTGGAATACCCGTCAGGAGGAAGGTCAGAGTCTGAGCATTGGTATTGTTGAGGACCAACATAATGAAGGACTGAGAAGGCAGGGATGTTTAAATAGTTGAACATGACATATATTGAATATTATATAGAGATAACACATATATATATAGCTGATCACTTTGAACATCTTTGTGATATTCTGAGACTCACTAAGTTACTTTTGCTGATAGTAAACTTCTTTCCTAAGTTCTTACTATTTCTCACTTGTTGTGAAGAGAGAATTTGATAAAGTATACCACATGCAATTTTCTTAAGTCTGTAATTCTCTCTGGTGGAAACAAACATCACAATTAAATCAACAGTGATAATAAAAAGCCCCAACAGATTGCTTAAAATATACTATGAAAAATCTGATTTCGAGTATTTTAAAAAAATAAATTATTAATCCTGAAATAAAGCACCAAAAAATCAAATCACATTGAAATGTAGATATTATTATGTTTTCCAGTCATATGTCCAGAAGAATATCAAAGACATCCTAAGATACACATGTCTATATATGTGATAACAGTGTAGTCTAAAGAACAACCCCAACAAAAATTAGTATAGCTCTCATTTATTGTGATTTCCCTGTTATTGACATTTATATGTATTATATAATTTTATCCATACACCAACTCTAAGAATAGTATATGAATCTATCTGCATATGAGAAAACTAAGATTTAATAATTAAATAATCTCCCAATGTTAGCTCTATAAAGTACTGCCTAACTGTTGAGAGAAACTGCGTATATAATATAATGGAGAAAAGAAAGAAAAAAAAAGAAAAAAGAAGGAAGAGAGGGAGGAAGAAAGATAAAAAGATTGAAAGAGAGACGAGAGGAAGGGAGGGAAGGAAAAAGTGGGGCAGAAAGACAACCTTGCCATTATTTTAGCACAGTACAATAAGCATTGCAGTTTATAAAATAGCAGCACTGGCTACTGCTGAAACACAAAGAACCCTAACGGTGAGCATTTCTTGAACACATACTATGTGCCAGATGCAATCATCTTTATATCTATAATCTTATTCAATAATTATAACATCCAATGAAGTTAAAAAATGTGTTATCCCTAATATACATGCAGTGAAATTGATAAAGTAACTAAGAGTTTACTCCAAATTATGCAGTTAAGCAGTAGAAGCGCTGGAGTTGAAACCTGAATATATGACCTCAATACCTTTATTCAATAAGGGTGAGAACTGCATAACAGTAATTTCTACACCATTCTGATGAATATCCCTAACAGACATTTTTCAGATGTGTGCTTTCAGAGGCAGATTGTGTTTAATGTAGCATCTGTGGAGTAGAATACTGAATTTCAGATGTTAATTTCATATGGAGTGTGCAAATATGAAGAAATTCTTTAGCCTTTTCAGGAATGAAATCTCACTGATGGTTTCTGTGCTAAGGGCTCAGGAAATCAGGCTACACCCAACTATGGAAAGCAACACTAAAACAGAACTTCCAAATTCTGTTGACTCATTTGAGTGACTCATTTATCCAACAATTACATAATTATGACACTGATGACACTTTCTTTATTAAAATTTTCTCTCCTCTAGTATTATATGACACTAGTCTCTGTTATTTTTCTTCTACTATACATCAAATTCTTTTTCTCGTTTGATTTTGTCCCCAAGTACCTTAAATATAAATCTTTTAAGGATCTACCCTTTGCCCATTCTCAAGACATTTAAATAATTATCTTGCCAATTTTCACACTTTCACTTATTTAATGACAATATTCAAAAAGATATCTGAAAGCCACCTTTGGTTTCTAGATTCCTGAAGACAGAAATTACCATACTTCTGGATATTGCTATATGAATGTCTTGTGGATAAATCAAATTCAGTGTGTTCAAACCAAATTAATCATGTTCCCTTATAATTATTCTTACTTCTATATATATTCTATATAAAGTTTATAATTTTCACAAAAATTAACCAGTTGTCTAAGTCAAATCTCCCACTCTTTTTTTTTTATATTTCTAATGGTCACCACTCTCAAGCAATTACCAAGTCTTTTGTATTCGGTTTCAAATATCTCTATTTCTTATTTCCCCTCTTCTTCTCTATGCCAGAAAAATATAAATGAGAATAACAATCTTTTAAGCTAAATGAAAATGATAAAACTATATCTCAGAACTTGTGGTGCAAAAAACATTTGAGTGAAATGTATAGCTTGAAGAATAGACATTTATTAAAAGACAAGGATGTGAAATATTATTTTTTAAGTTTTCAATATAAGATGCTATTAATATTTAAATAAATGTCAAGAGACAACAAAAATAAAAAGCACAAGTAAATGAGTTAATAATAAAACCAAAGTTGATTATTTAGAAAGAAAATATAAGAACTTTCTCAAGAGTAGTCAAAAAAAACTTTAGAAAAGTGATTAATAGCATAATAAATTAAAAAGAAAAGTAGATGGGTAAATGTTAACTATAATAAAATAGCTACATAACTATAACACTATATTTGGCAAGAGCTATAAAATAAATAATTTTATAGGAAAATCTCAATGACAGAACTAACCCAAGAAATAAATTCAGCAGAGAAAAAAAATGACAATGACAGGAAAAACTCCACCAACAACCAAACTTGAAGAATAAAAACTTAGAGTATTTCTATCTTTTACAAATCATACTGTAGCAGAAAAGATGGAATTGCTATCCATCCTCCCCAAGGACAATATTTGAAGACTTTTTTTATTATTAAGTGAGAGGCAGGGAGGCAGAAAGACAGACTCCCACATGCACCCTGACTGTGATCCACCCAGCAAGCCCCCTACTGGGGCAATGCTTTACCAGCCTGAGGCTGATGCTCTGTTGCTCAGCAATCAAGCTATTTTAGTGCCTGAGATGAGGCCATGGTGCTGTCCTTAGCACCCGGGGCCAACTTGCTCAAAGCATTCGAGCCATGGCTCTGAGAAGAGAGGAGAGAGATAGAGAGAAAGAAAGGGGAGGAGAAGAGGTGGAGAAGCAGATAGTCGCTTCTATTGTGTGCCCTGACTGGGAATCAAATCTGGGACTTTCACAAGCCAGGCCTAAGCTCTACTGCTGACTCAACTGGCCAAGGCCAATACTTGGAGACTTTAGGTTGTCATAACCCTGGATAAATGCTACTGGCATCTAGAGGGCAGATTCCAGGGATGCTTACATCATACAAGGCACAAAACAACAGAGAATTATTCAGACCAAGAGGTCAGTAGGGATGAGGTTTAAGAAATGCTATTTAGAGCATAAAAAAACATAAAAAAATGAGAAGCTATTCATCTAATTAGTTATGATGACATGCAAACATTAAACATTTTAGCAAGTCAGATCTAACTGTGCTCTTAAATAATATTGCACTTTGACATAGTAGACATTGTCTTATAAATGAAAAAATTCAGCTTAAATAATATATCAATGGTATAACTATGTTTCTAAATTAAAAATGTGTTTTATCTAGAGAGATAAGCAAAGCAGAAGATTCAACTGCAATTCATAATCAAATTCTTAATATTTAGAAAGAAAATTAGTTCCCAAATGAAAGGTAACTTCCAGAAATTTGAAGCAAATATGTTTAGTGGTGACCTATTGGAAGAATTTTTATAAAAATCACTGACAAGAGAAGAATACCTACTATTGTAACTATTATTCAACATTTCATGGGACAATATCAGGAAATGAAAAAAAAATCAATGAAGTAAAAGGGGATGATGATATTACTTTTGAAAGGAAACAATAATGTCTTTTTTTAGGTTTTAATTGATTTTTTTACCTGAAAAATCCAAAAAATAAATTTCAAACTTTTAAAACAGTCTACCAAAGTGACCAGATAAAAGATCAATATCACAAACTAATAGCTATTGCTGTTCACAAAAATTACCCACTAAAAAAACTTTATAAAAATAAAGATTTTTTAATAGCCACAGAACTATCAAATACATTGGTATAACAAAAGTTTGTGTTTTGCAGCAAAAGGTAAGGTCTATAAAAATTTACTGCTGAATTTAAAGTCCTTTATTTCTCTCCTGAGGGTAAAAATATTCAATAGTGAAAAATATGTGAATTCTTCCATTAATACATAAATTTAAAGCATTATCAGTCATTAACACAAAAGAGCTTTTAATGGATTAAAACAGATGGTTCTTAAAATGTATTAGGTACAATAAATAAGCAAATATTGGCAGTATAATATTGAAAACAATAGGTGATATCCTTTGATATATAAAAATGTAGTAAAGGCCATTGCAATTAACAAAATGTAATTGTCAAAGTTTTAAAAAGTATATCCCCAGGAAGTGTTTCCCCAAAAAAATGTATAAATGAGGATAAAGAATATGATGATAATGACATATCCATACAAAAAAGAATTGATATGTGAGGGATGATGCTTGGTCAATTGGCTAACAATTTACAAAAAAATATTTTTTTAAATCTGTATTTTTCACATTCCTTTAAGAATTTTAAAGTGAAACAAAACTCATATAATAATATCAAAATAAGAGAAAATGCATTTATGACTCTTTTAGGAAATCCCTTCTTAAATATGATAAAATTAAAACCATTAAGTAAAATATTGATACAGAACGCTTCATCAAACTTAAATACTTACTGATTGCAAAAGAGACTGTAAACAGAATCAGTAGTGTATGTAGCATGCCACTCTTGCAGTAGAAGGTCAAAACCAAACAATGCTGCTGCATTTGCTCTAAACTAGATCGTGTGTCTGTTTTTGTGTGATGTCAGTCTGGGGTTTGATGAATGGTGAGGGAGTTGGGAACAGAGAAAAATGACACTAAATAGAATTCTGTGTCTAAAGGTTTTGGTCATGAAGGACGTGGTGGACACTGGGATGTGTTATTCTGGTTCAGCAGATGAAGGCAGAAGTCCTCACTCCATCGCTGACAGGAGATAGGACCTTGTTAACCCATTCCTATCATCTGTAAACCTGGTACTTTAAAAATATCTCTGATCTACTTCCAGTTGTTTTTCAAATGGTCAGATGCAAAGATGTATTTGAAATCCTTCTCTCTAAATATAAATAGGTACTATTAAGAGAGCTATTAGAAAGCTCAGACTATGAGGATTCTGTAAAAAGGTGGAGCTGATGCCAAGTGGAAGAACTCAAAGAGCTGATTTTCTAAAAAATAAGAAAGAAATCAGCTAAATTTCAAAGCTAAGTGAAACAACAATAAAATATACATTAAATGTTAAGTTTCGTTAATACAAAATCATAACAATTTACTCCACTTCCTTGACTTAACTGACTTGGACATTTTCTCCCTGAAAGAAATGCTGGTTTGCAAACACACTGATCTCTGACTAATTCTCAGAACCTTCAGCTTTAAACTGTCACTCTGAACCCTTCTTCCCAGCTTCTCTACTATTCTACCCCTGATTCACAGTCATTTGCTTCTAAGTACCTGCCTCCACTTTTCATCCCTCCCGCTGGTATATCCCTTGCCTTTCAAGTAAGCTCTCGCCATTCCCTCTTCTAGGTCTGCTGTTTGTGGCCCTAGGCATTATTACCTGGTTCCTAACAGAGGGAGATCTGCCTTTCTGTTCTCTGCCCAGCCAAGTATATATGTAGGTGGCTTTTAGACCAGGTCTTCTCTAAAGAGCCCAGAATTAACCTAGCCCTGCTGTCAAGAGACCGTTGGGGTTTGGAAATACTATAATTAGATAAGTAGTGTGATCCTAGGTGTGAGAACTTGAATTTCCCAGGAGCTTTCACCACATCAGACTGAAGCAGGTCTGAATAATATGTTTACCATCTCGCTTTAATTATTTTATTATCTTCATATTATTTTTAATAAATATAAACATTCTTTTTTCTCTTCATTCATTTTAGATCTTTATTTACTGCAATGTGGGATGCAGGCCAGAAATGCCCTTATACATCCCTCCTTCTCTTCTTTTTCCGTTCTTCAATTTAGTCACCTAGCATAATATTTTCCTGAATAAGATAGATAAATTTATATGTGGCCTTGGAGCCAAGATTTTATTTGTGTTTCAGTTGTTTGAACTTTAAAGCAAACAAATTTTTATTGAAATAGGATTAAACAAATATTACCCAACACAAAATCTAGAACACTGGCTGTGACTAAAAAGAGAATGGTATATCATCCTAAACCGCTAAGTACATATCACTGTTAAAGGAAGCATGTATTCATCAAAACAAAATTGATTCTTTTCTGTACACTGATTCATTATGTCAAATTTCCATTTAATTTACATTGGGTCATGGTTTTCTAAGATGACTTTCTGCTTGCTCTGGAATTCAAGTTATTTTCCATTTTGCCTGCTGGCAGGATAAAGGCAGGCCTTCTTCATCATCTCTGACTAACTGCTATTTACTCAGAGTGGTAATTAAATGCTTACAAGAATTAATGACCATTCAAATTTCCTCAAGACTCTGTTAAAATAAAAATTCTAATTCTTTATGTTTGGGATGGAGCCCTGAGTTCTGAATTTCTGATACCACTTCTGCTCTGAGGCCATATTTTGTGCAAAACTTTAATCCATTCTATATTTTATAAAGCATATTGTATTGCTGCTTTCCTGGGATTACCTTACATGGCACCCCTGAGCCATTTCCACTTATACTTGGTTAACAATAGTTGAACTTGATTGGAATTCTGTTTCATGTTGCTGAAGCATATACTCCAGTTTTATTCATAAAAACAATGGCTGCAATAAATGACATTTTTTTCTCTGTTCCTGCCTGTCTAAATATATATGTATATATATTATACTTTATTAATAGATTGGCTTTATATAAAATTTTAAGGCTTTGAATAATTTTCTCAGCACATCTGAAAGTTTAGTTAATACAATGAATAAGACTAGAGATAAAATTCTGAGTCTGTAGATTTACACTGTAAAAACTTAACCTCACTGTGCCTTAGTTTCTCTACCTATAAAATAAAAATAGTGACACCCATTTCATGGAGTTGTTGTAGGGATTAAGTAATCATGTAGTTTTAAAACCTTTATAGAATACAATTCTACCATATTAAAACTATTAAACAAACCTCACCTATTTACTGCTAGGCCTGGGAGACAAAACTGAACTTATCAGCCTTTCCTTGCAGATCATGTCCCTATTTTAAAACATTAGGCTCTACTCTTTATCCACAATAATATCCATAATATTGTTTCTATATATACATTTTCCCCCACTTTTTTTTCTTCCTTTTTCTTATTTGCTGAGTAGTATTTTATCGATTGAGTGTAGAAAAATTTGTTTAACTGATTGACAGGTATTTCAGTTATTTCCACATTTTATGTTACAATTACAGCTGTTATAAGTATTCTTTAACATTTTTGGTGTATATGTAGACCATTTATTTGGTGAATGCAACTAACAGTAAAATTCCTAGGTCAAAAAGATACTTAACTTTAGTAAGGTTAAATAAATTGCTGAAAATGTTCTTGATGTGGCTATTCTCAGTGCTTGCATACTCCAATTGCCTTACATTTTTGCCAATACTTAGTGTTGTCATTGTATTTAATTTCATTTATTTTAATGCATTCTCTTCATGGTTTGATTTTTTCATTTTCCTATTATAATAATGTTGAGTACCTTTTCCATTGTCAGTGTAAGAAACACCTAAACCTGTAAGAATTTTTATGAGGTTATTTCAAATTGATGACAATAGTCGGGACGCAAAATCTCAATGGATTGAGAAAATGGCAGTTTCACTACTTATTTTATATTAATACATCAGGATCAAAGGGGAAGATATAAAAGGTTTCATGAAATCTATTGGTGATAAATTGAGGCGGCGGGCAGGTATAGGATAGTTAAGAGAGATTGACATGATAATAACAGATTTGTGGTCTCTGCTCTAGTGGGCACCTGCTTTCTGAAAGATCTGGAAAAGAACATTGTTCTTACATTTCAAAGACACGTTATTCTTAAGGTATGTTATTGTAGATGCAGAAAAGACAACAAACGAGCTCAGTTAAGGTAATATCACCTTAAGACATGACTACCTATCATGAACTACTTTTAGTTAGAAAGTTTTAATTTCAGACCATCTTACTTAAGGTCTCTAAATTCATAAAGCTTCCGTGTAAGTCTTTCATGAGCTTTTCAGGTTTAGTATGTGGCTCTTTTCTCATCCACTATATATACAGATAGATAGATAATAATATATATGTATTATCCATAGATTTACCTTCCTTTTAAAGTACCAGTGTAAATCATTTACTTAAAATTTTAATGAGTTACCTTTTTTTAATTGATTGTGATACTTTGTTTTTCAGCTAGAAGCACTATAAATATTTTTTCTATCTGTGGCTTTTTTTTCATATTTATTATAATATCATTTGAAGTAAATTTTTAAATCAAGCTTAATGTTGAATTTTTTCTTTAATGACTAATGCCTTCTGTGTCCTAAGAAATCTTTGCTTTCCTCAAGTTTATGACAATATTAACTTACTTTTCTTCTTTTAAAATATTCATAGTTTTAACTTTTAAATTGGGGTTTATATTATATTCAAATATTTTTATCTCTTATGAATTGAGGTTCATTTTGTTTTTCATTCAGATATCTGTTTTAGTACCATAAAGACATTTTTTTTGTCACTGAATTGAATTGATATCTCTGTTGAAATTAGTTAAATATGTCTGGGGCTATCTCTGGTTTCTTTATAAGTTTTTTAATAATGTGCTGATCCAGTGTCACATAAATACAAGGCCACACAACATATCAGCACACTTTAACATTGTGTAAAATATCCTTTCAATTATAAATGTACATACTCTGACTAACAAAAATTTCATTCACACAGATAAATTCACATTAATGTAATCTCATCAACACACTCTCTGACAAATGAATTCAAATTCCCTGCTTTTGTACTATGTACACAGAGGAGAAGGATAGTTTGGGGTTAATGCTTCCAGCTTTAATCTCTAGTCTCAGAGGAAGCCAATGCATGAGGAGGCGTGGCGCTTTGGAGGAGGAGGAGACCTAAACTTGGGAGAAGGGAAAAGCCAGACTTTACTATATCTTTAAATATAGGTCCTAATCTGAGGTCTCGGCTAATGGCTGAATCCCAGGAACCCATCAGAGCTGCTCATGGTCATGAGTGGCTTGGTCCGAGATGAAACAGAAATAAAGCAGAGCTCGAGGCGAGTGGTTCCCTGTGCCGCAGTCATCTCTGCCCTTCACAAAGAGCAGTGGGACTCACAGAGGCTCCAAGAGGCTGGAAGGCAAGGGGTGCACTGTGCAAAATGGCCTGATTCACTGGGGGCTACAGGTCCAGAGATCCATGACTGCTCAAATTCCTTCCGAGAGGGAGAGAAGATTCAATGCTCCCACTGTATTTCAGGGAGACTTTAAAAAAGTAGAAAGACTACCTCCATATGCAATCCCTCCACAAAGTAAGTTAAATTTGAACCTGATACTGCTCCCTCATTGTTGTTCTATGCTTTAGTTTTAGATATCACAAAGTGAGAATACATAGTATAAATGTCACTAAATCTATTTCTTAGCAAGATCTCAGCCCATTTTATGTTTCATCCCTATCAACTTGAGCAACTGTAGAACTAATGGACATAGCTATTTCCATGTAATGAGTAGAGTAATGGAGGCTCCACAGAGCCAGTGAGTGCCAGAGCTGGAGTAAATTCATATTCACAAATGAAAACAGAGTTCCATCAGTATGAGAACATAGTTTTTGTAACCATATTTCCTGAACTAAAAGCTAGGTCAAATTCTCACAAGTAAGGTTGTACGTTGGGGAAAAGAAAGATTAAATCTGAAGTTCAATATGTGATCACCCTAGCTATAATGCTTGAAAAAAATAACAGTTTCATCTTTCAATGTGCAGTATGCTCATAAGCTCTCTAGCCTATGAAGGGTGGGGATGGAGAATATATTTAAAATCAGGGAAGGCAGAAAAGAATTTGGGGCAGAGAAGTATAATACTCTTTCTTTTCCTATCCTTTTGGAAATGCACACTTCTATCCCTAACCCAGATGCAAGCTGATAACCTGTGCTTTCCCTAGAAACATTTTGAAAACCCCACACACTGCACAAAATGACCAAAAATTGTTAACTTCCTATCCACTCTCGTAACTTATAGCTTTACCTCTGTGATGTTGAGTTCTTAAGACTGAGAGAGTGAAAAAGTACTGGGATTGCTAAGAGTGAGGGCACCAGATGCCATGGGATAGCAGCAGAAAGTGCAGAGAAGGAAGAGAGGCACCTATCAAGGGCCCCCGGGTCCCACTTCAGACTTGGGTTCTGGGTCAGCTTTTCTCCTCCATTGTTCATCCAAGAAAGAAAATTTTAGAGCAGAAAGTCAGAAGCAATGGAACATGGAAACTAAGAAGCATCTCTAATGGGAGAGCTCTGATCTTTGAGAAGACCCTTGGAGAGTCTAGGGTATAGACAAAGCAGAGGAGAAAAATTGGCTTTTGAAAGAAGCTGCACACTGTGAGAGAGTCACTAACCCAAAAAGTATGTGGAACAGGTAAATTCTCCATTAAGGCTCATAGGCAGGACTAATAAAAATGTTATCTTAGAGAAAGCAACCCATACCCAGAAGATCAACCCAGAGCATATTCTAGAGCCACTCCCCTGAAGTAGCAGAGATTCTAGGTTCAAGTACAGATCTATATATAATATTCAGCATATAATTTTGCACATATCTATTATCTGCCTTTGTAATGATAGGGCAACAATCTCTGCTACTCCACAAGGGTGACTGTCCCAATCAACCATTATCTAGCAGAGGAAGTATACTACCGAAACCATGAGATGTGGAGTCATGTACTCGGCACTAATTTATTGTGTTTCCCAACTGGTTTCCAACCCTAAAAATTGATTAAATAGAGGGATAAAAAGGACCCAGGGAAAAGGTTAAACAAACCAGTTGTTAGTTCTAAAAAATATAAGGGTGAGAATTGCTATGACAATATTTGTCAAGAGAGTTTTCCCTTAGCAGATTCTACTTTCAAGAAAAAAATATTGATTCTTATAAGAAATTACACATATAACTAGTATGTACTGCTTCTATTTTGAATGGCATGAATATAAATAAAAGATCAAGAGTAGCATCACTTTATGTTGTAAAGTTTTATTTATTAAAGTAGTTGAAATTATTCCAGTTTCTCATTAAACCCTATTGCCTTATGATTCAATTGCTCCTTTAAAAAGATTACAAATAGTGTTATTTGATTGTTATCATTTTCAGAGAGATTACTTTCCCAATGAAGAACAATATAACTATCCTGTGATGTCGGCTTCAGGGAATAGCTCTTCTCATCCTGTGTCTTTCATCTTGCTTGGGATCCCAGGACTTGAAAGTTCCCAATTTTGGATTGCCTTTCCATTTTGTGCCATGTATGTTTTGGCTATAGTTGGCAACATCACTGTCCTTCACATAATTCGAACTGACCATACCCTGCATGAGCCCATGTACCTTTTTCTAGCAATGCTGGCTGTCACTGACCTGGTCCTCTCTTCCTCTGCCCAACCTAAAATGCTGGCTATTTTCTGGTTTCATGCTCATAAGATTGAATATTATGCCTGTCTCATCCAGGTGTTCTTCATCCATGCCTTTTCTTCTGTGGAGTCTGGGATGCTCATGGTTATGGCCTTGGACCGTTATGTGGCTATCTGCTTCCCACTTCATCATTCTAAAATCCTGACCCCATCTGTAGTGGGTAAACTGGGGACAGTTGTGATGACAAGAGGGCTGTTGTTGGTGAGCCCCTTCTGCTTTATGGTCTCCAGGATGCCCTTCTGTCCCAGCCATGTCATTCCTCAGTCATACTGTGAGCACATGGCTGTGCTGAAGCTGGTGTGTGCTGATACGAGAATAAATCGTGCATATGGGCTCTTTGTGGCCTTCTCAGTGGTTGGCTTTGATATGATTGTCATCAGTATATCCTATGTGATGATCTTGAGGACTGTGCTGGGGTTGCCCTCCAGTGAAGCCCAACTCAAGGCTTTTGGTACATGTGCTTCTCATATCTGTGTTATCTTGGCTTTTTATATACCAGCCCTCTTTACTTTCCTCACCCACCGCTTTGGTCAGTATGTGCCCCAAGTGGTACACATTATGTTGGCTAATCTCTATCTACTGGTGCCTCCCATGCTCAACCCCATCATCTATGGACTTCGAACCAAACAAATCAAGGACAGGGTTATTCAAGGATGTTGTGGAAAAGACCCCTGATCCCAGGGACTAGGCATCACAACCACCCGAGCTGCCCCACTGATCTGGGTATATAAATGCAGAACAACTGCCAGACCATCACATATCATCATTAAGTCATTTCTGTGAATAACTGGCCCAGAGTTTGGCAACCTTCCAGAAGCTAAAATAAATCATTTACAGAATGTTCAAAACAAGAGTTCTCTGAGAGGTGTGGTTGATGCTGAATTTACCTATGTTCATCACAAGAAAATAGCAATTAATATGTTTAACACTAAAATTCGTAAGAATTTGAAAAGAATTTTATCTTCCACAGACCACTAAGGTGAAAATTATTTTTACATTGTTTGTAGAAGGATAAGTTGGTATAACTTGTTTTAAAAAAAGTATATAAATTTCCATCAAAACAGTTAAAGGTATATATATTTTCTCTATTTTGAAATCTCTTTATAGAAATAGAATTTATTTTAAAATTACAAAGACATGTATAGATCTTCTATGTGTCTTCTGTTTTACTAATACTCAACAGTCATGTGTTTTATTTTCTTAAAACTGGTAAAGAATTTTTTTAAGGCAGCCACCAAATCATTCTTATTGCTGCATGTCCAACACTTAGACAGCAACAGTAAGTGCTTAAATATTTGTTACGTGAATAACTAAGTCAATAATGAATACTATATTCTAAAAAGGTCTCATGTAGGATTTAAAAAATAAGTAAATCATGTTTTGAGTTCTTGGGAGCTCACTTTCACAAGGAACATAAGTACATGAACCTAAACTGTGTTATGGGTTTTTGACTTACTGGCAATAGCAATGGTTTAAGCGGCAGCTACTGAAGAAACTATCCCTAAGGCATCATCTCCTTTCCCAAGGTTCCCAGCAATGAAGCCCAATATTTTTTTAGAAATAGCCATGGAGGGAGAGAAGCAGGACACAGAGTCAGAAGACATAGAAGCTAGTCCCAATACAGGCCTTTCCTCAGGGTGTGATTGAGGAAGTTTCTACTATTCCCTAGACTGGCTCTTCGGTCACCATTCCCTCAGCTGTTGGAACAAACAATAATCACTTATTAGACCTGCCTACTTCCCAAGAAACAGAGAAATTTTTATGCCTACACAAGGAAATTTGTGTATTTATGAATCCCTCCATTGGCAGGAAGATGTGAGGGCACAAAGGATATCAGGTATCACTGAGGAGGTGATGACTAATTTTTGTCTTAAACTGAGTAGCTTTAATTGATAATCTGGATAACCATGGGAAGTAGAAGCAAAGCTGAGAAGTCAGCATTTGCAAAGACAATAAACCATGAAAGATCTAAGAGGAACCCAGCAAAGGGGTTATGGAGAGAAATGAGGCTGCCCAGCAAACTACAGGCTTGATTTTTTCCTAGGCGGTTAGGTTTTAGCTTGCAGCACAGACAGCCTCCATTGTGTTTGAACCTTGGACAAAATCAGGATGCAGACTTTTCTTGTTGAGACTCTTGAGAGAAACTGGGTCCCAAGGGGAAAAAATGAAATCCTGACAAGTAGAGCTGGCCCTAAATCAAGGAGGCAAATTGTGGAAACAAACATCCTTTCTCCCCCATTGTCTTGATTTCTGCAATTCATTTTAATTCAATGTGTATTAAAGAGAAAGTATTTAAATACACACATAGGCATAATAAAAGAGTAATTTCTTTTTTAAAAACAGTTGATTTTTATGTGGAAATAAGTTACAAGTGTTAATCTAGCATTTACTGTGACTTCTTTCCATTTGGAGATTTAATGTTTAGTCTTTATTATATAAATTTAAACTATAATTTATGAACACTGCCAGCAGGAAAAACAATATAGTCCAATTGTTTTAGGTTTAATTTAAAATAATTATGTGTATTTCTTAACATGATAAGTGGTTTTCTGTTTAGGCAATTTTCTAATCACCTAGATCTCATAGTTTCCAGCCTTCTGGGAATGATTTGGTGAGGGAGAAGAACAACCAGGAGATCATGGAGCAAAGGGACTCACACACAGCACACTTTGTGCTATCACAGGGCTGCCAATTATTGGGACAAATGATACAGTGAAATCGACAGCATATGGACACATCTAATACCCAGATATCATGTGACCATCCTAAATGACACAAGGAAAAGTATGGATGAAGCAGAACTGGCCTAGTAAAACTAGTTATAGTAATTGAGTTTATGGGCTTGGGACCAATGCAGTGGACAACATCTCAGTTTAGGAGGACGGAAAAGTTAGCAGGGCCAGAAAGAAATGCATAGTTCAAAGGAGTAGTTAGTATAGGCCACACCAAAGAGGTAGACTGTTTCTCTCAACAGCAACAGCATAGCTGATATAGAACAGGAAACAGATCTAGAATTGGGAATCCTCCCACCTTGGAAAGACACCAGGAGCAGATAGGGTGGCAACCCCCAGGGGTGACATCAGAAGATGATTTCTATTGGAAGAAGAACCTAATATATGAACTCTATAATGAATCCAAGGATTGTAACAGAGTTAAAACTTAGTTATTAGCTTCTTCTGAAAATACCTATTTGAAGCTAGGTCTTTATAAAGGTAATCAAGTTCAACTGAGATCATTAAGGTGAGCCTTACTCCAATATGACTGGTATCCTTGGACACAGAGATAAGCATGCAAGAACATGTGAACACAAAGGCAGAAATTGAAGTAATGAACCTACCAGTGGGTTGGTGGGGGGGGGGGGGAGAACACTTCCTAACTTATTTTGTGAGGCCACTAAACCTTGAAAGGGTGTTGCAAAGCAAAAAAAAATTAAAATCAAATTTATCATTAATACAGCCACAAAAATCCTAAAGAAATATTATCAAAAACAACCTAGTAAGGCTATTTAACATTCATATATATATTTTACCACATTAATAGAAGAGAAAAAAAACTATGTAATTCTTCATTAAATACAAAAAAAATTTATTTCAATATATATTCATGTTAACTTAAAAATTGGATTAGAAACTTACTCATTAAAAACCATGGTTAATGTTGAAATGCAGAAAATATTCCTTCTGAGTTTGGGCACGGAATAGTGATACTTACCATCACCACTTTAACTTAACTTTGTATCAAAGACTAGTATAATAAAGCAAAAAAAAAAAAAAGGCAAACACTGAATCATTGTAAAGACAAAATAAAATAAATTATTCACAGATGACATGGTTATTTACATAATCAGAAAGAATAGGCACAGCCTTAAATAAAATGAGATGAATAAAAGATAACTAAATAAAAAATTAAAATAGCAATTTAATTCTATAAACCAATAATTAATTAGAAAGTAAAGTTCTAACATCATATCATATAAAATAGCATCAGAAATCATACAACTTAGAATGAATCAAATGCAAATTAAATTAGTAAAGGTATCAATAGAAAAAAATTATTAAGCATTAATTTGAGAAACTAAAGAAGATATATAAACACTAAGATTTCTCATGTCCATGAATTATAAAGTTCTATATTTTAAACAGGTTAGTCTTCCAGAAATGATCAATAGATTTTATTCAATCTTAATCAACATTTTAGAAGGTTTTCCTATAGACATTGTTCAAATGTTTATAAAAAGGTGAAGAATCTAGAAATGCCAAAGTTCTGTTACAAAAGAATAAAATTGAAGGGCTTATACTACCAGGCAACAAAGGACAATATAAAAACAGTGAACTATCAGTGCAAGGAGAGAATAAACTAATAGGACACGACAGAAAATCTAGAAACAAATTCATATAGAGTTATTTGACATATACCAAAAGTGATTTCACAGTGCAGTGGCAAAAAAAAAAAAAAAGCTTACTTTAATCATGGATACCAGATCTATTGGATGACCATATGGAAATAAAAGACATGAATGAGAAATGAGGAAGAAAAGGAACACAAGTCAATAAAAATAGACAAAAGATTTGGAAGGGTCAATCTTTGGTCCATAACCACTGAAACAAGTAACCCTCTGTTACTGAAATAAATTATAATGAGTATTCACCTGTTTTTTGTCAACTTTCTCTCTAATTGTGTCATTTGTAATTTTTTCTAGAAAACATAAGCAACTTTCATTAAAAAAACTTGGAAAGGTATTTCCTAAAAATAGATATTCAACCAGCATAAAAGAAAGGAAAGAAAGAAAGAGAGAGAGAAAGAAAGGGAGGGAGGGAAGGAGAGAGAGAGAGAGAGAGAAAGAGTAGTGAAGCTTTTTATTCTTTCAGTCTAATAGAATTTTGCACAATAATTTGCTCATACTTCATTTTTGTTCTTGAAGTATCAGTTTAGACTTGCAGGTAGCATTATGATGTTTGAATGTAACCCCTCATACTTACTGTTGTTAAAAGCTCTCAAACAAGAAAGCATAGGAACAATAATGAAATATAATTTAAAGAAAAATAGCTACTTCAGAAACATATTACTGGTTTCATTGAGATCTAAGCAAATGAAAGACTCTCCCTTCCAATGTGGGGCCTCTCTATAAAGGATGAACATGTTTGGGTGTTTGTCTTTCCCACTCCTATGAATCTAGAATTGCTAGGCCTATCAAGTAATCTGCATCCATACTCAGCTGCCCATATTGAAAAGGATGGAGAGATTCTCCCAAGAGTCTAGGACCTTCAACTTATTACCATAGGAAAACTGCAAGTACTAGAGTAAGAACACATGCACATGAGAACTCCTTATTCACAAACAGTGATGCCAGCCACTAGCAAAATGGAATTCAATTAATATATTAGAAGCTCGCCCATTTCTTGAGGAAAGCTAGTGAGGGGTTGGGCAAAGATGGATTCAGGATTGGATATTATCATTCCCTCCTAAAGGGTAAATGTGGTAATAAAGAAACAGGGGCTTGGAGACTGGTTTCCAAATTTCTTCATTCTTTATAGTCACCATAATTGTTTCAATAAACACTGGTTTACTTTCCTAACTTCCCAGCATACTAATAATCTAGAGACAGTGACATGCATCATTTTATTCTCCAATGACAGAGCAAAATGTCTCTACATCCGCTTGTATAGATGATTTGCTTTATTAGATGATTTGGTTATTTAAGGATCCTGTGGACCACTTATCACTTGAATTAGTTGCTAAAACCCTTCTGAGATTACACAGCACTGTCCTATATTAATAGATGGAAAGAGAAATTTTTCAGTTTTCCTCTGTCTGTGACCCCAGGGAGATTCACATTTTGCCAATAATCCCACAGCTCAACCCCACTTTACTATAAAGTGCTTGGCTCCAGAACTGTAACTTGTTCTCTGTCTGCTAGTGAAGACAGAAAAGACTTCTCTTTCCACATGAAGCTGGTAAGAAGGTAGGAAAAGGTATTAATTAAGTTAACTTTGTGTTTTGACAGTTACCTACTTACAAATAGTAGATGAGCTTGTAGAAAAATCAGATAATGTTATGATCACCCCTAAACTCTGGGATCCATATAACAGATTTATGATTTCTAGATTATCATTAAGTATTGTAATGATTTTTTCAGATTTAATTGAAATTAAAAAGGAACTGTAGAAACTAGCATAAAGGGAATAGTAACATGTATACTTACTACAGAGTATTTGCTCTCAAAAAGTAAACTTTCTCTAGTATTTTAAAATGTTTAATTAAAAAAATATCAATGGTATAATAATTAATACTGCAATTATTGGATTTTAAACATTTCTCGAATTAATTTTTAACAATAAAATGTATTAATTTAAATATTATTTTAAAAATTTGAATTGACAAGATTTTAAAACATTTATGACATTACTGTGTGTATTGATTCAATTGTCTCTCCTGTTCTCTGACGTACCTAATGAAAATATCTGCCTTATCTTCAAACCAGCATCCATCACTTCATACTCCTGGAACAGCAATAAATATTACTCTAATAACTCATGTGGGGCAAAAAGTAGGTACTTGTTAAAAAGAAAGGAAATTCTGGCATGTTCTACAATATAGATGAACTTTAAGGACACTATGTTAAGTAAAATATGCTATCACAAAAGAAAAAGTACTGCATGATTCTATTTACATAAGATATTTAGAGTAATCAAAACCATAGAGAGAGAAAGTACAATGGTTCCCTACTGATGAGAATCAAAAAATGGGGAATTATTGTTTAAATAGCTATAGTGTTTCGGTTTTACAAGATGAAAAGAGTTCAGGAGGTAATCGATGGTAATGGTTGCACAACGTTATAAATATATTTAATACCATTGGATTTTACACTTAAAAATAGTTATGATGGAAATTTTAATGTTCAGTGTACTTGATCACGATAAAAAAATTTCTGTTTAAAGTAGCATTGGGTAATAATGTTCTCACATGATCCTCCGCTAACCTACCTGTTTGCCACTTACTCTCTGTTGTCAGTGGAAATGATGATAATCATCATTTTTTAAATTAAAATTTTGGAGTGAAGTTGGTTAATAAAATTATATAGGTTTCAAGTGTACAATTCCATATATTGCATTGTATCATCTTTTTGAGGGCTAATTACTACCATGCTCAATAAATCACCTGGTACTTTCCTAAGAGATTTTCTATATCAATGAATCCCTATCATTGTATATTTCCAAACTCTTGTTATTTACTGTATCTTGGCCCTGGCCAGTTAGCTCAGCCAGGTAAGAGTGTCACCTGGAAGCAACAAGGTTGTGGTTTCGATCCCAGACAGGATGTACATGGAAACAACCAATAAGTGCAAGACTAAGTAGAAAAAATAAATGCTTCCCCTCCCCCTCCCATCTCTCTCCCTTTTCTCTCTGTCTCTCTAAGAATCAATCAACAAATAAAAAATATTAATCCCTGGCCGAGTGGTTAGAGCATTGTCCTGGAGGACAGAAGTTGCCAGTTCAATTTCCCTGTCAGGACACAAACAGAAGCAACTCAATGTTCTTATCTCTCTCTCCCTGCCCCTCTCTCAAAAATTAATTAATAGATTGATTAAATACATACATTTCTCTAAATTTGTATAATCTTATGAAAATTCTCCATTCACCTAGAGTCTCTTTTAGTCATGGCCTCTTCTTGCCTTTATTGACAGTGATCTAGAAATAATGTACACTGTGCCTCCACTATTTGTTTTTTTATTTTTTTCTCATGCAGCAGGTTCTCAGCTTACATTGGTGGACTTCAACTGCTTTTTCTCAAGGTCACAAATGTTATTTTTACATGGGCTCTCATTTAAAATTTTTAACCCTTGCCTGACCAGGTGGTGGTGCAGTGGATAGAACATTGACCTAGGAAACTAAGGACACCCAGGTTCAAAGTCCCCAGGTCACCACACTAAGTGTAGGCTCATCTGAATTTAGCACAGGCTCACCAGCTTGAGCACCAGGTTGCCAGCTTGACTATGGGATCATAGATATGACTCCAAGGTTGCTGGCTTGAGCCCAAGGTCACTGGCTTGAGCAAGGGGTTGCTGGTTCAGCTGAAGTCCCTCAGTCAAAGCACGTATGAGAAAGCAATTAATGAACAACTAAAGTGCTGCTAATATGAGTTGATGCTTCTCATTTCTCTGCCTTACTGTCCCTCTTTCACTAAAAAAATAAATTAATTAAAAAAAATAAAATTTTTAACCCTTAGGTAGATTTGACCACATAAGCTCAACAGCATTATTCATGTACACTGAGTCATGAATCCATGAATTCACTGAGCATGAAACCATGCTCTCTTGGTTTTTATAGTTCTTGAGACGGTCTAGACTCATCTTACTTTAGGATATAGTTCTTTCTTGTAAATCTGCATATTCCATCTTCACTGGTTTTAACTTATAAGTCCACTCTCTGAGGTTTTTCACCCGCACTGTTAGATTAAAAAGATTTACAACATTCAAATCTATAAGGAGCTAAAATTTGAGTTTTTTGTCTCCAGTGCAAATCTTAAGTTTTTTGCTTAAAGATTCACACCTATATAGGCACTGCAGACCTAAGGATATTGTTTTGCGTATTTCTTAGTCATTTCATATATGACATATTTAAACTTGAATGTAATTACTGTTCTTAAGAAAGTCTTTGTTCATATAATCTTATGATTTAATGGAGCTTAAAAGTATGTTAATATATAATTATTATCAAAATGTATAAAGTTAAACAGAAATAATTTTTTTAATTTAAGGTTTAAAATATTTATGTATATTGACAAATATTCCTTATATGAATGTAGATGAATGTCAGATTTTTGAGTTTTCTCAATTATAACGTATTTATTTAGAAACTTAGATACCTCTCCTTACCCCCCAAAAAATTACCTAGATATTTTTATGTAACCATGTAATATTTTACTTCTATAGGATGTGAGCAGTGTGAGGACAAGTACTACAAATCTACAAAACATGAAGATTTTAGGTAACTTGACATCTATACTTCCTACTTTCTTACTGACCAGCATACCTGGCCTGGAGTCTGTCCATGCCTGGATCTCCCTTCCCTTTGGCTTTCTTTATGCCATTGCCCTCTCTGGGAACAGCATGATCCTGTTTGTAATCATTACCCAGAAAAATCTCCATGAACCCATGTACTGTTTCCTCTCTATGCTGTCAGCTACTGACTTGGGCTTGACTATTTCTACAATGTCAACAACATTACCCATCCTCTGGTTTAATGCAAGAGAAATCAGTCTAGATAACTGCATTATCCAGATGTTTTTTCTTCATGGATTTACCAGCATGGAATCTGGAGTACTAACAGTTATGGCCTTTGACCGCTATGTGGCAATCTGTGACCCTCTGAGGTACACTATCATTCTCACCAATTCTAGAATTATTCAGATGGGCATCATAATAATTACACGCGCTACAGTATTAATAATACCAGTACTCTTGCTCCTTAAGCCTCTCTATTTTTGTAGAGAAAACATCCTTTCTCATTCTTATTGTTACCATCCAGATGTGATTAAATTAGCATGTTCAGATTCTCGAGCCAATAGCATTTATGGATTAATTTGTCTCATCCTGACCACAGGGATGGATACATTATGCATTGTTCTGTCTTACATCTTGATCATTCGCTCTGTGATCAGTATGAACTCCCTCAAAGAACGGCACAAGGTATTCAGTACTTGTGTCTCTCACATTGGAGCAGTTGCTATTTTCTACATCCCCATGATAAGCTTGTCCTTGGTGCACCGCTATGGCCTATCAGTCCCCAAAGTGGTCCATTCAATGATGGCCAATATATATCTACTTTTGCCACCTGTGCTCAATCCTATCATCTATAGCATAAAAACAAAACACATTCGCAAGGCTATACTCAGGCTTCTTTTTACAAGATAAACAGAGATGATTAATTTTGAGAAAACCTGATGAAGGTTACATTCACTGTAGAAAAGCAAGTCTGGAAAGGAACTGCCTGTCAGGCATTTTTTTGTTATTTTCTTCACTTATTCAACAAATATTTAGTAAACCATATTTTGTTTTCAGTCATAAAATAAATGTACGATATACCTCAAGTATTTATGGATCATCTAATAAGGAAAACAAAAAATAATAATAATAAAATAAAAATAATATACATCATAATTAACATTTATTGAGTTTGTATTTTATACTGTGTGGTCTACTAACAGTTTTTTAAAGATGTAGTCTGTTTATCCTACAATAGCTCAATGAAATATATAAAATTGTTAATTACATTTTAGAAATGAAGATGTTGAGCCTTAGAATCATTTAGTTCATCAAAGGCCAGACATCTAACAAAGCAAGACTGAGATTTTAATCCGGGATTTCTGTATCTTGGACATCATTTTCTTCATTAGTATATTGCATTCTCTGCCAAAGGTATCCAATAAAAATGTTCTAAGATCATATTTACCAAGTGGATCTCCATGTCCATACACCATTCTTTAAGAAAGTAGTGTTGTTCTTCTTGAAGTATATTTTAGCTGTTCTTTTTATTAATAATTAATAATTCAAAAAGTAGGAATAATATACCATTGGGTATGTAAGCCATATACCAGTATCCAGTCCTGGAAAGTCAATAGAAAAGTTTGAAGGGTTAGAGAAATTTGCTATTCATTAAAGGAAATGGAAACTTTGGAAACCTGGAAAAAATTGTGAAGTAGAGTGCAAGGACATTTGGATCAATTGCCCCTTTATAATCTGAAGCCTTTGCCACAGAAATATTACATATAAATACACACATTATTTTTTATAATATTTCAGAGGTTCACAAATGTCATGAAGAACCTGCCAGTGTGCCCTTAATCAACCAATGAACCAAGGTAAATAATTCATGATACTCAGCTGCAAATAGTTATACATAACTGAATTTAAAATACTTGGTTTCTAAAAAGGGACTCACAGCAATTGTGTGAAGCTTAAAAGTTGGTTGTATAAAGTGGTAGAAAATCCAGAGAAAAAAATTGAAATGGAAACCTGATTGAAGTCATGTAAATTATATTAATTTGTAAAAATAATAATAAATATAAAAGATCTTTCATGTATCCCACAGACACTGGGGCAAGCAATTTGCCATCTTTCAAGAGACCATTGTGTGTACCTCTTTTCATTCCTGTGTTCAGTGATGTCTGTCATACTGGCAGCTTGAAATCAGCATTGATAACATGAAAATTGGCAAACACTTCAAAAATAAATTTTTTCCTCAAAGATTTGGTTTAACAAACCACCAGTGACTGGGAGCATACTTTCTGTAGGCCTTCTGAGAAGTAATACACATGAGATCAATAAAACATATTTAAATAAAACAATTGTTAAAATACCCGACAGAGACTACCTTTGACTCAATGAAATGTTTTATTACAGAAACTTACTGAAGCCAAGTGCCATTTCATGCAAGCCACCATGCTATCCGTTGGTAAACTCCAACCCTCCAAGTTTCTTTTAGCCACAGTTCCAGGGCTAGAAGTTTTTCACTTCTAACTTTCCATCCTTTCTTGTTGACTCTGTGTGGTTCCACTTTGGGGAAGTCACTTTGACTTCAGACATAGATATTCCATGCATTTTCTTCTTCTATGTGCCAATATGCCATCCTCAGCATCACCTTCCCAGAGGATAGGCAAAAGAGTTTTGTCACCTGCAGCACTCACATTGGTACTTTTGCCATTTTCTACATCCCCTGGATCATCATGGCATTGGTACATTGGTTTGAGCATAATGCTCCTTCACATGTTCACTTGGTGATGTCAAAACTCCATTTCCTATTTCTTCCAATCTGAACCACTTAATATATAATGTGAAGACCAAACAAATCTGTAAGGCACTTTACAAGCTGTTTCCAAACATAAAGTAGCCACTTTGACAATCCAATGATGTGGATAAAGATAGAGATAGTCTTCTTCCCTATAATTCTTCTTCCTTCAACATTTTACTAAAAAATATTAGGTTTTTTCTTAGTGGTAGTAATAAAAGAGCATATAAAAAACATTTCTGATTTTTCAAATACTTTATATAGCTAATTACAGAAACAATATTTAAAAACTAATTTATCAGAAAGATATATAAACTTGCCTAAGAAAAGTGAGCAATTATAATTGAGGGAAAAGATTTTAAAAATCAAAATTAGGAAAGAAAAGGTGACATTATTTCTGATACTACAACAGTTTAAAGAGGAAAAAAATAACACTGGGAACAAAATATTTTTGTTGCATCCACAAAAACACTTGTTTTTACCTAATTCAAGTGTGCTGATCACAAATCTGACATTAGTTTTTCTCTGTAAGCTACAGTTTTTTTGCAATTCAACATTTTAGGTTTTCATCTTATTGTAAAATTTTCAACATTTAGTTTAACATAATGAAGTAGAATGTCTTTTGGGCATCATCTTTGTGAAAATATAATAATTTATATAGTGCAGTAAATACACTAATACACTAAAAGATATGATTGCATCAGAATTTGTCTACAATTTTGAAACAGAACATATTAAAACATTTATTTTAATCATAAAACTTGTGCAAAACTTATTTAAATTCTATTTAGGCAAAAATTTGTGTTTGTAGCTCTTGCGTTTGTGTACTTGTTGAGGACAATCTCGTTTGATGCTCCAGCAGTAGTCTGCTTATCACTAACAGCTCCAAGATTTTCGGGAAACTTATCAAGGAGACTGTTCAGGAAGTGAATCTTAATGCTAATGTTACATCCAATGTCGTGGAAAACTAACAGCATCCTTTGAACCAGAAGTTCGTAGTTTTATGCTTTTTTGTTGCCAAGGAAGTCCTTTGTAACTGCCACAAAAGACTGCCATGCTGCTTTCTCCTCCTTATTCATCTTCCTGGAAAATTCTTCTTCACATATGAGGGTTCAAATTTGAGGTCCATCGAATACACCTGCTTTATATTCTCAAAAGACAAGGCAGGAAAAGCAGAAATAATATGTTCAAAGCATTAACTTTCTCTATTCAAAGTCTGAACAAACTGCTTCATTAAGCCAAGTTTGATGTGAAGTGGGGGAAAAATAATCCTGTCTCAATTAACTACAGGTTCATTCACAATATTTGCATCCCTACTTCCAGAGTTTCACGTTTCAACCACTCCTTCTGTGTCCAGTGTTTCTCCCGAGCTTGGCTGTCCCACAAACACAGAAAGCAAGAATACTTCATGAAGCCTCTCTGTTGTCCTAGCAGGAAATTTACCATTTTAAGATCCACGTAAATGATCCAGTTACGCTCCTCATACTTCAGAAAATCGAGGACAATTTTTATGTCATTCTTACTAAGTCATTCAATTTGGGTTGACTAAACTGCTGAGGGGTTAATGACTGCTTGGCATCAGAAGAAGACCCTTCAGATTCTACAACCATTTATTTCCTCATGCATCTTATCAAAATACACTTGATCACCATGTTCACTTTCTTCATCCTTAGAAAAAATAAAACCATTGAACGCTGGAACTGGGAGTGTCTTAGAGTGTGGGATAGGTCATATTGCTGAAGGAATATTAGGATATGTGATCATATGCTGTTTTTTTCTTGCCAATGCCCTTTGTATGGATCAGAAAAAAATAACAGTCACTGCTATAGTCCTTAGGTTCATGCCAAACCATGGAAATACCAAAAGGCATTCCTTTGTGTTTCTCTTTTGTCCAGTCACGAAGCATTTTCTCATAATTATGACACACAATATGAGGAGCCCATTTCTTGTCTTGGTCGCCAAGGGAAACTTGAAAATAGGCAATATATGCACATGTCACAAATGATGAGATATTGTGTCTTTGACATTGAAGTGTATAACAGCCACATATATAACAGAAGGTGTCGGGACTATTCTTACATTTACACCTACTCGAAGAAGGCAGGATTCAATCTTAAAACAAAATAAGAGGGTGTTTTTATCAGTTAATAAGTTTTTATGTTTAAAAACAACTACAATTATGTAAAAGTGATGTTTGTAAAATATTAATTGCCTTGTGGTTATGTTCAATCCAAGAGTCGTTAGCCTTTAACTCCAACTTAAAAACCAATGCATGCCATTAACTGTAACAAAAAGAAATTAAAATTGCATAAAAACTAGAGCATGCACCACCTGACCAGGCAGTGGTGCTGTGGATAGAGTGTCGGACTGGAATGCGGAGGACCCAGGTTCAAGACCCTGAGGTAGCCAGCTTGAGTGTGAGCTCATCTGGTTTGAGCAAAGCTCACCAGCTTGGACTCAAGGTCACTCGAGCAAGGGGTTACTCAGTCTGCTGAAGGCCCATGGTCAAGGCACATATGAGAAAGCAATCAATTAACAACTAAGGTGTTGCAATGAAAAATTGATGATTGATGCTTCTCATCTCTCTCTGTTCCTGTCTGTCTGTCCCTATCTATCCTCTCTCTGACTATCTTTCTGTCTCTGTAAAAAAAAAAAAAAAAAAAACAGAAAACTAGAGCATGCACCAAAAAACAGATTTCAGATTTGGAATCAGCAATGCAGAAATATATAGAAACAGTTCTAAAACCTCATGCAACAGAAAAAGAAAAAAAAATTGTTCCCCAGTGTAATTTTTAATTTCTTATGCCAATTTTTGGAAACCTTAGATAAAATGTACAAATATCTAAAAATTACAACATAGCACAGTAATAAAAGAAAAATAAAGGCTCAGAGGTCTCATATATATTAAATACATTATAACTATATTTAAAAACCAATACAAAGACGTAAAGTACAAAGGAAAGAAGAAAGAAGATAGAAAGGAGGCAGAGAGAGAGAGAGACAGAAGAAAGAAAAGAAGGAGGGATGGAGGAAATAATAGAAATATAAGGCCAAAAGAAAACGAACAGAATACTTAGCTTCACTCTCCAAACTACAAGATCTAAGTGTAGACAGATTCTTCTATAGAATAGGGAAAGAAGAAATATTTCCTCCTAAGTTTATAAAAACAATTGTAGTCAACATTGCAAAGAAGGACTGAGCACATACAATAATTAGAGAAAAATAACAAACACACAAAATAAATGGAAAGAAAGGAACAAATATAAATTCTATTATTTGTTGAAAACTTAATAAATTATGTAGAATACCAAAAACAATCAACAAATAAACTTTTATATTAATAAATGGAATTTTCAAAATTTATGATATACTATCACCATAAAAAAAATTTTAAATATTTTTTACCAGTAAACAGAAGAATATATTTAAAGGGTTTTCCAAAGAAAATGATAGATTTAATGCAGTTCCTGTTATTATACCAATGATATATTTTACAGATCTATAACAAATATTTCAAATATTTTTATGGAACAACAAAAGACCCCAAATAGCCTTAGCAATCCTGAGAAAGAAAATCAAAGTTGGAAGTATCACATTATCTGGTATCATGCTATGCTACAAGGCCATTGTAATCAAAACAGCCTGGTACTCGCATAAGAACTGGTATACATATATCAATGGAACAGAACTGGCAGCCCCAAAATAAACACCACACCTTTATGGTCAATTAATATTTGACAAAGGAGGTAAGAACATATAGTGAAGTAAAGCAGTCTCTTCAATAGATGGTGTTGTGAGAATTGGACAGGTACATAAAAAAAATAAAAGTAGACCACCAACTTACACTATAAGAATAAACTTAAAATAAAAGACTTAAATGTAGGTCATGAAACCATAAAAATCCTAGAAGAAAACATAGGCAGTAAAATCAGAGATATCTGTTGTAGCAATATTTTTGCCAATATATCTCCTCCGGCAAGGGAAACAACAACAACAAAAAAATGAGACTACATCAAACTAAAAAGTTTTTGCATTGCAAAAGGTCCCATCAACAAAAAAAAAGACAACTCACTGAATGGGAGAACGTGCTTATCAATGAATGTGCTAAGGGCTGAATTTTCAAAATTTATAAATATCATATAGAGATGGACAAAAGTAGGTTTACAGTTGTGAGTACACAAAACAGTTTATTCTTTATTTTTTTACATGTTTATTTTATTGGTTTTAGAGAGAGGAGGGTAAGAGAGAGAGACAGGAACATCATTCTGTTCCTGTGTGTACCCTGACTGGGGATGGAACCAGTAACCTCTGTGCTTTGGGATGATGCTCTAACCCAGCTATCTGGCTATGATAGTTTATTCTCACAGAAATTGTGAGATAAAAAAAATTTGAGTTCTGGCCCTGGCCGGTTGGCTCAGTAGTAGAGCATCGGCCTGGCATGCAGGAGTCCTGGGTTCGATTCCCGGCCAGGGCACACAGGAGAAGCGCCCATCTGCTTCTCTACCCCTCCCCCTCTCCTTCCTTTCTGTCTCTCTCTTCCACTCCCGCAGCTGAGGCTCCATTGGAGCAAAGATGGCCTGGGCACTGAGGATGGCTCCATGGCCTTTGCCTCAGGTGCTAAAATGGCTCTGGTTGTAACAGAGCAATGGGCAGAGCATCACCCCCTGATGGGCATGCCAGGTGGATCCCGGTCTGGCGCATGCGGGAGTCTGTCTGACTGCCTCCCCATTTCCAACTTCAGAAAATACAAAAAAAAAAAAATTGAGTTCTTTTAAGTTCCTATATTTGTGGTGATTTGTCCCGCAACAATAGATAACTTTTACTTAAAAGCTAAAGAAAAATCTGTTTTGTTTTGTTTTCTTACTGTTCACCATCTCTGGTTGCTAATGAGCATAGAAACAGTAATACAGACAGTGACTTCTACTCCTGTCCTGAGTGGTCTTATGTATCATCTAAAATACCTAGGATAAACTTGGGTACATCATAAGATTAAAATAATGATTTCTTGAATTGGAAATACGTTTTAATAAGATACATTCAGGAAGTTATGCATTTCAGTAGTGTAATTATTCAATGATTTATCACATATAACTACAACCCAGCCAATAATATATAATAGAGGTCAGCAAGTTACTTTCTTTCCTTTAAGCAGTGATTTTCAACCTTTTTTGAGCTGGGGCACATTTTTTACATTTACAAAATCCTGGGGCACACCACCTACCAAAATGACACAAAATGACACTCCAACACAGTACATATTATACATATAGTTAATAATATAGTTTTTAAATGTATTTATACTCACTTTGTGTGAAACCTGGGCCTGTTTCAATGAACACAAAAGGGATATCCTGGCAGGAATGGTAGAAAGACACACACGAAGCTCTTCCTCAACAGTTCTCAGTCTCTCTCTGTTTTTAGTTTTTATCGCAGTCAAGCTTGAGAAGCTCAGCTCACATAGATATGTGGTTGAAAACAGGAGCAATGTCAAAATAGCTTTGTTAGCCAGAATGGGGAACTCCTTGGCAACAGATAACCAAAAACTGTCCAAAGGAAGATCAGCAAACTTTAGCTTTAAAGTTAGATAACATTGTGATGCATTGTATATCACCCTCTATGGGGCCTCTTTTAAAAAGAAGAAGGTCAAATATCTATAATATATACACCATCAGGATAGACATAACCAGCTGAGGCTGAGGCTTCATCTAGTGGTGGCAACATTTACCTCCAGTCCTGACCAGGATTAGAAATCCGGACCATGGGGAGGAGTAGCAGCTTCAACTACTCCCGCAGCCACACAATGACAAGTGCGCAGCAGCCCGAGCGTGGACCTTCCTAGGTGTGGATGAGAGGCGGCCTACTATTGGTTCATCGCTACTGGTCAGGATGAATCCTAGAAGGTGATTGGTCAGTGAGCGTTCCCTGTGCCTCCACTCTTCCTGTCGCTGATAGCTGGAGGGATTGTGAGGGGAATGTTTATGTTCGGATGGAGGTAGCTGGTGGCCGGCCGGGTAAATAGCCTCTGCGGGCCGTATGTGGCACGCGGGCCGGCCGTAGTTTGGGGACCCATGTTTAATTTCCCCACGGCACACCTGACCATGTCTCACGGCACACTGGTTGAAAAACACTGCCTTTGAGGACTAAATAGTAAATAATTTAGGCTTTTCCAAGTCATATAGTTCTTTGTTGTAACTACTGAATGTTGATGCTATAATACTGAAACAGCCATAGACAATTCTGAATTGGCATGGCTGTGTTCAAATAAAGCTTCGTTTATTAAAACAAGAGGCAGGCCAGATTTGGCATGCAGGTAATACTTTGCAAATATCCCATTCCAACATTCCATTCCAATAACTATTCCTTCCTTGTATGCCAAAAATAAATACTCTCCTGACCTCCAACATCCTATATTATTTTTTATAATTTTCATTCAATATAATAAAATATAAAATGATTAATAAAAGTATATATGCTTTTGTTCCTGGCTCATTTCATAACATTATCTTTTTTTTTTTTTTTTTTTTTTTTTAGCATAAGAAGGAGAGAGCAAAAGATACAGACAGGGGCAGACAGACAGGAAGGAAGAAAGTTGAGAAAGCATCAGTTCTTCGTTGCGGCACCTTAATTGTTCATTGATTGCTTTCTCATATCTGCCTTTATTGGGGTGGGGGGCTCCAGCAAAGCCAGTGATGCCTTGCTCTAACCAGTGAGCATGGGCTCAAGCCAGGGACCTTTGGGCTCCAGCCAGCTACCATGGGGTCATGTCTATGATCCCATGGTCAAGCCGACAACCCCTTGATGACCTCGGAGTTTCAAACCTGGTTCTTCAGTGTCCCAGGCTGATGCGCTATCCACTGTGCCACCACCTGGTCAGGCTCATACATTATCTTTATGAGATTTATTAATGTGGTGTGTTGAAATTGTTCATTCATTTTAAGTCTTATAATTTTATGAACACACTTAAAATTGTCAAGTTATCTTTTTTCCTGGATGCTTCCATTGTGTTCAGGTTTTGGTTATAAAATAATTATCATTATAAATAATTATGCTGCTATGAACATTATAATGTCTTTTACTTGCACACATATGCATTTCTGTTGGTAATATTCTGAATGAAATTTCTGGGTCAAATTTGAGATACTACCAACAGTTTTTAAAAGAGTTTGTGTTCATTTATATTCACACCAGCAGCATGTGAGAGTTCCCTTTGATCCATATTTTATCAATAATTTTTATTACCCATATTTTTAATGTTAGTTATCCTGTGGGTTTGTGCCTATCTTATTTTGACACTAGCTCACATTTTTCTAACTAATTATATTGATATCCTTTTGCATGTTTTATGGCAATGTGCAGTGCTATAATCAAGGTGTCATCAGGACTAGGGCCTCATTAGAGGCTTGACTGGGGAAAGATATGCTTTCAAGATCACATGGGGTTTTAGTAAGATTCAGGTAGTGACTCAGAGTTTTACTGACTATTGGCTAGAGGAGGCCAGATTTAGTTCCTAACTAGATGATGGCCAGAAACAATCCTCATTTCTTTGCATGTGGGCCTAACATGGCATGTTACATAAGATCATCAAAGCCAGATCTTATGTAACATAAGCATGAAAGTAATAACTTGTCACCTTTGCAATAGTCTATTGGTTAAAAGCAAGTATAAGTTCTTTGCACACTCAAGATCAGAAGATTACACAAGGGTTCAAGAAAGCAGGGTTAATCAGGGATATTTTATTATTTTATACAATATACCCTATGAGTTCAGGATGTTAAACTTATTACCACAGTAAAACAGCAAGTACAAGAGCAAGAACACATGCACATGGGAACTCATTATTCACCTACAGTAACCTCAGCTGCAAGAAAAATGGGGCTGACCCGTTTTCTGAGGAAAAGCTAGTGAGTCACTGAACAGAGATGGATTCAGGAGTGGATGGCAACTCCCCTCTGGTTCACTGCAATAATGAAGAAACAAGGTCTTGCAGACTGGGGTACATATTCCTTCTACCTTCATTGTCATCATAATTATTGAGTGAGCATTGGTTTGCTTTACTATGTTCCCAGTATATTGATAATCTAGAAACAATGACATACACTTTTCTATTCTCCTGTGATAAAACAATGTCTAAACATTTATTTATATAGATAACTTGATTGATCTGCTTTGCATTTAAGATCCCTATGGACCACTTGTCACTTGAACTAGTAGCTAAAACCCTCCTGAGATTACACAGCATTTTCCTGTATTTATAGATGAAGAGCAAAGTTTTTTTCTCTTTTTATGACTCTAGAGAAATTTAAATTTTACCAATGGCCCCACAAAGTAATTAATACCACTTTACTATAAAGTTTGTGGCTCTAAAATTATAGCTTGTTCTCTCTCTGCTAGTGGAGAAAGAAAAGGATTCTTTTTCCATACGAAGATGGTAAGGAGGCAGATAAAGGTGTTCATTGTGGTGATGTTGTAGTTTGTTATCTATTCACAAATATTCATATGGGCTTACAGAAAAGGCAGATAATGTTAGGGTCTCTCTTATACTCAGAGATCCACATAGCAGACAGGTATCTGAAACCTACTAATTTAAATTGAATATTGCAATAAATTTTCTGAGATTGAATGAAAACCTTGGGAACAGTGGTGGGATTCAGCCAGTTTGTACCAACTTGACACAATTGATACCTAATTTTTTGTTGAGTTCAGCAAACTGGTTGTTAAAACAGCACTTGTAATCAGAGCTCTCTCTAAAGTGGGTGCCTGGTCAGCCACCCAAAGTATCAATAGAAATCACAAATTTACATTCTTTACTTTTTTTTAATATTCATCAGTGCAATAGCATAGTCTAAGCACCCGTAGTAATGTTTATTCCATCCACAGGTGAAAAAAATTGCAAGTGAGGACACCAATCAAGAAGTAGTATGGAAATATCTTAAATAACAATTTTATTGTTTTTTGTCAGGTATTATTTAATATTTTTTCATTAATAATTTAAAACTCTTCCTGATAACATAATCTAGTTTTTTATACCTCTTTTATTGTTTTTATTTAAGTATTAAATGCATGAAATAATAAACTAGCTTTTGGTATATTATTTTTCTATACTTAAAATGATCATTAGGACAGAGAACCAGTTGTTAAATTATTTGAATCCTACCACATCCTAGGAAGTATAGATTTAAAAGGAACTGTAGAAGCTTGCATAAAGGGAATGGTAACATGTAAACTTACTCATAAGGATTTTATTCTCAGAAAGTAAACTTTACTTAGTATTTTAAAGAGCTTGGTTAAAAAATATTAATATTTTTAATAACTTTATGATGATTATTTGAATTATTTTTATAATAAAATTTATTTTAATAATGTATTTTTAAGATTTTTTATTCTTTTATTTTGAAATCAAATTTAATCGAGTGATATTGGTCAATTAAAATAAATAGGTTTTAGGTAAAGAACTGAACAAGACTTTATAACATTTCTGTGTGTATTGATTCAACTGCCCCTTCTATTCTCTGCAATGTCTATGGAAAACCCTATCTTATATTCAGACCTACCTCTATCACCTCATACTCCTTGAACAGCAGTAATTTTTACCTAATAATTTACAGGGAAAAAGTAGAAATGGGTTAAAAAAAAAAAAGATAATTCTAATGTATGATATAACTTGACTGACTCTTGAATGTATTATGCTAAGTAAAATAAGCCATCATAAAAAGACAAATACTATATAATTACACTTATATGAGGTACATAGAATAGCCAAAATAATAGAGAAAATAGAATGTTGGTTGCCAGGGTCTTGGAAAGGTAATAATGAGAAGTTATTGTTTAATGGGTATAGAGTTTCTTTTTTATAAGATGGAAAGATGTATGAAGAGGGATGGTGGCAATAGTTGCACAATAATACGAACGTACTTAATATCACGGAACTGCAGACCTATAAGTGGTTAATGGTAAATTTTACATTTTGTATATTTGTCCACAATAAAAAAAAATTGTAAAAAAAAAAAAGTAGCACTGGGCGATATTCTCCTCATATAAACCTCCACCAACCTACTCATTTGCCACTTACTAGTGTCAGAAGAAATGATAATCCTCATCTTTTTGAGGGCTAATTATTATGTTGTATATTAAATCACTCACTACTTTCTTAAAGAATTTTCTACATCATTTAATCTCTATCATTCTATATTTTCAGTTTCTCACTATATATTGTATGTGTCTTTACCATCAGTTTGCAAATATGTATATTTGTCTAGGTCTTTCCATTCTTACAAAAATTTTAGATTCACTTGACATCTTCTTCAGTCATGGCTTATTTTTCTCCTTGCCTTCACTAATAATATATAATAATATATTTTTTAAAATATAGACATTGTGCCTCTACTACTTGTTTTTCTATTCATTCCTCAAGCCACTATAGCAGATTCTCAGCTTTCAATGCTGAACTTAAGCTATTTTTTCTAGAGTGATTGATGTGTTCTCAGATGCATTTAAAGAATTAATCCTTAGAAAATATGACCACTCAAGCAATTCAGCATAGTTGTTCATGTAAACCCAGTCATGACACCATGTTCTCCTGGTTTTAATATTACTGTAGAACCGCTTAGTCTCGTCTAGTTTATAGGCCTTTCCAATAACTACAACAGAGTTTCATCCTTACCAGTTTTCTGTTGTAAAACAAATTTCTGAGGTTGTTTACCTACACAGTGGATTAAATAGCACTTATACAATAACTTCCAAATGTATATTATAAGCAAAATTCTGGAGATACTTTTTGGTGGTTCATATCCACATGAGCACTGAAGACAAATCAATATCTGAATCTGTAAGTGGACTTCTCTTAGTCACTTCATACACAACTCATTCAAAATAAATTTATTTTTTTAACAAAGTCTCTAATCATTTAATCTTGTGACTTAGTGAAGTTTTAAATTCTGTCAATATAGAAAATATATCTTCCTATATTTATAAATTTATATTAGCATATTTTTCTTGAATTTAAGACTAAACACACATATAAACATATATGTAAACTAGATTTTGATTTAGAGCAGTCATGATGTTAGAGTACTTATCCATGTGTTTAGATAACTTTCTTAACCAAAAGAAAATTTATCTCAATATTTTTGTATAAACCTGTAATTTCTTATTTCTATAGGATGTTAGCAGTGTGAGAACAAGTACTACAAATCCACAAAACATGGAGATTTTAGGTAACTTGACATCTATACTTCCTACTTTCTTATTGACCAGCATACCTGGCCTGGAGTCTGTCCATGCCTGGATCCCTCTTCCCTTTGGCTTTCTTTATGCCATTGCCCTCTCTGGGAACAGCATGATCCTGCTTGTCATCATTACCCAGAAGAATCTCCATGAGCCCATGTACTATTTCCTCTTCATGCTGTCAGCTGCTGACTTGGGCTTGACTATTTCTACAATGTCAACAACATTACCCATCCTCTGGTTTAATGCAAGAGAAATCAGTCTAGATAACTGTATTACCCAGATGTTTTTTCTTCATGGATTTACTTTCATAGAATCTGGTGTGCTAGTGGCTATGGCCTTTGACCGCTATGTGGCAATTTGTAACCCTCTGCGGTATACTATCATTCTCACTACTTCCAGAATTATTCAGATGGGCCTCTTAATAATTATACGCACTGTAGTATTAATAGTGCCACTACTCCTTCTCCTTAAATCCCTCAATTTCTGTAGGAAAAATGTCCTTTCCCATTCTTACTGTTACCATCCAGATGTGATTAAATTCTCATGTTCAGATACTCGAGCCAACAATATCTGTGGATTAATTGATCTCATCTTGACCACAGGGGTGGATACACCATGCATTGTTCTGTCTTATATCTTGATCATTTACTCTGTGTTTAGTATGGCCTCCCCCAAAGAACGACACAAGGTATTCAGTACTTGTGTTTCTCACATTGGAGCAGTTGCTATTTTCTACATCCCCATGATAAGCTTGTCCTTGGTGCACCGCTATGGCCAATCAGCCCCCAAAGTGGTCCATTCAATGATGGCCAGTATATACCTGCTTTTGCCGCCTGTGCTCAACCCCATCATCTATAGTGTAAAAACAAAACACATTCGCAAGGCTATACTCAGTCTTCTCTTTACAAAATAAACAAAAATGATTAATTTTAAGAGAACCCTGATAAAGTTTACTTTCACTGTAGAAAAGCAAGTCTGGTAAGTTGCTGTCTATGAGATATATTTTCTCATTTTATTTAATTATTCAACAAATATTTTGTAAGCATTTTTATGTTTTCAGTTATAAAATATACCTCAAGAATCTTGTAGTCCAATAATAAAAACAGGAAAATATAATAATGAAACAATAAAAATAATATTTGTAGTAATTAACCTTTATTGATTGCTTATTTTTTAAAGATTTTATTTATTGATTTTAAAGAGAGGATAGTGAGAGAGAGAAGGGAGTGAGGGGAGGTTCAAGGAGCATCAACTTGTCATAGTTGCTTCTCATATGTGCCTTGACTGGGCAAGCCCAGGATTTCGAATCAGCAACCTCAGCATTCCAGGCCACTGGGCCACCACAGGTCAGACTGATTTTTTATTTTACATTAGGTGTCCTACTAACTACTTTGGAGATATATTCTATTTATTTTTAAAAACAACTCAATAAAATTATTAGTTGTTTTAGAAATGAAAAAACTGAAACCTAGAGACATTTATTTATTCATCAAAGGCCAGACATCTAACAGAGTAGGGTTTTATTTGAACCCAGACTTTCTGTCTCTTAGACCCCATTGCTCTTCACTAGTATTTTTATACTCTACCAGAAGCAGCTAGGTATATGCTATGAGATGAAAACTGATGTTTATGTCTATATGTCAGTGGCTTTAAAAAGTTATAATGGCTCCCCTAGTGTATACTTTACTTTATTTTCTTCATTAATAATTAATAGTTGAAGATTAAAAAAATAGTACAAAGAATGAAAAAGTAAGCCATAAATCAGATCTCTGAACTTGATAGTCAATAAGGTTTCAAGGATTGGGGACATTTGGCAATCCATCACAAAAATTGGGAACTTTGGGAAACTGAAAATGATTATGTAGTGGTAGAATATAAGGAAGTTAGGGGCAGAGGATCTTAATCATTTTCTGCATGATGGTCTTTTTGGAATCTAATGAAACTCATTAACCATTCTCCACACACACACCAAAAAATCACATATAAACACACTTATACAATTGTCCATAAATATCAGAGATTTTACAAATGCCATGAAAGATCTACATGGTTTTCTTAACCAACCAATGAACCAAAGTAAAGAATTCACTGTTTCAGCCTACAAGCAGTCATACATAACTAGACTTTAGCCAGTTAGCTCCTGAAAAGAGATTCACAGTAACTATATCAATTTAAGAGGCAGGCAGAAGCTTAACATACAGTTGAGAATAATGGTAAATAAAATAAAATAAAAATAAAAATAAACCTCAGAGAAACATAGAGATAGAAACCTGATAGGAGTCACACCAATTTTGTTGCAATTGGAAATTTATCAATAGGAGTGATGCTTCCTGTTTCCCACAAACACTGGGGCAGCAATGTGCTGGAGCTCACACCAGCTTGCGAGAATCCATAGTGTATATCTCATCTCAACTCTGTATTCAATGATGCCATATTGGCAGCTGAAATCAGCCTTTATATATATCATACGAATTGGTAGACACTACAAATGAAGAGGACATTTGTTTCTCTGTTTTCAGAGATACAGTTTTCCAGCATACCAGTGACTAAAGGTCTACCTTATATTTGGCCTTGTGAGAAACAGTAGAAAATAAAGTAAAAATGTAATCCCCCTCACTCAAAAAGCTTAAAGTCTAATGTGTGAAGTAGTGACATAAACAAATTATAAAATAATATATTAAATTTTGTGATACTTTATAATACAAAATTATACCTCTTCTTTGCACTATATTCTGAGTTGAAGTGATTCATTCCAACAGTAAATGGGAGATAGTATTCTGGAAGCAACACTGTGGGAGAATATAAAAAGTATTTTGTCACCATTTTACTTTTCAGGAAAAAATACTCTCCTGAGTTTTAAATTTATAGGTTCTATCTGAAAATAACATTGCAAAATATGAAAACAAAATCTGCCCTGGCCAGTTGGCTCAGTGGTAGAGCATTGGCCTGGCATATGGATGTCCCAGGTTCAATTCCAAGTCAGGGTACACAGGAGAAACACCCTACTTCTCCACCCCTCCCCTTCTCGCTTCTCTCTCTCTCTCTCTCTCTCTCTCTCTCTCTTTTTCTCTGCCTTTATTGCAGCCATGGCTCAATTGGAGCGAGTTGGCCCCAGGCACAGAGGATAGCTCCATGGCCTCCAACTCAGGTGCTAAAAAATGGCTCCAGTTGCAATGGAGCAAGGGCTCCAGATGGGCAGAGCATCGCCCCCTAGTGGGCTTGCCGGGTGAATCCTGGTCAGGGCACATGTGGAAGTCTGTCTCTGCCTCCCCTCCTCTCACTAAATAAAATTTTTAAAAAAGAAAGAAAACAAAATCTGTTGTTATTTTTTGTTTTGTTTTCTCTGTCCATCAGATTTTTCCAATTGAATTTAGATGACAATATTAGTATTAGTTGCTTAAAGAACATCTTTTGATTAAACAATACAATTTTATTTTAAAAAAATGATTTAATTTGATTTAGAAATTAAGTTGTGCTTTCTGAGTTTTGTATGTGGGAAACTTTTGAAATCATACATGGCTGCTAGCTGCTTGGAGCTTCAGAAATATAAAACACATAGAGCATTTAAGTTGAGGGGCTTTAACTGGGAGATGCTCAAAGAGCTACAACGTTGCAAAATGTGCTTCTAGCTGCTCTCAAAAAAAAAGAAAAAGAAAAAGAACAGACTCTAGATATCTACAGAGATCTCTAACTAGAACTGAGCAAGAGAACAAGACAATGAAAAGGAAAATATATTCTTGATATATTTGAGGTCTCATAAGTGCAAGCAAAAACTTAGATTTTATTTAGCTTGCATTGTCTACAAAATGTCCAGGATACTATATAAACAGATTATGTGGTATAATTCTCAAAGGGAATAAACTTGTGCTTGCCTTAGTATGTAGAGTGGGCTTGAGGTAAAATATTTAATTAGCATTTTAATAAATTTCAGTAACTTAAAGGGCACCATTAAAAAGATACTCATAGGAGAGACTTCAGGATCTGAAGAGTTTATTCCATAGGTTACAGGTAAAAATCAAAGAGAATGACAAGAAAGAAATAAACAGCTGTGTGCATGTTTAGGCATACCATTGTTTTCATATGTTTTTCCAGACACTATGTAAGTTCTGATTCTTTCACGTATGTACATCTGTTGTATTCTCTCCCTGTTCAGTTGATACATCTAATACACAGCCATCTGATCAATTTATGGAAAAAATGAATTTAAAAGATTCTTTCAAAAGGATGCATATAGTGAAATCTCTCAGCCTTGAAGTAAATTACTATCTCATTTCCTTCATTACTCAGGTTTCCAATCAGGTTAGCATTTTTAGCATTCATCTCACACAACACATTTACTTTAGTTGAGTCATACTATTTTCCACTCTAAAATACCACATGCCTTTTCCCTTTGCTTTTAGTTTACATTGTATTCATAGTTCCATTCTATTCATAAACCATTCTTTTAATAATAATATAAAGTGTCTGAGGAAAAGGAGCATGCTGGGATGGAGAAATTATATAAGGGCAGAAGACCCACCTTAAGGAATGCTCCATGAAAGGCCTAGAGAACACACCTTTTATCAAGGCCATGAGGACCGAGCTGTGAAAACGACTCCAGCATCACTAAGAAGTACAGAGGTGGCTCTTCTCTGCTGACCAGGAATGACAGTAGGAGTTGCAATCACAAAGCCAGAATCATGACTATCCACGTATATGGTGAAGCCTTGACATAATAGAAACCAGATGGCAGTGATTAATTACCAAAAACTAGGGGGATGTAGTTATCATAAGAACCAATGAGTCGAAAGAACAGACAGGAGAACTTAATGTTCAAGTAGCTGTGAAGGTGGTTAAAAAAGCATGACATTCTTGGGCAAAATAAATGATAATCCAACAAAGGGAGGGGTAACATTCACTATAGAAAGAAGATAAAAATGGACAAGAAGGAAACTGGAAGACTGTCACACTTTGATATAAACTTCACTTTGACTTAAGTAGAGAAGGCAAAAAAAAAATTTTTAGTAGAAAGTAGCATCTTACTTTGTAGTGCAGTCTTAACAGGTTAGTTAGCAAAGGCCAGCGGGTATCCTCAAGTAAAAGTCACCCTATGCCCTCCAGGAATGCACTTGCCTTAGTTTCCCTGCCACCATAAGTCACTGTCAAGAGGAGCTCATGAGAAATGTGGTCTCCTTGGAATATAATGATAAATTTAAGAGTTTATTGGCTAGGACTGTTTCTCTCCATACTCTAAAGTGTGAAGGGCATATTTTAATAACAAGTACATCCCAAATTAAAAAGCAAACAAACAAAATAATATTTAGGTCAATACAAGCAGAAGCCAAACAACTGAATCTTGAGACAGAGAAGTCTAAGATCATGCCATTTCCCAGTCTTCATGCATCTCCCTTGAAGTTCAGATGCTCAGGAAATAAAGAACATGGTGATGGATATATGTGTATTCCTCTTTCAGCTTTTCTATAACTCAAAAATTATTTTGAAATATAAAGTTAAAAATTCTCACGAGAAAGCACCTGATTGGCCCTGGTTGAATCAAGTGTCTAAACCTCTTGTATTGACCAGTCAGGTTCATGTGTGCAGGCGTGGTATTGAGGCCTCTCCTTTTAGTTTGGGGTTTATGGCGGACTGCTATGCTGTATGTACACCTGAAACTAATACAATATTGAATGTTAGCTGTAACTAAAAAATTAAAAATATATATTTTTAAAGAAAAGAAAGAAATATTTTTTGCCTCAAAACTACCCAACACCCTTGAAATACCCACTCTTTATTCACCAAGAGAGTGCATTAAGAACATTTGATTAGAGACAAATATCTTTAAGGAAATGATCATGATTCTGGGGATTAAATAACTGACTAAGCAGAAAAATATTTTCAACTTTAAGTGTCCCTTTTAGCACAACCACTCAAGGCAAAAGTACCGAGGATTACAAAATCACTGATTAGATTAATAAAAGAGCAGTTATATAAAATTACAAAGTGTAAACACCAGCATTAACACATCATATTTTCCCCTCAGGCCAGCAGAGACAGATGCAGAGCATTTTTAAGCAAGATTAAAAAGTAATCAAGATTAAAATAATTAGTCTATTAGCCATAGAAATTATGAAATATCCCTTAAATGTAATTTAGATTCTTTATAAAATTTTCATTTGTTATATTAAGTAATTACTTATCCTGACAAATAATGTTTTATAAATTTAACTCTAATACTTTGCTACTAAGAACAACTGTGTTATATATCATTAAAATTAAAAAAACTAGCAATTCTCAGACTTGAGGCGATTTATGAGAATTAAAACATGCAAAAAAAATTACATAACATCTACAGTAATTTGAATCTATATTTCTGTACTCATTGCCTTATGTTGTGTTAGACAGAAAAGAAATCTATTATTCAAAACTAATTTTACAATAAATAAAACATGCTCTCGAAAGTCATGCACTCTCATGAGATATTTCTGTGTCTTCCTGCCAAAACAATCCCTATGCTCCATCAGTACCTCAAAGTTAGCAAGTCCAGAAACAAATTTATTTTGTTTCATTTACAAACAATCTAATTTGTCTATTAATGAATGAAATTATTTCTGCTAATAAGAGATGTAAGGTAATAAAAATATTTTTTCCTTGACAAACTTGATCAAATGCTCCTCTGACCCCCAGCAACATGTCTTTCTGTTTAAATGTCTATGTGATCAAAACTAAAAGATTTTTATCTCCCTTTGTGATGTTACCTTTTAGCCAATAAAACACTAAATCCTAATCTTGTGTACTTTTCACTAACATTTCTTTCTTTTTTTGTATTTTTCTGAAGTTGGAAACAGGGAGGCAGTCAGACAGATTCCCACATGCGCCCAACCCTGATCCACCCGGCACGCCCACCAGGGGGCGATGCTCTGACCATCTGGGGCGTAGCTCTGTTGCAATCAGAGCCATTCTAGTGCCTGAGGCAGAGGCCACAGAACCATCCTCAGCGCCTGGGCAAACTTTGCTCCAATGGAGCCTTGGCTGCAGGAGGGGAAGAGAGAGACAGAGAGGAAGGAGAGGGGGAGGGGTGGAGAAGCAGATGGGCGCTTCTCCTTTGTGCCCTGGCCAGGAATCAAACCCGGGACTCCTGCACGCCAGGCCAACGCTCTACCACTGAGCTAACCGGCCAGGGCCTTTACTAACATTTTAATAGATTATCTAGTTCATTATTCTATTCTGCAGATAAAGAAATTGATGACCTTAGCTGTGGTGTCTTTTCTTTGACCCACAGATGAACATTAAAAAAGAGTAAAGAATGCAAATTTGTGATTTCTACATTGGGCAGCTGCCCAGGTACCCACCTTAGAGAGAACCCTGATTACAAGTGCCATTTCAACAACTGGTTCACCGAACTCAAGAAAAAGTTAAGTGACGTCACAGAAATGGCGCCGTGAGCAGCGCGTCCGACAGATCTCCCCAAAATCTCAACAAATTTGTCAACTAGAAGCAGAAAAATTTATCCTCGGAGCATCCACACTGAAAGCAGAGAGACTGTTGCCCAGGAGGGAATACGCCTGGGGTGAGTCAACCCACACGTGCAGCTGCCCCCGCCGCGTCCCGGGGAGTGCCGGCAACCACCGGCGTGCTCTGAGAAGCCGCGCGCCCGCGCCCCGAGCCGCGTCCCAGGGAGTGCCGGCAACCACCGGCGTGCTCTGTGCTCTGAGAAGCCGCAGGCGCGCCCCATCCACGTCCCAGGGAGTGCCGGCAACCACCGGCGTGCTCTGTGCTCTGAGAAGCCGCGTGCCCGCGCCCCGAGCCGCGTCCCGGGGAGTGCCGGCAACCACCGGCGTGCTCTGAGAAGCCGCGTGCTCGTGCCCCGAGCCGCATCCCGGGGAGTGCCGGCCACCACCGGCGTGCTCTGGGAAGCCGCGCGCTCGCGCACCCCGAGCCGCATCCCGGGGAGTGCCGGCAACCACCGGCTTGCTCTGAGAAGCCGCGCGCCCGCTCCCCGAGCCGCGTCCCGGGGAGTAGCGGCCACCACCGGCGTGCTCTGAGAAGCCGCGTGCACGAGCCCCGCTGTTCTGAGAAGCCGTGCGCGCGCGCGCCCCGTGACGCAGTCCAGGAGGGGCGCCAAACCTGTCTTTCCTAGTCAGGAGATTCTCTCCGTGGACGGGGCACCTCACCCAGCCATTCGAGCTAACAATCAAGCGTTGGGGGAGGGGCGCGCAGGCAGCCTGAAATACTCTCTGGAGCACAGCTGCGGATCCAATCACTGAAATTAGCTAAACCCACAAAATCTACGCACCCACGGGGCTCTAATTGATAAGATCTCTCCCAGTTCAGCGATCCAAGACAAGAGGCATAATATTTTTCAGTGCCTTTCGCTAAAGGGGCGGGGGCAACTTCTGATTGACAGAGCCTCCATATTCAGGGATATACCTAACAAGAGGGACTTGGCAGATATTAAGATCTATATAGCAAGCAGCAAATAGTGCATCTTCTTTCCAGCCAAAACAGGCTACCAAGTGTGGAAAGCCTGGGTTGAGTGGTCCAACTGAATGATAGGCGCTGAACAGTCACCTTGACAACAATTGACTCCCAGCCCTGCCTGATTACGCTGGAGGCTCTGACTGCCAGAGCCTTACCCAGAGCCTTGCGCTGAGTGAGGATAGAGTGGGGATTTCCCAGCTCTTTGAGCCTCTTACTCCCCAGACAGAAGCAGTGGCAGCCTCATAGCTGGATCACCAGGCTGCTAATTCAGGAAGGGGAGACTAGGGGAGAGACTCCAGGAAAGCAAACTCTCTCTCATTGTTGGACTCTACAAACGCCAACAAGCCTTGACTACCAGTGAGACTAAAGCCAATTATATGACATTGCCATAGAATCCCATCAACTGCAAATCCCTACCTAAGCGTGACACAGGGGCAGAACCTGGGGTACAGAGTCATGGACCAGGAAGAGGGAGAGAAAAGAAAAAGGAAGAAGTTAACCTCTCAAAATCAAGAAAAATCCACAGACTTTATAACTTCTTCCACTAATTCTTTGTTGTTGTTGTTTCTCTCTTCTTTCTTATTGTCTTTATTTGTATTTCCTCCACCTCGGTCCTTTTATTCTCTGCCCATCTTATGCTACCCTTTTCTTGAACTACACTACCCATAAGTGTTACATTTTATTTCTTTTCTTCATCCTTACTCTCCCTTAGGGTTACACTCCAAAACCCTTAACTCTCACTCTCTCCCCTTTTGTTTTCTTTTTGTTTTTTTTCCCTTTCCTTTTTTTCTTCCTTTGTTTCTCTCTTTTTCTTATTTTTTCCTTTCTATTTGTTCCTTCTTTTCTCCTTTTACTTTTCCTCTCATTTAATCCTCAATTACGAACAAATTATTTAATTTGGGACTAAAGTTTTTTTTTGTTTTTGTTGTTTGTTATTTTTTTTTTTTTCTTTTCTGCTTTTGTTCTTGGTTTTCCTTTATTTGTTTGTTTTTGTGGCATTTTGGGTACTTTTTACATTGCTTTTTAACTCACTAGCATTCCTCCCAACCCAAAGTCTCCATTGTATTTAGTCTTCACTCCACTTAATACAACAGATTTTTACTTATTATTTTTATTTTTTTCTTCTTTAAATATTATTTTTTCTCTCCTTTTTTCTGTTTCCCTCTTATCCCTCTCATTATATCTTTTAGTCGACCATCACTTACAAGCAATTCATTTGATGCTTGTCTAAGATATCCTCCTTTTTTTTTTTTTTTTTTTGCATTTAGTAGGTCCCTACTCCCTTTTTTGCACCTTGAACTCTTCACCCCAAATCAGGCCCTCCGTTATAGGCAATTTTTGTTCCATTTAGCATAATATAATTCACAGGTCATCACGATATTTACCTAAAGAGGTGAGAGGAGGGAAGGAGAAGAAAGAAAAAAGGGGGAAATAATAAATCATTACTTTTTTTGTGTGTGGAGTGTTTTTTTTTTGTTTGTTTGTTTTTGTTTTTTGTTTTTTCTTTTTTCTTTTTCTTTTTTTTTTTTCTTCTTTTTTTTTCCCTTTTTATTCTTTATTAATTTTAATTAAGAATATCAACAAGACCACCTTCAGATGCCAATAAGAAAAAGGAAATCGAATATTATGGATACAAAAGATAGAGAGGTAACACAAATAGATGTGGAAAAATCTATGGAGAAAAGATTTAGCATACTGGAAGCCTTGGAGCCAAATGACAGAGAATTTAAAATAGAAATCTTAAAAATACTCAGAGATATACAAGAAAACACAGAAAGGCAATTTAGGGAAATCAGGAAACAACTCAACGATCACAAAGAATATATTACCAAGGAAATTGAAACTATAAAAACAAATCAAACAGAAATGAAAAACTCAATTCACGAACTGAAAAACGAGATAACAAGCTTAGCTAATAGAACAGCCCAGATAGAAAATAGGATTAGTGAAATAGAAGACAAGCAACTTGAGGCACAACAGAGAGAAGAAGAAAGAGACTCAAAAATAATAAAAAACGAGAAAACCCTACAGGAATTGTCTGACTCCATCAGAAAGAATAACATAAGAATAATAGGTATATCAGAGGGAGAAGAGAGAGAAAATGGAATGGAGAATATACTTAAACAAATAATAGATGAGAACTTCCCAAGCCTGTGGAAAGAACTAAAGCCTCAAATTCAAGAAGCAAACAGAACATCGAGTTTTCTTAACCCCAACAAACCCACTCCAAGGCACATCATAATGAAGATGACACAAACCAATGACAAAGAAAAAATTCTCAAGGCAGCCAGGGAAAAGAAGAATACAACATATAAAGGAAGACCTATTAGATTATCATCAGACTTCTCAGCAGAAACTCTACAAGCTAGAAGAGAGTGGACCCCAATATTCAAAGCCCTGAAAGAGAGGAACTTTCAGCCAAGAATACTATACCCATCAAAGCTATCCTTCAAGTACGAAGGAGATATAAAAACATTCACAAATACAGAAAAGATGAGAGAATTTATCAGCAGAAAGCCCCCACTCCAGGAAATACTAAAGGGGGTTTTCCAACCAGATTCAAAGAACAAAAGAAAACAGAACCCCAAGTAACAGCTCCACCAAGAAAACAATAAAACCAAACTTAAACTGTGACAACAAAAGAAAAAAAAGGGGAGAAAGGATGAAGATTAACAGTAGCAAAGGACGATGAAGCGCAGAAATACCAATAAGAAAGGGTACTACAATGAATATGGTAGGTACCCTTTTCATTACTTAATGATAACCACCCTTGAAAAAACCACCACAAAAACACTTGACTTAAAAAAGGTAGCAACAGAGGAAAGAGTATGGAATACAAACAAACAAAAACAAATGATAGAAAAACAAAAGAGAAGAATCAAACAAGATACAAAACTAACAGAAAGCAATTTATAAAATGGCAATAGGGAACCCACAAGTGTCAATAATTACACTAAATGTAAATGGATTAAACTTACCAATAAAAAGACACAGAGTAGCAGAATGGATTAAAAAAGAAAATCCAACTGTATGCTGCCTACAAGAAACTCATCTAAGCAACAAGGATAAAAACAAATTCAAAGTGAAAGGCTGGAAAACAATACTCCAAGCAAACAACACCCAAAAACAAGCAGGTGTAGCAATACTCATATCTGATAATGCTGACTACAAGACAGAAAAAGTACTCAGAGACAAAAATGGTCATTTCATAATGATTAAGGGGACACTGAATCAAGAAGACATAACAATCCTTAATATATATGCACCAAACCAAGGAGCACCAAAATATATAAGACAGCTACTTATTGACCTTAAAACAAAAACTGACAAAAATACAATCATACTTGGAGACCTCAATACACCGCTGACGGCTCTAGATCGGTCATCCAAACAGAGAATCAATAAAGATATAGTGGCCTTAAACAAAATATTACAACACCTGGATATGATAGACATCTACAGGACACTTCATCCCAAAGCGACAGAGTATACATTTTTCTCTAGTGTACATGGAACATTCTCAAGAATTGACCATATGTTGGGCCACAAAGACAATATCAGCAAATTTAGAAAAATTGAAATTGTACCAAGCATATTCTCTGATCATAAAGCCTTGAAACTAGAATTCAACTGTAAAAAAGAGGGGGAAAAACCCACAAAATTATGGAAACTAAACAACATACTTCTAAAAAATGAATGGGTCAAAGAAGAAATAAACGCAGAGATCAAAAGATATATACAGACAAATGAAAATGAAAATACGACATATCAGAATCTCTGGGATGCAGCAAAAGCAGTAATAAGAGGAAAGTTCATATCACTTCAGGCCTATATGAACAAACAAGAGAGAGTCGAAGTAAACCACTTAACTTCACACCTTAAGGAGCTAGAAAAAGAAGAACAAAGACAACCCAAAACCAGCCGAAGAAAGGAGATAATAAAAATCAGAGCAGAAATAAATGAAATAGAGAACAGAAAAACTATAGAAAAAATCAATAAAACAAGGAGCTGGTTCTTCGAAAAGATCAACAAAATTGACAAACCCTTGGCAAGACTCACTAAGGAAAAAAGACACAGGACTCAAATAAATAAAATCCAAAATGAAAGAGGAGAAATCACCACAGACATCATAGATATACAAAGAATTATTGTAGAATACTATGAAAAACTATATGCCACCAAATACAACAATCTAGAAGAAATGGATAAATTCCTAGAACAATACAACCTTCCTAAACTGAGTCATGAAGAAGCAGAAAACCTAAACAGACCAATCAGCAGGGAGGAAATAGAAAAAACTATTAAAAACCTCCCCAAAAATAAAAGTCCAGGCCCAGACGGTTATACTAGTGAATTCTATCAAACATTCAAAGAAGACTTGGTTCCTATTCTACTGAAAGTCTTCCAAAAAATTGAAGAAGAAGCAATACTTCCAAACACATTTTATGAGGCCAACATAACCCTCATACCAAAACCAGGCAAGGATGGCACAAAGAAAGAAAACTACAGACCAATATCTCTAATGAATACAGATGCTAAAATACTAAACAAAATACTGGCAAATCGAATACAACAACATATTAAAAAAATAATACATCATGATCAAGTGGGATTCATCCCAGAATCTCAAGGATGGTTCAACATACGTAAAACGGTTAACGTAATACACCATATCAACAAAACAAAGAACAAAAACCACATGATCTTATCAATAGACGCAGAAAAGGCTTTCGATAAAATACAACACAATTTTATGTTTAAGACTCTCAACAAAATGGGTATAGAAGGAAAATATCTCAACATGATAAAGGCCATATATGATAAACCATCAGCCAACATCATTTTAAACGGCATAAAACTGAGGACTTTCTACCTTAAATCAGGAACAAGACAGGGTTGTCCACTCTCTCCACTCTTATTCAACGTGGTGCTAGAAGTTCTGGCCAGAGCAATCAGACAAGACAAAGAAATAAAAGGCATCCATATAGGAAAAGAAGAAGTAAAGGTATCACTTTTTGCTGATGATATGATCCTATACATTGAAAACCCGAAGGACTCCACAAAAAGATTACTAGAAACAATAAACCAATACAGTAAGGTCGCAGGATACAAAATCAACATATAAAAGTCCATAGCCTTTCTATATGCCAACAATGAAATATTAGAAAACGAACTCAAAAAAATAATCCCCTTCACGATTGCAACAAAAAAAATAAAATACCTAGGAATAAACATAACAAAGAATGTAAAGGACCTATATAATGAAAACTACAAGGCATTGCTAAGAGAAATAGAAAAAGACACAATGAGATGGAAAAATATTCCTTGTTCTTGGATAGGAAGAATAAATATAATTAAAATGGCCATATTACCCAAAGCAATATATAAATTTAATGCAATTCCCATCAAAATTCCTATGACATTTTTTAAAGAAATGGAACAAAAAATCATAAGATTTATATGGAACTATAAAAAACCCCGAATAGCTAAAGCAATCCTAAGGAAAAAGAATGAAGCTGGGGGCATTACAATACCTGACTTTAAACTATATTATAGAGCCACAATAATCAAAACTGTATGGTATTGGCAGAAAAATAGACACTCAGACCAATGGAACAGAATAGAAAGCCCAGAAATAAAACCACATATATATGGTCAAATAATCTTTGATAAGGGGGCCAACAACACACAATGGAGAAAAGAAAGCCTCTTCAACAAATGGTGTTGGGAAAACTGGAAAGCCACATGCAAAAGAATGAAACTCGACTACAGCCTGTCCCCGTGTACTAAAATTAATTCAAAATGGATCAAAGACCTAAATATAAGATCTGAAACAATAAAGTACATAGAAGAAGACATAGGTACTCAACTCATGGACCTGGGTTTTAAAGAACATTTTATGAACTTGACTCCAATGGCAAGAGAAGTGAAGGCAAAGATAAATGAATGGGACTACATCAGAATAAAAAGTTTTTGCTCAGCAAGAGAAACTGATATCAAAATAAACAGACAGCCAACTAAATGGGAACTGATATTTTCAAACAATAGCTCAGATAAGGGCCTAATATCCAAAATATACAAAGAACTCATAAAACTCAACAACAAACAAACAAACAATCCAATAAAAAAATGGGAAGAAGACATGAACAGACACTTCTCCCAGGAAGAGATACAAATGGCCAACAGATATATGAAAAGATGCTCAGCTTCATTAGTTATTAGAGAAATGCAAATCAAAACTACAATGAAATACCACCTCACCCCTGTTAGATTAGCTATTATCAACAAGACGGGCAATAGCAAATGTTGGAGAGGCTGTGGAGAAAAAGGAACCCTCATACACTGTTGGTGGGACTGTAAAGTAGTACAACCATTATGGAGGAAAGTATGGTGGTTCCTCAAAAAACTGCAAATAGAACTACCTTATGACCCAGCAATCCCTCTACTGGGTATATACCCCAAAACCTCAGAATCATTGATACGTAAAGACACATGTAGCCCCATGTTCATTGCAGCACTGTTCACAGTGGCCAAGACATGGAAACAACCAAAAAGCCCTTCAATAGAAGACTGGATAAAGAAGATGTGGCACATATACACTATGGAATACTACTCAGCCATAAGAAATGATGACATCAGATCATTTACAGCAAAATGGTGGGATCTTGATAACATTATACGGAGTGAAATAAGTAAATCAGAAAAAAACAAGAACTACATGATTCCATACATTGGTGGAACATAAAAACGAGACTAAGAGACATGGACAAGAGAGTGGTGGTTACCAGGGGTGGGGGGAGGGAGGACGCAGGAGGGAGGGAGGGAGAGTTAGGGGGAGGGGGAGGGGCACAGAGAAAACTAGACAGAGGATGACGGAGGACAATCTGACTCTGGGTGAGGGGTATGCAACATAATTTAATGACAAAATAACCTAGACATGTTTTCTTTGAATATATGTACCCTAAATTATTAATGTCATCCCATTAACATCAATAAAAATTTATTTAAAAAAAAAAAAAAAAAAAAGTTAATTAGCAGTGAAACAGTGTGAACCAGCTGAATCCCACCACTGAATTAACCTAACCATCAAATAAATAGAGTTAAATAAAATGACTTCTGTTTTCTTATTTATATGATTCTCTCATCTAGAATGTGAAGTAGATCTTCACGATTAAGGAATATGTTAACTCAAGAAACACTGTTAACCACAGACTTTTTGTTAAGTACTGTATTCATGAATAAAAGTAAGGTAAGTAAAATATGTTTGTCTTAGCCTGAACAACCAGGACTAAATAAGATAATGTACCTAAAATTACTTGGTAAACATTAACCTTTTGAGTAGTACGAACACTCATGTACATCCTCGTGCCTCCTGATCATCCAGAGTAAGATTGTACAAAAATTTTTATTTTAAAAATGTGTAAGGCAACATTAAAAAAAGGCAAATGTATGTTCTTCTTGTTTCCCTAAATTGGTTATCAAACAAATATGATTTTAAGTTAATAAACCTGCAACTGGAACTAATTATATTTTTTGAAAAAAAACTCACTCCTAGGATCAGCGAGCATGAAAAAACTCACTACTCAAAGGGTTAATCACAAATGGCTGCGGTGGCACAGTTGGTAAACAATCAACTGGAATGCTGATGTCACCAATTCAAAACCTAAGGCACATATGAGAGTTAATGATTCCTCCTCCCCTTCTCTCTCTCTCTCTCTCCTCTCTCTAAAATAAATAAGGTCTAAAAAAACCAATCATTATACAGAATGTCAATGAATATAATCCTTGAGAATCAACTTATTTTTCTTTCCTAGAAGTTGCTTGCACTTGACCTGCCATGCTGCCAAATCTTCCTCTTCCATTAAAAGGGAACCCCCATGGAGCCCCTTGACTTTGTCATTATGTTTTCCTGCTTGTTTCTAATTTTAAGAGCCCATTTGCTCATTTTAACAAACATTTAATGCATATGACTATATCTGAAATTATGATATTACCTGGAGATCCTTTTAAAGCGTGTATCATTCCACTTAGTTGTACACAAAAGTATAGTAAATTATTTACAAGAAACACATAGCAGAATGAAAAATAAATTCCAGGATTTCATCTTAAATGTTGTATCCATGTTCAAAGTAATGATTCAATTTTATTTCTAATTACAATATGTAAACAAAGAGTTATTGTGTCACTATATTGATTTTTCTTTGTTTGGTTCTTTTCCACTTATCTGAGCATCTACATCTCCTGGTGCCAGCTAAGTCACCCAGGGGGCAGACAGAGAAAGCTCAACAGAATGGCACAGAAATCTCCCAAGGGCATTATCAGTCTCAGTTGGGTAAATGGCTACACCATCATGGTTCTTTATAAAAATTCTTCTTTCATAAAGGTAAATCAGTTAGCTTCGTTTACCTCACTCAAATAAGGATAAGAGAAGTATCTCCCTGCTGTTTAAAGACCAAGGCAAGTAGATGTTCTCCAGTCAGAAATAGTATTTGTTTGTGTCTAGAATAAAATAAAATGTGCCTTGTGACTTTAAGTTGCATCATTAGCAATTTAGCTTAAATGAGGAGAATTCTTTGAAAGTGAAGTTAATGATAATAATTCACCTTGTCTTCTGACATTGCTCTTTCAACAACTATATTCATATCCTTTCTAATTCTCTACATCTTGAAAGGTAAGACCCTCTCTATTTGCCCCTGGTCTCTAATCTACAAACCCTCCAGGCTTCTTTTTTTTTTTGTCAGTGAGAGGAGGGGAGGCAGAGACAGAGTCCTGCATGCCACCCCAACTGGGATCCACCTGGCAAGCCCATCTAGGTGGTGATGCTCTGACCATCTGGGTTATTTGCAATCAGAGCCATTTTTTAGTGCCTGAGGTGGAGGCCTTGGAATCATCTCAGCACCCAGGGCCAACTGACTCCAATCAATCCAGGCTGCAGGAAGGGAGGAGAAGAGAATGAGAGAGAGAGACAGAGAACTGAGTGGGAGGGAGGGGTGGAGAAGCAGAAGGGCGCTTCTGCTGTGTACCCTGACTGGGAATTAAACCCAGGACATCAACACACTGGGCCAACACTTTACCTCTAAACCAAGCATCTTATATTATGCTATACTTTTTTGTTCACTTCCATGAGCCTGACATCTGTTAAAAAAAAAACTTCAGATACCTAAGAACTACATATTGGTAGTCACAAAATAATCCCAGGGATGTGGAGTACAACGTAGACAATATAGTAAATAATATTGTAATAACTATGTATGGTGCCAGGTGAGTACTAGAAATATCAAGAAGACCATAAAATATAGGATGATCTAACCACTGTGCTGTGCACCTGAAACTAATACAAAATAATATTGAATATAAAGTGTAAATAAAAAATAAAATTAAAAAAAGAAATTCTAAATTTTATATAAAGATTTAATTTTTATCTGTTTAGCTAATCATAGCAAAAAATGTGCTTCTTATTTGTATTCTCTGAGACATAATAACCAAACTGCTAAATCACTGGCATAGCCTCACTGTTGTTTAACTTACATTTTTAATTGGTTTACACTTACTGTGGCACCTTTTTCCCATTCAGTCTTTTATGTCTTCAGTAATCTGATATATTTCCTTGTGATTTTTGTCTGAACACCAGAACAGTGTGCATAGTAAAGTAATAATACTTCTAATCAGAAGAACCTGTATACATACATACTCTGGCTCCATTATATCCATTGACGGGAACCTTTAATGAGCTCTTCATTAGGTCCTCTCACCTGAAAATGGAGACTGTTAGAGCCTACATGTAGAGATATCTAGTAAAGAAACGGACTCAATATTAAGTTCTTTTCTCTATGAAATATTAAAGCTATCTTCTCAGCTATCTTCCATCCTTTAACTTAGTTCATATTTCAGTCCAGTCCCCTGAGTATTGAGACTCAGTGCCTCAGGTCAGCACATGCATAAGCTGCAGTCACGGCTACACCTCCATGTAGGTTGTTAACTTTGTGACATTCCACAAACACTGTTTCTAAATTTAGGAAAGTTTAATAAATACATCTTTCAAGTCATATTCTGAGAAGAGACAAAGCAATTAAATAAATACATTTAATTACTTGAATCCCTGGCATTTTCAATCATAAGGATACTATTTTCTTATCCTAGAGAGATTGTGCTGGTATCCAATGTTTTGACAAATCATCGTGCCATGGTAAATGAGTTTCCTCTGCAGCAGAATATAATTTCAGACCTTCCTTTATGTAAGAGATGACTAGTAATCTAGAAAACCAGATTTTGTATTCTTCTTTTAAAAGAGTAGAGATGTTTTACTCTTTTCTTGATTACTCATACTTCTAAGAAACTAGATGAGGATAATGTTTTTTACCCATTTTTTCTAAAACCTCAGGCACATATTCCAACTTATGTTCAGTTACACACTCTAGCATTTTACTGATAGAAACCAAGTTGACTAGAGTGAGGTTGACCGGGAAGTGTTGATCACAAAACAGAGTTCATCCCAGACTACCTGGTCCTACTTAATACTAAGCACATACTAGCCCATCAGCCCTCCCTCTTTGCCCACTTTAGAAAACAACAATGCTGAGAAACAACTGCTGGGCAAGCTGATCAAGTTGCACATATGTTTCTGTCAGAGTAGAAATCTTAATATTTTTTAGAGACGTGTGAGAATGTTCTTGCACTAGGCGAAGAAACAAAACACTGGAAAATGTCAAAGGAACTAATAAGTCAAAAACATATATGTCATTTATCTCTCAATAACCATAGGCTATAGAATTCTGCCCTATGCTTTTTTAATATAAATAAAGAATAGGCCAATTTCTAACTTAAGGAACTTAGCACAATATCTCATATATATTATATTTATCTACCTATAAATACTCATACCTTAAAAATAAAAGGTTATTTTGAGGGTTAAGTGCACAAAATAGACAATTGGTACCTAATTATTGAAATAATTAAGAAATTATTGAATAAATTATTGATTTTTATACATACACATAATATTCACACTAGCAACAGTGGCTTTTGTTATCACTACTAGTAATTTTTAAGAAATCAAATTGTTAATTCAAAGGAAATAAAATCTTAAGTGTTTGAACAAATAATGACAAATGAGTGGTAAATGACATTTTACCTAATCACTCTCCACCATGGAAGAGTAGTTTTCTTTCAGTCAAACAATCCATACTAATCTTTATCATTTAATTAATCAAAAACAATTGTTCTAATTATTATTCCTTTTGGCTGATGGCAGTGATGAGATTCAGCCAGTTCGCACCAATTCAGGAGAACCGATACCTAACTTTTTGTTGAGTTCAGCAAACCAGTTGTTAAAATGGCACTTGTAATCAGGGTTCTCTCTAAGGTGGGTGCTGGGGCAGCTGCCCAATGTGGAAATCACAAATTTACATTCCTTACTCTTTTTTAATGTTCCTCTCCACAACAGCATGTGTAAGTGCCCATAGTAATGTTCATTTCGTCCATAGGTGAAAAAAATTGCAAGTGAGGATGCCAATCAAGAAGCAATATGGAAATATCATAAGTAATAGTTTTATTGTTTTTGTCAGGTATTATTTAACATTTTTTCATTAATATTTTAAAACTCTTATAACATAATCTAGTTTTGTGTACCTCTTTTATTGTTCTTGTTTTGGTATTAAATGCATGAAATAATAAGCTACTTTTCAGTCTATCTTTTTTTTATACTTAAAACAGTCATTAGGGCAGAGAACTGGTTGTTAAATTATTTGAATCCCACCACTGGCTGATGGTCAAATCAAGTATTTTTTTGCATTACTAGGAGCTCTTCTTTGGAAAATTCCATTTTAATGTCTTTTGCCCATTTTTTAATTAACTTTTCTGTTTTTTTACTATTTTATTGTAAGCACATTATTCAACTAAATGTTGTGTAGCTTCAAATATGTCTCCCAGTTTAAAATTATCCTTTTAACCCTGGAATTAAAGGACTTTTAAATCATAAAACAATTGTTTTTGTATTTTATTAAGTCAAATGTATCAATCCTTATCTCTATGGTTTATAGCTTTTGTGTTTTCACTAAAAAATTCTCACTCAAACATTGTGTAAATATTTACCTGATTACATTTAAATTATATGTGATTTATTCATAAGTAAATATTTAACCATCAGGAAATAATTATATAAATATATTGTGGTATTTGCTTTATTATACTGTTTTCAAAGGCTGTTTACACAACTCCATTAATTCAATAATTTACTTTATTACTACTGGTTTAAGAAGCTTCCTTTATATTTAACTAAATGTTTACCTAGGCCTCTTTCTATACTTTTAATTCTGTCCCTGGTTGTATTAGTTTCTGAAAAGATAGTAAATTATTTTAATTATATCTTGAATGGATTCTAATATATATGTAGTCCCTGAAAAGAGATGATTCCCCTCTATTAAAATCTTATTTTAATATTTCTAAAATTCCAAGGCAAAATTAATCAAATATTTATTTAGGCCAAGTCCTACTTGTGGTTAAATAGAATATTTCAAGAAAGAAAAATAAAATATAAATCAATTAGGAAAAACATATTCAATATCTACTATAAGCAAATAATTTTACTATAAAATTAGCTAAAAATAACCCCTTATTCTCATGAGATTATATTAATAAGTATAAATTTATAATCCAGTTGAAGGATAAAAATATAACCAAAAATATTAATAAGCGTACAAGATAGTGGTAAACACCAAATAAATGTATCTAAGTAAATTGAACTTAATTAAATATCTTATTTCAGTGATGAATCTCACTGATTAATATTGAGTGAAAGAAGCAAGATGCAAATAACATATCTTGCATGATTCTATTTATATCAAGATTAAGAACAGAAAAAAGTAATTATGACAATAGAAGTCAGAAGAATGGTTACTACAGAAAAAGACATTGATAAGAATGAGGCTTTAGGAAATCTCCTGGGTTGATGGTAATGTTATTATCAGTTAATCTTGGAAGTTGTTACATGAGTCATTACAGTTGTCAAACTTCACTGAGTCATACTCTAAAGTTTTGTAAAATAAATGTATATTAAACTTTAACTAAAAGTAATTTTAAAATTCTAAATTTAGAAAGTGAAGAGCTTCTAAGAGAATTCTGCTCCTTCAGACCATAATGTCAATCTATCATAACTCCACTTTTCTTATCTTCATTTTGACTGGAGTCCCTGGACTTGAATGGGCCCATACCTGGATCTCCATCCCCTTCTGCTGCCTCTATTTAACTGCCCTCTCTGGGAATACCTTTATCCTGTTCACAGTCCTCACTGATCCTAGCCTCCATGAACCCATGTACTATTTCCTCTCTATGTTATCCGCCACTGACATTGGCTTATGCATCTCTACATTGACAACAGTTTTGGGAATATTCTGGATCAATGCGCGGGAAATCAACTTCAATGCTTGCTTATCACAGATGTTCTTCATTCACCTCTTCACTTTCATGGAATCCTCGGTGCTCCTGGCTATGGCTTTTGATCGTTTTGTGGCCATTTCTAACCCCTTGAGATACACTACCATTCTAACTCATGCAAGGATTACACAGATTGGTTTGGCAGTCATTACCAGGGGGACTGTCATTCTGACACCACTAGTTCTACTTCTTAAGCGTCTATCATTCTGTGGCAACCACATACTCCATCACTCCTACTGCTTCCACCCTGATGTGATGAAGCTCTCATGTTCAGATACAAAGATCAATAGTGCATTTGGACTAACTGCAATAATCTCTACCGCTGGGGTGGACTCTATCTTTATCCTGCTTTCCTATGTCTTGATCATTCGCTCAGTTCTCAGCATTGCATCCCCAGAGGAGAGGAAAAAGGCTTTCAGCACCTGCATTTCTCATATTACTGCTGTGGCCATATTCTACATTCCTTTGATCAGCCTGTCTTTTGTTCACAGATTTGGAAAACATGCTCCACCCTATGTGCCCACACTCATTGCTAATGTATACTTGCTCATTCCCCCTGTGATGAATCCCATCATCTACAGTGTGAAAACAAAGCAGATTCAAAAAGCTATGCTCAAACTTCTGTGTTCCAAGAGAACTCACATTTAACAATTATTGTTCCCATATAGACCCATCTCAAAGTCAATGAAAATTTATACCAAATTGTGGTTATAAATCCATGTAATTTTAAGGTTAGATGGAACTAGACAGTATCCAAATTCAAATGTCTCTGCAATATAGTTAATCTTACCTAAGGCAATCTTATATTTCTATACCAAAAAACTAACTCACATTCTCACTATCTCTCAGTTACCCTATTCCTATAAGTGACTAACTGATCTCCCATTTCTATGCTGTTCCCACCCCAAACTGTCATTCACTTTAAATTCATTTTCCAAATATCCAGCTCAAATAAAATTAAAAAATAAACCAATAAGCATCTCTTCCATGTTTATTTCTCATCCAACAACTAAATGAAGCAACAATTTCTGTCTACTATTAAGTCTTTCACAATTTGGGCTCAATTTCTCTTTAAAGTTTAATCTACCTCTTCTTTTTTTCATATACTCTGCAGTCTAAGAAAACCAGTCTGCTAACTGCTTCATCATGCAGCTTTCCTAATAGTGGGCTTTACTCTTGGCTTTACTTCAACATTGACACCCATTCCTTACGTTATATATGTCATTAGTGGTTATGAAAATGAGCAGAACTAAGTGACATATCAATAGCTTAAATTTGTGATTTCAGCAGTTCTCGTTATACAATACACACTATTAATTTTACCAATAGCTTTAATAAATTTGCATGTAAGGAAATAAAGCCTTTCCATCTCTCTTGAACATTGACAAGGAAATAAGTTTTAAGTAAAATAACAAAAATCAGGAAGGGAAAAACAAATCTATAAAATATCAAGTGTTTGAAACCCTAGTATCTATGCATTTTTATAAGTATTTAGAGACAAGGAACAATGATAGTATATAGCTGTTGAAGGGGGGGAAAATCCCATGAATACTTTTTTAGTAATTTATATATATATATAACACAAAGGTTATTCTTTTAATGTTATTCCAGCAAGGTTACCACCATGGAAAAACATTTATATGTAGCATAGTGGAACTATTACAAATTTTGAATTTACAAAAATGGAATTTAGGAGCTGAAATTGGGACTATAGAGTGGAGAGGGGCAAGAAATGCTTCTTTTTTATAATATTTCTAGTAGTACTATTAGGTTGTTTAAACTGTAAATTTATCACTTACAAAATGATTTTTAAGTTTTAAAAAAATGCTACAGGTCTTAAAGCAAAAGTCAGCAGGCATTTAAAAAATCTAAAAAGTAGACTTTCAGAGGCCCTGGCCCAGTAGCTCAGCTGGTTAAAGTGTCATTCCAGTATGCCAAGGTTGCAGGTTTGATCCTTGGTCAGGACACACACAAGAATCAACTAGTGAATGTATAAATAAGTGGAACAATAAATCAATGTTTCTTTCCTCAAAAAAAATGTAATTTAATACCTAACTTTTTCAGGGTATGAAATATTACAAATTGTTTTTCACTCTAGTTTTTAGTTGTCTAGGTTTAAAAAAACTGGAATCTTATAAGCAATATGATTTTTTTAATTAAATGACATAGTTCATATAAAGCACATAGTGTTAGGCATGATATATTGTGGGATTCTAAAAATGATAGGTCTTTACTATCTTGCTAAGTAACTATAACTATTATAGTCTTCAATTTACCAATGAGAAAATATCAACCAAAAGTATTCTATTGAGTCCTCTGAATCCAAAAATTTTGTTACTATTATATTTTTCTCATCCTTTTACACTATATTGGTCAGGTTCTTCAGCGATACAGAACCAATAGAGGAGAGAAAGAGAAAGAGAGAAAGGAAGAGAGAAAGAGAAATAATATTTATTATGAGGAATTTACATAATTATGGACACTGAAAAGTCCCACGATCTGCTACCTGCCAACTAGAGACTCAGAAAATTAGTGGTACAGTTCCAGTTCAAGTCTGAAGGCCTAAGAACCAAGATAATTGGTGGTGAAAGTTCCAGTTCAAGTCTAAAGGTAGGAGAACTAAGAGCACTGATGGGGTAAGTTCCAGTTCAAAAACGGGAGAAGACTGATGTCACAGTTCAGCATTCAGACAGAAACAGAGAAATCATCTTTTCTCTATCTTTTTGTCTTATTTAAACCCCAACTAATTTAATGAAGCCCACCCACATTGGGCACTGCAAACCCCTTTGCTAAATCTACTGATTCAAATGCTAATCTTTTCTAGACACATCCTTACAGACACACCAAGGAATAATGTTTAACCCAATATCTGAGCATTCTGTGGCTCAGTCAAGCTGACATTTAAAAGTAATAACTACACTATTTCCTTTCTATGCTATCAACCACTGACCTGGGTTTGTGTATTTCAACACCAGTCACTGTGCTGTGCATGTTCTGGTTCACTGCAAGGCAGATCAGTTTCCATGCTTGTGTTGCCCTGGTACTTTTCATTCAACTCTTTACTGTCATGGAGTCTTCAGTGCTCCTGGCAATGGCTTTTGGCTGCTTCATTGCCATCTGTAACTCACTGAGATACACTACCATCTTGACTGATCCTAGAATCATCAAAGTGTGGTTTGCCTTTCTTGTCAGAAGGATGGTGATCCTCATGCTCCTGGTCCTGCTACTTAAATGACTCTCCTTCTGCCAAAGCCATGTATTCCATCATTCTTATTGTTTCTATCCTGATATAATCTAGCTTTCAAGTTCTGACAATAAGATCAATAGTGTTTTAGGACTTATTGCCCACATAGTTACTGCAGGAGTGGACTCCATCTTTATTCTTCTCTCCTGTATCCTGATTATTAAGACCAACTTAAGCATTGCTTCCCCAGAAGAGTGGCATAAGGCCTTTAGCACTTGCATCTACCACATAGGTGCTGTTGCCATCTTCTACATCCTTCTCATTTTTTCCACAGGTTTGGGAAAAAGGCACATCCTTATATACACACTCTTATGGCCTACATGTATTTGCTTATTCCACCAATGATGAATTCCATTGTTTATAGTGTGAAAACCAAGCAGATCCATAGAGCCATTTAAAAAGTCCTCTTTCCCAGGGCAGGTGAGATCTGACTCTAACATTTCCTCAATAAAATCTGCTCCTTAGTATTTCTCCAAAACCTAATGTTTAATCAATATTATCTCTTTTATCAGTGACCCCCCAAAAAAAACTAGGTGGAGTAGGGTCATTGGGGGATGCATTTTGGCAAAAATTTCTTTTTCATTTCCAATACAACTATTACTAGTATACTCTGTAGTAATGCCCAGTGAAATATTTTAATATTATGGAAATGTTAGTAAAGTTTTGAAAGAATGGATGACAATGGCTAAAATGAACACTTTCCATTAGAACTATCCTCCAAAACTGTTCTTGAAATAACATATCATTCTGTCTTATTTTGCTTTCTTAAAGTATACAAATAAATGTTTTATTTCATCTTACATAAGTTTGATCCTGTTATCTAGAATTCTTACATATAATTTAATTATCATTGATTCATTCTCTCATTTACTAACATACACTATTGCTGAACACTTCACAATATGGTAGAACGGCAGAGACAAAATATTGTCATAATTAGTGAATACCGCAAGTGACCAATTAAAATCTGAAGTATTTGTGTGCTGTTTTAAAATATATACATATAAGCCAAAGAAGTAAAAAAAAATATATGAAAAGAATGTATAATACAACTTGGGACATTCAAGAAATACTCACAATGTGTTTTTGAACTATAAAATAAAGAATTTAAGCCAGCCAGAAAAAGACAAATACAATATAATTTCACATATTGTGGAATCTAATAAACAAAATAAACTAACAAACAAAATAAAAATAGACTAATAGCAGCCTGACTTGTGGTGGCGCAGTGGATAAAGCATCAACCTGGAAACACTGAGGTTGCTGGTTCAAAACCCTGGCTTGCCGCCCTGGCCGGTTGGCTCAGCGGTAGAGCATGGCCTGGCATGCAGAAGTCCCGGGTTCGATTCCCGGCCAGGGCACACAGGAGAAGCGCCCATCTGCTTCTCCACCCCTCTCCTTCCTCTCTGTCTCTCTCTTCCCCTCCCACAGCGAGGCTCCATTGGAGCAAAGATGGCCTGGGCACTGGGGATGGCTCCTTGGCCTCTGCCCCAGGCGCTGGAGTGGCTCTGGTTGCAACAGAGCGATGCCCCAGAGGGGCAGAGCATCGCCCCCTGGTGGGCAGAGCGTCGCCCCCTGGTGGGCGTGCCAGGTGGATCCCGGTCGGGCACATGCGGGAGTCTGTCTGACTGTCTCTCCCCGTTTCCAGCTTCAGAAAAATACCAAAAAAAAACCCTGGCTTGCCTGGTCAAAGCACATATGGGAGTTGATGCTTCCTGCTCCTCCCCCTTCTCTCTCTCTCTCTCTCTCTCTCTCTTTCTCTCTCTCTCCCCCCTCTCTAAAATGAATAAATAAATAAATAAAAATTATTTTAAAAATAGACTAATAGCAAAAGGATTGACAGCTGTCACAGGGAAGGGGGATTTTGGGGCTGGGTAAAAAAGAGGAAGAGATTAAGAAAAGAAAAAAAAAGCTCATAGACACAAACAACAGTATGGTAGTTTTCAGAGAAGAAAAGGTGGGAGGGTAAAAAAGGGTTTAGGAGAGATAAATGGTAATAGAAGGAGACTTTGACTTGGGGTGGTGAATACATAATGCAATATGCAGATGACATATTATAGAATTGTGCACTTAAAATCTATATAATTTTATTAACCAATGTCACTCCAACAAAGTTAAAAAAGCAAAAAAAAAAAAAAAAGAAATTGGATAGTTCAACTTTCAGAATTGCAGCAAAAGATTCATCAATATTCTCCTCAGGAAAACTACTGTAAATACCTTTAGTTATAGTTAAAGTTATATGCATTTAATATATCTGGAAATTGCCTTAAGGGCATGCAGCAAATGAAAAACGATTTATTTAAGAAAATTTGGTAAATCATTATAAGACCAGTGGGAGTCACTGTTCACTTGAATTACAACCAGATTTAGCCCCTTTCTTCTCCCCACAGCTAAGCATATTGATAGCTCCACGCCAGGTAGGTGTTGCCAGAACACAGGGCTTCCTTTACCACTTGCTCACCCCACCCCATCCTCACCAGCTCTCAGTGTAAGGCCACAATATCTTCCAGGAAGAACAGACCACAGTATTTCTCATTTCCCACATCCCAGCTCCAATTGTAGAAGCTAAATTTCAGGTGAATGCAAAAGTCAGTGGTTCTCTTTATCCACTCAGCCTCACTTATATGGCAGAGGCTCAATTCCAGGCATAGAAATCAGAGAATACTGGGGCAGCAATCACCCTTTTCCAAGCTCTATTATAAGGCAGAACAACAAGTTGAAAAATTTGAAAGACTATATACTATCTTATCTGGTACCATGCATGTAAAAGCAGGGGTTTAGCTCCAAGAGAAGTGAGTTACAATGAAATTAAATTATGAATCAATGACAAAAATTTGGAAATTTGACAAACATCAGAGAAATGGTGGTGTGAGAGATAATCCTGATCTTTCCTTTTTAAATTTCAATAAATTCTACAACTATATGCAGAAAAAAAAAAACCTGGATGAACCTGAAATATACATACACCAGACAGACAAAGGTATAATTGCATAAGAAAGCAAGCCAAAGCTCAGAAGAAAAAAAAAATACCAGAGGACTGAGTCTTTCTCTTTCCTCATGGACCTGAGGCAGGGAGGCACTGTTGCTGCAGGCTTTGTCTAGACCTGGAGCCAGAAGGAGAGTCTGGGAGGAAGGAGCTGAAATGGGGGTGATGACTAAGAACAAAGAGCAGGGCCATTTCCCAGAGTCTGCCGCATCTGTGATTGCAGGGCTGGAAGATTACAGGCACTGGGCAAACACAAAACCAGTGGCACACTCCCAAGAACTATGGGCAAATAGCTTGTGGAGATTGGCCCATGGGGCACTGGGGCGCACATGATATGCTGGCTGTTCAGCCTTGTGACACTAAACGCCCCTGATCTGCGAGCTCTACCTCAACTGCTTCTGAAGCTCGACCACTGGCTCATGGTTTGCAGAGCCTACCTGGCCAAGGCTGTGCTTTGAGTGCTTAGAGTGGTATCGGAGAAGGGACTGGACTGTGTCACCCCAGCCTCCTGGCTCCTCATTGCTCCCCTTGCTGTGAGAACAGTGCTGGTAGTGGACCCCCTCCACTAGGTCTCCAGGCTGCTCTCTCCTGTGAGAGGCAGGAGCACCCCATGCCTGATCATCTGGTTTGTTGGGACGTGGGGGAGGGTCCTGGAGGACCCCTGCTCAGCCATTTCTAAAACCATAGAGTTGCAAAGTCCTGGCAACAAGCCCCTCCTACCAACATGAAGGCCCTGCCTGCATCACTACAAAAGTGACAGCAGAACACCCAAGAATCTCACAGAGGCAAATCATGTAATATAGTACCCCTGCCAGAAAAAAAAATAATTATCTCTTATTGGGGTTATTAACAATACCACTTGCAAATGCCATCAAAGAAAAAGAAATCAAATATGGATATACAAGACAGAGACGTAGCTCAGATAGATGATGAAAAATCTCCAGAAAAAAACTCAATTACATGGAAACTTTGGAGCTTAATGACAGAGAATTCAAAATTGAAGCTCTAAAAATACTCAATAAGATACAAGGAAACACTGAAAGGCAATTTAGTGAGCTCAAAAAACAACTTAATGAACAAAAAGAGTACTTCACCAAGGAAATTGAAACTATAAAAAAGAACCAAATAGAGATGAAAAACTCAATATACAAACTGAAAAATGAAATAACAAGTTTAGTCAATAGAACAGGCCAGATAGAGGAGAGAATCATTGACAATGAAGACAGCAACTAGAGATACAACAGAGAGAAGAGAGACTTACAAATTTAAAAAAATGAGAAAGCTCTACAAGAATTGTCTGACCCATCAGGAAGAGCAATATAAGAATAATTGGTATATTAGAAGAGGAAGAGAGAAAAAAAGGGAATGGAGAACATATTGAAACAAATAATCAATGAGAACTTCCCAAGCCTGTGGAAAGAGTTAGAGCTTCAAATCCAAGAAGCAAACAGAACACTGAGTTACCTCAACCCAAACAGACGTACTCCAAGGCACATCATAATGAAATTACTACAAATCAATGACAAAGAAAGAATCCTCAAGGTAGCTACGAAGAAGAATATAACATATAAAGTAAGGCCCATTAGGCTATCATCAGATTTCTCAGCATAAACTCAACAAGTCAGAAGAGCCCCAACATTTAAAATACTGAAAGAGAGGAACTACCAGCCAAGAATACTATATCTATCAAAGCTATCCTTCAAATTTGAAGGGGAAATTAAAACATTTACAAACATACAGTAATAAGAGGGAAGTTCATATCATTTTAGGTTTATATGAAAAAACAAGAGAGAGCCCAAGTAAACAACCTATCATCACATCAAAGGGAACTAGAAAAAGAAGAACAAAGGCAACCCAAAATCAGCAGAAGTAAAGAAATAATAAAACTTAGAGCAGAAATAAATGAAATAGAGAACAGAAAAACTATAGAAAAAATTAATAAAACAAGGAGCTGATTCTTTGAAAAGATCAATAAAATCGACAAACCTCTGGCAAGACTCACTAAGGAAAAAAGAGAAAGAATTCATATAAACAAAATCCAAAATGAAACAGGAGAAATTAGCACCGATATCATAGATATACAAAGAATTATTGCAGAATACTATGAAACATTATATGCCACCAAATTCAACAATCTAGAAGAAATGGATAAACTGCTAGAACAATACAATCTTCTTAGGCTGAATCACAAAGAAGTAGAAAACCTAAATAGACCGATAAGCAGGGAGAAAATAGAAACTATCAAAAACCTCCCCAAAAATAAAATTCCGGGGCCAGATGGCTATACTAGTGAAATATGCCAAACATTCAAAGAAGAGTTGGTTCCTATGCTTCTCAAAGTCTTCCAAAAAATTAAAGAAGCAGTGCTTCCAAACACATTTTATGAGGCCAACATAACCTCATACCAAAACCTAGCAAGGACAACACACAAAAAAAAGAAAACTACAGATTAATATCTCTAATGAATAGAGATGCAAAATCCTAAACAAAATACTAGCAAATCAAATGCAACAACAAATCAAAAAAATAATTCATCATGATCAAGTGGGATTTATCCCAGAGACACAAGGATGGTTCAACATACATAAAACAGTTAATGTAATACACCATATCAACAAAACAAAGAATAAAAACATATGATCCTATCAATAGAAGCAGAAAAAGCATTTGATAAAATACAACATCCTTTTATGTTTAAAACACTCAACAAAATGGGTATAAAAGAAAAATATCTCGACATAATAAAGGCCATTTTTGACAAACCATCAGCTAACATCATACTAAATGGTAAAAAACTGAAAACTTTTCCTCTAAAATCAGGAACACGGCAAAGTTGCCCACTCTCTCCACTCTTATTCAACGTAGTGCTGGAAGTTCTAGCCATAGCAATCAGAAGAGAAAGAAATAAAAGGCATCCATATTGGGAAAGAAGAAGTAAAGGTTTCACTTTTTGCAGATGATATGATCCTGTATATAGAAAACCCCAAAGACTCCACAGAAAGACTATTAGAAATAATAAACCAGTACAGTAAGGTTGCAGGATACAAAATTAATATACAGAAGTTTATTGTTTTTTTATATGCCAACAATGAAACCTCAGAAAAAGAACTCAGAAAAATAATCCCTTTTACAGTTGCAACAACAACAAAATATCTAAGAATTTACATAACAAAGAATGTAAAGGACCTATATATTGAAAACTAAAAAACATTATTAAAGGAAATTAAAAAAGACACAATAAAATGGAAAAATATTCCTTGTTTGTGGATAGGATGAATAAATATAGTTAAAATGGCCATATTGACCTGTGGTGGCGCAGTGGATAAAGCGTCGACCTGGAAATGCTGAGGTCACTGGTTCGAAACCCTGGGCTTGCCTGGTCAAGGCACATATGGGAGCTGATGCTTCCTGCTCCTCCCCCCTTCTCTCTCTGTCTCTCTCCTCTCTCTCTCTCTCTCCCTCTTTCTCTCCTTTCTAAAATGAATAAATTTTAAAAAATGGCCATATTACCCAAAGCAATATACAAATATAAAGCAATTCCCATCAAAATACCAATATCATTTTTTAAAGAAATGGAACAAAAAATTACAAGTTTATATGGAACCATAAAAAAAAAAACCTCAAATAACCAAAGTAATCTTAAGAAAAAAATATGAAGCTGGAGCCATTACAAGTCCTGACTTCAAACTATACTACAAAGACACGATAATCAAAACAGCATGGTACTGGCAAAAAAAAAAAAAAAATAGACACACAAACCAATGGAACAAAATAGAGAGCCCAGAAGTTAAACCACATCTATATAGTCAAATCATCACTGATAAAGGAGCCAAAAACACACAATGGAAAAAAGAAAGCCTCTTTAATAAACGGTGCTGGGAAAATTGGAAAGCCACATGTAAAGAAATGAAACTTGATTAAAGTTTATCTCCTTGCACAAAAATTAATTCAAAATGGATCAAAGACCTAAATATAAGATCTGAAACAAAAAATTACATAGAAGGATTCATAGGTACTAAACTCATGGACCTTGGCTATAGAGAACATTTTATGAATTTGACCCTGAAGGCAAGAGAAGTGAAGGCAAATATAAGTGAATGGGACCATATCAAACTAAGAAGCTTCTGCACAGCAAAAGAAACTGCCAACAAAACAAAGACAAGCAACTAAATGGGAGATGATATTTTTAAACAACAGCTCAGATAAGGGGCTAATATCCAAACATATAAAGAACTCACAAAACTCAGCAACAAATAAAAAATCCAATAAAAAAATGGGAAAAGGACATGAACAGACACTTCTCCCAAGAAGAAATACAAATGTCCAACAGATATATGAAAAGATGCTCATCTTTACTAGCTATTCAAGAAATGCAAATAAATACTGCAATGAGATACCACTTCACTCCTGTGACATTAGCTATTATCAACAAGACATGTAATAACAAGTGCTGGAGAGGCTGTGGAGAAAAAGGAACCCTCATTCACTGTTGGTGGGAATGTAAACTAGTACAACCATTATGGAAGAAAGTATGGTGGTTTCTCAAAAAATTAAGAATAGAATTACCATATGACCCCGCAATCCTTCTACTGGGTACATACCCCTCAAACTCGAAAACACTGGTACATAAAGACACATGTACCCCCATGTTCATTGTAGCATTGTTCACAGTAGCCAAGACATGGAAACAGCTGAAATATCCTCAAATAGAGGATTAGATAAAGAAGGTGTGGTACATATACACAATGGAATACTCTTCAGCCATAAGAAATGATGGCATAGTACCATTTACAACAACATGGATGGCCCTTGATAACATTAGACTGAGTGAAATAAATAAATCAGAAAAAGCTAAGAACTGTATGATTCCATACATAGGTGGGACACAAATTGAGACTCATGGACATAGATAAAAGAACAGTGGTTACCAGGAGGAAGGGAAGGGTGGAGAGGAAGGGGGATGGGGAAGGGGAGGGGTTTAAAGAGAAACAAAATATAGGGTGACAGAAGATGATTTGACTTTGGGTGTAGGGTATACAGCATAATCGATTGTCTACATAATGCGAAGATGTTTTCTCTAAATCTATGTACTCTGGTTGACCAATGTCACCATGTTAAATTTAATTGTCTAAATAAATTTTAAAAAATATAATAATACAATAATGAATAAATACCAATACAAGAATAAAAAATTTTGGAAATTCACAAATATTTGAAAATTAAACAGTGCACTCATAAGTAATCATGGTCAAAATAAGAAATAATTTGAGATGAATGAAAGTGCTATGTGAAACAAGACTACTTAAAAGAAAATTTATAGCCTATATTTTTAAAAAATATATCTAAAATCAATTACCTAAACTTCCACTTTAAGATCCTGGGGGGTAGGGGGTAAGAGAAAGAGCAAACTAAACTTAAGCAAAAGGAAAAAATTAATGATTATATCAGTGGAAATAAATGAAATAGAAAATAAAAAAATAATAGATAAGATCAACTAAACCAAAGTTGGTTCTTTGATGACAATGAATTAGTAATATCAAAACTTCCAAAAAAGAAACACCTAGGTCTAGATGGTTGGATTCACCAGGTCTAGATGGATGGATTAACTAAACACTTTAAAAAAATAGTATCAACTTTTTATAAACTCTTCCAAAGAAGAGAAGAGAATGCACACCAACTCCTCCTAATGAAGCCATTTTACCCTGATGTCAAAATCAGACAAAGATATCACAGGAGAGAATATTAAAAACTAAATATATATATTGTGAATATAGATGCAATTCTACTCAATAAAATACTAGCTAACAAAACCCAGCAACATATAAAAAGAATTATACATTAAGTGGAATTCATCTCAGAAATGCAAGGTTGATTTAACATTGCAAAAAACAATAGAATAAAGGACAAAAATGACATGATCATCTCAATAGATGAAGAGATGCAGAAAAAGCTTTGGACAAAATTCAACATCCATTTATAATAAAAACATTCAAAAATTAGTAAGAAAAAGAAATTTTCTCAACTGATTATAGATGTCTATGAAAAATCTACAACTAACATTATACTAAATGATCAAAACTGAATGCTTTACCCTACTATGATGAACAAAACAAGGGTTCCCTTTCATCAATTTATTCAATGTTATATATATTTTAGCCAGGTTATTTAGAAAAGGCAATGAAATAAAACTTATTCAGATTGTAAAGGTAGAAGTATAATTAGATCTACCTATTTTGCATGTTTTCTGATTTTTTTGTATATAACATTTCACTGTAAGAAATGTACTAAAAGTCATTAAAACTGATAAATGACCATCAAATTTGTATAACAGCAATATATAAAAAATCAACTATATTTCTATATACTAACAAGGAACTATTCAAAACTGAAATTAAGAAAAAATTTTATTTACCATGACATCATAAAGAGTTAAAATAGTTGGCAATAAATTCAGTCTAGAAGGTGCAAGACTTTCACACTGAGAACAATGTAAACAAAAAAACCACTGCTTCAAAGAAATGAAAGCAGTCTTAAATAAATGGAAAGATATGCCATGTTTATGGATTTGAAGACAACAATGTTAACACAGGTATACTCCAAAATAGATTCATAAATGTAACAAAATCCTTAACCAAAATTTGTTTGTTTCTTTGCATAAATTGACAGCTGGTCCCAAAATACATATGAATTTTAAGACACCTAGAATAAACAAAATCATCTTTTAAAAAAAGTTGAAGGATTCACACTTAACAATTTCAAATTTTACTACAAAGCTACAGTCATCAAGACAGTGTGACACTGCATAGGATAGCTACAAAGCTCAACAGATAGAATTGAGAGTACAAAAATAATTCCTCACACTTGTTAATTGATATTTGACACAGATGCCAAGACATGTCAATGAGGAATCAAAAGTGTTTTTAATAAAGGGTGCTGCTACCCAAGTGTTTATTAAGTAAAAAATAGCTCTATACAACATGATACATTCATACAATGGAATATTATTCACCAATGAAAACGGTGATGTATTTACACTTACCATAAAATAGAAGCACTTTGAAAAAATTATGCTCATTGAAAAATAAACCAGTAACAAAAAAATCACATATTATGTGAGTCAATTTACATACTATGTGCAAAATAGGCAAATTTGTGGAGACAGAAAGTAGATTAATAGCTGCCTAAGGCTGGGTGGGATAGAAGGTAATGAAATATGACAACTTATGGGTACAGACACCCTGCATGTGGGGTTCTGTCTCTCTATTTCCCCTCTTCTCACTTAAAAGAAAAGTTAAAGTGATCTTTTGGTATGCTTCTAACCCAAGCAAGAAACAACATTTTAACTGCTAAAAGTGGCAATTTATGCAATGACCAGAAATATAAATTTTAAAAACACATTTAGTTCTTGGCTGCACTGGGATGGAGAACTCTCAACACAGCCCTGCGTATCTGTTTGGTCTTCACACTGTAGATGATGGGGTTCATCACAGGGGGGATCAGCAAGTAGGCATTGGCAATCAGAGTATGGGCATAGGGTGGGGCCCGTTCCCCAAATCTGTGGACAAAGGACAGACTGATCAGTGGGATATAGAATACAGCCACAGCCCCAATATGGGATATACATGTGCCAAAGGCTTTCTTCCTCTCTCCTGGGGATGCAATGCTAAGGACAGTCTTAATGATCAAAACATAAGAAAAGATGATACAGATTGAGTCTACCCCTGCAGTGGTGATCAGGGCAGTCAACCCAACTCCACTATTAATCCTGGTGTCTGTGCAGGAAAGCTTCATCACATCCGGGTGGAAGCAATAGGAGTGATGGAGAACATGGCTGCGGCAGTAGGACAGTCTTTTAAGAAGGGCTACCATTGGAGTCAATATTAGTGTCCCTCTGGTGATGATAGTTACTCCAATCTGTGCTATTTTACGATCAGTTAAGATAGAGCCATATCTAAGAGGATTAGAAATGGCCACAAAACGATCAAAAGCCATGGCCAAGAGCACTGAGGATTCCATGACAGTGAAAAGCTGAATGAAAAACATCTGTGACAAGCAGGCATTAAAGCTGATCTTCCTGGCATTGAACCAGAATATACCCAACATGGTGACTAGAGTAGATATGGACAAGCCGAGGTCAGTGGTGGACAGCATGGAGAGAAAGTAATACATGGGTTTGTGGAGGCTGGGCTGAGTGACAATGGCAAAGAGAATCAGGCTATTTCCTGAGAGGGCAGTTATATAGAGAAAGAAGAAAGGAATGGAGATCCAGACGTGGAAGGCTTCCAGCTCAGGGACACCAGTTAGTAGAAAAATGATGGAAGAGGATGTGGTATTCTGGAAAGTTGACATGTTGAACTCAAACTGCCAAATCTTAATCTGAGTATCCTGCAATGATAAATTATATTTCTTTAGAATGTAATCAACTTGAAATCAATTCTTTCACATTTATAGAAGATATCTATACTATATATAAAACCTATAAAAAGTGGTTACAAAAAACTAAGACCACATTTTTTTTTTAAATAAATTTTTATTAATGGTAATGGGATGACATTAATAAATCAGGGTACATATACTCAAAGAAAACATGTCTAGGTTACCTTGTCATTAAATTATGTTGCATACCCCTCGCCCAAAGTCAGATTGTCCTTCGCCACCCTCTATCTAGTTCTCTGTGCCCCTCCCCCTCCCCCTAACTCTCCCCCTGTCCTCCCTCCCCCCACCCCTGGTAACCACCACACACTTGTCCATGTCTCAGTCTCATTTTTATGTTCCACCAATGTATGGAATCATGTAGTTCTTGTTTTTTTCTGATTTACTTATTTCACTCCATATAATGTTATCAAGATCCCACCATTTTGCTGTAAATGATCTGATGTCATCATTTCTTATGGCTGAGTAGTATTCCATAGTGTATATGTGCCACATCTTCTTTATCCAGTCTTCTATTGAAGGGCTTTTTGGTTGTCTCCATGTCTTGGCCACTGTGAACAGTGCTGCAATGAACATGGGGCTACATGTGTCTTCACGTATCAATGTTTCTGAGGTTTTGGGGTATATACCCAGTAGAGGGATTGCTGGGTCATAAGGTAGTTCTATTTGCAGTTTTTTGAGGAACCACCATACTTTCCTCCATAATGGTTGTACTACTTTACAGTCCCACCAACAGTGAATGAGGGTTCCTTTTTCTCCACAGCCTCTCCAACATTTGCTATTACCCGTCTTGTTGATAATAGCTAATCTAACAGGGGTGAGGTGGTATCTCATTGTAGTTTTGATTTGCATTTCCCTAATAACTAATGAAGCTGAGCATCTTTTCATATATCTGTTGGCCATTTGTATCTCTTCCTGGGAGAAGTGTCTATTCATGTCTTCTTCCCATTTTTTTATTGGATTGTTTGTTTGTTGTTGAGTTTTATGAGTTCTTTGTAAATTTTGGAAATTAGGCCCTTATCTGAGCTGTTGTTTGAAAATATCATTTCCCATTTAGTTGGCTGTCTGTTTATTTTTATATCAGTTTCTCTTGCTGAGCAAAAACTTTTTATTCTGATGTAGTCCCATTCATTTATCTTTGCCTTCACTTCTCTTGCCATTGGAGTCAAGTTCATAAAATGCTCTTTAAAACCCAGGTCCATCAGTTTAGTACCTATGTCTTCTTCTATGTACTTTATTGTTTCAGGTCTTATATTTAGGTCTTTGATCCATTTTGAATTAATTTTAGTACACGGGGACAGGCTGTAGTCGAGTTTCATTCTTTTGCATGTGGCTTTCCAGTTTTCCCAACACCATTTGTTGAAGAGGCTTTCTTTTCTCCATTGTGTGTTGTTGGCCCCTTTATCAAAGATTATTTGACCATATATATGTGGTTTTATTTCTGGGCTTTCTATTCTGTTCCATTGGTCTGAGTGTCTATTTTTCTGCCAATACCATGCTGTTTTGATTATTGTGGCCCTATAATATAGTTTAAAGTCAGGTATTGTAATGCCCCCAGCTTCATTCTTTTTCCTTAGGATTGTTTTGGCTATTCGGGGTTTTTTATAGTTCCATATAAATCTGATGATTTTTTGTTCCATTTCTTTAAAAAATCTCATAGGGATTTTGATGGGAATTGCATTAAATTTGTATATTGCTTTGGGTAATATGGCCATTTTGATTATATTTATTCTTCCTATCCAAGAACAAGGAATATTTTTCCATCTCATTGTATCTTTTTCGATTTCCCTTAACAATGCTTTGTAATTTTCATTATATAGGTCCTTTACATTCTTTGTTATGTTTATTCCTAGGTATTTTATTTTTTTTGTTGCAATCGTGAAGGGGATTATTTTTTTGAGTTCGTTTTCTAATATTTCATTGTTGGCATAGAGAAAGGCTATGGACTTCTGTATGTTAATTTTGTATCCTGCGACCTTACTGTATTGGTTTATTGTTTCTAATAATCTTTTTGTGGAGTCCTTCGGGTTTTTGATGTATAGGATCATATCATCAGCAAAAAGTGATACCTTTACTTCTTCTTTTCCGATATGGATGCCTTTTATTTCTTTGTCTTGTCTGATTGTTCTGGCCAGAACTTCTAGCACCACGTTGAATAAGAGTGGAGAGAGTGGACAACCCTGTCTTGTTCCTGATTTAAGGTAGAAAGTCCTCAGTTTTATGCCGTTTAAAATGATGTTGGCTGATGATTTATCATATATGGCCTTTATCATGTTGAGATATTTTCCTTCTATACCCATTTTGTTGAGAGTCTTAAACATAAAATTGTGTTGTATTTTATCAAAAGCCTTTTCTGCGTCTATTGATAAGATCATGTGGTTTTTGTTCTTTGTTTTGTTGATATGGTGTATTACGTTAACCGTTTTGCGTATGTTGAACCATCCTTGAGATTCTGGGATGAATCCCACTTGATCATGATGTATTATTTTTTTAATATGTTGTTGTATTCGGTTTGCCAGTATTTTGTTTAGAATTTTAGCATCTGTATTCATTAGAGATATTGGTCTGTAGTTTTCTTTCTTTGTGCCATCCTTGCCAGGTTTTGGTATGAGGGTTATGTTGGCCTCATAAAATGTGTTTGGAAGTATTGCTTCTTCTTCAATTTTTTGGAAGACTTTGAGTAGAATACGAACCAAGTCTTCTTTGAATGTTTGATAGAATTCACTAGTATAACCATCTGGGCCTGGACTTTTATTTTTGGGGAGGTTTTTAATAGTTTTTTCTATTTCCTCCCTGCTGATTGGTCTGTTTAGGCTTTCTGCTTCTTCATGACTCAGTCTAGGAAGGTTGTATTGTTCTAGGAATTTATCCATTTCTTCTAGATTGTTGTATTTGGTGGCATATAATTTTTCATAGTATTCTACAATAATTCTTTGTATATCTATGATGTCTGTGGTGATCTCTCCTCTTTCATTTTGGATTTTATTTATTTGAGTCCTGTGCCTTTTTTCCTTGGTGAGTCTTGCCAAGGGTTTGTCAATTTTGTTGATCTTTTCAAAGAACCAGCTCCTTGTTTTATTGATTTTTTCTATAGTTTTTCTGTTCTCTATTTCATTTATTTCTGCTCTGATTTTTATTATCTCCTTTCTTCGGCTGGTTTTGGGTTGTCTTTGTTCTTCTTTTTCTAGTTCCTTAAGGTGTGAAGTTAAGTGGTTTACTTCGGCTCTCTCTTGTTTGTTCATATAGGCCTGAAGTGATATGAACTTTCCTCTTATTACTGCTTTTGCTGCATCCCAGAGATTCTGATATGTCGTATTTTCATTTTCATTTGTCTGTATATATCTTTTGATTTCTGCGCTTATTTCTTCTTTGACCCATTCATTTTTTAGAAGTATGTTGTTTAGTTTCCACATTTTTGTGGGTTTTTCCCCCTCTTTTTTGCAGTTGAATTCTAGTTTCAAGGCTTTATGATCAGAAAATATGCTTGGTACAATTTCAATTTTTCTAAATTTGCTGATATTGTCTTTGTGGCCCAACATATGGTCAATTCTTGAGAACATTCCATGTACACTAGAGAAAAATGTATACTCTGTCGCTTTGGGATGAAGTGTCCTGTAGATGTCTATCATATCCAGGTGTTCTAGTATTTCGTTTCAGGCCACTATATCTTTATTGATTCTCTGTTTGGATGACCGATCTAGAGCCGTCAGCGGAGTATTGAGGTCTCCAAGTATGATTGTGTTTTTGTTAGTTTTTGTTTTAAGGTCAATAAGTAGCTGTCTTATATATTTTGGTGTTCCTTGGTTTGGTGCATATATATTAAGGATTGTTATGTTTTCTTGATTCAGTGTCCCCTTAATCATTATGAAGTGACCATTTTTGTCTCTGAGTACTTTTTCTGTCTTGTAGTCAGCATTATCAGATATGAGTATTGCTACACCTGCTTTTTTTTGGGTGTTGTTTGCTTGGAGTATTGTTTTCTAGCCTTTCACTTTGAATTTGTTTTTATCCTTGTTGCTTAGATGTGTTTCTTGTAGGCAGCATATAGTTGGATTTTCTTTTTTAAACCATTCTGCTACTCTGTGTCTTTTTATTGGTAAGTTTAATCCATTTACATTTAGTGTAATTATTGACACTTGTGGGTTCCCTACTGCCATTTTATAAATTGCTTTCTGTTAGTTTTGTATCTAGTTTGATTCTTCTCTTTTGTTTTTCTATCATTTATTTCTGTTTGTTTGTGTTCCATACTTCTTTCCTCTGTTGCTACCTTTTTTAAGTCAAGTGTTTTTGTGGTGGTTTTTTCTAGGGTGGTCACCATTAAGTAATGAAAAGGGTACCTACCATATTCATTGTAGTACCCTATCTTATAAGTATTTCTGCACTTCATCGTCCTTTGCTACTGTTAATCTCCATTCTCTCCCCCCTTTTTTTTCCTTTGTTGTCACAGTTTAAGTTTGGTTTTATTGTGTTCTTGGTGGAGCTGTTACTTGTGGTGTTGTTTTCTTTTGTTCTTTGAATCTGGTTGGAGAACCCCCTTTAGTATTTCCTGGAGTGGGGGCTTTCTGCTGATAAATTCTCTCATCTTTTCTGTATTTGTGAATGTTTTTATATCTCCTTCATACTTGAAGGATAGCTTTGATGGGTATAGTATTCTTGGCTGAAAGTTCCTCTCTTTCAGGGCTTTAAATATTGGGGTCCACTCTCTTCTAGCTTGTAGAGTTTCTGCTGAGAAATCTGATGATAATCTAATAGGCCTTCCTTTATATGTTGTACTCTTCTTTTCCCTGGCTGCCTTGAGAATTTTTTCTTTGTCATTGGTTTGTGTCATCTTTATTATGATGTGCCTTGGAGTGGGTTTGTTGGGGTTAAGAAAACTCGGTGTTCTGTTTGCTTCCTGAATTTGAGGCTTTAGTTCTTTCCACAGGCTTGGGAAGTTCTCGTCTATTATTTGTTTGAGTATATTCTCCATTCCATTTTCTTTCTCTTCTCCCTCTGATATACCTATTATTCTTATGTTATTCTTTCTGATGGAATCAGATAATTCCTGTAGGGCTTTCTCGTTTTTTATTATTTTTGAGTCTCTTTCTTCTTCTCTCTGTTGTGCCTCAAGTTGTTTGTCTTCTATTTCACTAATCCTATCTTCAATCTGGGTTGTTCTGCTAGCTAAGCTTGTTACCTCGTTTTTCAGCTCATGAATTGAGTTTTTCATTTCTGTTTGATTTGTTTTTATAGTTTCAATTTCCTTGGTAATATATTCTTTGTGTTCATTGAGTTGTTTTCTGATCTCCCTATATTGCCTTTCTGTGTTTTCTTGTATATCTCTGAGTATTTTTAAGATTTCTATTTTAAATTCTCTGTCATTTAGCTCCAAGGCTTCCAATATGTTAAGTCTTTTCTCCATAGATTTTTCCACATCTATTTGTGTTACCTCTCTTTCTTTTGTATCCATAATATTCGATTTCCTCTTTCTTATTGGCATCTGAGGGTGGTCTTGTTGATAGCACTAATTAGAATTAATAAAGAGTAAAAAGTAAAAAAAAATAAAAAATAAAAAAAACAAAAAAAAATCCAAAAACAAAAAAAAAAAAACAAAGGGTAAAACACCCCACAAAAAAAAGCAGTAATAATTTATTATTTCCCCCTTTTTTTTCTTTCTTCTCCTTCCTTCCTCTCCCCTCCTCAGGGAAATATCGTGCCTATAATGGAGGGCCTGGTTTGTGGTGAAGAGTTCAAGGGGCAAAAAAAAAGGGGAGTAGGGACCTACTAAATGCAAAAAAAAAAAAAAAAAAAGGAAGAAAATCTTAGACAAGCATAAGATGATCTGCCTGCGGGTGATGGTCAACTAAGAGATATAATGAGAGGGATAAGAGGGAACCAGAAAAAAGGACAAAAAAAGGAATAATAAAGAAGAAAAAAATAAAAATAATAAGTAAAAATATGTTGTATTAAGTGGAGCGAAGACCAAATACAATGGAGACCTTGGGTTGGGAGGACCCAAAATGCCACAAAAATAAACTAACAAGAAAAAAACAAAAACAAAAGCGAAAAAGAAAAATAAAGCCAAAAAAAGCCTTGAGTCCCAAATTAACTAATTTGTTCGTGATTGAGGATTAAATGGGAGGAAAGTAAAACGAGAAAAGAAAAAACGAATAGAAAGGAAAAAATAAGAAAAAGAGAAAAACGAAGGAAGAAATAAAAAAGGAAGAGAAAAAAACAAAATAAAGCAAAAAAAAAAAAAAAGAGGAGAGAGTGAGAGTTGAGTTAAGTGTCCTGGAGTATAACCCCAAAGGAGGGTGAGGATGAAGAAGAGAAATAAAATGTAACACTTATGGGTAGTGTAGTTCAAGAAAAGGGAAGCATAAGATGGGCAGAGAATAGAAGGACCGAGGTGGAGGAAATAAAGGCAATAAGATAGAAGAAACAAACAACAACAACAAAAAAAAAAAAAAAATTAGTGGAACAAGTTGTAAAGTCTGTGGATTTTTCTTGATTTTGAGATGTTAACTTCTTCCTTTTCTTTTCTCTCCCTCTTCCTGGTCGGTGACTCTGTACCCCAGGCTCTGCCCCTGTGTCACACTTAGGTAGGGATTTGCAGTTGATGGGATTCTATGGCAATGTCATATAATTGGCTTTAGTCTTGCTGGTAGTCAAGGCTTGTTGGCGTTTGCAGGGTCCAACTATGAGAGAGTTTGCTTTCCTGGAGTCTCTCTCCTAGTCTCCCCTTCCTGAATTAGCAGCCTGGTGATCCAGCTATAAGGCTGCCACTGCTTCTGCCTGGGGAGTAAGAGGCTCAAAGAGCTGGGAAATCCCCACTCTATCCCCACTCAGTGCAAGGCTTTGGGAAAGGCTCTGGCAGTCAGGGCCTCCAGTGTAATCAGGCGGGGGTGGGAGTCAATTGTTGTCAAGGTGACTGTTCAGCGCCTAGCATTCAGTTGGACCTCTCAACCCAGGCTTTCCACACTTTGTAGCCTGTTTTGGCTGGGAAGAAGAGGCACTAGTCTCTGCTTGCGACTAGTGTAGTATAGATCTTATTATCTGCCAAGTCCTTCTTGTTAGCGTTTATCCCTGAATATGGAGGCTCTATCAATCAGAAGTTGCCCCCGCCCCTTTAGCGAGAGGCACTAAAAAATATCACTCCTCTTGTCTTGGGTCGGTGAACTGAGAGAGATCTTATCAATTAGAACCGAGGGTGCGCAGATTTCACGGGTTAAGTTAATTTTAGTAATTGGGTCGCAGCTGTGCTCCCGAAGGTATTTCAGGCTGCCTGTGCTCGCCCCTCCCCCAACGCTTGATTGTTAGCTTGAATGGCTGGGTGAGGTGCCCCACCCACGGAGAGAATCTCCCAAGTAGGGAATACCGCCCTGGGGCCTCTCCCGCTCCCCGTGCGTGGGCCGCTGGGAACGTTAGTGGTGCTCGGTCTGCAATGCTCGGTCTGCAACCAGACCGGGCGCGCGCCAGCGGCTGCTCGCTGCTCTGGAGTGTGGGCGGTGCTCGCTCTGCAACCGACCCGGGCGCTGCTCGCGGCGGCTCGCGGCGGCGGCTCGCGGCTCCCGAGTGCGGGATGACTCACCACAGGCGCTCTTCCTCGCGGCTTGAATGAACGTCCCTGCGGTAGCTTCCTCCACACCCTCGTCTCTCAGATTCAAGTGATAACAGTCCTTTCACTTTCAGTTTGTGTGGAACTCCGTAATGCTCCGAAGATAAATTTTCCTGTTTCTAGTTGATAAATTTGTTGTGATTTTGGGGAGATCTGTCGGACGCACTGCTCACGGCGCCATTTCCGTGACGTCACTAAGACCACATTTAATCAAGAAGCAGAAGATAGTAAATTAACATTTATATATACAGAATTTGTGCACAAACAAATCTAACAGTAGCCCATTTTATTGAAATTACATGTCTGTTCAGGGATATTTTACCCATCACTTCCTGACTCCATTTGATAGACACACAATAAATATTTATTAAAATATGTCTATAGGGTTGTATAAAGTTGTAGATGAACAGCTAATAGTATATGCAGTGATTCAGTATACTTAATATAGTAAGTTAACTTTTGGGTTAGAAAGAAATCTTCATCATCTGGGTAGTTTCTGTCAATTAAGTTGATTATATCTAATCATAGGAAAGAGCTAATATTTGTTGAGCCCTATTCTCTGTCAGTAGCTGTGATAATATCCTGTATGGACATACATCTTATTTATAATATCATAACTTGAACTGTACCTAATTACTTTCATATTACATAAAAAGTATAAGTACTCAAGCCAATTACAAACAGAATTATTTGAGTATGGAAGGTCTCAGAGGTCAGTATTATGGATATTTTGATGTCATAAATATTTATTTGGCACCCAAATGTAATTTCAGAATTACATATTCTAAACTCTGATGGGCTCAAACATGAACTGAAACATTTATCAATTGAGTAACCCACATGATAAATTACTAACCTGTGTGTGCCTGGAACTTTCCATCTCTAAAGTATACAGTATAATAATAATATAGATACCCCATAGAATTACTGTGAGGATTAAATTAGTTAATGTATGTTAAACAATTGGCTATCACTTTGTGGTATAAAAGATCACCAAATATTAGCTATTATCATCTTAAAAATTAAAGTTAAAACATTATACAATTATTTCCTTTTTCATGTCTATTTGAATACCCCTTATACTGATCCATACATTTTATCATATGATAGTTGAGAGAAAAGATGGTAATATTATCTGACTTAGGCAGTGTTCCCTGGTTTATATCTTCTTCATGTGGAGCTTTCGTCTTCCACAGCTATGATTTTTGCAACCTTTCTTAATATTTTTCTTATTCTGAAAAAAAAAACACTCCTTCCTGCTTCTCTCTGAAAACAACACTACCTCCGGCTTCTCAGTTTTAGAATGACTTTAGTTTAACATTAAGTTACTGAGTGTACGCTGTAATCCAAAAAATAAGGATACAACACTAAATTAGACAGCATCTCCTTCGAGGATATTTATCAAAGGATAGGATAGTGAAGAAAACAAACACGTCAACAAATAAAATGCAGTATGATATACACAATAAAGGGTTTGTGTTTAACATACAGAGGTTATATATATTAACAGGTTATGTAGGGAAAAGTCAAGAAAGGCTTGCTTGAGAACAGGAAGATTACGTACCCATGAGAGCTCATTGCAATTAATACATCTTCCTCATTCTTAAAGGAACCTAGTGTGTGTAAAGTCTTATCTTTTTCCCTGAATAAAATAATTTCACTTACAAAGTATGGAGATGTGATCTTCCCTGCTCTGTTTGCAGGAAGGGCTTCGGGAGCTAGGGAGGTGTTTTATTTAGAGACAGGTGGCATATATAAGGAGCCATGACTCAAACTGCCTGAAATCTCTTAATCAGAAAACTCCTGGGAAATAGTAGAACTATTCTAATGCAGGGATCTCTATTAGCAGAGCTTGGGAGCAGGAATGTGTTTTGTTTTGTTTTTTCTTTTCCTTTTCACAGCTTCCCATTATCTTTTTTTTACTGTGTGTATATGTGTGTGTGTGTGTGTGTGTGTGTGTGTGTGTGTATTTCTTCATATTATCAGATAATGCTACTTAAGATTTTTGGGGAAGTATTGGCAAATACTTTTATGTAGAGGATTATAAAACAAAATATAAAAACTTTAAAGTACATTAAAATTAATAGTATCAGTTTTAGATATAGGAATAATTGGAATGAAAAATGCTAAATATCCCATATTTAATTTTTATTGTTGTTTAAGATTTTAGTTTTTAGAGTAGTTTTAAGTTCACAGCAAAATTGAGAGAAAATCCCAAATATACCCTGCCCCTACCACACACATACATAGCTTTTCCTACTAACATCGTGCCCCACCAGATAGTACATTTGCTACAACTGATGAGCCTACCTTGATACATCATTATGACCCAAAATCCACAATTCACTAGAGAATTCCCTTTTCTTAAATTCTATGAGAATTAAACCAACCTTGAGTTTTCTTGTGCTAAAACTACTGGGCCAATATAAATAACTATTTTTGGAAAGATATATTTAAATACCTCTTTCCTCCCTCTGAGAATTCTTTTCTATGGACAGAAGACCAGGAACATATAACTGAACAGCTCCCAGGAGGAAGCTTCGCATCCATTGCTATCACAACATGTGTTGATTCCCATTAGTTCTTTTTTTTTTTTTAAATTTAATGCAGTGACATTGATAAATCAGGGTACATATGTTGAGAGAAAATATCTCTAGATTATTTTGACATTTGATTGTGCTGTATACCCCTCCCCCATAGTTAAATTGTCTTCTGTCACCTTCTATCTGGTTTTCTTTGTGCTCCTCCCCTCCCCTAACCCCTCTCTCCTTCTTCACCCCCTCCCCCCTCCCCCAACCTCCCACCCCTGTTGCCATCACATTCTTGTTCATGTCTCTGAATCTCAGTTTTATGTCCCTTCTATGTATGGATTCATTTTAGTTTTTTTTTTTTCTGATTTACTTATTTCACTCCGTATAATGTTGTCAAGGTCCATCCATGTTATTGTAAATGATCCAATGTCATCATTTCTTATGGCTGAGTAGTATTCCATAGTATATATGTACCAAAGCTTTTTAATCCACTCGTCCTCTGACGGACACTTGGGCTGTTTCCAGATCTTCGCTATTGTGAACAATGCTGCCACAAACATGCGGGTGCATTTCTCCTTTTCGAGCCGTTCTATGGTGTCCTTGGGGTATATTCCTAAAAGTGGGATAGCTGGGTCAAAAGGCAGTTCGATTTTCAGATTTTTGAGGAATCTCCATACTGTTTTCCACAGTGGCTGCACCAGTCTGCATTCCCACCAGCAGTGCAGGAGGGTTCCCTTTTCTCCACATCCTCGCCAGCACTTATTCTGTGTTGTTTTGTTGATAAGCGCCATTCTGACTGGTGTGAGGTGATATCTCATTGTGGTTTTAATTTGCATTTCTCTAATGATTAATGATGTTGAGCATTTTTTCATATGCCTATTGGCCATCTGTATGTCCTCTTTGGAGAAGTGTCTATTCATCTCTTTTGCCCATTTTTGGATTGGGTTGTTTGTCTTCCTGGTGTTGAGTTTTACAAGTTCTTTATAAATTTTGGTTATTAACCCCTTATCAGACATATTGTCAAATATGTTCTCCCATTGTGTAGTTTGTCTTTTTATTCTGTTCTTGTTGTCTTTAGCTGTGCAAAAGCTTTTTAGTTTGATATAGTCCCATTTGTTTATCCTGTCTTTTATTTCACTTCCCCGTGGAGAGATGTCTGAGAGCTTACTGCCTATGTTTTCTTCTAAGATGCTTATGGTTTCACAGCCTACATTTAAGTCTTTTATCTATTTTGAGTTTATTTTTGTGAGTGGTGTAAGCTGGTGATCTAGTTTCATTTTTTTGCAGGTAGCTGTCCAATTTTCCCAACACCATTTGTTAAAGAGGCTGTCTTTACTCCATTGTATTTCCTTACCTCCTTTGTCAAATATCAGTTGTCCATAGAACTGTGGGTTTATTTCTGGGTTCTCTGTTCTGTTCCATTGATCTATATGCCTGTTCTTATGCCAGTACCACGCTGTTTTGAGTACAACGGCCTTGTAGTATAACTTGATATCAGGAAGTGTGATACCTCCCACTTTATTCTTCTTTTTTAAGATTGCTGAGGCTATTCGTGTCCTCTTTTGGTTCCATATAAATTTTTGGAATATGTGTTCTGTATCTTTGAAGTATGTCATTGGTATTTTAATTGGTATTGCATTGAATTTATAGATTGCTTTGGGTAATATAGACATTTTAATGATGTTTATTCTGCCTAACCATGAGCATGGTATATGCTTCCACTTGTTTGTATCTTCCTTGATTTCTTTTATCAATGCTTTGTAATTTTCCGAGTACAAGTCTTTAGTCTCCTTGGTTAAGTTTACTCCTAGGTACTTTATTTTTTTGGTTGTAATTGTGAAGGGGATTGTTTCCTTAGTTTCTTTTTCTGACTGTTCATTGTTGGTGTATAAAAATGCTTCTGATTTCTGAGTATTGATTTTATATCCTGCCACTTTGCTGAATTTATTTATCAGGTTCAGTAGTTTTTTGACTGAGACTTTAGGGTTTTCTATATACAATATCATATCATCTGCAAATAATGATAGTTTGACTTCTTCTTTTCCAACTTTAATGCCTTTTATTTCTTCTTCTTGTCTGATTGCTGTGGCTAGGACTTCCAGGACTATGTCAAATAAGAATGGTGAAAGGGGGCACCCCTGCCTTGTTCCTGATCTTAAGGGGATTGCTTTTAATTTTTGCCCATTAAGTATGATGTTGGCTGTGGGTTTCTCATAGATGGCTTTTATCATGTTGAGGTATGTTCCCTGTATTCCCACTTTGCTGAGAGTTTTGATCATGAATGGGTGCTGGATTTTATCAAATGCTTTTTCTGCATCTATTGAAATTATCATATGGTTTTTCTCCTTTTTGTTTATGTGATGAATCACATTGATTGATTTACGAATATTGTACCAGCCTTGCCTCCCCAGAATAAATCCCACTTGATCATGGTGTATGATTTTTTCCATATATTGTTGGATCCGGTTTGCTAATATTTTGTTGAGGATTTTAGCATCTATATTCATCAGAGATATTGGCCTATAATTTTCTTTCTTTGTGTTGTCTTTGCCTGGTTTTGGAATCAGAATTATGCTCACCTCATAAAAGGAGCTTGGAAGTCTTCCTTCCTCTTGAATTTTTTGAAATAGTTTGAGAAGGATAGGAGTTAGTTCTTCTTTGAATATTTGGTAGAATTCTGTTGTGAAGCCATCGGGCCCTGGACTTTTCTTTGTTGGGAGTTTTTTTATAACTGTTTTGATCTCATTCAGTGTAATCGGTCTGTTTAGGTTTTCTGATTCTTCCAGATTGATTTTTGGAAGATTGTATGTTTCAAGGAATTTGTCCATTTCATCTAGGTTGTCTAGTTTTTTGGCATACAGTTCTTCATAGTATTTTCTTACAATATTTTGTATTTCTGTTGTGTCAGTTGTTATTTCTCCTCTCTCATTTCTAATTTTATTTATTTGAGTCCTCTCTCTCTTTTTTTTGGTGAGTCTACTTAAAGGTTCATCAATCTTGTTTACCTTTTCAAAGAACCAGCTCCTAGTTTCATTGATCCTCTGTATTGTTTCTTTAGCCTCTATGTCATTTATTTCTGCTCTGATCTTTATTATTTCCTTCCTTCTACTACATTTGGGCTTTACTTGCTGTTCTTTTTCTAATTCTTTTAGATGCAGGATTAAGTTGTTTATTTGAGCTTTTTCTAGCTTCTGAAAGTGTGCCTGTAGTGCTATGAACTTCCCTCTCAGCACTGCTTTCGCTGTATCCCATAAATTTTGAGTTGTTGTATGCTCATTGTCATTCATTTCTAGGAATTTTTTTATTTCTTCTTTGATCTCATTCTTAATCCATTCATTATTTAACACCCTGCTATTTAGTTTCCATGTGTTTGAGAATTTTTGAGCTTTTCTGCTGTCATTCATTTCTAGTTTCATGCCGTTGTGATCGGAGAAAGTGCTTGATATGATTTCAGTCTTCTTAAATTTGTTGAGAGCACTTTTGTGCCCTAACATGTGGTCTATCCTAGAGAATGTACCATGAGCACTTGAAAAGAATGTATATTCTGCTGCTTTAGGGTGAAAGGATCTGAAGATATCTATTAAATCAAGTTGATCTAGTGTTTCCAATAAGTCTGCTGTTTCTTTGTTAATTTTCTTTCTTGAGGATCTATCTAGTGATGTTAGTGGGGTATTGAAATCCCCTACTATTATAGTATTGCTGTTGATCTCACCCTTTAAATCCATCAAAGTCTGTTTTATATATTTGGGTGCTCCTATATTAGGTGCATAGATATTTATAATAGTTATATCTTCCTGTTGGATTACTCCCTTTATCATTATGTAGTGGCCTTCTTTATCTCTTACTATATCCTTTGTTTTAAAGTCCAATTTGTCTGATATAAGTATTGCTACCCCAGCTTTTTTTTTCATTTCCGTTTGCATGAAATGTTTTTTTCCATCCTTTTACCTTCAATCTATGTGTGTCTTTTGTTCTAAGGTGTGTCTCTTGTAGACAACATATGTATGGGTCCTGTTTTCTTATCCACGCAGCTACCCTATGTCTTTTGATTGGATCATTTAATCCATTTACATTTAAGGTTATTATTGATATGTAGTTGTTTATTGCCATTTTCTTTAAAGGTGTATTCCTTTTTTTGCTATATTCTTTTCCAACTTTGATCTGTTTACAACAGGCCCCTTAACATTTCTTGCAGCATTGGTTTGGTTGTAATGAATTCCTTTTTGTCTGGGAAGCTTTTTATTTCTCCTTTGATTTTAAACAATAGCCTTGCTGGATAAAGTAGTCTTGGTTGTAGGTTCTTGTTCTGCATTACTTTGAATATTTTTTGCCATTCCCTTCTGGCCTCAAGTGTTTCTGTTGAGAAGTCGGATGTCATCCTTATGGGGGCTCCTTTGTAGGTGATAACTTTTTTTTCTCTTGCAGCTTTTAATATTTTCTCTTTATCGCTTAGCTTTGGTATTTTAATTATGATGTGTCTTGGTGTAGGTTTCTTTGGTTTTCTCTTTAATGGAGTTCTCTGTGCTTCTTGGACTTGTGAGAGTTTCTCTTGCATTAATTTAGGGAAGTTTTCAGTTATGATATGATTGAACAAAGTCTCTATCCCTTGTTCTTTTTCTTCTTCTTCAGGAACCCCTATGATTCGGATGTTATTTTTCTTCATGTTGTCACAGAGCTCTCTAAGTGTTTCCTCTGACTTTTTGAGTCTCTTTTCTCTTTTCTTCTCTGCTTTCATGCCTTCATTCCAGTTGTCCTCCAACTCACTGATTCGATCCTCAGCTGTATCCATCCTGTTTTTAATTCCTTCCATTGTGGTCTTCATTTCTGATATTGTATTTGTCATCTCTGACTGATTCTTTTTTAATATTTCAATATCCTTTTTTATACTTGCTATTTCTTTATTTAGGGTTTCAAACTGCCCCTCCATTGTTGTTCTAAGATTCCTAAGCATCCTTACAATCATTATTTTGAACTCTGCATCTGGAAGTTTGATTATTTCCATATCACTCAGCTCATCTCTCAAAGGTGTCTCTTGTGGTTTCATTTGGGTTGCACTCCTTTGTCTTCTCATAATGGTGTTTTATTTGTAGAGTTGGTTGAGTCTAGGCTTGGTGTTGTCTGCCTCCAGTTTTCAGTTGTGTTATTTCTAGGTCTTCTTGGGTTGGTATCAGCTATTATTTGTAATCCACTTTCGGATTTGGGCAGCTTTGAAGTCTTGATTTGTTTGTTTTCTTAACAGGTGATAGTCTTGTTAACTGATCTCAGCAGGAGGCTTCCTTGAACTGTAACCAGGAATGCTGTGGGTGTAACCTGAGACGCTGAAGGTCTCTTCCACCAACTAATCTCACTGGGGGCAGGGTTTTTTCTCAGCTTCAGTAGGGGGAGGTGTATCTCAGATCTCCATGGAGACCTGAGTTACTGCCCCTCCTCCCCACTTCTTGTTTTCAGCTGTGTCTTGTTGCGCTGATTGGAGCTGGATAGATGTCTGGAGATCTCTGATCCGGAAGCACTTCAGCTCTGTTTTGTGAAAGTTTCAGTCCCTCCCCCAGCTATGGCCGCCTCCAGCATGAATGAGTCAGCTTTTTTATTTCGTTTCTTGCATACCTTAGCCCCTCACAGTCTGTCCCTCTCCTTGTCCTTTCCACTTGGGAGATAAGCTGGTCTTTTCAACCCACCTTGCTCCCTGGTCGTCAGGTAAGTGGCTGTGAGCAGTAGTTTCTGCTCTTTTTCCTCTGTGAAATCCTCTCTGGGCTCTCAGCCTCACCCCCCCCCCTTCCATTCCTGTAAGCAGAGGAGATTCAGGCACTCCTTACCAGGATTATTGTGGCTTCCTCTTTGCTCCTTGGTTTTTGAGAGCTGTTCTTGCAGTTCAGTGTTGGTTTTTCATGCTGATTTTTCCTAAATTGATTTGTATTCCAGTTTGGTGTTGAGAGCTGGGCGTCTGTGCATCCGCCTACTCCGCTGCCATCTTGGCACCACTCATTAGTTCTTTTATTTTTATTAATTTTTAAAATTTATTGTGTTAACATGGATTCAAGTGTTTTGCTCAATATAACACCCTCACCACCCAACAATATGCCCCCAATTACACCCCCTTTGCTTCCCTCCCCCTCATTCCCTCATCCCTTTCCCTCGGGATTTGCTGTCTTATTAGCTCTATCTATGTCTTATGTATATGTAATTGCACTAATCCCTTCACCTTCTCTGTTCCAGTCCCTGCATCTCCCTTCCTTCTAACAACCATCACTCCATTCCCATTACCTCTATTTTGTTCCTTGGTTCACCGTGTTCATTAGATTCCACATACAAGTATAAATGGGATCATAGGATATTTGTCTTTCTCTGGATATTTCACTTAGCATAATAATCTCCAGGTCCATCTATGCCATCACAAAAGGCAAGATGTACTTCTTTTTTACAGCCACATAGTATTCTATTGTTTATAAGTACAATAGCTTTTTTATCCACTCATCCTCGACACTTGGGTAATGCTGCAACAAACATGGGGGTGCATATCTTCTTTTGAATCAGTGTTTTGGAATTCTTAAGATATATTTCTAAAAGTAGGATAGTTGGGTCAAATTCAGTTCCATTTTTGATTTTTTGAGGAAATACCACACTGTTTTCCACAGTGGCTTCACAACTCTGCATTCCCACCAGCAGTGCAGGAAGGTTCCCTTTTCCCCACACCATCTCCAGCACTTGTTATGTGTTGTTTTGTTAATGAGCGCCATTCTGACAGGTGTGAGGTGGTATCTCATTGTGGTTTTAATTTGCATTTCTCTGATGATTAGTGAAGTTGAACATTTTTTCATATGCCTTTTGGCCATCTATATGTCTTCTTTGGAGAAGTGTCTATTTTTAATTGGATTATTTACCTTCCTGGTGTTGTTTCACAAGTTCTTTATAAATTTTGGGTATTAACCCTTTATCAGCCACATCAACGAATATGTTCTCCCATTGTGTGAGTTATCTTTCTGTTTTTGTTAATGGTGTCTTTTGCTATGCAAAAGCTTTTTAGTTTGATATAGTCCTATTTTTTTATTTTGTCCTTTATTTCACTTGCTTTTGGAGATATATCACAAAAATATTGCTACAAAAGATGTCTGAGAACCTACTGCCTATATTTTCTTCCAAGATTTTTATGGTTTCACAACTTACATTTAAGTCTTTTACTCATTTGGAGTTTGTTTTTGTGAATGGTGTGAATTGGTGATCTAGCTTCATTCTTTTGCATGTACCTGCCTATTTTTCCAACACCATTTATCAAAAAGACTGTCTTTAATCCACTGTATATTCTTGAATCTTTTGTCAAACATCAAATGTCCATAAAGGCATGGGTTTATTTCTGGGTTCTCTGTTTTGTTCCATTGACCTATATACCAGTTCTTATGCCAATACCAAGCTGTTTTGATTACAATGGCCTTGTTGTATAACTCTATATCAAGAAGTGTAATACTTGCCACTTTGTTCTTCATTTTCAAGTTTGCTAAAGCTATTCCAGTTCTTTTTCGGTTTCATATAAATTTTTAGAATATTTGATTTGTGAAGTATGCCATTAGTATTTTAATAGGAATTGCATTGAATCTGTAGATTGCTTTGGGTGGTATAGACAATTTAATGATGTTTATTCTTCCTATCCATGAACATGGTATATGCTTCCACTTGTTTGTATCTTCCTTGATTTCCTTTTCTCAATGTCTTATAATTTTCTGAGTGCAAATCTTTTACCTCTTTGGTTAAATTTATTCTTAAGTACTTAATTTTTTATTGTTGTTGCAATAGTGAAGGGGATTGTTTCCTTAATTTCCTTTCTGACAGTTTATTGTTGGTGTATAAAAATGCCACTTATTTCTGAATATTAATTTTAGTTCCAGCCACCTTGCTGAATTCATTTATCAGGTGTAGTCATTTTTTGACTGAGACTTTAGGGTTCTCTATGTACAGTAGTACATAATCAGCAAATATGAATTTTACTTCTTCTTTTCTGAATTTTATTGGCTGCCTTTTATTTCTTCTTGTTTTCTGATTGCTGTTGCTAGGATTTCCAGAACTATGTTGGATAAGAGTGGTAAAAGAGGGCACCCCTCCTTGTTCTTGAACTTAAAAAGATTTCTTTTAATTTTTTCCCATTGAATATGATGTTGGCTGTCAGTTTGTCATATATGACCTTTATTATGTTGAGGTATGTTTCTTATATTCCCACTTAGCTGAGAATTTTTATCATAAATGGATGCTGGATTTTATCAAATGCTTTTTCTGCATTTATCGATATAATCATGTGAGTTTTATCTTTTATTTTGTTTATGTGATGTTCACATTTATCAGTTCACAAATATTGTACCAGCCTTGCCTCCCCAAAATAAATCCCACTTGATCATGATGTATGATCTTTTTGATGTACTGCTGGATCCAGTTAGCTAATATTTTCTTGAGAATTTTAGCATTTTTGTTCACCAAGAAAATTGGCCTACAGTTTTATTTTTTCATAGTATCTTTATCTGGTTTTAGAATGAGGATAAGATTGCCTAATTCTAATTCTTCCAGATTGATTTTTAGAAGATTGTATGTTTCTAGGAATTTATCTATTTTGCCTACATTGTCCAATTTTGGGGCATATAGATCTTCACATTATTTTCTTACAACCCTTTGTATTTGGTGATGCTGGTTGTTACTTCTCCACTTCCATTTCTATTTTTATTTACTTGGGTCTTTTCTATTTTTTTCTTGATAAGTCTGGTTAAGGTTTGTCAATCTTATTTACCTTTTCAAAGAACCAGGTCTTGGCTTCACTGATCTCTTGTATTTTTTTTTAGCCACTATGTCATTTATATTTGCTCCAATCCTTATTATTTTCTTCCTTCTACTTCCTCTGGACTTTATTTGTTGTTCTTTTTCTAGTTATTTTAGGTGCAGGGTTCATTTGTTTATTTGAGCTTTTTTTCCTTCTTAATTCATGCCTATAATGTTATAAACTTTCCTCTCAGGACTGCTTTTGCCGTATTCCATAGATTTTGGGTTGTTATCTGTGGTGTCAAATAATTTAACAACTGATACTCTGTCCTAGTGACCATTTTAAGTATAAAAAAAACAGTATACCAAAAGTAGTTTATTATTTTATGTGTTTAACACTTAAATACAAACAATAAAAGGGGTACATAAAACTAGATATGTTATAAGAAAGAGTTTTAAAATATTAATGAAAAAATATTAAATAATACCTGACAAAAAACATACAAGTTGTCACCTCCTGGTTGTTTGGCACTTTTTCTCTTTATGTTATATGTTTGTTTGCTGAAGTAACAAACACAAGGGAATTAAAACATAGTATTTCATCAAAAGTATAATGATTTTTATGAAATGAAAACAGCTATTACAAGCATAGCTCCATCAAATTTTTTTCACCTATGGACAGAATGAATATTACTACAGGTGCTTAGAATATACTGAAGCACAGATGAATGTTAAAAGAAAGTAAGGAATGTAAATTTGTGATTTCCACATTAGCCCAGGCACCCACCTTAGAAAGAACCCTGATTACAAGTGCCATTTTAACAACTGGTTCACCAAACTCAACAAAAAGTTAGATATCGGTAATGCTGAACCAGTGCGAACTGGCTGAATCTCACCACCGGTTGTTATTTGTTTACTTTCATTTGTTTCAAGAAAAATTTTTTATTCCTTTCTTGATCTCACTGTTAACTCATTCATTATTTAATAACATGTTATTTATCCTCCAAGTATTTGAATGTTTATCAGTTTTTCTATTGTAGTTGACTTTTAAATTTATGCGATTGTGATTAGAGAAGATGCTTGATATGATTTCAATGTTCTTAAATTTATTGAGACTTGTTTTATGTCCTAACCTGTTATCTATCCTAGAAAATGTACCCTGAGCACTTGAAAAGAATGTATATCCTGCTGCTTTGAAATGAAATGTTCTGAAGCTATCAATTAAATCCAGTTGATCTAGTGTGTCATTTAAGGATACTGTTTCTTTGTTAATTTTCTGTCTGGAGGACCTATTCATTGATGCTAGTGGGGTATTAAAATTCCTTACTATTATAGTATTGCTGTCATTCTCACTCTCTATGTCCATCAAAATCTGCTTTAGATATTTACGTGTTCCTATAACAGGTGCATAAATATTTACAATGGTTTTATCCTCCCACTGGATTTCTCCCTTTATCATTCTGTAATGACCTTCTTTGTCCCTTGCTATAGCCTTTGTTTTAAAGGCTATTTTGTCAGATACAAGTATGCTGCCTCAGATTTTTTTTCATTTGCATGAAATACTTTTCTACCTTTCACTTTCAGTCAATGTGTATCTTCAGTTCTGAGGCAGATTTCTTGTAGACAGTATATATACGGATCCTATTTTCTTATGCATGCAGCTACCTTATGTCTTTTGATTGGAACATTTAATTCCATTTACATTTAAAGTTATTATTGATATGTACTTATTTATTGCCATTTCATTCTTTAAACCTACAATCCTCTTTCTCTTGGTTTCTGTTTTCCTTTGCTCTTTTTATAACAAGCCCCTTAACATTTCCTGCTGTACTAGTTTAGTTGTAATGAATTCCTTGAGTCTTTTTTTGTCTGGGAAGCTTTTTATTTCTCCTTCAATTTTAAATGATAACCTTACTGGATAAAGTAGTCTCAATTGTAGGTTCTTGTTTTGCATCACTTTCAATATTTCTTGCCAATCTTACCTAGCCTGAAGTATTTCTGTTGAGAAGTCAGATGTCATCCTTATGGGGACCTCTCTGTAAGTAATTGATTGTTTTTCTCTTGCATCTTTTAGTATTCTTTCTTTGTCTCTTAACTTTGGCATTTTAATTATAATGTGTCTTGGTTTGGGTCTCTTTGGGTTCATCTTTAATGGGACTCTCTGTGCTTCTTGAACTTGTGTTACTTATTCCTTCAATTTAAGGAAATTTTCAGCTGTGATTTTTTCAAACAAGTTCTCTATTCCTTGTGTGTTTTCTTCTCCTTCAAGAACCCCTATGATACAGATATTGTTTCTCTTCATGTTGTTGCAGAGGTGTCTTAGAGTTTCCTCAGACTTTTTGAACCTTTTCTTTTTGTTGCTCTGCTCCTGTGCTTACATTTATCTTATCCTTTAAATTGTTGATTTGATCCTCTGCTTCACCCAGGCTACTGTTGATTCCTTCCAGTGCAGTCTTCATTTCTGATATCATATTTGTCATTTCTGACTGGATGATTTTAATGTCCTTTTTGATGCTTACTATCTCTTTGTTTAAACTCTCATTGTGATCATCCATTGTTCCTCTAATATTCTTGAGCATCCTAATAATCATTATTTTAAACTATGTGTCTGGTATCTTGGTTACTTTCATTTCAGTTAGTTCTTCTGGGGATTTCTCTTGTTGATTCATTTGGGTCATATTTCTTTGTCTACCCATTTTGTCTGTGTATTAGGTAGCTCTGCTCTGACTTTGAAATTTGTTATGGTATCTTTATGAAAAAGATGGGCTCAGCAGTACTGACCTCTAGGTTCTTTGCTCTAGAAATTCTCCTTGAGGGTCAACCTGGGTCATATGTATTAGAGACTATGCAGTGTCTGTCTTGTTGGGTGTATTTATTCTCCAGTGTCTGGTGCCTGCTGGACTCCTCCTTTGGATGTACCATTTGTGTAGCTAGCATTGGTGCTATCTGCCACCCACTACTGGTTGCTTTTGTTCTGGGTCTTCTTGGGTTGGCATCAGCCATTGTTTATAACCTGCCATGAGCTACCTGTCTAGAGCTGCTGCTCTGTTTGCTGTTTGTGTCTGTATTTTCTGTGTCTGAGTAGTGTGGAAGGGGCCAATTGTGTATAAGGACCAGCTTCCTCTGGCTTAGAAATGACAGCAGCTCTGTTAAAGCTCCAAGCTCTATAAGATTTGCCTCTACTTTTCAGCTGCTCCACCACCTCTTGCAGCTGCCTGGTTTTCCCACAGAGTCTTCTGTAGAAAGACTGTAATATGAGCTCAGACTGATCTCACTCCACCAACCCCTCTAAGGGTTGCAAGCTTGGTGGGTTAGGGCAGTTGAGGTCAGGAATACAATGTTAGTGGGACCCCTTACTGCATGGGTCTCTTGGTCAGGAGCTCAATACAGAGAAAGTAGTCCCTATTTAAGAGCCTAATCCCTCAGACACTGCTGGATATTCCAATTTTATTTCTCCTCAGTGAGGTGAGTAGCAGGTTCAGATTGGGTCGAACATTTCTTCGAGCTGGAAAGCCCTTAGCTTCAGGGAGAAAGAGTGAGAGGGTCCTCCCTGGAGCTGACTGTGCCCACCCCAGAAAGTGGCTAAGCCCTTCAACTGGACCCAGCATTAGGCTCATGGGGATGCACACTTTGAGTGTCCATTCTTCAAGCCTTTCTCCCTACCCCCTGTGGTACCTAGCTTAGTGGGGCAGGATACTATAACCCAGGCTGGCTGACTGTGAAGCTCTGCAGTGACCAATGAGCACATGCTGCTATGCCAGTGCTGATCACAAAAAGCAGAATTTACCTTAGCTGGGCCCATTGTTAAATGAGGCCTCCCTTAGGACAGTCACCTGCAAGTCATTAGGTTCTGAACCCATGCTTTCTGCAGCTGGCCTCTGGATGTGTCGTCCCTGGGCCTGCCTGGAGGGAACCTGGCACAGATCAGTGGGGGGCACTGCCTGGACTGTCCCTCAGCAACCTTTTTGAAGCTACAAGTAATCCAGAGTTTATGGCTGCCTCTGCTGGGCCCAGGTACACATGGAAATATCAAGCCACACACCTAGACTGGTTTTTACCCACATTGGACCTGGGAGAAGTTCAACAAAAGATCAAGTTTCCCTGAGATCGCCTCCTGCCACCTCTGTTTGCTGACTGCTTATTGGGTTCAGCCACTGAAATAAAACCTCTGGTAGAGTCTAGAGCCTGGTGCAATTCAGGGATAAGGAAGGGTGGTCGGTGAGGCTCCCAGCCCTTAGCCCTATGTGTCAATCTTTGCAGACTTTTTTCACAGACCTCAGTAGAGTTTGGCCCTCAGGAGTCTGGTGGGTGTGGGTTCTGAGATCCAGAGATGTAGTTTGCCCACAGTCTGGACAATTTCTACTGAGTCTACTGTGAGGGGGTCACACCATAGACTTAGGAGGGTGTGGGTAAAAGTTCCAGCCTTAACACCAGAAAACTGAGTCACTGACACATCCCCTGCTTCCTGGCTGACTTCTCAGAATGACTCAGTCTCCATAAAGTGGGGCAGGAGAGATTCCCAAAGGAAGGGCATTGCTTTCCCCCAGGTTGATGCTGCATGGAGGTGACTTCTCAACCCAAGAAAGATGGTGAGTACAGTATTATAGAATGATGCAGCACAGGATTCTAATGGCTGTCCCCCTTAGTGCCTCTTCCTGGGCCATCAACTTCACTTTCCTCACGCAACTCTAGTCCTCTTGGCCCTCCCTTCTCTAGAGCCTTGGGTAAGTGGCTGCAAACAAGATTTTCTGTGCTAGCCATTTAAGACAGAGCTGTCTGCAAGATCTCCTCTTTAAAGCAGACAGAAACCTAGATTCTTTTCACCACCAAATGCTATGTGGGCACTTCTAGGCTCTGGTGCTCTGGGCTGGGGTGTCCAACCTGGGCTTAAGACTCTCACCTCTCAGGGCAAACATGCTTGCAGTGAGAGTCCCTAGATCCTCTGCCACTGTTGCTTGCTTCTGGGAGAGGGTAGCCCTGTTCGTGTCTCTGCCCTTCCTACTAGTCTCGATCTGGGTTCTTCTGTGATCAGTGGTTATAGACTTGTCTTCATTTAGTTTGAAGTTGGTTTTTCTAGATTATTGTTCTTAAATTAATATATAATCCAATTTGGATGTGGAAGGTGACAGTTGAAATGCCTGCCTATTCCTTTGCCATCTTCTTTCTCATTATTTCTTGTTTAAGGTGTAAGAACTAAGGCTAAGATTAGAAAACTGAGGCTCAAAGAAATCATGTTCTCACATTCACCCAACAAGCCCATGGCAGATTAAGAAATTCAATTTTCTTTTTTCTGACTTCAAATGCCATTCTTTTGCCAAATCTTACTTTAAAATGACTTAATTTTTTTAAAATTGTGGAATAAATGAACATATACTTGTGACTATACTCTATATTTGTAATAATCATTTTAAACATTGCAAAATTATTTTTTATTTAATTTTTTTATTTTTGTTTTAATTTTTATTTGTTGATTTTAGTGAGAGAGGAAGAAAAAGAGAGAAAGGCCGGAACATAGAGCTTCTTCTATATGTGCCCTGACTAGGATTGAACTGAAAACCTCTGTGCTTTGGAACAATGCTTTAACCAAATAAGCCATCAGCTGCAGCAGTTATTTTTAAATTGACATAATAAATGAATTCATTGAATATACACTACTGAGTTTACCAATTTTTGAACAATTGGTTTTATATACTATCTAAAGAGTATATAGTTCCTGATATATTTATTTCTTATTTAGTATTTTTAATTGAATTTATTGCGGTGACATTGGTTAATAAAATTAAATAGGTTTCAGGTGTGCAATTCTATGATACATCATCTGGATATTGTATTGTGTATTCACAACCTCAAGTCATCTCCTTCCATCATCACTGATCTCTCCTTTACTCTCTTTCTCTCTCCTGACCCCCCTTTCCCTCTGGTAATGACCATACTATTGTCTGTGTCTATGAGGGGTTTTTTCTTTGCTTAGTTTCTTCACCTTTGTGTGTGTGTGTGTATTTTTTCTGAAATTGGAAACAGGGAGGCAGTCAGACAGACTCCCGCATGCGCCCAAACGGGATCCACCCGGCATGCCCGCCAGGGGGCGATGTTCTGCCCATCTGGGGCATCGCTCTGTTGCAACTAGAGCCATTCTGGTGCCTGAGGCAGAGGCCATAGAGCCATCCTCAGCGCCCAGGCCAACTTTGCTCCAATGGAGCCTTGGTTGTGGGAGGGAAAGAGAGAGACAGAGAGGAAGGAGAGGGGGAGGGGTGTAGAAGCAGATGGGCACTTCTCCTGTGTGCCCGGGCTGGGAATCCAACCTGGGACTTCTGCACGCCAGGCTGATGCTCTACCACTGAGCCAACCAGCCAGGGCCAGTTTCTTCACCTTTTTTACTCTGCTCCCAACCCCCTTCCCCTCTGACAGCTGTCTGTTCTCTGTAGGCATGAGTCTTTTTCTATTTTGTTTGTTAAATTATTATGTTCATTAGATTCCACATTAAGTGAAATAATATGCTATTTGTCTTTCTTTGACTGTCTTATTTCACTTAGTATAATATTTTCCAGGTATACCCATGCTGTCACAAAAAGTAAGATTTCCTTCTTTGTTATGGCTGAATAATATTCCAATGTGTAAATATACCACAGATTTTTTTATCCAATCACCTACTAATGAGTACTTGAGCTACTCTCAAATCTTGGCTAGTGTAAATAACACTATAAGGAACATAGAGTGACGTCACGGATATGGCGCCATGAACAGCGCGTCCGACAGATCTCCCCAAAATCTCAACAAATTTATCAACTAGAAACAGAAAAATTTATCCTCGGAGCATTCCAGAGTTCCACACACACTGAAAGCGAAAGGACTGTTATCAATTGAATCTGAGAGATGGGTCAGCTGAGGGTGTGGAGGAAGCTAACTACCGCAAGGACGTTCATTCAAGCCGAGGAGGGAGTATGCCTGTGGTGAGTCAACCCACGCGTGCAACTGCCCGCCCACACTCAGGGAGCGGCAGCCTGGGCGCTGCCAGCGGCAGCCGGCGTGCCCTGAGAAACCGTGTGCGCGCCCCGTGCCGCGGTCCAGTCGCAGAGCGAGCTCCCTTGCACCACCAGCGTCCCTGTGGCCCGCGCACTGCGAGTGAGAGTCCCCAGCCACCGGTGTGCCCTGAGAGACCACGCGTGCGTGCCCTGTGCCGCGGTCCGGGAGGGGTGCCAAGGCTATTTTCCCTATTCGGGAGATTCTCTCCGTGGGCGGGGCACCTCACCCAGCCATTCAAGCTAACAATCAAGGGTTGGGGGAGGGGCGCGCAGGCAGCCTGAAATACTTTCTGGAGCACAGCTGCGGATCCAATCACTGAAATTAGCTTAACCCATGAAATCTGCGCACCCACGGGGCTCTAATTGATAGGATCTCTCTCAGTTCAGTGATCCAAGACAAGAGGCGTGATATTTTTCAGTGCCTCTCGCTAAAGGGGCGGGGGCAACTTCTGATTGACAGAGCCTCCATATTCAGGGATATACGCTAACAAGAGGGACTTGGCAGATATTAAGATCTATACAGCAAGCAGTGACTAGTGCCTCTTCTTCCCAGCCAAAACAGGCTACAAAGTGTGGAAAGCCTGGGTTGAGTGGTCCAACTGAATGCTAGGCGCTGAACAGTCACCTTGACAACAATTGACTCCCAGCACCGCCTGATTACACTGGAGGCTCTGACTGCCAGAGCCTTACCCAGAGCCTTGCACTGAGTGGGGATAGAGTGGGGATTTCCCAGCTCTTTGAGCCTCTTACTCCCCAGACAGAAGCAGTGGCAGCCTCATAACTGGATCACCAGGCTGCTAATTCAGGAAGGGGAGACTAGGAGAGAGACTCCAGGAAAGCAAACTCTCTCATTGTTGGACCCTGCAAACGCCAACAAGCCTTGACTACCAGCGAGACTAAAGCCAATTATATGACATTGCCATAGAATCCCATCAATTGCAAATCCCTACCTAAGCGTGACACAGGGGCAGAGCCTGGGGTACAGAGTCATGGACCAGGAAGAGGGAGAGAAAAGAAAAAGGAAGAAGTTAACCTCTCAAAATCAAGAAAAATCCACAGACTTTATAACTTGTTCCACTAATTCTTCATTGTTGTTTCTTTCTTCTATCTTATTGCCTTTATTATTATTTCTATTTCCTCCACCTCGGTCCTTTTATTCTCTGCCCATCTTATGCTTCCCTTTTCTTGAACTACACTACCCATGAGTGTTACATTTTATTTCTTTTCTTCATCCTTACTCTCCTTTAGGGTTACACTCCAAAACCCTTAACTCTCACTCTCTCCTCTTTTGATTTTTTTTCTTTTCCTTTTTTTCTTCCTTCATTTCTCTCTTTTTCTTATTTTTTCCTTTCTATTCGTTTCTTCTTTTCTCCTTTTACTATTCCTCCCATTCAATTCTCAATCATGAACAAATTATTTAATTTGGGACTGAAGTGTTTTTTGGGTGTTTTTTTTTTGCTTTGTTTTTGGTTTTCCTTTGTTTGTTTTTGTGGCATTTTGGGTACTTTTTACATTGCTTTTTAACTCATTAGCATTCCTCCCAACCCAAGGTCTCCATTGTATTTAGTCTTCGCTCCACTTAATACAACAGATTTTTACTTATTATTTTTATTTTTTTCTTCTTTAATTATTATTATTTTTTCTCTCCTTTTTTCTGTTTCCCTCTTATCCCTCTCATTATATCTCTTAGTCGACCATCACTTACAAGCAAATCATTTTATACTTGTCTAAGATTTTCTCCTTCTTTTTTTTTTTTTTTTTTTTGCATTTAGTAGGTCCCTACTCCCTTTTTTGCCCCTTGAACTCTTCCCCCCAAATCAGGCCCTTGTTTATAGGCAGTTTTTGTTCCATTTAGCATAATATAATTCACAGGTCATCACGATATTTCCCTAAGGAGGGGAGAGGAGGGGAAGAGAAGAAAGAAAAAAGGGGGAAATAATAAATTATTAGTTTTTTTGTGGGGTGTTTTTCTTTTTTTCTTTTTTTTTCCTGTTTAATCTTTATTAATTCTAATTAATACTATCAACAAGACGACCCTCAGATGCCAATAAGAAAAAGGAAATTGAATATTATGGATACAAAAGATAAAGAAGTAACACAAATAGATGTGGAAAAATCTATGGAGAAAAGATTTAACATATTGGAAGCCTTGGAGCCAAATGACAGAGAATTTAAAACAGAAATCTTAAAAATACTCAGAGATATACAAGAAAACACAGAAAGGCAATTTAGAGAGAACAGAAAACAACTCAATGATCACAAAGAATATATTACCAAGGAAATTGAAACTATAAAAACAAATCAAACAGAAATGAAAAACTCAATTCACAAGCTGAAAAACGAGGTAACAAGCTTAGCTAATAGAACAGCCCAGATAGAAGATAGGATTAGTGAAATAGAAGACAAGCAACTTGAGGCACAACAGAGAAAAGAAAAAAGAGACTCAAAAATAATAAAAAAATGAGAAAGCCCTACAGGAATTGTCTGACTCCATCAGAAAGAATAACATAAGAATAATAGGTATATCAGAGGGAGAAGAGAAAGAAAATGGAATGGAGAATATATTCAAACAAATAATAGATGAGTACTTCCCAAGCCTGAGGAAAGAATTAAAGCCTCAAATTCAAGAAGCAAACAGAATACTGAGTTTTCTTAACCCCAACAAACCCACTCCAAGGCACATCATAATGAAGATGACACAAACCAATGACAAAGAAAAAATTCTCAAGGCAGCCAGGGAAAAGAAGAATACAACATATAAAGGAAGGCCTATTAGATTATCATCAGATTTCTCAGCAGAAACTCTACAAGCTAGAAGAGAGTGGACCCCAATATTTAAAGCCCTGAAAGAAAGGAACTTTCAGCCAAGAATACTATACCCATCAAAGCTATCCTTCAAGTACGAAGGAGATATAAAAAAATTCACAAATACAGAAAAGATGAGAGAATTTATCATCAGAAAGCCCCCACTCTAGGAAATACTAAAAGGGGTTCTCCAACCAGATTCAAAGAACAAAAGAAAACAAAAACACAAGTGACAGCTCCACCAAGAAAACAATAAAACCAAACTTAAACTGTGACAACAAAAGAGAAAAAGGGGGGAAAGGATGAAGATTAACAGTAGCAAAGGACGATGAAGTGCAGAAATACTCATAAGATAGGGTACTACAATGAATATGGTAGGTACCCTTTTCATTACTTAATGGTGACCACCCTTGAAAAAACCACCACAAAAACACTTGACTTAAAAAAGGTAGCAACAGAGGAAAGATGTATGGAATACAAACAAACAAAAATAAATGATAGAAAAACAAAAGAGAAGAATCAAACAAGATACAAAACTAACAGAAAGCAATTTATAAAATGGCAATAGAAAACCCACAAGTGTCAATAATTACACTAAATGTAAATGGATTAAACTTACCAATAAAAAGACACAGAGTAGCAGAATGGATTAAAAAAGAAAATCCAATTGTATGCTGCCTACAAGAAACACATCTAAGCAACAAGGATAAAAACAAATTCAAAGTGAAAGGCTGGAAAACAATACTCCAAGAAAACAACATCCAAAAAAAAAGCAGGTATAGCAATACTCATATCTAATAATGCTGACTACAAGACAGAAAAAGTACTCAGAGACAAAAATGGTCATTTCATAATGATTAAGGGGACACTGAATCAAGAAGACATAACAATCCTTAATATATATGCACCAAACCAAGGAGCACCAAAATATATAAGACAGCTACTTATTGACCTTAAAACAAAAACTGACAAAAATACAATCATACTTGGAGACCTCAATACACTGTTGAAGGCTCTAGATCCGTCATCCAAACAGAGAATCAATAAAGATATAGTGGCCTTAAACAAAATACTAGAATACCTGGATATGATAGACATCTACAGGACACTTCATCCCAAAGCGACAGAGTATACATTTTTCTCAAGTGTACATGGAACATTCTCAAGAATTGACCATATGTTGGGCCACAAAGACAATATCAGCAAATTTAGAAAAATTGAAATTGTGCCAAGCATATTCTCTGATTATAAAGCCTTGAAACTAGAATTCAACTGTAAAAAAGAGGGGGAAAACCCCACAAAATTGTGGAAACTAAACAACATACTTCTAAAAAATGAATGGGTCAAAGAAGAAATAAGCGCAGAGATTAAAAGATATATACAGACAAATGAAAATGAAAATACGACATATCAGAATCTCTGGGATGCAGCAAAAGCAGTAATAAGAGGAAAGTTCATATCACTTCAGGCCTACATGAACAAACAAGAGAGAGGCCAAGTAAACCACTTAACTTCACACCTTAAGGAACTAGAAAAAGAAGAACAAAGACAACCCAAAACCAGCCGAAGAAAGGAGATAATAAAAATCAGAGCAGAAATAAACGAAATAGAGAACGGAAAAACTACAGAAAAAATCAATAAAACAAGGAGCTGGTTCTTTGAAAAGTTCAACAAAATTGACAAACCCTTGGCAAGACTCACCAAGGAAAAAAGGCACAGGACTCAAATAAATAAAATCCAAAATGAAAGAGGAGAGATCACCACAGACATCATAGATATACAAAGAATTATTGTAGAATACTATGAAAAACTATATGCCACCAAATACAACAATCCAGAAGAAATGGATAAATTTCTAGAACAATACAACCTTCCTAGACTGAGTCATGAAGAAGCAGAAAGCCTAAACAGACCAATCAGCAGGGAGGAAATAGAAAAAACTATTAAAAACCTCCCCAAAAATAAAAGTCCAGGCCCAGACGGTTATACTAGTGAATTCTATCAAACATTCAAAGAAGACTTGGTTCCTATTCTACTCAAAGTCTTCCAAAAAATTGAAGAAGAAGCAATATTTCCAAACACATTTTATGAGGCCAACATAACCCTCATACCAAAACCTGGCAAGGATGGCACAAAGAAAGAAAACTACAAACCAATATCTCTAATGAATACAGATGCTAAAATACTAAACAAAATACTGGCAAATCGAATACAACAACATATTAAAAAAATAATACATCATGATCAAGTGGGATTCATCCCAGAATCTCAAGGATGGTTCAACATACGTAAAACGGTTAACGTAATACACCATATCAACAAAACAAAGAACAAAAACCACATGATCTTATCAATAGATGCAGAAAAGGCTTTTGATAAAATACAACACAATTTTATGTTTAAGACTCTCAACAAAATGGGTATAGAAGGAAAATATCTCAACATGATAAAGGCCATATATGATAAACCATCAGCCAACATCATATTAAATGGCATAAAACTGAGGAGTTTCCACCTTAAATCAGGAACAAGATAGGGTTGTCCACTCTCTCCACTCTTATTTAACGTGGTGCTAGAAGTTCTGGCCAGAGCAATCAGACAAGACAAAGATATAAAAGGCATCCATATAGGAAAAGAAGAATTAAAGGTATCACTTTTTGCTGATGATATGATCCTATACATTGAAAACCCGAAGGACTCCACAAAAAGATTACTAGAAACAATAAACCAATACAGTAAGGTCGCAGGATACAAAATTAACATACAAAAGTCCATAGCCTTTCTATATGCCAACAATGAAATATTAGAAAACGAACTCAAAAAAATAATCCCCTTCACGATTGCAAAAAAAAAAATAAAATACCTAGGAATAAACATAACAAAGAATGTAAAGGACCTATATAACGAAAACTACAAGGCATTGCTAAGAGAAATAGAAAAAGACACAATGAGATGGAAAAATATTCCTTGTTCTTGTATAGGAAGAATAAATATAATTAAAATGGCCATATTACCCAAAGCAATATATAAATTTAATGCAATTCCCATCAAAATTCCTATGACATTTTTTTTAAAAATGGAACAAAAACTCATCAGATTTATATGGAACTATAAAAACCCCCGAATAGCCAAAGCAATCCTAAGGAAAAAGAATGAAGCTGGAGGCATTACAATACCTGACTTTAAACTATATTATAGGGCCACGATAATCAAAACAGCATGGTATTGGCAGAAAAATAGACACTCAGACCAATGGAACAGAATAGAAAGCCCAGAAATAAAACCACATATATATGGTCAAATAATCTTTGATAGAGGGGCCCACAACACACAATGGAGAAAAGAAAGCCTCTTCAACAAATGGTGTTGGGAAAACTGGAAAGCCACATGCAAAAGAATGAAACTCGACTACAGCCTGTCCCCGTGTACTAAAATTAACTCAAAATGGATCAAAGACCTAAATATAAGACTTGAAACAATAAAGTACATAGAAGAAGACATAGGTACTCAACTCATGGACCTGGGTTTTAAAGAACATTTTATGAACCTGACTCCAATGGCAAGAGAAGTGAAGGCAAAGATAAATGAATGGGACTACATCAGAATAAAAAGTTTTTGCTCAGCAAGAGAAACTGATATCAAAATAAACAGACAGCCAACTAAATGGGAAATGATATTTTCAAACAACAGCTCAGATAAAGGCCTAATATCCAAAATTTACAAAGAACTCATAAAACTCAACAACAAACAAACAAACAATCCAATAAAAAAATGGGACGAGGACATGAACAGACACTTCTCCCAGGAAGAAATACAAATGGCCAAAGGCTATATGAAAAGATGCTCAACTTCATTAGTTATTAGAGAAATGCAAATCAAAACTACAGTGAGATACCACCTCACCCCTGTTAGATTAGCTATTATCAACAAGACGGGTAATAGCAAATGTTGGAGAGGCTGCGGAGAAAAGGGAACTCTCATCCACTGTTGGTGGGAATGTAACGTAGTACAACTATTATGGAGGAAAGTATGGTGGTTCCTCAAAAAACTGAAAATAGAACTACCTTATGACCCAGCAATCCCTCTACTGGGTATATACCCCAAAACCTCAGAAACATTTCTACGTAAAGACACATGTAGCCCCATGTTCATTGCAGCACTGTTCACAGTGGCCAAGACATGGAAACACCCAAAAAGCCCTTCAATAGAAGACTGGATAAAGAAGATGTGGCACATATACACTATGGAATACTACTCAGCCATAAGAAATGATGACATCAGATCATTTACAGCAAAATGGTGGGATCCTGATAACATTATATGGAGTGAAATAAGTAAATCAGAAAAAAACAAGAACTACATGATTCCATACATTGGTGGAACATAAAAACGAGACTAAGAGACATGGACAAGAGGGTGGTGGTTACCAGGGGTGGGGGGAGGGAGGATCCAGGAGGGAAGGAGGGAGAGAGTTAGGGGGAGGGGGAGGGGCACAGAGAAAACTAGATAGAGGGTGACGGAGGACAATCTGACTCTGGGCAAAGGGTATACAACATAATTTAATGACAAGATAACCTAGACATGTTTTCTTTGAATATATGTACCCTGATTTATTAATGTCATCCCATTATCATTAATAAAAATTTATTTAAAAAAAAAGGAACATAGAGGTTCATATATTCTTTCAAAATAAATTTCTGGCTTTCTTTGAATATATTCCCAGAAGTGTAGTTGCTGGGTCATAAGGCAGTTCCACTTTTAATTTCTGAAATAACTTTATACTGCTTTCCACAGTGTCTGGATCAATCTGCAATCCCATCAACAGTGCATGAAGGTTCCCTTTTCTCCACATCCTCACCAACACTTGTTGTTTGTTGATTTATTGATGATAGCCATTCTGACAGGCACAAGGTGATATCCAGTTCTTGGTGTCTTCAAAAAAGATTTCAATGCACTAAACATCTCATGCAAAGAAAAATTGTAGGTCTGGAAGGGAGGGCATTTAATCCTATCCTGTGCTCTTTAAAGAGTCTTCCCAGGAAACAGAAATCTTTATTTATTTACTTATTTATTTTTGAATAAATTTGATGTGTAACATGGTAAGTTTAATGCATACAGTGTTACTTTGATATATTTTATATTGTAATATGATATCTGATGTATCAATATTTATTACATTAATGATTATAGTATAATATTATCTTTATTATATGCGGCTTAAGTGTCTGTTTGTCGCTGATAGCTTATTGGTTGCTTGCATAACTGTACTAGCCAGTGGGGTGAAGTTGCCACAGCTGAACGCAAATTGAGCGGGTCAGGGGGAAGGTGAACATTTGTTTGCATTAGCAATCATCTGCTTTTGAAATAATTTAAGGCTCAATGCAAATTGAGGGTGACAGGGGGAAGGTGAACATTTGTTTGCATTGGCAATCATCTGTTTTACATAAAAACTATGTCTTAATGTAATTTCTTTTAAGAATGCCTCCTAGAAAATACAGCACTGAAGAGGAGAGAAAAGGAGCTAAAGCTGCACAAAAACGGCTTTCTCGACAAAAAGAAACCACTGAGCAGAGAAAGACAAGGCTTGCTTCAGTCACAGAGCAAATGCGTCTTTCTCGGCAAAATGAGACTGATGAGCATAGAGAAACAAGGCTTGCCTCAGATGCAAGACAAAAAAGCCTGTCTCGACAAAATGAGTCCCTTGAACAAAGGCAGGAGAGAAATGCAAAAAAACGACAGAGTAATGCTGACTGAAACACAAAAAGAATTAAAACAGTTTCAAACAGAGAAACTTTAATTTTTGAGCATTCCTCTGGTGACATGAATATTAAATGTGAACACTGTCAGTCCTTAAACTTCAAGTTAGAAACTAATCAATTTGACTGTGGCAAGAAAGGATTTTCTCAATGTTGCAAGTACGGAAACATTGTAGTTCCACTAATTGAGAATTATCCACCACTCTTGAATAAATTATTGACTAATCATCATTATTATTTAAATCACCTTTATTTATTGAGCTAGCGGTGGCTCTTAAGAAATGTACCACCAGTGGTTTCCTTCATTGCACTCTACTTTAAGCAATTAAGCAAGTAGAAGGGGGAAACCCCATGGAGCACTAAGCAAAGGAGCATCCTCGCCGCCTGCCCTGGATAATTTAGTTTGAATTAGCAGACACCTTTGCACAAAGCATTTTAATTACAATTTATAATATCTAAAACAGCGGTCATTTCGTATGACCGCCGGACTTTCTAGTTATCTATATTCATTATACTATGTATTAGATGTCTATAGCTTTTTTTGTTATTCATTACAAGTTTGTTACCTTAAACACCATCACTTATCTAATCCTTTATTCCCCAGTAATCACCATTTTACTCTGCTTTTTACAGGTTTAGTTTCACACATAAGTGATATCATACAGTACTTGTCTTTTTCTGTTTGATTTATTTTACTTAGCATAATGTGTTCAAGATCTCATGTTTTTACAAATAGGAGATATATTCCTTTCTTATAGGTGAACAATATTTCATTGTGTATATGTGCCACATTTTTTTTATTCATCCATTTTGAAGCATTTGGGTTATATCCATATCTTGGCTATTGTGAAAAATGCTACAATAAATAGGGAAGTGCATATATCTCTTTTAAACCCTGTTTTTATTCCTGAATGCCTTGCTACTCTGAGCTACAACTATTTTAAGAAACTTGGTATGGAGGGGGAGGTTATCCTGATGAATCAAATTACAACCCATCTGAGCAGAGCCCTCGCTTCTCAGGCAGTCCTGGTGTCTCCAGCTGATGATTTGTCTTTTTCTGAAGGAGGGTGAGAAACAAAACTACCACCGAGATAAGATAACTGAGAAGAAAACAAACAAATCAATACTTCAAAGCAGCTATGCTAGAAAAGCCAAACCCGACAGTGGATTACAAAAAACAGCTGATGCCAACCCAAGAAGACCTAAAATTAACACAACTGAAAATTGGAGGCAGACAACACCAAGCCTAGACTCAACCAGCCCTACAAACAACATACCCAAACACACAGACATAATGAAAAGACAGAGAAGTGCAATTCAAATAAAAACACAAAAGAAACTTCCAGAAAAGAACTGAGTGATATGGAAATAATCAAACTGCCAGATGCAGAGTTTAAAATAATGATTGTAAGGATGCTTAGGGATCTTAGAATAACAATAGATGGTTATTATGAACACCTAAATAAAGAGATAGCACGTATAAAAAAGGACATTGAAATATTAAAAAATAATCAATTGAAGGTAATAAATAAAATACCAGAAATGAAAACCACAATGGAAGTATGAAAACTTCCCTAAATTAATGCAGAAGAAACTCTCACAAGTTCAAGAAGCACAGAGAACTCCATTAAAGAGAAACCCAAAGAAACCTATACCAAGAAACATCATAATTAAAATACCAAAGCTAAGCAATAAAGAGAAAATATTAAAAGCTGCTAGATAAAAAAAGGCTACAAAGGAGCCCCCATAAGGATATCATCAACTTCAACTTCTCAACAGAAACACTTGAGACCAGAAGAGAATGGCAAGAAATATTCAAAGTAATGCAGAACAAGAGCCTACAACCAAGACTACTTTATCCAGCAAGGCTATCATTTAAAATTGAAGGAGAAATAAAAAGGTTCCCAGACCAAAAAAAAAAAAAAAAAAAACTCAAGGAATTTATTACAACCAAACCAATGCTGCAGGAAATGTTAAGGGGCTTGTTGTAAAGAAGTCAAAGAGGGAAAAGAACATAGCAAAAGAGGAATACAGCTGTAAAGAATAAAATGGCAACAACTACATATCAATAATAACCTTAAATGTAAATGGATTAAATGATCCAATTAAAAGACATAGGATAGCTTCATGGATAAAAAACAGGACCCATATATATGCTGTCTATAAGAGACACACCTTAAAACAAAAGATGCATATAGACTGAAGGTAAAAGGATGGAAAAAAATATTTCATGCAAATGGAAATGAAAAAAAAGCTGGGGTAGCAATACTTATATCAGACAAAATGGACTTTAAAACAAAGGCTATAGTAAGAGATAAAGAAGGTCACTACATAATGATAAAGGGAGCAAGCCAACAGAAAGATATAACCATCATAAATATCTACGCACCTAATATAGAAGCATCTAAATATATAAAGCAGACTTTGGTGGATATAAAGGGTGAAATCAACAGCAATACTATAATTGTAGGAGATTTCAATACCCCACTAACATCACTAAATAGATCCTCAAGAAAGAAAATTAACAAAGAAACAGCAGACTTAAAGGACACACTAGATCAACTCAATTTAATAGATATCTTTAGAACCTTTCATCCTAAGGCAGCAGAATATACATTCTTTTCAAGTGCTCATGGTACATTCTCTAGGATAGACCACATGTTAGGACACAAAAGCAGTCTCAATAAATTTAAGAAGATTGAAATCATATCAAGCATTTTCTCTGATCACAATGGCATGAAACTAGAAATCAACCACAACAGAAAAACTGAAAAATACTCAAACACATGGAAACTAAATAGCATGTTATTAAATAATGAATGGGTTAACAATGAAATCAAAGAAGAAATAAAAAAAATTCCTAGAAACAAATGATAACATACAACAACTCAAAATTTATGGGACACAGCAAAAGCAGTCCTGAAAGAGAAGTTCATAGCATTACTGGCATACCCTAAGAAGATTGAAAAAGCTCAAATAAACAACCTAACCTTTCATCTAAAATAACTAGAAAAAAAACAGCAAGTAAGGCCCGGAGGTAGAAGAAGGAAGAAAATAATAAAGATCAGAGAGGAAATAAATGACATAGAGGCTAAGTAAACAATACAGAGGATCAATGAAACCAAGAGCTGGTTCTTTGAAAGGGTAAACAAGATCAATGAACCATTAATGAGACTCACCAAGAAAAGAAGAGGACTCAAATAAATAAAATTAGAGGTGAGAGTGGAGAAATAACAACTGACACAACAAAAATACAAAATATTGTAAGAAAATACTATGAAGAACTGTATTCCAAAAAATTAAACAACCTAGGTGAAATGGACAAATTCCTTGAAACATATAATTTTCCAAAAATCAATCTGGAAAAATCAGAAAACCTAAACAGACTGATTACAACAAAAGAGATTGAAACAGTTATCAAAAAGCTCCCCAAAACAAAACCCCTGGGCCTGATGGCTTCACTGGTGAATTCTACCAAATATTCAAAGAAGAACTAACTCCTATCCTTCTCAAGCTATTTCAAAAAATTCAAGAGAAAATAACACTCCCAAGTTCCTTCTATGAGGCGAGCATAATTTTGATTCCAAAACCAGGCAAAGATAACACAAAGAAAGAAAATTATAGGCCAATATCCCTGATCAATTTAGATGCTAAAATCCTCAACAAAATATTAGCAAACCAGATCCAGCCATACATAAAAAAAAATCATATATCACGATCAAGTGGGATTTATTCTGGGGAGGCAAGGATGGTACAACATTCGTAAATCAATTAACATGATTCACCACATAAACAGAAGGATGAAGAAAAACGATATGATAATTTTAATAGATGCAGAAAAAGCATTTGATAAAATCCAGCACCCATTTTTGATCAAAACTCTTAGCAAAGTGGGAATACAGGGAACATACCTCAAGAGGATAAAGGCCATCTATGACAAACCCACAGCCAATATCATAATTAATGGACAAATATTAAAAGCAATTCTCCTAAAACCAGGAACAAGGCAAGGGTGTCCCCTTTCACCACTCTTATTCAATATACTCCTGGAAGTCCTGGCTATAGCAATCAGACAAGAAGAAGAAATAAAAGGCATCAAAATTGGAAAAGAAGAAGTAAAGTTATCATTATTTGCAGATGATATGATATTGTATATAGAAAATCCTAGAGTCTCAGTCAAAAAACTACTAGACCTGATAAACAAATTCAGCAAGGTGGCAGGATATAAAATTAATACTCAGAAATCAGAGGCATTTTTATATACAAACAATAAACTGTCAGAAAGAGAAATTAAGGAAACAATTGCCTTCACTATTGCAACAAAAAAAATCAAGTATCTAGGAGTAAATTTAACCAAGGAGGTTAAAGACTTGTACTCAGAAAATTATAAAACATTGATAAAAGAAATCAAGGAAGACACAAACAAGTGGAAGCATATACCATGCTCATGGTTAGGAAGAATAAACATCATTAAAATGTTTATATTACCCAAAGCAATTTATAAATTCAATGCAATACCAATTAAAATACCAATGACTTACTTCAAAGATATAGAACACATATTCCAAAACTTTATATGGAACCATAAAAGAACACAAATAGCCTCAGCAATCTTGAAAAAGAAGAATAAAGTGGGAGGTATCACACTTCCTGATATCAAGTTATACTACAAGGCCATTGTACTCAAAACAGCGTGGTACTGGCATAAGAACAAGCATATAGATCAATGGAACAGAATAGAGAACCCAGAAATAAACTCACATTTTTATGAACAATTGATATTTGACAAAGGAAGTAAGAGCATACAGTGGAGTAAAGACAGTCTCTTTAACAAATGGTGTTGGGAAAACTGGACAGCCACCTGCAAAAAAATGAAACTAGACCACCAACTTACACCATTCACAAAAATAAACTCAAAGTGGTAAAGGACTTAAATGTAAATCTTGAAACCATAAGCATCCTAGAAGAAAACATAGGCAGTAAGCTCACCGACATCTATCGCTGCAATATATCTGCTGATTTATATCCACGGGCAAGTGAAATAAAAGACAGGATAAACAAATGGGACTATATCAAACTAAAAATCTTTTGCACAGCTAAAGACAATATGAGCAGAATAAAAAGACAAACCACACAATGGGAGAACATATTCAACAATACATCTGATAAGGGGTTAATAACCAAAATTTATAAAGAACTTGTAAAACTCAACACCAGGAAGACAAACAATCCAATCAATAAATGGCACAAGAAATGAATAGACACTTCTTCAAAAAGGACATATAGATGGCCAATAGATAGATGAAAAAGTGTTCAACATTGCTAATCATTAGAGAAATGCAAATTAAAACCACAATGAGATACCACCTCACACCAGTCAGAATGGTGCTCATCAACAAAACAACACAGAATAAGTGCTGGCGAGGATGTGAAGAAAAGGGAACCATCCTGCACTGCTGGTGGGAATGCAGACTGGTGCAGCCATTGTGGAAAACAGTATGGAGATTCCTCAAAAAATAAGAAATGGAACTGCCCTTTGACCCAGCCATCCCACTTATAGAAATATATCCCAAGGACACCACATCACCAACTGAAAAAAGAAATGCACCCCCATGTTTATGGCAGCATTGTTTACAATAGCAAAGATCTGGAAACAGCCCAAGTGTCCATCAGTGGATGAGTGGATTAAAAAGTTTTGGTACATATATACAATGGAATACTAAAGGGCTATGAAAAAAAGGAAATATTACCTTTTGCAACAATATGGAGGGACTTGGATACTATTCTGTTGAGTGAAATCAGCCAAGCAGAGAAAGAAAAATATCATATGACCTCATTTAAGGAGTCCAAGGAATGAGAACTGAGGAACAGAATTGAGACAGAGGAGGGATCAAAAGGACTAGAGGAAAAGAGGACAGAGGGAAAGGGGATGATAGGATTGGATAAACTTGAAGGGAAGGGGGGAGGGCACTGTAGGGAGGGGGGCAAGGGAGATGTTGAGGGGAATATGAGGGAAGGGGATGCATTTGGGGTGACCCTAGAATCTATGTGAACATAATTAATTAAATTTTTAAAAATATAAAAATAAATAAATAAATAAAATACCATGTAAAGAAACTAAAAACATTTTTTTAAATAAAAAATAAATAAAAACAAAATAAACCCTGTTTTCATTTCCTTTGGGTATATACCTAGAAGTGGAATTGCTGGATTATATGGTAATAATCTATTTTTAATTTTTTGAGGAAACTCCTTATTGTTTTTCTATAGTGGTTGGACCAAACTACACTCCCACCAGAAACATATAAGGGTTACCTTTTCACCACATCCTTGCAAGAACCTGTTGTTTCTTGCGTAGAGAGTTTTTTAAAGTGAGAGACAGAAAGAGAGAGTGAGAAAAAGGGAGACAGATTATCTTCATTTCATGACCTTAAATAAAAAGGTCCCTCTGTTTTAAGGTTTGGGAAACAGTCCCTGAACAATTTTGCCTTCTTAAACCATTTCCAGGAGAATCATAGAAAGTTCTCAGGAAGACAGAGCTTTCATATTTGAGGAAAAGAGCCTTTATAAAGAGCCCAGAAGCTGCCTAATAAGAGACATTCACCCAGCAGAAACACAAATTCCTAGGAGCGAACTCTATACAGATGTGTCCTGCTAAATAAAACTTTGTGCCCCAAATTATGGAATATGAGAGCCAATTTCTTTTCAAACTCACTCTACTTCCTCAAGGGAGAGTCCTGGAGGTGAACTTTGATTCCAGTTCTCATTTAACAGCAATTTGACCCTGAACAGCTGCATGTCTCATTGGATTCAGTTTCTATTTTAAAATTTTCCCACACTCCCGGCATCAATCTCATTATTCTTCCTTGGAAAAAGCAGAACAAGATACCAGTAGGCTCGTTTCCAGGTCTCTGAGTCCAGATCCATGAGGATTCCTCTCCTGTGCTCCTGAGCCATGAGCTCCAGCTACTTGTGCCTCTTCACAGAGGTTTGGGTATTAATACCATGGGGTCCTTCCCCTGAGCTCCTGAAGTACAGGGGGTCCTCGGGTTATGACATGACACAGTTCCATTCCTATGACAGTGACTTAACCCGAATTTTGGTGTAAATTAAAACACACCCTAGCGTAACACAAATAGAACACTTGTGCTTCTAACAGTCCAAATGGCATAGGTAAGTTTATTCCCTCACTCATGTCCCACGTTACTGTGTACTCTCCCATCGTGCAACCAAACTAGTTTGCCCATGTAGTCTATAAGTAGGACACTAATGACATAAGCTGAAACATTCATGTCTCAATTTTTTTTAATTTTTATGGGAGCAAGCATCATAAACTCAAAACATTGTATGTGGAGACTGTTATAACCTGAGGACTCCGTACTAGAAACAGCAGGGCAGCTTCCTCTCATTACAGGTCTAAGTGTCAGTGCTGGGGAGATCCCCCACCAAATTCCAGGCCTTCTTAGTCTTCTCTTTGTTCCATAGACATACAGGTGAAAGTGACATTTTTTGTTATCTCTGCATTATTTTTGTGTGCCTTTTCAGTCCCCTAATACCTGTTCACTGAGTTCCTTTGACTCCCAGTTCTAAGCACAGGTATGATTTCTGTTTTCCTTGGAAAGAGAGTCCAAATATGGCATCACAAATCAGGCCACACTAAACTATGTCTGCATTTGGTTCCTGATCAACTTGGGACTTCAGAGAAAATTTTTATTTCTAGATAGTATTTGTCGAAAACAAAAACAGATTTATTAAGCATGATGTTAATACTTCTGAAGAAACTATACAAACGAGTTGAATTAAGAAGAGTTATTTTATACAGAATGATTGGGCTTTAAACTTTGCTTGCAGAGCTGGGGAAAACTAGAAATAGTTGACCAAAAAGTTTAGGTTACTGACACAGCAGTAAAACATGTAGTGATGACGATACTATTATATTAAAGGTTAGGAAGATCATAAGCAAAGAGGAAAAGTAAGACTACTTGGAACAATTTTATAACTATGAATAATGCCAGTTATATATGCAAGATTCAAATGATAAAATTTGGTAATTTGCAAGCAATACATTTTTAAAAAATAATTCCACATTTAAAATTGAAACTGAGTCATCAGTGTCTAGGTCATTGAAAATCTTTCATCTGAAATGTAGAAATGTTAATATTATTGTGGTCATTTGAAGAAAATAGTGATAGAGAATTTTCAGTTCATGCTGTGTGTGTGTGCGTGTGTGTGCGTGTGTGTGTGTGTGTGTGTGTGTGTGTGTGTGTGTGTGTGTGTGTGACAGAGACAGAGAGGGACAAGCAGGCAGGAAGGTAGAGAAATGAGAAGCATCAATTCTTCATAGCTGCTCCTTAGTTCTCCTCAGTTGTTCATTGATTGCTTTCACATATATGCCTTGACCAGTGGGCTCCAGCAGAGTGAGTGATGCTTTCATCAAGCCAGTGACCTTTGGGCTCAAGCCAACAACCGTGGGGTCATGTCTATGATCCCATGCTCAAGCCAGGGACCCTGCACTCAAGCTGGTGAGCTTGTGCTCAAGCCAGAGACGTTCAGGGCTTCAAACCTGGGTCCTCCGCATTCCAGTCCAATGCTCTATCTACTGCACCACTGTCTGGTCAGGCTTAGCTCATATTTTAAACTGAACTAATATTTTGGGATGCTTTCAAGCCCAAACATGAGTCTCAACATTTTAACCTCTCTAAATGGCATTTAACTCATCTATACAGTGACCAGTACTAGAAAATCCAATTTCTGGTCTAAAATCTAATCCGTTTAAAATTCAAAATATTTCCAAGTGTTTGAAACTGGAACTCATTACTTTTTTGCTACACTGGGATGGAGAACTTTCAGCACAGTCCTGTGTATTTGGTCTTCACACTATAGGTGATGGGGTTCATCATTGGGGGTATCAGCAGGTAGGAGTGGCAATCAGAGTATGTACATAGGGTGGAGCTCATTTTCCAAATCTGCAGACAAAGGACAGACAGATCAATGGGACATAGAATACAGCAATGGCCCCTTTAAATGCTCAAAACCCAGTAAAGAAGCAAGCATAAAACTCTGTGATTATAAAAGGGGATGTTTATGAGAAAGGCACAGAGGCATGTATGCATCCTGCAGGAAGGTCAGGCCCAGCTCTGTTGGAACACAAAGGTGCACAGAGCATAGAAAGAACAGAGGTGACTAAAACATATTCAGTGTACCTGGAACCCTGAGTTTAAGTGGGGGAGCAAGTAATGAACCTAAACAGGGAGGCAGGACCCACATCATGGAAGTCCTGGTATTCTGAAGCATTTGAATCTAAATAGCTTAATACAAATAGCTCAGCTAAGAATTTAATCTTTCTCCTTTCTTAGAGAAACCAATTACTACGTCTCCTTTTGAATTAACTATGGAAGTTGTGCACCTTTTTGAGGCTTCAAATTATGTTGCAGTTCCCTGCTTGGTATCAACCTGAATTATAGTAATAATATCAAATTTTTCTTCTAACTTATAGTACAATATATCTATTACACAGAACTACTGATTTAAGACATATTATCAAACAGAATTTTAGTGTTCTCAAGAAATTTGAGCCTGACCAGGCAGTAGTGCAGTGGATAGGGCGTCAGACTGGGATGTGGAGGACCCAGGTTTGAGACCCCAAGGTAGCCAACTTGAGTGCGGCCTCATCTGGATTGAGCGAGGTTCACCAGCTTGAGCCCAAGGTTGCTGGCTGGAGCAAGGGATCACTCAGTCTGCTGTAGCCCCCCGGTCAAGACACATATGAAAAATCAATCAATGAACAACTAAGGAGCAGCAACAAAGAAATGATGTTTCTCATCTCTCTTCCTTCCTGTCTGTCTGTCCCTATCTGTCCCTCTCTCTGACTCTCTCTGTCTCTGCCACACACACAAAAAAGAAAGAAATCAGAGCAGACACTCCATCACTCACTTTTCCAAATTCTATATCAGATTAACCAGGTTTATTATCAGTATTGACTCAGCCTTGATTAAGCATTGTTTCAAAAGGTTTATAAAAAAAATTTATGAAAATGTATGAACCTCTGTCAACTGATTTTTCTTTTTTGTAATGCAAGTGCCTGAATTAAATTTTATTGTCAAGGCATCCACTTCAAAAATGGTCGTCTCAGGAAAATGTACATACACACATACACACACACAGTTGCTAACCACAAGGCTAGATAAAGGACCAGGTTTTTCCCACTAAAGAGACCTAAAGGACTTTTTTTGAATTAGGAAAGTATTTTTTTCTATTTACATTTACTCTTGTTTATTGTACTTATTTATGTTCCTCAGTCATGAATAATCTATTTTGGAGAAATAATAATCATTACCAATTAACTGTAAGAATTGCTGAAACCTAGACTTCCCTACTGATCTAAATTATGTTAGATGTCCCTTTAATAGCTACATACTCTAGAGGTGGTGAGACTATCTAGACCCCAAAGCATGACTTTGATCAACCAGGCTTGTAGATATATTTTAAACATGGCCCTATTCTGTGCCCAGTGAAATATCTGTGGAAACACCAAAAGTACACAAGACATAGTCCCTGCTCTCAAAGAATTGACTGGGTAATTAGTAAATTACTAGTTCACCAGAATTAAATGAAAGCATATATAAACATTCTTTCAAGGTACGGTTGTAACTCACACTGATGGATGATAAAATATGAGTTAAAGAAGCCTATGTAAAGATATGGTATGCTAAAATTGTCCTAAGTTAGCTTAAAAAGAAATATTTTGAGCATAGCCTTACGAATTTGCTTGGTCTTTACACTGTAGATTATGGGATTCATTACAGGAGGGAGAAGCAGATAAACATTGGCAATGAGAGTGTGCACAAGAGGAGAGGCATGCTTCCCAAATCTATGCACCAGCGACAGGCTGATCATGGGAATGTAGAAAATGGCAACAGCACTTATGTGTGAGACACAGGTTCCAAAGGCCTTTTTCCGCTCCTCTGGGGAGGCAATGCTGAGCACAGAGTGAATGATCAGAACATAAGAAAGGAGGATCAAGATGGAATCCAGGCCAGCTGTAGAGAGAACAATGACCAAGCCAAATGCACTATTGATCTTGGTGTCTGTGCATGAAAGCTTCATCACATCTGGGTGAAAACAATAGGAATGGTGCAGAACATGACTATGGCAGAAGGACAGATGCTTAAGGAGCAGGAGCAAAGGCACTAGAGGTATTGTTCCCCTGATAACTATTACAAAGCCCACTTTGATGATCCTTGAATTGGTTAAGATTGTGACATAACTCAGTGGGTAACAGATGGCAATGAAGCGGTCAAAGGCCATTGCCAGGAGAACTGAGGATTCCATGAATGTGAAACCATGGATAAAGAACATTTGGCCAATGCAGGCATCCAAGCTGATTTCTCGGGCATTATACCAGAAAATACCTAGCATTGTGACCAATGTGGAAAGGCAGAGCCCTAGGTCCGTGAATGATAGCATGGAGAGAAAATAGTACATAGGCTGATGAAGGCTTGACTCAGTGGTGATGACAAACAAGATCATGATATTCCCAGAGATGATAATGGCATAGAGACAACAGAATGGGATGGAGATCCAGGTATGGTAAGCTTCCAAACCAGGGATGCCGGTAAGAAAGAAAACTGCAGGATGGATGATGCTATGATTGAAGGATGGCATGATGAGTGAAGGAAGGAGATTTCCCTAGGAAAAGAAAAACATATCCTGTAAAAATAAGGAAGAAAATATTTTTCTCTCTCCTCTACATATTGTATAATTTAAGATCACTAGTGAACTCTTGTCCTGTTCTTCAATGAAAGTGCATACCCAGTTATTCTTTTTTTTATATTTGGAATTCACCTTGGATGAACTGGAGAAAGAGACAGAGCATTGAACTGTATGAATACACATGGGCTTTAGCAAGACTCTTATATGTTATACCTAGGCGTCAGCATATTTCTATATATGTATAAAATAAGAGGTTATATAGATAACGCTATCATTTTATGATTCTATGTTTCTGGGCAGATAGGATATTTCTGAGCAACCATAGAACAACACAAAAGGCAATTTATTCTGCTTTCTCACTTCTCAGTTTCCAAGGCAAAGCCCTTATGAGAACACCAAGATTTATAAGTCCTTGTGTACCCAATGAAAAGAAGATAGTAAAGATAATAGTAAATATTCATCAGAAAATTTAACTAGAAAAATACATCTGATTGAGCAAAAACATCTATTGGTAAAAATTAAATACTAAGAAAGAACGGATTAAATTTGTACAAATAGACCATAGTGAATGATAGATGTTAAAATGTTTAATAGTAGCTGTGAACCTGACATTGTTTAAGGAAAAATTTCCCTGAAGACAATAACCTAAAGGAAACCTTAGCAAAAACAAACAAAATAAATCATTGGAAGTTCTCAGATATCAATTGGAGAAGATCTAAAAGTTTCTTGATGTTACATTTTTGTCAAAGGACATTGAACATATATTGGGGCAAGGAGTTCCTTAAGAATCCCATTGATGGTATATACCCAGTAGAGGAATTGCTAGGTCATATGGTAGTTCTATTTTTAGTTTTTTGAGGAACCACCATACTTTCTTCCATAATGGTTGTATTACTTTACATTCCCACCAACATTGGATGAGGGTTCCTTTTTCTCCATAGCCTCTCCAACACTTTCTATTACCTGTCTTGATGATAATAGCTAACCTAACAGGTGTGAGGTGGTATCTCATTGTAGTTTTGATTTGCATTTCTCTAATAACTAATGAAAATGAGCATCTTTTCATACATCTGTTGGCCATTTGTATTTCTTCCTGGGAGAAGTGTCTGTTCATGTCCTCTTCTCATTTTTTTATTGGATAGTTTGTTTGTCTATATACCTCCAAAACTCAAAAACATTGGTACATAAAGACACATGCAGCCCCATGTTCATTGCAGCATTGTTCACAGTGGCCAAGACATGGAAACAACCAAAAAGCCCTTCAATAGATGACTGGATAACGAAGATATGGTACATATATACTATGGAATACTACTCAGTCATAAGAAATGATGACATCGGATTATTTACAACAACATAGATGGATCTTGATAACATTATACAGAGTGAAATAAGTAAATCAGAAAAAACTAAGAACTGCATGATTCCATACATAGGTGGGACATAAAAATGAGACTAAGAGACATGGACAAAAGTGCGGTGGTTACGGGGGCGGGGCAGGGGAAGGAGGAGAGTAAGGGAGAGAGGGAGGGGAGGGGCACAAAGAAAACCAGATAGAAGGTGACAGAAGACAATTTGACTTTGGATGATGAGTATGCAACATAATTAAATGTCAAAATAACCTGGAGATGTTTTTTCTGAACATATGTACCCTGATTTATTAATGTCACCCCATTAGAATTAATTTAAAAAAGAATCCTATTGATGGATTCATCTCTATTTAGATGAAGGATAATGACTTTGTTGGGATATATAGGCATGCGTTCACTCAGATCAAGAAATCTATAAGATCAAAGAAGTTCCTCCATATTGATTCCTGTACTAACTTTTCTGACATCTTGTTTTTATCTACCAAAAAAAAAACCCTGTTCTTTAAAATCTGTGTTCCTAGTTCAATCATCGATGCATGCATTCTCTAAACAAATATGTATATACCTACAAAGTGGCAGTGTGTACAGTGGACAGAATTAGAATTTGACCTAGTACTCCATGAAGGTTCCTACATGACTCTAGGAAAGAAAATATCTGAGTGTAGGTTAAGGTTGTGAGTCTCGTATCAATCTTGAATGAAATGAACAGGCAGTGACTTCAACTGAGTGAGAATGATTAGTTACATGAGATATGACCAAGAAGGTATTTCGCTATGTGTTTAAAGAAAGAAGAGGAAAAAAATGTTCAATATAGAAAGTCTCTTGAGGACTCACTAAAAAAAAAAAAAAAAAAAAAAAAAAAAACCATAAAATACACACACACAATGGCTGGAAAGCTTGACTTGAGACAATGCAAAACATAAGTATATATAATCCAGGATTTTAAAGTGAGCACTTGGACATCAGTTGGAAGATAAGCTTTACTTTTTTGGCTGTGACATACAGGCAAGAAATTCTGTGACACCTTCCTGATAATAAGTCCAGAGAATTGTCAAACTGGCATCTGGACTGAAGTAACAGGAGTAGTATAAATATCTTGGAGTAATAAAATCTGAGGGAAAGGAAGTCTGAGGAAACAGTACTGGGGAATAGCAGTATTTAAGAAAAAGACTAAAGTATCTACTATCAAGACTGCAGAGGCATAGCCACTACAGTGAAATGACCCCCAGGAAAATGCAAGGACCTTGTCAGTTTTTCCCAGACTTATGTCAAGAAAAATGCCTGGCATAATCATATGTGAGAGTATCTGTTGAATAAATAAATTAATTGTGTCTAATCATAGTTGTAGACCCCAGACACTTAATATTAAGCACATACTGTGATTTCTTATATATGGCCTCCCGCAAACTAAATGTAAAAGTCATGTAACCATGTTGGCATAAGTTAAAACAGGAAATGAAAAACTAATAGTATTCTTATTAATCTGGTATTTATCCTTCATGTTAGGACTTTGCTCAAATTTATACATGGTGATAAAAAATAATTTTTATCTAGCTGAAATGTTAAGAATCTTTAAAGCATATTTTCTTTATTTTAAAGATAAGGAAATAGGCTCTTGAGGTAAGACTCTTTTCATTATAGCAAATAATGAAGAGACCCCCAAGGGACAATATAAATGTCCAAGCTAGCTTTTTCTTTAATATTAATAGTGATAATGTATTAAATACTTCCTATGTGCCCAATAATTTTCTTTATTATATCTCTTTCTCAGAATCATTTTTTCTACAACTCTGCTTGATTCTCATGGAATCTTTTTCCAATTCAATTTATATAATAAAAGAAACATAGTAGGATTATTCTTATGCAGGAAACTATTAGAGAAGCTTGTAGGCAGTAACACCTTTTGCTTTTTGTTTGTTTGTTTTTAATTTTTATGATTCTTAAACCACTCTTGAGTGTGTTTGCTGTAAAACTAATGAGCAAATATTGAAGAACTATTCTTGGAAAGATATATTTAAGTGTTTTTTTGCTCTCCCAAGGAAAATTCTTCAAAGTCTATGACTTAAATATTGTTGTAACCAGACCACCAAGAATATATAGGCTGCCCCAACTACAAGGCTTCATATCCATCACTAACACAGCAACATGCACTGGCTATTATTAGCTACTCTTAACAGATGAGAAAATTGAGGCAAACATTAGAAAACCAAGGCTCAGGGCAATCATGTTACTTTCTTCTTTCTAACTCCAAACCACATGCTTTGTTACTTTTTGTTCAAAAAGAACTTTAACTTTTTTAAAAATGTGGAATGAATGCATCTTCATGACTTCATGACTGTAATCTGTATTTTAAGGACTATTTTGAACAATACAGAAATTGTTTGTAAATTGATATATTATATATAATATATATAATATGTAAATGTATTGAATGTATACTACTAAGGTTGCCAATTTCCTCTAAACTGTTGGTTTTATCAATTGTCAAAAGATTATACAGTCCCTGATGTATTCAGAAAAGACTTCAATGTACTAACATACTGACCTTATGTAAAGAAGAACTCTTGGGTCTGGAAACAGAGTTCATTTGATCCTGCCCCCTGTTCTTTGAAGAAGCATCTTAGTAGCAGAGAATCTTTAAAGACAGAGAGAAAGGTTGGAGAAACAGTCTTGCCCTCTTCAACTATCTCCAAAGAAATTCTCTCTTGCCAGGAGAACTCATGGGGAGTTCCCAGGGCTGGAGAACTATCAGATTTGAGAAAGTAAGCCTTTATAAGGAGGCCAGAAGCTGCCTGGTAAGAAACATTTACCCAGAGGAAGCACAAATTCCTGGGAGAGAACCCTATACAGCTGTGTCCTGTTAATCTTTTATGCCCTAACAACAAAAGGCAACATCTTTTCAGTCTAATTTTACTCTTATTTCCCCAAAGGAGAGTCCTAAAAATGAACTACAATGCCAATTCTCATTCAAGAGCAGTTTGAATTTTGAACAACTCTAAATCAAAGCTTTGTAGAGTGCAAAAGTAAGAGATAAGTGGTATTAATGAATCTCCCATGAGTTTACTCCCAAGGCATTTGCCAGTAGCAAATCATAAGACATAGAACCCAGATAGCAAAGGAGCTTTGGAATAATTTTATTCACTGAAGCTAGTGCAGTACTGTGTGGTTCAGAGCCCCAGACCTTTCCTGGGCATTCAGAATACCCTGGGAGTTGTTACTAAGTTGTTCACAGGCATAGGAAATGATAACTTAAAAGACAGGGAGAAGCCTGACCAGGCGGTGGCGCAGTGGATATAGCGTCAGACTGGGATGCTGAAGACCCAGGTTCGAGACCCTGAGGTCGCCAGCTTGAGTGCAGGCTCATCTGGTTTGAGCAAAAACCTCACCAGCTTGGACCCAAGGTCACTGACTTGAGCAAGGGGTTCTCCATCTGCTGAAGGCCCGCGGTCAAGGCACATATGAAAAAGCAATCAATGAACAACTAAGGTGTTGCAATGAAAAACTGATGATTGATGCTTCTCATCTCTCTCTGTTCCTGTCTATCCCTATCTATCCCTCTCTCTGACTCTCTCTCTCTGTCCCTGTAAATAAAAAAAAAGGGAGAAGCATATAAAAATATATTTCACATTATATGTCAAAACAATGAGATATCACTACACACCAGTTAGAATGGCCAAAATCCAGAACACAGACAGCACCAAATGCTGGTGAGGATGTGGAACAACAGGAACTTCCATTCACTGCTGGTGGAAATGCAAAATTGTACAGCCACTTTGGAAGACAGTTTGATGGTTACTTCCAAAACTAAACATACTTTTACAGTACAATTCAGCAATTTACTTTTTAGTATATACCCAAATGAGTTGAAAACTTATGTCTACACAAAAATTGTTCATGGATGTTTATAGCAGCTTTATTCGTAATTGCCAAAACTTGAAAGCAAGCAATATATCTTTCAGTATGTTAATGGATAAATAAACCTTTATACATCCTGACAATGAAATACTTCCTGTGCTGTAAAAAAATTAGCTACCAGCCATGAAAATACATGAAGAAAGCCTAAATGTCTGTTGCTAAGTAAAAGAAGCCAGTCAACAAGGGCAAAATACCATATAATTCCAACTATATAACATTTTGAAAAAGGCAATACAATGGAGACAGTAAAAATATCAGTGGTTGCTAAGGTCTGGGGCGAGGTAGGAATTAACAGAAGGAGCACTGAGGGTTTTTAAGGCAGTGAAAGCACTGTCTGATACTATAATGATAGATATATGTCATTATACATTTCTCCATATAATGTAATACACAATACCAAGAGTGAACCCTAATGTAAACTATGCATTTTGAGTGATGGTGATGATTTAAATGTATGTTTATCAGTTGTAACAAATGAACTGCTTCAATGGAGGATGTTGAAATGGGGAAGGCTATTTATGTGTGGGGCAGACAATATGTGGTCAATCTGTGTACCTGCCATTCAACTTTCTGTGAACCTAAAATGTCTCTAAAATTAAGTTTATTAAAAAAAAGGGAGGGCCCTGGCCAGTTGGCTCAGCGGTAGAGTGTCGGCCTAGCGTGCGGAGGACCCGGGTTCGATTCCCAGCCAGGGCACACAGGAGAAGCGCCCATTTGCTTCTCCACCCCTCCGCCGCGCTTTCCTCTCTGTCTCTCTCTTCCCCTCCCGCAGCCAAGGCTCCATTGGAGCAAAGATGGCCCGGGCGCTGGGGATGGCTCTGTGGCCTCTGCCTCAGGCGCTAGAGTGGCTCTGGTCACAATATGGCGACGCCCAGGATGGGCAGAGCATCGCTCCCTGGTGGGCAGAGCGTCGCCCCTGGTGGGCGTGCCGGGTGGATCCCGGTCGGGCGCATGCGGGAGTCTGTCTGACTGTCTCTCCCTGTTTCCTGCTTCAGAAAAATGAAAAAAAAAAAAAAAAAAAAAAAAAAGGGAGGAATAACGGCAGAAGACTAAAAAACTTTGAGAGTCTCCTGTGTGTCCATTGCAAGTTCAACAAAGCATTAGGCTGGCCTAATGCTAAAACTAATACACCTTTTTCCTGTGGTACAGATATTAATCATGTTTGACAGACAGTTTCTACTAAAACTACAGAAACGCATAAGTGGCTTTTAGCTTTTGTGTATTAATATACCCTTTGATAGTTAGTGGTGAACCAAGAAGGTTGTTAAATTTTAAGAAAAATAACTAATTAAAGATACTTCTTGGCATAAAAAGCTGTGCCAAAAATTTACATCACCTTGCAAAGCTCTGCTGTACTAACGGGGGTGGGGTGAGGAAGCCATTTCCACCAGCATTGCTCCAGAGCAAACACCTTAATTGTCTTATTTAAATTCTTTGTCTTCTGTTACAAGATTCTAGTTCCCTGAGAAAGTCTGGAAAGGTACATTCCTTTTCATAAATTCATCAAGATCCTGATAAAGACCCTGGCCAAGTAGCTTAGTTTGTTAGAGTGTCATTCTAATATGCCAAGGTTGCAAGTTCAACCTCTTGTCAGGGCACATACAAGAATCAACCAATGAATGCATAAATAAGTAGAACAACCAACTGATGTTCCTCTCTCTCTCTTTCCTTTCCTCTCTCACTAAAATCAATCAATAAATTTTTTAAATGTGAAACATGCATGCCATTTAAGGAAAAAAATGTTACTAAAAAAACTTGATAAAATATGCTATCATTTTTAGGTAGTTTCTGGACAAATACAAACATAGTCTTCCCCCAGAAAGCACTTCAACAAATGGGTGAAACATTTTCACACGCCTGAGATAAGTTTGCCATGATATGTATGAGTCTCAGTGGGAAAAATGCACAATTCAAAGAGAAGTTTCCAAGATACAAAAGCATAAGGAGATGTCCAGGCTTTTACAGAGATATAAATGTGAAAATCTTGCTGCTCAGGCTGATTCTATTCTGAATAGCGCTGGTCCATGAGCAGGGCTGCAGGGGAGGAGACAGTTAACAGAACTTCAGGCTCTTTTCCAGAGCAAACCCACAGGATTTAAGTCATTCACCAGTCCAGGCTTAATACTTAGTGAATACACAAACAAAAAGCATAATGAGCAATGCTCATACTGACTGGTAGAGTGTCTTTTCTAGTTGGCTTGTCCCAGGACTTGAGTATTTTGAATATCTTTCCTTCATTTACTTACCCAATTAGAGTTGATGTAACATTGGTTAAACTCAAAGTATTTGGAAACAGACAGCCAGGGTCCAAAGCTCTGCTTCATCACTAAACATGTGACATGGGGAAAATAATTTTATCTGACTTACAGATTTATTTTATATAATAAATAAAATTACCCAATTATTAATTAAAATCTTAGCATATACACTGTGTGCACATTCAAAATATGTTTTTAAACATTGTTATTATTTACTGTTATTCTTTGTCATACTATTACAGCTTTTCATTATTATAGCAATTTTAATCAATTATTATATTGTGCTTAGGATGTGTTAGATACTATACTCTAGACATGAGATGAAAAGGTGGCCCTGGCCAGTTGGCTCAGTGGTAGAGCATCGACCTGGCATGCGGGAGTCCCGGGTTCGATTCCTAGCCAGGGCACACAGGAGAAGCGCCCATCTGCTTCTCCACCCCTCCCCCTCTCCTTCCTCTCTGTCTCTCTCTTCCCCTCCCGCAGCCAAGGCTCCATTGGAGCAAAGTTGACCCGGGTGCTGAGGATGGCTCCATGCCCTCTGCCTCAGGCGCTAGAATGGCTCTGGATGCAACAGAGCAATGCCCCAGATGAGCAGAGCATCACCCCCTGGTGGGCATGCCGGGTGGACCGGGTGGATCCTGGTCGGGGCATGCAGGAGTCTGTCTGACTGCCTCCCGTTTCCAACTTAAGAAAAAAAAAAGAAAAGGTATAATCTCTACCCTCAAGGAGTTCAAATTTCTGCTAAATAATGCAACTATTACACTAAGATAAATCTGATTCAGACATTGCCCTGTTTCCAATCCTTTGGCTTCCCAATTCCCAGAGAAATTTGGCCGTGCAGCCCCTCTGGCTCTATCCTGAGAGCAGTCTTCTCACTTTCTCTGCTTCCACCTCTTGATTTTGCCTTCAGTTCCTAAATATGGCATGCTTTACTCCTCTCTGAGCCTTATCTCATTCTGTTCTCCAGGGCAGCACTAAGGTGTTTATTTTGAGTACTCAATTCTATCTTAAATGTAACTCGAAAGAGCTTTTATTGACATAAAATTTACATCTGTACAATTAAAATAGATTTTCCTAAGTTTTCTGATTTCAAAATTAAAGACAAATTAATGTAAGCTAAATATTGTGGATTTTTAAAAAAATTTTGTTTTTGTGTTTGTTTTCAGTGTCTCACTGTGCCTAAAGCATTTTCTTAAGCTTCTATTATCTCCTCACACTACCTTCTGCTCTCCTGCCCTCTCCACTAGCTCTCCTGAAAATAGTTACTTCATTCGCCATATAGCAGATCTTTGCAAGGCAACGTAATCCTTAGTCCAGCTTTTTATGCCAAGAAGTATATTTAATTAGTTATTATTCTGATTTCCACAAATCTCATTTCAGCAATTATATTTAATTAACCTCCCTTGACCACATGGGGCTAGATTGTCCCAACACCTATGTAATTTATATGAGTTTTCTCAAACTCATGATTGTCACATAAGTCCCTTAGGTGTCTTGTAAAAATGCAGAGTAGGATTCAGTACATCTAATATTCTACATTTCTTACAAGTTTTCAGGTGATACCAATACTATTGGTCCTTCAGTAGCAAAGATATCTATTAATTCCCATTTTAGAGTAGCTATAACACAGTATTGTGGCCACTGTTATAGCCTCAGATATTGTTTAATAACAGATTTATAGTATGCATACAATACTTTTGTAATAATGAATAATGAATAAACAGTATTGGTGAGAGCATGTTCAAGACATGGTAGGAGCAGAGAGGAATGAGGTAAATAGAAATACTAGAAATACACAACAAACGTTGAAGGAGAGAGGTAAGAAAGAGCTGCATTTCCCTGTCCATTAAAATTAATTAGTCAGTGCTTTCCAAATCAACGGGATAGGAAAACTGCTAATAATTTGACATGGCAGGATCCAGGAGAAGAGGACAATGAGACTTTCACCAGACCATTGAGTCAGTAGAAGTTGTAGGGTCCTGATATTCTTTGTAAACAGTGGGCCGAGCAGTCACTGACACAGCAACCATTTTTTGTGGTTATTATTGTTTGCTTACTTTAGGTTTATTTCTACAACTTGAATAATTAACAGTAGATTATGCCTTAGGCCTTTTGCTCTTGTCTAAGACTTTTTGTTTCTTTCAAAACTTGAACTATTTATTGCCTTGTAAGACTCTCAGCCCTGAATGCTTCTTTTCTATAGATTTCCTCAGTCAGCATGACCATCCATATCGGCAACTACCTGCATAAATTTTAAAAGTTGTGTAACATCCTATGACTAGATATAAATATTTCATTTCTGAGTCACCAAGAATTTTTGTCCTGTAGTGTTAACTACTGTAAAAAATTCTGCAATCAATGTTCCTCTTTGTAAAATGTGGCCTGCATCTCTGATATTTTGCTTTGGATAAATTTCTAAAAATACAATATTATGGGCATGTTAAAGCAATAATATGCTGAAAAATCCACTTCCAGAAAGTTTATAAAAATATCATAAAATACTGATTAGTTCACTATAACACAGGGACACAACACTGTGTATTGTTTTCTAAAAATTTTGCTGATTTAAATGACAAGAATATTTCACTATTTACTGAAATAAAATGTTGACATTCAATAAATAATATTTATTGCAAGTCCCTACGGCACAGTTTTCTTGTTTCTAATTCTGCTTTTCCTGTTTGAATCAACAAGTTTGGAAAACATTAGTATAAAGGCAAATGACGTCACAGACTGTGATATGTTTCCCGAGTTGAAGGGCATTGATATTGACAACTGCATATTCCTGTTGCTGTGTGATTTTATTAAGGGACACTTTGTTTAGGCCTTTAGAAGGTAGATTCAAATTACCAGAGACTTTTATACTAGGCTGGGGTTCTCGAGAGAAGGGCAGTGAGAAGAACCATCTCTGGAAAGAATACATACCAGTGTGTGTGAGAGATGTACCAGCATGCTCACCAGTCCCATGTGCTTGCACCAAGCTCTGGCACAGGGTGTTCGTGATGCTTCTGTAGTAACTATTGCTCTGAGAAAAAAAGTCACATTTTTTAGCCAGGGTAAAAATAAGTGTAACCATTCCTACATCATTTCTGAGACTGGTGGTAAATCAGTCACTGCCCTAGAATTCGCCCAGTCTGGTAGAGAAAATGTTTTCAAAGGTCTTGAGGAGTTCACTGAAGAAGACACGACAGAACAAACTTTCTTATGCCAAATATAAGCTTACACAACTGACAATGTTAACATCCTGTCTGGTACATAGCATGCTGTGCACTGTAGGGTTAAAATGAGTTGAACTGGAATTTGTATAGAATTATTGTGTAAAGATTCTCTAAGGAATAGGTTTTAAAATCCCAAACTGTCTCCATATAGCCCAAGCTTTGTATACAAGTTGTATTAACTGAGAGACCTAAGGAACTACTTAAACATTTTAATCTTTGGTAATAGCATAAATCAAGTAATAATGGAGTCTTTTACTATATTTGTTATATTCCAGTTGTGTAGGTCAGAAGTCTGAGCTAAAATCAAGGCATCAACAGCGCTGTTTCTTTCTATAGGGTCTGGGAGAGAATCAAGATCCTTGTGTTTTCTCCCTTTAGAGATTCCCCACATGCCTTGGCTCATGCTGTCCTCCTGTCAGCCTCAGTGCCACCAATAGTGGATCAAGTTCTCATGCTGCCATCTTTCTAGTTCTCCACTTTCAAGGACTCATGTTTTAGATTAGACCGACCCAGATATCCAGGGTGATCTCACCATCGCAAGGTCTTCAACTTTAATATCATTTGCAAAGTTCCTTCTATCATGTAAAAGTAACATACTTACAGGTTCCAGGCAGTAGGATGGGAACATCTTCATAGCTCATTATTTTGCTTACCACAAATATTTGACATGTATTTTGGACATAATAAAATACTATCTGCTGTTATTGTTTTTGTTATGTTATAAAGAATAAAATATTCCAGGCCAACACATTTTCTATGCTGAAACAAACTGGGTGGTAGGGAGAGGTAAGAATGGAAGCAGAAGAAAGGTTAGGAAACTGCTAAAATTATCCAAGTGAAAGATACCTGTGTCTTGAATAAGAGAAGCATTTTCAGGTGATGAGTGGTTACATTCTGGTTATATTCTCACAGATATTGGCAGGATTTGTAGGTTTGTATTTAGAGTATAGGACAGTGGTTTTCAACCTTTTTACACTTGGGGACCAATAAAAACAAGATAATTATTTCAGGGACCGCTAAGGCAGAAATCACCCTGAGTATAAGTGAATTCAACTAAGATCATTGAGTCTATAATCTTCATACAACATTGGGGTGGTTACCTTTATCATAGACCATCACAAATTTTCTGGTGGGCTTCTCCACAGAGCATCAGTTGAAAACCACTGGTGTTGGAGAAAGAAATTAAGGATGATTCCAATACTTAGATATTCGAAAGTGATCCAGAAATGATGAGAATATCTGAGGATTCAAAGGGACCATAAAACTATATCAATCTGTGGAAAATATTCACTAAAGAAGAAAGAGGACTTCGCCTCACATCAGGTAATATGACTGGCCAGATCCATTACCCACTTATACAAATCCTGTGATATAATGTAAGATCCTCAAAATTTGAGCACAAGTAGGAAAACCCCAAACTATTCTGATTAGTTTTTCTTCAGCTAACAAGCTGGGATTTCGAAATAGAAAATAGGTTAAATTATGAAAAAGTAAATCAAATTTTATTTCTGCACACCTAACATATGTGCTGAGATTTTTACCTACTATATTTATCAAGCACTTGGTTCATAGCTCTAAGATCACTGCATCATTGGTTAACAACACTGATAATTATTGGTCAACCTATTTGTTTTCTACATGAAACTGGAAGACCCTGAACAGTAAAAACTCTGTTGTGTTACTTTTTAAAATCTTCAGCACATATAATGTTTGGAATATAGAACACTCATAAAATATTTACTAGACACATGTATGGATAAATTAATTATATTTCTTCTACTTGTGAAGAGGTGATGCTAAGGAGCACAGGTAGGCTAATGAAACAGGACTTCTGTGAACAACAATAGATACTAAGGAGTCATGGCGTAAAGTCTGATTTACATTTACAAATGGAGATGCCTTATAGCAATTCAGTACAAAATTTCATTTTTAAAAATCCTCTTCAGAGTGATTGTGAATGAGCATGAGGTTTCTCGATGGGGTGAAAAAAATTCTCTAAAATGAGACTGCCATGATGGTTGTTGCACAACTCTGCATTTACAAAAGCCTACTGAATTGTACTTTAAATGGGTGAATACCATTGTGTATGAATTATATATGAAAACTGTTTTCACAGAAAATCCCTTCCATAAAAGGGCACAAGGACAAAAAAAAATGACATCAGCCTATAAAGCACATATCCACAGTAAGTAATTGCATAATGGAACAGATAAAAAAAGACTATCTGAGGCAAAACTCTTCTGGGAACCTGCAGACACTGGAGACACATGATTTATACTACCACCAGGAATTGGTCCCCAACCAGGCTGGAACAAATCTCCTCATCAGCTCTAACCTCCACTGGAATCTTACACTTCCTTAGCCTCCTAAATCAGCCTGCAAGGGACAGAAAGACTGCTGTATGGGCTCTGTAAGTAAAACTGCTTTGTTCAGAGAAAACACTTGACTCTGGATGAGCTGAGATTTCTTTCCCACGGGGAAGAATTGCTTCACATTTTAAGAAGTAGATTAAATAGTGAGGTGGTGGCCTGAGGTGGTTATTAAAATTTGTAGAATTATTTATTCTCAGGAAATCTGTATCTTGTTCTGCCTGGTGTAGATTGGATAGCTGGTTGTTTGTCAGTCAAATAACTGAATCATTGTGCTAATATATTTATGGTGGTTAGTGATTTCATGCTTGAGAAAACTAAAGAGGTTGTCAGAGGCTTAAAACCTAATTTCTAAGCCTAATATATCTTAATAAAAAATTTTAAATGCCAATTTGAACACCTACTACATTCCAGGCACTGTATTAGGCATATTCTACAATACAGATGAGGAAATTGAATCAAAAAAAAAAACTTATATGACTTGAGGATGACAACAGCCCTTAAGAGCATGAGCCTTGGAATTAAGAATTGGATTTAGAATCCCAGCTCTGAAATTCACTAGCTGTATGTGACCGTGAATATGTTTCAAAATCTCTCTGATACTGTCTTTTTATCAGAAAAGAGAATTTAAAGTGAATTTAATAATACTTGCCACCTAATATTGTACTAAGAATTAAAAGAATATACTTATCAAGTGCTTAGCACAGTAATATTCATGAAACAAGTGTCAATAAATGGTAGCTATTGTTATGCTTAATATTTTTTATTAGTATTGCTTTACAAAGTCTCAAAACTAGTTGGTGTGTGCACAATGATCTGAACTCAAGTCAGTCACACACATTGACAATGGCTTGGACAATAGTGATAATGACATATGGTTTAATTCAGCAGATAAAGATACAAACACAAAATACAGGTCATAACAGTGCAACAGAAGAAGAGAATCATTGTGAGCTAAGTGGACAGGAAAATGAGTTGAAAGACTAAAGCTAATTTCTCACAAGAGAAAATGAAATTTCTGCAGGAACTGGAAAAGATAGATTAAACAGATTTGATAGTGATGGCAGCACAAAAGAGTAGTTTAGGAGAATTTTAGTGTCTTCTCTTAATACTAGCCATTGTCTTCCTTTATTCTTTGATATGAACATGCAATCAAATACAGCTTCAAGTATCATTTACCAACCATATTGCTATTACTTAATCTTTACATGGAGACTACCTAATGCTCTAGTTTTTGACATTTAAAAGTAAAATCAATAAGAATTTAATTAATATTTGTATGTAGAGCATGAGCAAGTGGGAGAAGAGTGGATGTATATGTCTGTGTGTGAATAAGGTAATGCTAGTTTGATGTCATTTACTACAAAATGCATGGGAGAGAGAGCAAGGTTGGAATGGGGAAAGAAGCACACTGGGTTTCACTGGTATTGAGGTTGAGTTATTTGAAGGATTATGGATGAAGATGTCCCTTGTAGGGAGATAAAACTCCATTCACCTTTTATTCCCTGGCACCAAGAGCTTTCATTTGTTCACTAAGCTACTGCCACTTATTTTCCTAAATTGTTGATATGATCTCTTCACTCTAGTTGCACAGTTTGTTACTGCCTTCAAGTTTGAAACCTTGCCACAATTTTAAATATTCTATCAACTTTTGAAATATAAAACTCAGAAGAGGCCAGAATTAGATTTCAAATTTGCAAGTCATCTGGATATAAATGATATTTAATGTTATGATAATAACCAAGATATCCTCAAGAGAGTATAGTATCTTCGTTAGGAAGAAACGAAGAGGACTTCTCTTCTTGGAGAAAAAAAACATATTATACAACACCAAAATTTAAAAACAAAGAACAAAAATATCGTTTGGTAAACAGAGACCAGGGAATCCACAGAATAACTATCATTGAAGGTAATGAAGAAGAAAGTTTCAAAGAGGAGATGAGCAACATGGAAGACATTTGAAATGAAGGAGAGGAAAACATCTGAAAATAAACTTTCAGATTTGGTATTTACAAAGTCATTGTTGACATCAGTTGGAGAACTTTCTGTGGGTCATTGGAGAAAGATACTAATGGAGATGTATGGATATTATCAAAAACATACTATCCAAAGAACACTTTTTGTCATAAAATATATGGCAGAAAATGAAGGGAGAAACAGAATTTATTTCTGCCCTCACTAGCTAAGCACAATAGCCAATTACAAATATGGTCAATATGTCTTCGTTGAATTGGATGTGTGTTCCATAGAAAAGAATGGGAAGATTTCGTCATTGAGTAGAAATAAAACTTGAGCGTTGTAGAGTAGAGCCAATGGTAGAAAATAAGGTACTGAAGAGGAAAGGAATTTTGTTGGAGTTAAGTTAGAAGAGATGGAGAATGATTTGTTAACTTATTCACAAGATATTAGAAAATGCCTGGCTCTGAATGCTAGCCACTGAAATCAAACTTTCTTGTTCCTCCCACAGAATGCATGAGTGTCATGTCCTGGCCACTGCTGATTCCTTTAGCTTTCCATGTAAGGTTCTAGCATATCCTTTTTCTTGTATTTTGTTACTTCACTCAGTCTCTGTTTGTGTTTTTATCTATATCAAAAACATTCTTTCCTGCCTTCCATTTTTGTGAACTCCTATTTATCAAAACTTTACACAGTTATATTTTTATCTACACTTTTAAGATTTCTTGGAACTAATAATTCTTAAACCCTCAGAGATACATTCTTGTATGCACACACTTAATATCTGTCACCCCACACTATGTTAGTCTTACCACTTAGAAACATCTTATTCTTGTGCACTCTGCAAATAAGAGTATTTATTTGTCTCTCACTCCTCTGACATGTAGCTAATACAGTATTTTTCATGTAATAGGAAGAAATAGAAGAATGGAAAAAAATATTTTGAAGGAGTTCTCTCCTGCCTGGCTCAGCACAGATAATTTCAACCAAACTTTATGTTTTTCTTCTGATGACCAAACCAGAAAGAGAAGGAAAAAGACTAACAGGAAGAATGCAAATGAATAGTCAGTATATTGTTTGAATTAATGAAATAATGTAAGGGTAGCAATGAAGAAGTTAGAATGAATGAGAAAATTGTTCAAATAGCAATGTAAAAAAACTGATCTCATACAATTTCCTAAAACTCAGTGACCAAAATTACAACTCAGTCATCACATATTATTATAATCATCATGATAGCCAGAATTAATCAATGTCAATCATCACATATTATTATAATTATCATGATAGCCAGAATTAATATGTATCAAGGCCCTCTTGCACTCTAAGAACCATTTTTGTTTTCATCATTGTATATTTCAATAGATATTAGACTTCTTAGAAACAGTGCTAGTCTTTCTCCCTTGTTTGATTATACTCTTTAAGAGGAGTTTTGTTCATGTTATGTTTTAGCTTCCACTATGCACAAAATAGGTTCTCAGTGAATGTCTCTAAGAACATAAGGCAAGAACAAAGAAAGAGATATTATAAGTTCATTCTGCTGCAATGCTTTCACAGATGCTAGTCTACAAAACTGGTAATACTTCATCTTGACTCACACAAAACATAGAAGTCTTTTAAGCACTGATTTTTCTGAATAGCCTTTTCTAAATACCCCAAACTTTCTGTACAAAGAATTGAAGTATTTTCCTCTTCATAATTACTCTACTTCCCAGTAACCCCAGGCAACTGTTAACTTCAAAAACTGAGTCCCAGTTTCTGTGAATTAATAGTGAATAAACAGGTCAAAGACTTGTGGAAAATGGGGATGAACCTACTATTAAAAATTATCATAAGTATCATTCATTTAATAAATACATTTTTAGCTTCTCAATTGGATCAATATGTATTTTTCCAAGAATGGCCTTTCTCAAATATCTCCAAAGATATGTTTCTCACTCCCTTCAGACTTCTCCACAAATGTCTCTATTATATGAGGCCTTCTCTGGCAACTTCATTTAAAATTTCAACTGTAAATAAATAAATAAATAAATAAAATTTCAACTGCTCCCTTGATATCTATTTGTTCCCATCGTCCCTTTATTTTTTTTTCTCCTTAAGACCACTTAATGTTCTATGTGGTTTTTCATATTAACACTATTTATTGTCTGTCCCTCTCACTACAATGTATACTTCATGGGATGGGAGTTTTTTGGGGTGAGTGGTGAAGAAAATCTATTCTTTTTACATTGTAAGCTCTTGATAAACATTTGTTGAATGTGAATAAATAGAATCAGAAACACTGGTTCTTCAACTGATATTATCACTGGTTAACTTTATGACCTAACCAAAGAGTTCTTACCTACTTTTTATGTGTAACACAGGTGCAATGAAGAGTGACTTTCATACGTCCAGGTCTGTTTCATCAACTGAAAGAGAAGATGGGAAAGGAGAAGCTGAAGAAGTGTAAGCCCTTATTTTGAATGATGGAACTGCACTTTTTTGTGCCCACCTTGCTTTTTAAAGAAGATATGAACTCCTAGAACCCCAGGACATAACTATTAAATGCGTATTGGCTGTTTTGTTTGGCAAAGTGACTAACGAGGAAGAGCTCTGACTGTGGCTGACTATGGAATTTGAATTACCTGGAAGAGTAGAGACAGACTGCTGAGAGCTCTGTATTTGGAAGTGTGGGAGGGATGGCAGAGGCAGTGATGCCTTCGTGACTTCTTCACCCCCCAGACAGAAACAGTGGGAAACCTGTGAGAGTGACACAAAAAAGGACATGGACATATTTTCTCCTATTTGCCACACCACTCAAGCCTCAGTCTATGTGCCCTCAGCCTGTTCCCATGGGCCTCCTGGGCAGCATTATAAATAAGCCTGTGCCATGAAAGGCAAGCCAGCACCAGCTGCTCCCTCTCAGTAGGACTGCACCATTTTCAAGTGAGTACACCCTCACCTGGGGGGAGAAGGCCAAAACTTGCCATCCCAAGGGACCATGAAGACCCCACAAATTTTCATGGTGGGTCAGGGGGAGCTCTTGTGTGCCACTTACAGCTTCATGGGCCAAGGAGAAATGTCTCAGAGCATTAGCTGACTGTCCAATAAGGCAAGTGAGTATGAATACAATAGCCACATTTGGACCAAAGAGAATCAGAAAGTGGGTCCAACCAGGGGTCACTTTAGGCAGAAAGCCAGACAACACGAGAAGAAGACATTAGGTCTTCAGGGATAGGTAACTAGAGAAACCAAATAATGGTCCAAAGTTTCAGGCAAAAAATAACAAACAACAAACAAAAAAACTCTCCCTATCCTCAATGGCTTAATATACTCTTCATTCCCCTTCTCTTCTGTTTCAAGACTGAACAGAAGGATCATTTTTTTCAGGAAGGTTCCTTCTGGGCATGTGTCTCCCCTTCCTATGCATTAAATTCACACCTTATACTGACACTTATTCCAAGACTCTAATAATTTGATTACTTGTTTGTCTTCCACCCTAGGCAGGATATCTGAAGGGCAAAAGATGTCTTCTACCTCTGTGTCAACAGCATCTAGCAAATAACCTTGTAGATAGTAAGTCATATAAGTCTATGCTTATGGAATGAATGAATAATTGAAAAAAGAGAAAGGAGAGGGGAGGAAAGGAGAGAAAAGAAGAAAAGAGAAGACGATAGGAGAAGGAACTAGAGGAGAAAGGAGAGGAGGGAAGGGGAGGAGGCGAGAGGAAGGAATACACAGCCCTAACTGAAAGGGGTTCCCTATACAGTATCTCTTAACAGCTATCTTGAGAAAAGAACCACCCAGGATCCAGACAATGAAGGTATGGTTCAGGAGAGGGAGTCTAAGGGAACTTGAGAAGGATACATTCTAGGACAAATGTTGCTCTTCTCAGGTTCCCTTTTAGAAATGTAAATTAACTTTGAGTAGTGATCAGTAAATGAATTTGAGCTATCACTTTCCCTTTTAGAAAAGGGCTTTATAGCTTATGAGAGAGCCTAAATGGCTTGGAAGAGGGAGAGTATAAGAGAAGGAGAGCTGAGGTGCATTCAGCCCCCAGGTTTCTAGGGCTAGCCTCTCTGATTGTGCTCCATGTCCTACCAGGCTGCCAGCGTGACCTGACCTTCTCCAGTGTCCCCTTCTCCGTGCCAGCTATGAGTTCCTGCAACTTCACACACACTACCTTTGTGCTTATTGGTATCCCGGGACTAGAAGAAGCTCATTTCTGGATCGGCTTCCCCCTGTTTTCAATGTATGCCATGGCAGTGTTTGGAAACTGCATTGTGGTTTTTATCATAAAGATGGAGCGTAGCCTGCACACTCCCATGTACCTCTTTCTCTGCATGCTGGCAGCCATTGACCTCGCCTTGTCCACGTCCACCATGCCCAAGATCCTCGCCCTTTTCTGGTTTGATTCCCAAGAGATAACCTTTGATGCCTGCATTGCCCAGATGTTCTTTATCCACACCCTTTCAGCCATTGAGTCCACCATCCTACTGGCCATGGCCTTTGACCGTTATATAGCCATCTGCCACCCATTGCGCCATGCGGCAGTGCTCAACAATACAGTAACAGCCCAGATTGGCATGGTGGCCATTGTCCGCGGATCCCTCTTTTTTATCCCACTGCCTCTGCTCATCAAGCGATTGGCTTTCTGCCACTCTAATGTGCTTTCACACTCCTATTGTTTACACCAGGATGTGATGAAGTTGGCCTACACAGACACCTTGCCCAATGTGGTTTATGGTCTTACTGCTATTCTGCTAATTATGGGCATGGATGTCCTGTTCATCTCTTTGTCCTATTTTCTGATTATACGAGCAGTTCTACAACTGCCTTCCAAGTCAGAGCGGGCCAAGGCTTTTGGAAACTGTGTGTCACACATCAGTGTGGTATTGGCCTTCTATGTGCCTCTCATTGGCCTCTCGGTGGTTCACCGCTTTGGAAGTAGCCTTGATCCCATTGTGCATGTTCTCATGGGTGACATCTATCTACTTCTGCCTCCTGTGATCAATCCCATCATCTACGGTGCCAGAACCAAACAGATCAGGACTCGGGCTCTGGCTATGTTCAAGATCAGCTGTGACAAGGACCTTCAGGCTGTGTAAGGCAGGTTAACCTTACCACTCCACTCTCCCTTCTCCTTAATATCTTAATACAATGACTTACTAATGCTGTTAATTTTAGCTGCTTATAAGCATATCAATGTTTTTCTCTGGTTTGATCTCTAAATTCTTCCTCAGCTCCAGTGTAAGTTTGGGAGATGTAATGATTTCCTTCTGTAGGTCAAAATATTATTTATTTTTTGAAATCTTTATTATATAAAATGTTTAAATTAGATAATCCACTAATTTGACAATATGTATTTAAAAACACATAAAGAAGAATGGCAAAAATACTATTGGCTTTGAAACAAGGGGAAAAGTACCCTATATGACAAATAATCCAAGGCAGCATGTTTGCTTATCAAATTAGCAGTTTTCATTAATAAAAATTTACAATGGAAAAAGAGGTTGTATTAAAACATACATTCTTAGAGATATTGATAAGAGTGTGTTGGTTACGGGGGGTGGGGGAAGAGGGAGAGAGAAAGGGGGAGGGAGAGGGGCACAAAGAAAACTAGATAGAAGGTGACAGAGAACAATCTGACTTTGAGTGATTGGTATGCAACATAATTGAATGACAAGATAACCTGGACATGTTTTCTTTGAATATATGTACCCTGATTTATTGATGTCACCCCATTAAAAAAATAAAATTATAAAAAAAAAAACATACATCCTTGAGCATCACAGCTGATGGTGTAATTGGAAGTATGTAGCAAGAATTTTTTAAAGTTATGAGCTTTAATGCTAAAATCTCACTTTTGAAAATGTGTTCTAACAAATATCTCTAAATGCATAAAATAAGTTTTTCAAAAAATACATTAGTTACACAACTATTTATAGTAATCATATATTAGAAATCCCAATGACATTCTATATAAAAGTAAGGAATAGTATACTCAAGTATGGTTCATTTACTTAATGGAATATTATGTGGAACAATGTATATTAAAGGAATATTATGTGACCTTTAAAGAGTCTGCTATAAGATGAAACATGCTTAAATATTAAGAAAAACAACAAAGATACATGATTGAAACTAACTTGAAAGCAACCTATGCCTTGAAGAAAATGTGCTCAAATTACTAGCAACTTATTTTTGTTCTTACTTTCTAAATCTCTTTAGTATGAAGGTCTTGTTCATGTATAACTTTTAAAATAAGGAAATGAAACTGGTAATTTATGTAAACCAGGTCTTAGGACAAATCAACTGTTGGTTTACTATGCATTACCTAGAAATTTACCTAAGCTCTAAATAATAATGCCAGTGAACATATCTTCAAGGTTTACAATGTTCTAGGCACTATAGTCAGTGCTTTACAAGTTTTATTTGGTCTTCACAAAACTTTATGTGGTAGGTCTCATTTTTGTCCCCTATTACAAGTGAGAGAAATGAGGCTTACATTAACAAGGTAATTTTATTTTATTTTATTTTATTTGTTTTTGTTTTTGTGACAGAGACAGAGAGAGGGACAGATAGGGACAGACAGACAGGAAGAGAGAGAGATGAGAAGCATCAATTCTTTCCTGTAGCACCTTAGTTGTTCATTGATTGTTTTCTCATATGTGCCTGGACTGGGGGGCTCCAGCAGAGCAAGTGACCCCTTGCTCAAGCCAGTGACCTTGGTCTCAAGACAAGGTCGCAACCATGGTTTGAGCGACTACGATTCCACATTCAAGCCAACGACCCCATGCTCAAGCTGGTGAGCCTGTATTCAAGCCTGATGAGCCCACGATCAAGCCGGCAACCTCAGGGTTTTGAACTTAGGTCCTCCACGTCCCAATATGACGTTCTATCCACTGCGCCAACCCCTGGTCAGGGCAAGATAATTTTACTAAGTAATATAATTTGTGGGTGATGTGCCAAGATTTGAAAATACAGTAGATGATTAAATACAGTTACTTAATTTTCATGTTACATCGCTTCCTGTTTGACATCTGCCGTTTATTTCCTTGGCCTGTGCAAATCTTCGGTGTTTCTCTCTGCTGTGTGCTTTATGAGAGGTAAACCTGCCCTTGTTGTGGGCAACAAATCGGATTACTCTTCATGTTTTACAACCACCTTTCGTATTCTACATCCTGCTTCTTTCCGGACTAAGGGAGAATAATATTTATACTTTTGTCTATTTATCTCCTATACCTTCTCAATCATGTGTCCCTTTTTTTTAGTGTATTCTATACCTATCAAACATTTCAAATGTCTGAGTTTTAACTTAGCTATAAAATAAAATAAAATTTTATTTTAAATTTTGCTAAGTGTTAAGCCTGTTGCTTTTATATAGAATTCTGTAAACTCAAATATGAAGCTATGAGATGTTCCCTAGTCTTTCCCACCAGTGCAGGGATCTTGACAGGTATCATTTGTACAACTGTAAAGATGCTAACACATCTTTTTTCAGGATCTGCTGAGAAACTGAAATTTGATTACAATCACTGGGCCTATGTTTTCCCTCAGTAGCTTCACTGAGCAAATCTTGGGTTGGAGACTTGGGTGGATAAACCATGGGGGATACTCCAACCTGTAGCCTCTTACTTAAAAGGAGGGAACCTCAGAGCATCCAATTGTGATTCCCTGCTCAAAGCAGGAAAGTAGCCTCCAAAGTCGAGCAGCTAATCAATGCAGAATCAATCCATTCTCCCTTTTCTTTGAGGGAAAGAGAGAATGGAAGAAAGAGGTGACTTCCTTTAGCCTGACCAGACAGTGGCGCAGTGGATAGAGTGGCTGATTGGGATGCAGAGGACCCAGGTTTGAAACCCCGAGGTCACCGGCTTGTGTGGGGGCTCATCAGTCCTGAGCACGGGCTTACCAGCTTAAGCGTGGGGTCGCTGGCTTGAGCATGGGATCATAGACATGATCCCATGGTTGTTGGCTTGAGCCCATGGTTGCTGGCTTGAGCAAGGGATCACTCGCTCTACTGTAGCTCCCTCATTCAGTCACATAGAGAAAGCAATCAATGAACAACTAAGGTGCCGCAATGAAGAATTGATGCTTTTCATCTCTCTCCCTTCCTGTCTGTCTGTCCCTCTCTCTGATTTTCCCTGCCAAAAAAGAAAAAAAAAAGGAGAAGAAGAAGAAGAAGAAGAAGAAGAAGAAGAAGAAGAAGAAGAAGAAGCAAAAGTATACCCATGATATAAATCTGAAGATTCAGGTGTTGAGCCTCATTCCAAATAATAAAGTCAGGGGCCTCATTTTATGAGGTTGAACCCCGTGTCTCTTCCTACAATCTCCATGTGCTTACCCTTATTTTGCCTTATTGTATCTCAGTTGCACCCTCGTACTTACTTCCATTTGCTTAAGAGCATAGTCAAATTGATAATTTAATAAAGTTTGTCTTTCTCCTAAATTCTTCACTGTATTCCACCACAGTCCAACTTATTCATATTCTATTTCTGTCTTTTTTACCATTCCCTATGCCTTAAGTTTTTATTTTTGAAGTCATCTAAAGACCTCTGTGCCAATATTCATAGAAGTACTATTCACATAGTCAAAAAAGTAGACATGACACAAGTGTTAATCAACAAATGAATGATAAACAAAATGTGGTGTGTGTATGTGTGTGTGTGTGTGTGTGTGTGTGTGTGTATATATATATAATATATATTCCATATATATATAAATAATATATATATGGAATATTATTTATCCATGAAAATGAACAAAACTCTGATACATTATACAACATGAATGAACCCGGAGAACATTACGCTAACCAAAATAGGCAAAACACAAAAAGACAAATGTTTTATGAATCCACTTATGTAAGGAACTTAAAGTTGGGAAATTCATAGAGATAGAAAGTAGAATAGTGATTACCAGGGGCTGAGGATAGGGGAGGATGAGTCATTGTTTAAGGATACAGAATTTCAGTTTGAATGATGAAAAAGTTCTAGAAATAAAAAGTGGTGATGGCTGTGCAACAATGTGAATATACTTTATCCCACTGAATTGTACATTTAAAAATTTTTAAATGATAAATTTTGGTTTTTGTGTTTTACTAAAATAATCACCAAAGAAAAAAGCTAAATTATTTTCATATCAAGAACATCTTAAAATGATTGTGTTTTGATATATTGTGTGTGTGTGTGTGTGTGTGTGTGTGTGTGTGTGTGTGTGTGTGTAGTTAAGGCTTTTTAAAAAGTAACCTAAAAAGGATAATATTTAATAACCCGCATTAGGGGGACACAGAGTCCTGATATGGGATTTGGGAGCTCTGAGCTATTGTTTTCTGTTCTGCTGCTAGTTGGGTGACCTTGTCTAGTTCACCGAATCTCTATGAATTAAGTCTATAAAAATGGCAATTAAATCAGATAATCTTAAATCCCACCCCATTCTAAATATGATGTGCGCTGAGCATTAAAAAGCCATGAACAATTCTAAAGGGCCTTCAAGGCTGAAACCTTCCAAGGACCCCTCTCTTCAGGGCCCACCTGTTGTTTTCCCAAACATGGTACCAACTTGAACTCCTGACCCCTGAATCTGCTATTTAGGACTCTTCCCAAAGACCAACCTGCTCTCAGAGATTGGGGAATGTCCGCCCCAGGAGATATCCGTGGTCTCTCAATTCAATAGAAAGAACAAACAGTTCTGTGATTCGTGGTGTCAATTCACTCTCTGTAAGGCATGTCATCCTCATCTATTTATTAGGGATGATAACAGTATCTACCCCTCAGGGTTCCTGTGTGAATTGTATACAATCATCCATGTATGACAGGACAGTGTTAAGCACATAGTATGAAGTCAATAAGTGTTCATTATTATTATTCTCATGGAGGAAATGGGTAGTAAAAATTTCTGCCTGACAGGGATATTAAAGGGATAGAAATGATAAGCAAGCCACACAGAATTTTTTTTTTTTTTTCTGAAGCTGGAAATGGGGAGAGACAGTCAGACTCCCGCATGCGCCCGACCGGGATCCACCCAGCACGCCCACCAGGGGCGACGCTCTGCCCACCAGGGGGCGATGCTCTGCCCCGACCAGAGCCACTCTACCGCCTGGGGCAGAGGCCAAGGAGCCATCCCCAGCGCCTGGGCCATCTTTGCTCCAATGGAGCCTTGGCTGCGGGAGGGGAAGAGAGAGACAGAGAGGAAGGAGGGGGGTGGTGAAGCAAATGGACGCTTCTCCTATGTGCCCTGGCCGGGAATCGAACCCGGGTCCCCCGCACGCCAGGCCGACGCTCTACCGCTGAGCCAACCGGCCAGGGCAAGCCACACAGAATTTAAAAAAAATAAAATAAAACACACGTTGAGTCACATTAGCCTAGGAGCTTGAAGCTTAAAAACTGGGCTACTTCTTTCTTCTTCTCTCTCTCTTATACCAGTACCTAAGGTTGGGGGGATGGGAAAAGGGTGAGTGTAGTGGAGGGGGGAGGCCGATTCTAACGGAATTCAGATGGGATTAAAATGACTGATCTCATGCACTAAAGGAGAAAGACCAAGAGAAAAGCCATAGTTTTTAAGGTTGTTCCAGGAAAATGTGATTGCATTCTAGAAAGTGACAAACTAAAGTGGGGTGTTGCCATTGTTTATTCCTTGTTCACACCAACCAGGGTCCTGGGAGAGTGCTTGCCTTCTGGCTCCCATTGATTAGGAAGAGCTTCCAGGAGGATGCACTTTGGAAACTTGGGAAACTGAGTTAACTCATAGAGGTGGACCCAGGCAGCTGCTGCTGTGAGAGACCTTAGGCAATTGCTCAATGCAGTGCTCTTTCCCAGTGAAAAAATGTCTCCAGGGACTAAAGACCATAAAAACACTGCTCTGTTCCCAGTCATGTTTGTGTTGGTCTGGTCAGTGGAGGCCACCAGTTTAAATAGCCAATTCCCCTGAGAGCCAGAGTCTGAGGCTGCCCCATAAGCGGAACAGTCTATCCCCCAAATAATTTCATTTAGATCCCATCTCTTGGCAGCACATCATTTATCTTAAAATGGACTGACAAGAAATAAGGACGAACTGGCTGTGTGGGTAGCCAGCTTTTAAAAAAGGAAGGAGATCCTGCCATTTGTGACAAGATGAATAAACCTGAAAGGCATTGTGCTAACGTGAAATATATCAGACAGAGAAAGACAAATACTGCATCGTATGAGCTACATGTGAAACCAAAAACAAAAGAAGTCAAACTCACAGAAACAGAGATTAGAATGTTGGTTGCCAGAGTCTAGGAAGGTAAGGGAATAGGGAGAGATTCATAAAAGATACAAACTTTTAGTTATAAGATGAATAAGTTCTAAGAATCTAATGTAAAATCTGGTGATGATAGTGGGCAAGTCCTGCTGGGGGTGAGGACAACAGAGACGCAAAGACCCGAATCTGGGGATCAGGTTCAGTGACGCAGATCCACTTTATTCAGGAGGTAAGCTAGCTTATATACGTGGGTTCAGCCTATAGGGTGTTACAGCATGTTCTTCATAGCCAATGGCTGAAAAGATCAGGGAGCTGCGTGGTTGGCGCTGAGTCACTTCCTTATAGCGGGTACGCCCAGGACGGTTCTGGGAGCTGGAGTATTCTCACAGCATTGCATCAGCCACAGCTGCTAAGAATGTGCTCTCTGCTCCACCCACAATAGTTAATAATACAATGTTGTATAATTGAAATTTACTGAAATTAGAACTTAAGTGTTCTTAGAAAGAAAAGAAAGATAAATATGTGAGATGATGGATGTGTTATTAACTCAATGGTGAGAATCCTTTCGCAATGTATACATATATCAAATCATCACATTGTACATTTTAAATATATTACAACTTTATTTGTTAATTATATCTCCATACATAATTAAATTAACTCAAAAGTGATCACTGACTTAAATGTTAAAAAAAAAAATAATGCAAGTACAAATCCAAAACTTTTAGAAAAACATGAAAGAAAATTTTCAGGATCTAGGGCAAAGCTGTCTTAGTCTTAAGACCAAAAGCATGATTTATTTAAGAAAAAATTCATAAATTAAGCTTCATTAAGATTAAAAACTGTTGCTGTGTCAAAGATACAATTGGGAGGATGAAAAGTTAACCTATAGAGTAGGAGCCTATATATCCAAATTATATATCCAACAAAGGTCTAATATTTAAAATATATTAAAAAAAACTGAAAAATTTAACTATAAAAATAACCATCTAATGGAAAATAGGCAAAAGACATGAAGAGACATTTCATCAAAAAAGATATCCATATGGCAATTAAACATATGAAAAGATGTTCAAAATATTAACCAGTAGGAAATAAAAATTAAAACCACAGTGGAATATCACTACACATCTATCAGAATGGCGAAATACTTTTAGTGGTAAAAAGATCAAATGTTGGCAAGGATGTAGGAATCTGGATCACACATACATTGCTGGATGAAATGTAGAATGGAATAGCCTTCTGCTCCTCTGCTCACCAAAACCTGGCACATATATGTTTATAGTAGCTTTATTTATAATAGCCAAAAACTGATAACAACACTGGTATTCTTCCATAGGTAAATGGTTAAATACATTGCAGTATAGCCATACTCTGTAATATTACTCAGAATTATAAAGGAATGAACTATTAACAAATGAAAAACGTTTGATAAATCTCCAGAGAAATATGTTAAGTGAAAAACAAAAACAATCTCAAAAGATTACATACTGTATAATTTCATTTATATAACATTCTTGAATTGACAGAATTCAGAGATATTTAACACATTAGTGATTTCCACACATTATAAAGGGAATGGGGAAGGAGGGGTTCGGGAGAAGCTATAGAAGGCCAGCATGAGGGATCCTTGTGATGATGGACATGTTCTGTATCCTGACTGTAGCAATGTCAGTATTTTCATTTTTCTATTACATATTCTTTTCCAAGATCTCATCATTAGGAGAATTGGGTAATAGGTACATGGGATCAAAATAGAAACAAAATCTTAAAATGTCTGAGGTTCCATGCTATAGCATTTAGAATTTATTTTCTGTAAGTAATGAGCAGCCAACAAAGAATGGGTTAAAAGAGTGGAGAGGGAATGGATATGAAGCTCCAAGTGTCTTAGAGTGATCTGTCTGGCAAGGTGTGGATTTAGGAGTGGAACTGGGAAAGACAGTGAACAGGTTAGGCACACTTGATGTCCTCCATTTCTTGAATGAAGTTAGGAACAATATCAAATTACCTACTGAGAGCAGAGATGACAAATTGGGTTAAGAGCTTGAGAAGAATGGTGACAATTAAAACAAAGAAAAATAATTATGAAGTGATGCTAACATCTCAGCTCAGGATTATCACCATGAATTCATTCGGATGTAAGATTTTAAAGTTCTGTGATTATTCCCTAAGTTTACATATCACCTCAGAAAGAGAAAGCTAGACAGGCTAGACTCTGTTCAGTTGGGAGAGTGCAACCAACATCAAAGAGAAGAAAAGACGGTTGGGCCATAGAAAGCAACTCCAGTTCAATGACGTTAATCCAATTTGATTTATGAAACATCTGAGGCCAAAGCTATTTGGGAGTGGAGCTCTCCAGAAAAATGAGAAAAAAAACAGAGACAGACCTTGTATGTCGTGAGAAACAGAGTAAGAATTAGAACCCATGTCTTATTGGCTCTATAGTTCAAGTTCTTTTTACTGTCCAAATTTCCTCTTTTTGCATGTTTCTGATTCATCAGGTCAGTCCTAGGCTAGAAATGTGGACACAATCTTTGCCAGCCCCAGTCTGGAGCTACAAGCCCAGAATCCTGATATATGTCCCAGAATGAGAGCTGACTTTTTATAACAGGGTCCATGGGCTTTCACAGGTTGGATTAAGCCAGCATTTCTAGATTTCCAACACTTCACTCTATGTCCATACCCTCTACAAAGACGAGGAGCTCCGATAGGACTCATCCTGAAGCCTCACCAGGAATGTTGTCTTGGAAGGATTTCAAATGCAGGTGTGACATTGAAGCTGATAATCTCTGAATATAACAATTTTAACTTAGTGGTATATTGTGGAGTCTATGGTTCTGTCTCTCTTTCCCCCTTAGTGTTTTGTTCCTCCACACACTTCCTCTGATTCCAAAGGAGCCCTAAGGGTTTTATTCCCTAGGGGCCTGAATGGAGTGATTCCTCTGTGGTCCAAATCTCGCCCTCTCTGGAGATTGGTGCTGCTGCTAAGGTATCTCCATGCACTGGGATAAAACTCAGTTCTCTGCTACAAAGACTTCCTGGGCTCCTGCAGCATGTGGAGTGGCAAGGCAGCCTAAGACAATAGCCAGGGTGAGTAACCTGGGGACCCAGCATACCCACTTCTCTGCTTCCCAGACAGGTGACTGCCAGCACCTCAGATTCAGATAGGGATATCAGTGGGGAGGGTCTGGAAAGAATACAGAGAAGGAGAAACAATCAGTTGTGGACAACAAAAGAGACAGTAGTCCCATCGCCTGCTTAAAAATAGGGTCTGAGGAGGGTGCCTTGCTGAGGTTCTGGGAGTTCAGCCCAGAGATGAACTAGAATCCCAGACCACATTTCCGGAGAGAGCTATCCCCAACAGTCTCTCAAGAGAGGGGATTGGATGAGAGGGTTAGTCAAGTCTTCTCCCTCATCTGACATTTTTATCAGTTGCTTTTTTTATTATTGTGAACTTATTTTTATACTCTAACATCAAAAAAATTAATTTCTTTAATTTCTTTATTTGGGAAAGTTTTGCACTGAATTTATTTCTCTTTCCTGAATAATTCCTAATCTCCAAGAATATTTTTACTTATCTGTAACTTGTATTATACCTTTGAATTTTTACAAAATACATCTACTTAAATTCTACGTTGGCCCTTCTCTTTGGATGGGATGAGTTCCACCAGGACTTCATACTTGCTCAAAATAGTATCTGAGAGAGAAGAAATAGAGGATGACAGAACTGACACTATCAGCAACTTCACGTTCTTTTTAAAATCTTCTACCAGAATATGCACAATCCTCTGCTCTAGAGGCATGTCCCACCCAAAATTTAAAAAAAAAAATAAAGTTCATTCATACTTCTTTACCTTCAGAGCCAGCTCATTACATTGGCTAGATATGGCCTAACCATACTGCCCAGCATTCAGACTAAAACCTCTTTTAGCTCACAGACCTCTTCCTGATGGTGTTTAAAATCTCTGCTAAAGGTTATTTGTATGGCTGTTTCTCTTAGGTTCTTTTATTAACCTACTTTTAAAGTGTTTTTGTTTGTTTATTTATATTTTTGTTTATATTAAAATTTAAGGGCAAATCTAAAAACAATAATAATAACAAACGTACCGTCAATCCTTCAGGCTTCTACAGTACGCTAGCAATGTTCTTCCAGGAGGCCACTGTATCTTGTTTAAAATAGAGTGGTTTTAATTAAACTATTTAGGATCATCTTCCATATTTTTTTAAAAATTATTGCTTTCTTCAATAAGTGAAGAGACTGGTGTTTCACACTCTAAAATGATACTTTTATAGTCAATAGATTTGAAATATAGTATTTCCTTGTTTGCTTTTAGATACAGTACTTTTATATTAAATTTATTGGGATAACATTGGTTACCCACATCAACTCCGGTGCACAACTTTGTAATGCAGAAGTATTTTCTGCTATGTTGTAAACCCAAAGTCTAGTGTCTTCCATCATCATGTATTTGATCCACTTTACACTCTTCATCCTCCCCACAGCCTACTTCCCCTTGGCCAATCATCATTCTGTGAGTTTGTTTACTTGTTTGTGGTTTGTTCATTTGTTACTTCATGTTTTATGGCCTGCATATGAGCAGGAAAAGAAAGACAAGAATTGTATGATTGTAGTATATTTTTAAATCTTTACATTTTCTATTTGCTACTGTATATAAACCCATGTCACCCAATATCAGAGTTGGTACTTATTTTCCAATATTTTGTCATATCTTTTTAATTTTCTGCCCAGATTGAGGTCACCTCTGTCTGGAGACCTCATTTGTCCTCCTGGGATGCTCTCTTCTCAGTCCTATGTCAACATCTCCTTCTTCCAGCCACCTGCTCTCCTGATGATTGGCATCCCAGGGCTGGAAGCCGTTCACGGCTGGATCTCCATTCCCTTCTCTTCCATGTACACTGCAACCCTCGCTAGAAACTACCTGATCTTCCTGGCTGTGAAGAGGACTCCCAGCCTGCACCAGCCCATGTACTATCTCCTGTCCAGGCTGGCCCTCACTGATATGGTTCTCACCTGATCCACACTGCCCACCACCCTGGCTGTGCTCTGGTTTGACCATTGTCTCATTGCCTTCAATGCCTGCCTGGTCCAGATGTTTTTCCTTCACTCCTTCTCTGTGGTGGAGTCCTCGGTGCTCCTGGCCATGTCATTTGACCATTTTGTGGCCATCTCCAAACCCCTGCACTATGCAACTGTCCTCACAAATAATGTCATCCTTAGGATTGGACTGGCCATTGTGGCTGGAGCTACTCTGTCCCTCTTCCCACTACCCTTCTTACTGAAGCGACTGAACTTTTGCCCTGGCAAGATCCTCCTGTCCCATTCATTCTGTTCCGATGCAGATATCATGAAAAAGGCTTGTGCTGACATTACTGTCAACACCCTTTATAGGCTGTATGTAGTTCTGTCCACAGTGGGTGAAGACTCCTTGCTTATCATCTTATCTTATACACTTATTCTTCATACAATGATGGGTCTGGCCTCTCCCAGGGAGCGCATCCAGGCCCTCAAGTATGAGAAACTTGTGTTTCTCATATCTTAGCTGTTCTGGTTTTCTACATCCCTGTCATAGGTGTGTCTATGATCCACCGTTTTGGAAGGCACTTGTCTCACATTGTACAGGCTCTTTTTGCTTACATGTATCTGATGGTGCCTCCTGTACTTAACCCCATCATCTACAGTGTGAAATCCAAGCCCATGAGGGAGGCCATGCTCAGGGTGCTGAGAGGGAAGAGGCAAAGCTGAGGAAACCAGATACAACCACAGAGTCTGTCAGAAAACACAGCCAAACAGTCATGGCTTATGTCCAGAAAACCCTTATTTAAAACCTTGGCCCATACACAAACCAAAGAGTATGGCAAGCAAATGGAAACCCTCAGACTGATGGGTGAATAACAGTCTTGATTCCTTTCTGAACTCATTAATTTCAGCTACTGTATTCAGAGTTTACTTGTGCATAAATCTGTGCTCATTACAAGAGATATTAAAATCAACCATGCGTGTTCTCTTCCCTCCTTTGGAGGACAGAGGCTTGTAAATACACAATTTTAACCAAGTGCAATAAGGCTGCGATAGGTACACATTAAGTGCTATAGAAACTTCAAAGGAGGTTTACAGCCTTATCAAGAGGAAATTAGTGAGGAGTCAAGGAAAAAAGAGGCTGAAAGCTAAGGAAGAGTTAGTCAGGCAGAAAAGGTGAGCAAGAAGAAGGCATGCCTAATAAAAGAAAACAATGTAAAAAAAAAAACACAAAAACTGAGGTGTAAAATTATTTGGTCTGCTTGAGGAAAAGTGAGTAGTCATATGTGGCTCAGAATTTGTGCATGTCTTGGAGGAAGAAGGATAGGCGATTAGCTAGAGACAATGGGCACTGATGAGACTTCTTGGGGTCTTTCAGACATAATTGAAATATTTAGCCTTTGTTCTTTATTTAAAAGTCAGCCATGGTCTGACCTGTGGTGGCACAGTGGATAAAGTGTAGACCTGGAATGCTGAGGTCGCCTGTTTGAAACCCCAGGCATGCTCGGTCAAGGTGCATATGGGAGTTGATGCTTCTTGCTCTTCCCCCCTTCTCTCTCTCTCTCTCTCTCTCTCTCTCTCTCTCTCTCTCTCCCTCTCTCCTCTCTAAAATGAAGAAATAAATAAAACTTTTTAAAATTTGGCCCTGGCTAGTTGGCTCAGCAGTAGAGCATAGGCCCGGCATGTGGAAGTCGCAGATTTAATTCCCAGCCACGACACACAGGAGAAGAGTGCCCATCCGCTTCTCCACCCCTCCCCCTCTCCTTCCACTCTGTTTCTCTCTTCCATTCCCGCAGCCAAGGCTCCACTGAAGCAAAGTTGGCCCGGGCACTGAGGATGGCTCCATGCCTTTTGCCTCAGGTGTTAGAATGGCTCCAGTTGCAGCGGAGATATGCCCCAGATGGGCCAAGCATCATCCCCTAGTGGGCATGCTGGGTGGATCCCAAAAGGGCACATGCCAGAGTCTGTCTGTCTGCCACCGCCTACTTCTCACTTTGGAAAAATACAAAAACAAACAAACAAAAAAAAATTTTTTTAATAATCAAATAAATAAATAAATCAATGTCAGCCATGGAAAGGCTATTGTGTTGTAAAATGTTGCACCAGCTAACTGTGTATATCAGATTGAAAAGGCAAAAGTGGAGGAGAAAAAGAATGCATGGAAACCATTTAGGAATTTGTTATAAGAGTTTAGAAAAATGAGAATAGAAGCTATTATTAAATCTGTCACCAGTAAAAGGAAAAAATGTAGATTTAAAAATATTATATTTCTACATTTTCTTCTCTGTCCTCTGAAAGTCTCTGGAAGCAAGAACTACAGCAGTGGTGAGCAGAGCCAGCTCCCATTTACTGGTTCCTAAATACCATTTTCTACCTCAAATAATGTGGAACCCTTGGAGCAATTGCTAATTCTAGGTATGAAGCAGGGAGAACAAAAGTGATATATGTCTAAAAGCAATAAAAAACACAAAAACAATAAAATAATATAAAAAGTGAAAACACAGAAATCCATTTAGAGGGGTTACCAGTAGCCAAAAGTGGGTTAATTGGAACATTAAAAGTAATTTTGACAGAAATAGATTATAACAAAATAATTTTTTAAGTGTGAGTCCATAGTGATATTTAAAATGGGGGGGGGGGACTTTTCTTTATAAAAAGAATGATATGTGCCCTGGCCGGTTGGCTCAGCGGTAGAGCGTTGGCCTAGCGTGCGGAGGACCCGGGTTCGATTCCCAGCCAGGGCACACAGGAGAAGTGCCCATTTGCTTCTCCACCCCTCCGCCGCGCCTTCCTCTCTGTCTCTCTCTTCCCCTCCTGCAGCCAAGGCTCCATTGGAGCAAAGATGGCCCGGGCGCTGGGGATGGCCCTGTGGCCTCTGCCCCAGGCGCTAGAGTGGCTCTGGTCGCAACATGGCGACGCCCAGGATGGGCAGAGCATCGCCACATGGTGGGCGTGCCGGGTGGATCCCGGTCGGGTGCATGCGGGAGTCTGTCTGACTGTCTCTCCCTGTTTCCAGCTTCAGAAATATGCAAATATATATATATATATATATATAATAAAAAAAAGAATGATATGTAATAAGTATAAAAGTATTGATAGATTTGAAAAATTGTCTTTTTCTAATTTTTAATGTTATTTAAAATAATTTTAATGTTATTTAAAATGTTTAGAGGTTATTGAAAAACAAAAAGTGAACACAGTCTCAAAGCAGCACTGCATAGTGTAGTTACTAAACACAAAAGGATAAATGTACCTCTACTATGAAGAGATTGGCAATGACTATCTTAAACAAGTGATCAAACTTAACCAATTATGGCATAATCTGACCTTATCCTTCTGTTGTGAACAAGAACATCACTTATGCAAAATTCTTACCAAAAATATTCAACCTGAATCTAAACATGAAGAAATAATCAGAAAAATCTTGACTATGGCAAGCAGCACACACACACACTCACACACACATGCACACATGTGCACACACTCAGCCTGGAACATAAATTAAAAGAGATTAAAGGGGCATAACTATAACCAGATACTAGCATTAACAAAACATGATTAGGACAATTGTGAAATTTAAATCTGTGTTGTATATTTATGATATTATTAGGTTAGTATAATATGCTCAGTTTAGAAAATGATTTTGTGATTATATAGAAGAATCTATTTTAGAATATGCACATTTAATATTTATTGAGAAAGGCTGTAATGTCTACAACTTACTTTCAAGTGAATCGGTGAAAATGAAAAGTGAATGTGCATATGTGTATGTGTGTGAATATGAGTGTAGAGAGAAGGGAGGAAAAAAATAGAGAGATAATGTAAGGCCAGGAGCCGCCATTGTGGCCATTCACATGCAGGTTCCCATTGGATTCGGGCAAATGGTAAAGAAATGGTGGAGTCGGAGGATGGCAGGCCATTCTGTTTATTGGTGTCTCATCAAGACAGGCAAGCCACAAGAGAAGCCAAGGGATCTGCTTTTCCCATGAAGGACAAGGGATCAGGGAGGCCCCTGCAATGGTGATAGCAGGAACTGAGAGAGCAAGCTCCCAGTCTGCCCCACTTTATAGTATAGAAATCAAAACTTTTAATCCAATATACAAACAAGAAAGTCTCTGATACAAAGTCACTTCTCTGAGGCATAATGGGATTCCTCATGAGTGCACCACCCTACATCATGCAATCAGTTAAGGGAATGGGGAAAAGCTTAGTCTTAAAACTAAGCCTTAGGCTATAAAGACCCTGCCTGCTTACAGCTTGTCCCCCACACCCAATGCAAACTATAAGCGAGCAAACATATATATCATATTTACAAACTTATTTGACCAACAGATAAGAAGAGAAAACAATATGAAAAAATATCAATCTGGGTGATGGGAATATGTTGGTCAAATAAGTTTGGATTTGGGGTAAAGAAAGCTGGTGGATTTGGCCTTCTGTTTCTAGGCAACCGAACTTTCCCAGACACAACCAGTCACAAGTTACCAATCCTTGAGTGCTAAAATGGAAATGATTTTATTCCTTAGGAGAAAGGAATCTTTAAATATCTTTGACCCTTTAGTGTCCTAGAGATAATAATAGAAGGCCAAACCCAACCTAATTTCCAGGTTTAACTGACTGCTTTGCACTTCATGGGAATCAGAAATCGTGGAAATCCAACTGTGCTACTAAAATGAGCATCTTAATAAAGAGCAAACACACAGAAAAAAATACAAACCATCCTTTCACCACACAGAATCTCTTCCCAATGTCAGATCCCTCATAGCACTGTAAGAGTCACAAAACATGAAAAGGAAAAGGCTGCCTTAAGCTGGATAGCTCGGTTGGTTAGAGTATCGTTTTGAAGTGCAGAGGTTGCTGATTTGATCCTCAGTCGGGGCACATACAGGAACAGAGTGATGTTCCTGTCTCTCCCTCTCTCCCCTCCCCCTTCCTCTCTCACTAAAGAGAAAGGTCATTATTACAAGGAAAATATTGTTATATAAGAGTTGCCCCCTCTTTCTCTCTCTGTGTCTCCTCTCTCTAAAAAAAAAAAAAAATGAATAAATAAAAAAAAAAAATGTAAAAAATACATTGTAAAAGGCCTGACCTGTGGTGGCGCAGTGGGTAAAAGCGTCAACCTGGAACGCTGAGGTTGCCGGTTTGAAACCCCAGGCTTGCCTGGTCAAGGCACATATGGGAGTTGATGCTTCCTGCTCCTCCCTCTGTTCTTTCTATCTCTTTCCTCTCTGTGTCTCTTTCTCTCTCTGTGTCTCCTCTCTCTAAAAAAAAAAAAAAAATGAATAAATAAATAAAAAAATGTAAAGAGTTGCCCCTAATTTTTGGCAGCTTGTCTTACGTGGTACCCTATAATTTTGTCCTTGAGAGCTCCGAGGTTCTGGTAATATTCAGTTTCATTTAGCTTTGGTTCCTTCCACCACAGCCAAAAGCAATAGATCACACAGAGGTGCATAAAACCTGCATATCAACTAGGGGATAAAGACAAGCTCTAATTTAAGGGATTGAGGATTTATGGATTGCTCAACAATAGAAAAATCAGTGCAGGATAAAAGAAAATGAATTGTGTGTAAGGTAAAATTAATTCTCAGATTCCTGCAAGTTATATGGAGAGGCCAGAATTCACCTTCTATTCTGACTTAAACTACCAGTGTCAAGGAGTATTTTCTGGATTGATCCATGAAAACCCAAATAAGATTGGGTAAAAAATAAATATCAATTGTATTAATCTGAAGAAGCTACTAGTCTTTACTGTGTACAAACTGTATAATATAAATCGTGAACAAATATATGCATCTAGAAGATGATGTACTAAGGGTTGGGATAGAAGGGAACTAGATTAAAAATTGAGTTTATATTTAATTTATTTATTTCCTTGTTCATTCACTGACTGTACCTGAAAAAAAAGTCCAGGGGATAGAAATTTTGAACTCATCAAAATCAGAACAACGAAACTGAATGAGGTTTCTGAAGAAATGTGAGTTGAATTAGTAAAATGAAAAGTAAGAATAAGAAGACAATTATCACAATAAATTGCTCTGTAAGAAGACTTAAAGGCTCACTAATGAAAAATAAATAGAAGATTTTTGGAGAAATAGGAAGGAGTTTTATTTGTAGGGTCCCAAATCACAGCAACATGGAACATCAGAAGAGAAGAATCCCTTCAAGGTAACCCAATCCAATCAACCACATACTTTACAAATCTCCAGTGTCTAGTGCTGTCCATGGCCAATACAGGAAGTATAAGACTGTTTAAAGTGTTTAAGTCAAACAGACATGAATTATAATTTTAAATCTTCAAACATCCAAAAATGTGAGAAGTCTAATAATTGGAACACAAGAGATATTTAATTATTGATAAATTAGTAAATTTCCATTGATTTGTATGTCTGTTTTTCTGCCAATACCATGCTTTTTTGATATTCATGGCTGTGTAGTATAATTTGAAGTCAGGTCATGTGATACCTTTGGCTTTATTCTTTTTTTCCTCAGGATTCTTTGGCTATTCAAAGTTTTTTATGATTCCACACAAACCTGGTAATTTTTTGTTCTATTTCTTTAAAAAATGACATTGAGATTTTAATGGAGCTTGTGTTAAATTTGTATAATGCTTTGAATAAGTGAAGAAGGATGCTTGAGGGTCTAGAATCAAGCTCATGTGGTTATGCTAGAGCAGCTATTTTCAACATTTTTCATCTCATAGCACACATAAACTATTCACTCAAATTTTGTGGCACACACACACAGATATATTATTTTCTTTTGCTGATCTGACCAAAAAAATCTTGATTTATGCACACTGGACAGCTATTGTTGTGTTGGTTGTTGTCATTTTTTATTTGGCACTGTAAAGGAAAAAAAGTTAGTGCCCCCTAACTAAATTGTCAGGTATTGCATGTTTAAAAAAATCTTGGAGCCCTGGCTAATTTGCTCAATGGCTAGAGTGTCAGCCTGTCATATGCTATCCCAGGTTCGATTCCCAGTCAGGGTACACAAGAGAAGTGACCCTCTGCTTCTCTCCCTCTCCTTCTCCCCTTTCACTACCTCTTCCCCTCTCAGACAATGGCTTGACTGTTTCGAGTGTCAGCCTCCGGCACTGAGCATAGCTCAGTTGGTCTGAGCACATCAGCCTCAGTGCTAAAAATAGCTTGGTTGATTCCAGCATCAGCCCCAAACGTGTGTTGCCAGGTGGATCCTGGTCAGGGTGAATGCAGGAGTCTGTCTCACTATCTCCCCTGCTCTCACTTAAAATAATAATAAAAAGAAATCTTGTAGCACAGCAGTTGAAAATTGCTGTGCTAGACAGTGTGTAGTGACTTAAAACTCTCTAAGGTCAGATTCTTAGTCTTATTCATCTCTGTAGTCCTAGCCCCACCTCCAATATAGTGTCCTATCTGACTATATTTTTCCATATATATTTGTTTAAAAAGTCAATAAATAAATATGTTGATTAAGTGATGCTGACTAGTGACACAGTGATATGGTGCCAACTGCCTCAGCACTAATTTTTTGTACCCTGACTCAGGAATGGCCTTTGTTTGTTAGTTTTCATGGTGAAGTCTGATACTGACAATTGCATCCTCCTCTTTGTCCCCATTTCAGATCTCCTCCAGATACTCCATACCCTCATTCTTCAACTTTCTTAGAGTTAAAAGCCCTGAAACCTGTTGGCTTCTTTCGGAGTGGAAAAAGCAGACTAGAGCTAATTCTGCATCAGCTTTATTTCCTTTGGATTAAGATCAAGTGTAATAGAAAAAGTTATGAGATACCAGGAAAATGAACATGAAGAAGTTAAAGAGTACCTCTTTAAGAGTTAAACAATGAACATCAACTCTGAAATCCTAAACCAACAGTATAATATAGTCCTTCTCAAATCAAGCCTGCCTAGCTCAAGAATGCCAGATGTTGTGAAAAAAGAGCTGACACTCCACATGGATATCCATTGATTGCATTCAAGGGAGTCTTAGCTGAGTTAAAGGAAAGGTATAAGACACCTTACTAATTCTAATAGATATGACTCAGAAGTCTCACTCAAACTTTTCTGAACAGGAAATGGTTCAATTATTTTTAAAAGGGGAGGTTGTCAAGAGGAGGTCTGGGAACAATGAAGAGAGAATACTTCTTTTGGCTTGACAAATCATAAAGAGCTTCATTTTATAAAATATTATTAAAACAAAAAGTGGCAAAAGGCAATTCAGGCAAAAGCTTTAAAAGCGCCTGAAACCATTAGAGAACAGCCAGTACAGTATAATTAAGTAGCTGAATAATATGGTATGTGAAAAAAATAACATGGAAATAAGCATAAAAAAGAAAAAGGAGCTCACTGATATTCTAAGAGGGTTGGACTCAATATGAAAGGCAATAGAAGACTTTCGATGGAGTTCAAACAGGGAAGTTAGATAATCAGCTCTGTTTGGAAAAACTCCTCTAAACTGTGTGGGATTTAAGACTGATACAAAAGATGTTGAAAGGCAAGGAAACCAGTGTGGAGATTATAAAAATATTCAAGCAAGAAGTGAGTATCTGGACTAGAGCATTAGTCATCAGAATGGAGAACACAAGATATGTTTATAAAGCATTTCTAGTTAAAAGCTAAAAAAATGAACAAGTGACTTATAGACAGATTTAACATTATTCAGACATCTTCAGGATTCAAAAATGTTCCAAATGACTGAGATGGTAGGGCCAGAGACAGGAATATACAAACAAAAGAAATGGGGAAGGTAAAGGATGCTCGTGTAAAAAGCATATGATGAGGTCTCTGTCCAGAACCTACCCTAACTTCCAGCCCAACTTCCTCAATGAGGCAGCCCCTTTCTCTTATTCTAGTCCTTCACTCTAGACCCTTCCAGCCAGGGGGACCCAGGATGTACATTTATATTCACAAAATATTTAAGCCTATATGAAATTTTATCCAGAACATATATACTATCATATAACTGGAATCCCTCCTAAATTCTATAATAATAGTGACATCTCTTGATAAACACATCTGTTTGGTTTATCTTTTATTATTCATCCATCTCCAGTAGGATTCCAAATATAAAACAGACACACATTTAGCATATACCCGTACAGAAGCATGCACACAAACATTTAATAAAAATCTGAAAAAATAAACACCAAAATGCTAGCAATTTTTTTTGTTTTAAAGTGATAAGTTTATGAGTTTTATTACATTTTTACTTTTTTCTATTTTCAAAGTGCCTAAGATTTTTATTTGTAGTAATCATATATTGTTTTCCCAACAAGAAAAAAGATCTTTTTTTCATTCTGTCTCTTTTTCTCAATTTCAATGCCACTTCTGACTAAGCCTTCAGTCAGTTCAAATGAAGTTTGCATTGGCTCAAGTTTATGCTCCTTGCTCTGCTGGCCACCACTCACCTAGGTATACCAGATCCCATAGTGCTCACAACTCTCATCTTCTAGATTCTAGTCCAAGAAATCAGAAATGCTCTCTCTGTGTCCTATCTACCAAGTAATCCTGTGTTATGGCCAGAAAGTTCTGGGTGGCCATGTTCCATGTTCTTCGCTGTACTATGTATTCAGCTATCTCTCTTAGGCTAGTACTCTCCCTGTGGGTGGTGGTCTCACTTCTTCCACGTTCATTTCTACGGCACTTTTGTAAAGCCCACAGCTCTTTCTTCCTATTCAGTTTCCTTCTGGAAGTGCTTTGCTGTTTGGCTAGTGAGGCTCCTGGAATCTGAGGGACCATTTTTATTCTAAGTATAGCTGGGAGGGATACATGTTTTATTGTTCTCTCTTGTGGACTTGTTTTCCAAGCATTGATGCTGTGGGCTCCACTTGCAAGACAGCTCAGAACCTTGGGGGTATATATTGTCTACTTATATTGTCTACTCTGCCTCTGTGGACTCACGCTTGCCTTAGCCTTGCTTTATGGTTAGCCCATGGGCTTCCTCAATGTATTGCTGCTTTTTGCTCTTGACTCCCTGGTTTGTGGTAGACCTTCCATTTCTTTCATAAGTGTCATGGTATTTTCAGCTGCATCTCTCTTAAAAAGTGTCTCTCCAGATATCCAATGACGACTTCCACTGCTAATCATACTAGTTCCTAAACTGGCCACTGATTAGGAATTACCTAAACACATTTCTGCTGCTATTATACAAGTACAATGATGAATGGACCAGAAACTGTTGAGATTAAAGCCACCAACAACATTAATGGAAATTTTCTAAATACAATACTGTATGCATGAGAAAGGAAATTAAATACCTCCCCTAGAAATGCAAGACTATAGAAATGTCTAATTCACTATCCCACTGCTCTCTCTAACAGTTCCTCCCCATGATATGAGATTGGGTATCAAAAGACAATTTTCTTGTGTGTCCTTATATAATTCATTGGTCCCCACTGAACATCAATTTCTTCATTGGCACAATGGGGGTACTAATTATATTCCTGCTTAAATTGAATAAGGAAAAATGTCCACAGGTTATGAAAACTCTCAGAGCATAATGTGTCATCTTTCATTAATGCAAGTAACAGTAATCTTTTCATGGTTTTACTTCCAATCTTCCTCTTATAGACTGGTGCCCAGAAGAAAAAAAAAATTATTTGTTCTCTGTGGAAGTCATTTTGAGGAAGGAAATCCAAATACATCTCCTTTTCTGAGATCCAATATGGTTGGGTATTCTGAGAAAAATATCATGCTTTTAAATCAAATTATCTGATTGTATTGAATGTTTGTGTTTATTTTACTATTTCTATGCCTTTGATAAATATGCTGTGGATGTCCCACCTTTATCTCAGAATACTGTGGACTATCAGTGCAAGCTGTTTAGAGATTTAGACTGAATGGTTAAATGAGAAATAATAATCCTCCAACCACAACCACTTTAGGGTTTTAATAATTATATGTAGAAAAAAAAACTAAAAGGAAAAATAATATTAAAAAATAGAGATTGGAAGTATAAGGTTCTGCTGCCCCTATCCACATGGAGTTGCTCCAAGCAGTTTTGCCTTTGAAGAATCAGTTGTGCTTTTATTAAGCAAAAATAAAAATTTTCCAATACTGTTTCCCAAAATGTTGGCATTAATATCTGAATTGAAGGACGTTGACTAAGAAAGAAGTGTGATCACTGACACCTAGGGGTCTGAAGTGCGGGTTCGCACATGGAAAAGATGAAGGATGCGCTGCCGGATCTCCTTCGTCTTCATTCCATAGACAACGGGGTTGAGCACAGGAGGGACAAGCAAGTAGGTGTTGGCCATGATGACGGGCAGGAGGGCGTCATGCCGCTTGCCAAAGCGGTGCACCATGGACAAGCCAATAAACGGTACATAGAATATGAAAACAGCACACACATGAGACACACAAGTGCTGAATGCCTTTGTCTGGGCTTCACGTGTCAAGCCCAGCACAGTCTTGAGGATAAGCAGATATGACAAGGAAATGAGAAGGGAGTCCAGGCCAATGGCAGAGATGATGACAATGAGGCCATAAATGACATTAACCTGGATATCAGCACAGGCCAGCTTCATGACATCTTGGTGTAAGCAGTAAGAATGGGAAAGGATATTGGAGCGGCAGAAAGGCAGCCGTTTGATGAAGACAGGCAGGGGTGCCATTAGTGCAGCACCTCGTACCATAGCCGCCATGCCGATCTTGGTAACTCGAGGCAATGTTAGCACAGTGGCATGGTGTAGTGGGTGGCAGATTGCCACATAGCGGTCAAAGGCCATGGCCAGCAATACAGTGGACTCCATGCCAGATAAGGAGTGGATGGCAAACATCTGTAGCAGACAAGCATTAAACTGGATGGTAGTAGAATTGAACCAGAAGATGGCCATCATTTTGGGCATGGATGAAGTGGAGATGAGAATGTCAAGGCCAGAAAGCATGCAAAGAAAAATATACATGGGTTCATGTAAGCTGTGTTCAGTCCGCACAATGTAGATGATTGTCAAGTTACCTAGCACAGCAATTAAGTACAGAGAGCATAATGGGAATGCCAACCAGAACTGAGCTTCTTCCAAGCCGGGAAGGCCTATTAGAATGAAATATGTGGCACTGGATTCATTGCCATTAGGGCCCATCTTAGTGAAGAAGCTGAGCTGCAACCAGTGCCAGGCTGGGAGAGGCTGGAATGCAAAGACAAGCCAGTGTCAGATCCTCTGGAATCACAATACCACACTCTTTTCCTCCATGCTGATGACCCAGTCTCTGACTCAAACTTTAACTTCATTGTTCATTCAAACTCTAATTCTATCCTAAACTCAACTTAACCACCCTTCAAATCTCAAGGCCCAAATAAAAATTCACCAAGCCTACTTAGTAACCCCACCCTTGACTACAAAAGTGATGCGTGTAAATAAAGATTGCTGAGGTGAAAAATGTCTGACTTGGGTTTGCTCAGATCATCTCTCTCAGTTGAAACAATTAGAGAATTAATTTTCTTCTTTCCACCATCCACAAATATTCACATGCTCTTACTTTTTATTAGATTGCTTATATAATATACATAATAAATACATGTAAATCTATACTCAGTTATAATTTAGGAGCTAGCTATGAAAATAGTGTCATTTATTGTTAGAGTATATTTAAGATAATTTTATCTTGGGGAGAAAAAGCAAGAATAGATTTACAAGATCTGACTTTAACAACTGGGATAGGGCCTTCTGCATGGGCAACCAAAGAAGAGTTGAGTGGGAAGAAGAGCTCATGCCAGCATCAGGAGGGGCTCACACCAGTCACTGAGTTCAAGATGTGTCAGTAATCTTTGTTCTATTATTAAGCTGTCACCAAGAGATTCCCTCTGACCAAACACGAGGAGAAAACACTAAAAGCATGAGTGTAGAACAGAGAGTGACAGAGTTCAATTCAAACTGCTGAAGGAAAAAGGTATAAGGGGTCATAATTAATCTAGAATTTAAGGCCAAAAGTCCAAAGCTATTGATGTCGTTTAAGTCTTCCATACTGACCTCTCTGTAGCTTATCACACTTTAAACTGTTTCCTTCTTCTTAAAACTTCCTCCTCCCTCTGCTGTTTTTCATCTCTCTCTGATCACTAGTTTTTGGTCTCCTTTATGAATATTCAACCTTCTCTGCTTGACCATTAAAGTATACTCTTAAATGATTGTGCTCTCAGGTTTTTATTCTGTGTTCTTATTCTATATCCCCCTTCTTGGGCCATGCCATTCCCTTCAGTAAATCCATTTGTTATGTATAAACTATTGATTCCCAAATCTATATAGCAAGCCCTGAATTATCTTGTGTGTTGCAGACTCATAATTCTAAAATCTTACTAAAAGGATCTACCTACGTATTTCTCAAGCACATCAAACTCTCTCTATCCAAAAACAAATTCTTTCAAAGGCAGTGTTGTATAGCTATTAAGAATATGAGCTCTGAAATCAATCCGGGATTCAAATCCCAGTCAGAAACTTCCTTAGGTGTACAATCTGCATCTAATCAATTAAGCTTTCTAAGCCTCAGTTTTCTCATCTTTAAAATGAGGATAATAGTCTCTGCCTAACAGAGATCAATTTGAGGATCAAATAAGATGATGAGTGTGCGTCCTGGACAGTAAGCTCAGTTGGTTAAGAGCATCATCTGGAAACAAGGTTGTGGGTTTGATCTCCAGCCAGGGCCCATATAGAAAGCAACCAAAAAAAAAAGCACAACTGAGTAGAACAACAAATGCTTCCTTTTCCCCTCCCCATCTCTCCCTTCTTCTCTCTGTCTCTCAAAAAATCAATAAAAATTAAACTCTGGCTGAATAGCTTGGTTGGCTGGAGTGGCATCCAGAGCATGGAGGTTGCCAGTTCAATTCCCCTGTCAGAGCACATAGAGTAGCAGCTTGTTCTTCTCTCTCTCCCTACCTCTCTCAAAAAAGAAGAAAAATGATGAGCCTGAAGCATTTAACACAATGCCAGGCACATAGTAAGTGTGCAAAAAAAAATTCTATCTGTTGTTGTTAACTGTTTTTCCTCTAGGGTTTCCTGTTTTTGTTTTGATGGCCGAAATAGTCACACAAGCCAGATACTCTGATTCTGACTGCAATGACTCTCATTTAACCTTTTTCAACTGCACAGTCCCAATAATCTTCTAACCAAAAGAAATCAGTTCACTAACTATTGATTTTTAAAAAATTCCTTTGAAAGCTCCAAATTAATTCTAGAATAAAGATAAATAGTTAGGCTGCAGTAAAAGCTCTGTCTTTCAGCATCTGGCCCTAGGTTTCTCTCTTACCTCCCCCTGCCATGGCCACTATGATTCAGCCATGTTAGAATACATAGCGTTTTATAAAGTGGCATTGATTCCATGCCTCTGTGCCTTTTTTTCATTTTTACTTCTTGTCCATTTGTCAAGATCATCCTCCCAGACCTCCTTCCTTTTTTACTAAGCAAAATCTTTACTCATTTTTCACATCCTGGCTTACTACCTCTATCTCTCTTCTACACTGTTTTCCTAATTATCTTACCCCTGGGGTATAATTCAATATTTCCTTCTCTGTGCTCCCAAAGACTATAATTATTGTATAATTGTTTTCCTTAAATTATGAATTCTTAATGGTAGAAACCCTATTATATTTATTAGTGTTCAGTTAATGTTTACTTTAAAAAAATAAAAATTAGTTTTATCAAAGGAATAATCTCTCAATAGGTATCTAGTGAGTGTAACACAGCCAAGAATGTAGGAAGGATCACACTTGTCTGAACTTGAGACTTTTGAGAAGAATAAAAGAATGTTTGAAAGGTTAATGGGCCAGAGGTGGTCTTAACTTCAGAACATAAATCTTTAGGGTCAAAAAGAAAAGACCTCATTTCCTCTTACCCAGGAAATCAGGAGGCATAAAGAGGGTTCGTGGAGAACAGAAGAGGGGCAAAGCCTTGGCTCTAAATAAATGTAAAGTAGGCATCTTATGGTGTGTGTCCAAGAGAGGAGTAGATGTAAGATCCCTCACCGAGAGGCATTAGCAGGAAAGCGCTGATTCTCCAGAAAGCCAGATATCCATACCACCTAGAAACTTCACATGAACAGCCATGGTGGTACAGGGTAATTACCAGGATATCAATGTGCTGCCTTAGGTGACATGTTGGGAAGGAATTACCCATTGCTATATTCAATCCCATAACTTGTGAGGCTGAAGTGATGCAATGAGAAGAATCTTGGGAGTAGGAATGCAAGTTTCAGCCATACATAAATGCAGAAGACAATAATAACTCATAGTCCCGCAATAAACTTATATGAGATTATGTAAAAAGGCACTGTAAAAACTGCATTAGTGTGCAAAGCACTTTCTTTTATATTTCCATAAAAATAGGAAACAAGACCTCTGATAAATATGGAATTCCTAAAAACTTTTCATTTCCCTGTTATTTTTCACCTTCATTGCCACTCCACCTCAAGCACATACTTACATACACACAATGACAAGCAGTCAGTCTCACAATGGCAAAAACTAAGCATTGATATGGAGAAATCAGAGAGGAAGATTCAGCTGGACAGGAAGGGAGGTGTTGTGGCAGCAGGATAGGGCAGCTGTCACTGGAGGTAAAATATCAGGCTGGACCTCAGAAGGCTGCAGCAGGAGAGAAATAAAGGAATGGACCGGGAGCAAGCCAGAGGGCCCAAGTACCACCTTCCAGACTGCTCATCCCTGAAGCATCCTAATCTCACAGTCCCACCAGGAGGCTGGCAGAGGGACCAAATGACTTTCACCCTGAGCACCTGCTGGTGATTTAGAACCACAGGCACATACTCAGAGATAGAACTTCTGGGGCTCTGGAGAAAATTGGTAATAAATCATTCTAGTTTGAAAATAAAGCATAATCAAGGAACAATAAAAGGAACAGTTTTGTCTTTTTGGTGTGTGTGTGTGTGTGCGTGTGTCTGTGTGTGTCTGTGTGTCTGTGTTAGAAAGTCCATCCACACTATTCTCACCTCCAGGGAATAATCCCGTGCTTACAACTTCTCTCTGAAAACATCTCACTATCTTAGGAAGTCCCAAATGTGTTTCTTAGTTAGAGAACTGTAAAAGACATCTTGGGTTTTTCTTGAGGATGAGGGAGGAGCCCCCAGCTTCAAAGAGTAGAAATCCACATTGGGGTCTTCAATCCTCTTCATTCCTTCCTCTGGCCTCTAAAGCTCTGTCCCCCAGTGCCAGCTCAGCCCCCTGACCAGCCTTCCTCACCCTCTTGTGCAGACTCCCTCAGCTCCTGCCTTCTCAAAACCCCATGGAAGAGCAGCAGGAAGACAGGCCAGAGTTATCAGCTATAGCTCCTTTGACCCACAGAAAAAAATGAGGTCACTCCCAACACTGATTGTATTGTTTTTATGATAATAGCAGAAATCATTGAATGCCTACAAAATTGCAGGTACTGCATAAAGCTTATCCCTAACCCAAGAACAATGTTGCATGGAAAGAATTCTATGCATCTTATCTATATTAGATATGAGAAAACTGATGTCCCAAGGGGCAAGTAATGTTGCTAGGGTTTAATAGTTGACTGGTAAAGCAGAAATTTAACTTAAATTGTCTAACTCCAAAGTCTGTACATTTTTCCTTAATCTAGGCTTCCTTTAATTTTGTGTACTTTCTGAAAGCTAACAAATTCTGCCCAAGAGGGAAGGTAGAAGAGGGCTTGATAAACAGGATTATCTGGCTCAGGTAGACCCCTGGAAGGGAACCCAAACAGACAGTAAAAAAGACCTCTTGACTGAGACATGAGCACGCTCCGCCTTTCAGGCCCAACTCCTCAGGCTGTGGCATGGGCAGCTCCCACAGGGGAACTTGAAAAGGTTTCTCCTCTACCAAGTACTTCCTTCATATAGGGTTAGACTCTCTCATCAACCTGTCAGGTATTAGTAATCCCATTTGATAGAGAAGGATGTTGAGGATTAGTAGGATCTCTCATTTCAAACCCATGTGTGCCTTCCAATAGGCCAGGCTCTGTCTTGCCCCTTTCCCAGTCTCCCCAAGAACAGAGAGATGCTTTTTAAGGACTATTTTAATGTTAATCTCCAAGAAATCCAAAATTTGAGAACCCACGTCCGGAGGGCATCTCCAGAATTTGGGACACCTGACCTGTTCTCCCCACTTAGGTTCAATAGGGAAGGGAAATAAAAGAAGGTGGGAGAGAGTACTTGTGGTCACTGCCATATCTGAGCTAAGCACACAGAATGCTCCATGCCTAGAACAACGGGTGGAGGTCTTGGGTACTACTGCTAGCCTCTGTGGGAACATCAGGCAGAGAATGTCTTTATAGGGAAGCCCCCAGGCCCAGAGAGAAAAAGCCAACCTAGGGGGCAATGCTATGACCCACAAGGACATTCAGGGCTCATCACTCAATCTGTGAAGAAGCCCCTTTTCCTAACACTCCATCAGGGTGGTAGCTGCAGAATCACATCCACTCCAAATTATCACATCCTCTGTCCCCCATACTTTGGAACCCTTGCAGGACCTTGGCCATTCATTTCAGAATGGCCAAGATGAGAATGGAAGGATAATTTCCAACTCAATAAAAAGTGAAGCTCTCAGCCCTACTCTACTTATTCAATTAAGCCTGGCCCCCCAAAATCACTCCTATGCAGAGCCCCCGGGGTTTCTGGTACCTGACCTAAGGAGGACCAGAGTCAATAAGGGTCTCAGAGAGCTGGAAAGCTGAACCTAGTTATCAGTGGCCATCACAGTTATTCTGGCTGTCGCCAGCATACAGGGAGATGTGGTGCAGTGGACAGTAAGATCTGGGACTTTGATTAAAACATTGATTGCTTTAATAATTACTAATTGGCTATCTACTGAGGACCAGACTCTGTGCTAAGCACTGGAGGTATTAAGATGCAGTGTAAACAAGCCACAGTTCAGGCCTCCAGCAGTGGGGAAAAAGTGAGACAAATATGTGGCCACCACCACATGCTGTGATAAATGCTAGGACAAGGATCCTGAGAGCCAATAGACAATAGCTCACCAAGTTGTCAAACTCAGAAGGCTTCCTTGAGGAAGTGTCATCTGCACTAAGACTTATGGGGCCAGTGGCAGTTAACCAGACAGGGTTGGGGGCATGGGAACAGAAAGATACAGTTAGATGATAAAAATACATAGAGTGCCTACTATTTGCCCCCAGCTGGAGATAAAACAGTGTATAGAACAGAAAAAAGATCACTGTTCTCATGGAACTCATGCACTAGGAGGGTGACAAATTAACAAATAAATAAGAAAGAACATTTCATACAAAGATAAGTGCACTGAAGACAAGACATAGTTATAGGAGGCAAAGGATGGACAGGACTCGCATATTTGAGATGAAAGTCAGTGCAAGTCTCACCGAGGAGGTGACATGTAAGCTGAGAACTGTGATGATGTAATACCATTCTAAGGTCTAGGCATTATTAAAGGCAGAAGAGACAGGAGAAAAATGTCCTAAGTCAAGAATGAGTTTGGGGGTTCATAGAACAGAAAGAAGGTCAATGTGGCTGGAGTGTCAAGAGGACAGGAGAGTTTTAGAAGATAAGGACAGAGACGGGGGAAGGGACCAGATCATGTAGTGGCTTGCAAGACAAGGCAAGGAGCTTTGATTTAATTCTGAATGATCTGGAGGAATTTAAGCAACAGGCTTGATCTAATTTGTTTTTTAAAGTGCACTCTCACAAATAAAAAGACCCAGAGAGAAAGAGAACATACCTTGTTTGGAAAGCTGCAAGTGGTTCAGTGTGACTCATGTAAAGAATACAAGGCAGTGTAGACACTAATTAGCGTTTTAAATGGGCTAAAGACTAAACCTTGATCCTAGGCGCAGAGCCCCAGGAAGATTGCTAAATCTCCATTTCAGCCACAGCCTGACTCGGATGCAGAGCATCCAACTGACCTGGACCCCCATTCAGAGCCCACACCACAGACAGAGCTATAATGTGACCCCGAATCACACACTGAGCTTGGACCACATTACCAACCCGGGACAGGCCCTGTTCACACACTGAACCCCAACCTAATTCTAGCCCCATTGCAACCCCCTGTTTTCTGTCCCTGTTCACCTTCACTTAGGCCAACTCCTGCCAGGCTCTAGATAGGCACCCAGTAAACTGATCACTGGAAAGTTCCTTGAAAACTACCCATAAGCAGCATCTAACACCATCTATGCTTCTCTTCGTCACACAGACTGAAACTGGCTGTCCTTTGAGTCAGGGGCCACCTTCATATCCCTGGTCCCACCCCTGTACTTCTGGCTCTTCACAGCCTGCTTTCTCATTCACTCAGCAGGTCTAATGGGAGACACCTAGCTACTAGCAGCCCACATGCCGGATGTACCCCTGCTTTCCGGCACTCACCGCAGCTGCACTGCAATAATGCGTGCCCTTTCCTCCAGCTCTCTTCCTGAAGAGCTCTGGCCGACTACACAGCAGCACAGCTCTCCTGTCTCTACGCCCTCCTTTGGACCTCTCTAGTCAGTGTTATTTATTTATTCTCTGTCTTATCTCCTTCTCCTTCTGCTTCTTCCTGCTGGGGGGGGGAGGGTGCTGCCCAGAGGGTCTACCAGCAGATATCCCCTCAGTAGCCACCTGTGGGTCTGGTGCATTTCTCAGCTTTTTTTTTTCTGGGAAGGTGTGCCTGGGGAGATGGAGAAGGCGGGGAAGTAAAGAGAGGGGCTCCCTAGAGTCCTCCCCACATGTTCCCTGTGCTAGTTCCCAGTGTGAAGTGAGACGGGAGAGAATGAGAAAAGGCTACAAGAAATTCATTTGTGGGCCCATGATCTTTGTGAGGGGCTTTTCTCCAAGTTTCTTCCCAGTTTCATTAAACTCAGCCAGAGGAAAAGCAGAGTAAGCTTTCAGGGAGACCCCACAATTAAGTGCCAGCTCATCTCCTTGCTGAAGCTTTCTCTGTCCTCCACTTTCTTTCCATGGGTGGCTCCTGCTTGGGTCCTTACTAAACCTGGGTCCTAATGGGCTCATCTGTCTTTCCCAGAGTTTCAGGGCTATATCTCCCTTGTCCCCAGGCTCTGAGTCTCATGTCTAACAAACTCATACCAGCGGTCCCCAGGGATCATGCCTCTGCCTTCCTCCTTGGCCTTGAGTTTCTGTATCTCTGGCTGAAGGAGATGGATGTGATTTCCTTAACTTCCCCTAACCCCAACACCAGTCACAGAAGACCAGGGACATCTAGGTTTTCTCTTAAGGGCAAAATAGCAATGGAAGATTTTAGGGAGTTATAGAACAATTTAAATGTGAAAGCACTATAAATACCTTACATATTTAAGTGAGTTTTAAAAAATCACGTCTATAAATAAAACAAAGTAAATTTTAGTTGGTTTCTCATTTCTTACAGATTAATTTCACAATTGTAAGTTTCAAATTCACAGCACAGGATGTGTTGACTGAAGCTGTGCAAAAATATAGACAATGTCTGTGTACACACACACACCACTAAAAATCACATATACCCACATAAATACACCTACACACTCACAGTCACAATCAGAATACATATTACTTTTATGGAAAAGCAGTCTCCAATAAAGCCACATATATGAACATTGGCAGTTTCCACATAAATACAGCCTCCTGCACACGGAAATGTAAACATTTCATGTAGACTGTCTCCTCTCTTATTACCATCTCCCTCCCCTCTCTTCAATTAGAATCACCCCCCCAAAAAAATAACCACTTGGGGTCCAAGAAAAAAGCTTTATGGACAACACAGCTTCACCGACATGGATTCATGGGACCAAGAACAATTAAAATCATATATCAAGACAAAAATTTATCACAAGCTGTGGCATTTACAGCCTTATCATGTCGAAACTATGTGTTTTTTAATTGGAAGAAAGAAATAAAGAATGGCCACTAGATCAGAAACTCTAGGGTAATCATTCTCCAAGATGGCTTCCCCAGACTGGGTCATAAATTCTTTTCTATTGACACATTCCTGGAAACAGAAAGCCAAGATCTATTTAGATAACTAAATGACAGTGCAATGGGTTGGATGCTCCAATCACCAAAAAAGTGAACAGAACACTTGTCCTCCCATATTTGGTAGCATTTGAGGATACTGGAAAGATTATCCTGCTCACCTGCCACCCTGTGAGAATATATGAAGAATCCGTGAACGGATCTCCTTGGTCTTGGCTCCATAGACAATAGGGTTAACCACAGGTGGTAGTAGTAGATAGGTATTAGCCATAATCACATGGAGCAGGGAGGTAGGGCCACCCAGCCTATGCACCACTGAGAGCCCAATGAGGGGCACATAGAAGACCAACACTGCACAGAGATGGGAGATACAGGTGTTGAAAGCCTTGAGTGCTGCCCCCTGAGAGGACAGCTCCAACACAGCCCTCAGGATAAGGATGTAGGAGAAGCCGATGAAGAGGGAATCCACACCCATGACTGAGAGGATGATGAAGAGTCCGTACACTACATTGACTGTGGTGTCAGTACAGGACAGCTTCATAATATCTTGGTGCAAACAGAAGGAGTGTGTGACAGTATGTGTTTGGCAATATGACAACCGCTTCAGGATGAAGGGCAGTGGGAAGAAGAATACAAACCCCCTGGTCAGGGAAGCTAGTCCAATCTTGGCAACAGTAGGCCCTGTGAGCACAGAAGCATGCCTCAGTGGGTAGCAGATGGCCACAAAGCGGTCAAAAGCCATGGCCAGCAAAACAGCTGACTCCATGGCTGACAAAGCATGGATAAGGAACATCTGGGCCAGACAAACATTGAATTCAATCTCCTGGATGCCTGTCAGGAAGAGGCTGGCCATCTTGGGCATGGTGACAGAGGAGAGGACTAGGTCAGTGGTGGAAAGCATGGCCAAGAAGAGGTACATGGGCTGATGCAGGCGCTTTTCTACGCGGATGATGAGGACAATGACCAGGTTGCCCAAGGTGGCCAATGCATACATAAAACACAGTGGGAGAGCCAGCCAAAAGTGAATGTTAAGCCCAAGGCCAGGGATGCCCACCAGCAAGAAGTATGTTGGGTGAACCACCGTTCCATTCAGAATGGCCATGACAGGACCCGAGAGTTGAAGATGTTGCATTCAAGTCCACGCTCTATGAAAGGGAAAAGGAGAAACATTCAGTTAGTGGTTCAGAGGAATGAGAGAACGTAAAAAGGAAAGGGCACTGAAGTAGTGATAATAGCAAAGAAAAAGACTGCGTGTATCTAGTAATTCTGAACTCCAGCTTGTCTCTACTCTAATTCTCCTTGTGCACACCTCCCTGGAGGTCCCATTAATCTCAATGTGCTGAAACTATGATTAACAGCTCTTCATTTGCAGAGCTTATGTCACTGACCAGGGATGCTGCTCTATGCCACTTCCCCAACAGAATTCACTGACTTGCGCAGAACCTTCCACACTGGCCCCAGCTTTTATAGTGCATGTGGAGTTTCTCTTCACTCTACAACACTTGCGTTCCCTTTGGTTAGGGTTGGTTTGGATCTAGAATTTGAGGCTAAGTCTCTGATTGCCTTTAAGATCATTCTGGTCTAATTTAGAGCAAGAAGCAGGTATTTAGTCTGGGGCTGGGTTTTAAGAGAAAAGTTTGTGTTTAGGCATGAGCAGGATTTGTCAGACTTTCCTGATAGATTCACTGAAACAGTTACTGAGAACACTATCCCCCTGGTCCTATTTCAGGACCAGAGAATCAGAATTTCCAGAGGAGGCATCCAAAAGTCTGATTAAAATAAACAAATAAAAACAATAAGTCCCTTCTCCTAAGGTGTTTTTTTTTTTCTGAAAAGTTTGGAGAAAACTAGCCTGATATTCTGGGAGGTGGGGAGATAAGGTTGAAGAAAAACTATTATTCTTAGACTCTGGGAAAGAACAGAATCTTTCATCAGGACCTTTCAAGGTCCACATGACAGTCAGACCCAGATTGTGCTTGGCTGGGGTGTGACATGGAAACCAGACACAGCTGAGTCACGGAGAGAAAAATCAGTCCTTGTGCTATTCAGTGTCCCCAAGCACACCCCCCACTCCCCACTACTCTCCCTAGTGATCTCTTAATAGCCCAGGCTCAACTTCCTTTCTCTACACACACCACTCTGTTCTGAAACTCTGTTCTGAGATCCAGACCCAGATAACTTGCTGCCTCATCATGCTTCCACTTGATAGCCTGTGGTCCTCATACTCATCTTACTCCAAAGAGGACCCCTTCCAAATGGTGCCACTCAGTCACCCAAGTCATCCAGTCCCATCTAGTCCCTTCTGGGTTTCTCCAATTCTTGCACCTCTATGTGTGATTTTCTTTTTCCAGTTAATCTATTATAGCCTTTATTTTACACAACTCCCTCCCTCCCAATTTAATTATATCATCCAATCTGCTCAGATCATGAAAAGAGCTTTCTAACTCACCTTCCTGACTCCAAAGCCAGTATGTGTCAATCCACCTTTTACATCACTACTCAGCAAACTTCACATGTCAAATTCCTGGTTAGCGAGTTATACATGACTCCCAAAGCCTTCAAGACAGAGTTGAAACCACCTGGTCTATATTTAAGGCATTTCACACTGTGGCTCCAAGGTAACTTTCCAGCCCAGCTACTCCAGTTACTTCTCTACTACCAATCACCACCACCACCACACGGGTATCTTTCCCTAGGTAAATGAATCCCCTTGCCTTGTTTCTTAGTGAAGGGTAGGTGGCTGGAACTGGGGAGTCTAGAGTTCAAAATGTCTCACAGTAGTTTGAAGAAATCCCTCTCTGAGTAGGCCACTGAGGAAGGTCTGGGATTCCGGCCTCTGTAGTCTACCTGGGAGGTGTAGGAACAGAAGACCTCTCCAAGCAGCCAGGTTTTCTAAGCAAAGGCCTGACTTCCTCAGCTATGCCTCCTCCCTTCCAGGTGTCTGTAGCAAGTCACCTCTACCCTTTTCACTGAACTGAGCCTGGTGCACTTGCCTACAATACCTCAGTCCAAAGCCACCACCCATATATAGAGTTTCTGGGGCCCTAGGGATTGTGAGGGATGATGAAGAGTGAATTATTCCAGGCTCCCTGAGCAACGGTCTGCTCAGGTGCCCCAGGAAAGCTAAACCCTGCCCCCTACTCAAAGGGACTGCACTCTGTTACTATTCTAAGTCCAGCTCAAGAAACCAAAGGGAAGGCAGGTGCTGTAGAGTGGAGAGAAAAAGTGGATTGGCTTGCACTGGAAGAAAGTAGTAGCTATTAGAATGGAGGCATAGACATGCACTAGAAAGCACACGGACAGGGATATTCCTGATTACACTCAGAACGCACTATCCAAGGGGATCCAGAGCTGTGCTCAGGCCGCCTCTCGCTTCTTGATACTGCCCCCTTGTGGTAATATAAGGGAGTTGCATTCTCGTGGTTGTTGAGGCCATAAACAATGACTTCAACGACCAAGCACCTGATCTTGAATCAACTCATATACAGCATTATACTTCCTTTTCGCTATCCCTTCCTCTCAAGACAACCCTTTCTTCCTTGAACCACTAATCATAGTTCTTCCCCTCCCCCCAGTGAGACAGTGTGGAGTTGTTTCTATATGTAAGACTCTGTAAAGAAACCAACTTGTGTCAAAATCCAAGTCCTACCCCTCACTAATTGTATGACCACCTTTAGCCTCGGTTTGAAGGAAAAAAACAGAAGGATATACTAGCAACTCTCCAGTGAATGTTTGTGTTTATTATTATTAGTCAAAACAACTGAAAGAGCCGCTGAAGGAGGAGTAAATCCAGTTGAGAGAGTGCTACAACAGACAGAGGAAGAAAATACATTGGGAAGGGAAAGTGGGCAGCCCCACAGAAGACTGCTGAGGGAGCAAGCAGTTATAGACTGAATACAGATGGTCACTGGTTACCTTGGGAAGAACTATTGAGGAGAGCTGGTGAGACTAGAATCTTAAAGGAAGCAGAGTGAGTAGTATGTTGGGAAGAAATAGAGAAAATGGATATAAACAGCTCTTTTTTATTAATTTTAATGGGGTGACATTGATAAATCAGGGTACATATGTTCAGAGAAAACAGCTCTAGGTTATTTTGCCATTTACTTATGCTGCATTTCCATCACCCAAAGTCCAATTGTCTTCCGTCACCTTCTAACTGGTTTTTTTGTGACCTCCTCTCCCCCAACCCCCTCCTTCTCCTCCCCCCCACCCCATAAACCACACACTCTTGTCCATGTTTCTGAGTCTCAATTTTATGTCCCACCTATGTATGAAATCATATAGTTCTTAGTTTTTTTCTGATTTACTTATTTTGCTCAATATAATTTTATCAAGGTTCATCCATGTTGTTGTAAATGATCCTATGTCATTATTTCTTATGGCTGAGTAGTATTCCATAGTATGTATGTACCAAAGCTTTTTAATCCACTCGTCCTCTGACAGACAATTGGGCTGTTTCCAAATCTTCACTATTGTGAACAATGCTGCCATAAACATGGGGATGCATTTCTTCTTTTCATACAGTGCTATGGTGTTCTTGGGGTATATTCCTAACAGTGGGATATCTGGGTCAAAAGGCAGTTTGATTTTTAATTTTTTGAGGAATCTCCATATTATTTTTCACAGTGGCTGCACCAGTCTGCATTCCCACCAGCTGTGCAGGAGGGTTCCTTTTTCTCCACATCCTCGCCAGCACTTAAACAGCTCTTTTAATACGTTTGTACATGAAGAGAAGGAGTGAAATGGGCAACACGTGAAGAATTGATAGATCTAAGAAAAGTTTTTTAATGTATGTTTTAGAGCTAGAAGAGATTGAATAAAAATGTCAACAGGGTGGAGTTAGTTGAGAGGCTCTCTGTCCTTTACCTCTCACACTACTAATGGAGTTATTCCAGGCTGTGACGCTGGTTGATCCTCTGTCCTTCCTCCTCTACATGATAACCATGAATAGAGTAGAAACAATATCTCCTGCTCCCATAACTTCTATCTCCTAAACAATCCAGACCAATATCCTAACCTCAAGACATAGCAATGTCTATTTGGCAGTTCCGAAGGCAAATCAAACTAGCACCTCCAACTAAGCTAATTATCTCTGGTCCCAGTTTGTGCTCCCAGTCTATGTTTTCTATTTATTGTCACAAAAATGACTGTTTCCCAAACCAGAAATCTAGAAGCCATCATCTCTGCCTTCTCCCTCTCTTTCTCACACCTCTCTCTACAAATATATCTAATCAATCATAAAGTCCTCTTTCATACAGCTGGTCAATAGATATATGAAAACATGTTCAACATTGTTAATAATCAGAAAAATGCAAACTAAAACCACAATGAAATATTATCTTATACCTGTCAGAATGGCTATCATTAATAAATTAACAAACAAGTATTGGCAGGGATGTGGAGAAAAGGAAACCCTCATGCACTGTTGGTAGAAATGCAGACTGGGACAGCAACTATGAAAAACAATATGGAGGTTCCTCAAAAAAATTAAAAGTGGAACTGCATTATGACCCATCAATTCCACTTCTGGGGATTTATCTAAAGAAACCCAAAACATAAATTTGAAAGAATATATGCATCCTTATATTTTTTGCAGTGTTATTTACAATTGCCAAGATATGGAAGCAACCCAAGTGTCCATCAATAAATAAATGAATAAAAAAGCTGTGGTACATAAATATAATGAAATCTTACTCTACAATAAAAATTGAAATCTTACCATTTACAACAGCATGGATACACATAGAAAGTATTATGCTCAGTGAAATAAGTCAGTCGAAGACAAATAACATCATTTTATTTATATGTGCAATTGAAAGAACAAAATAAATGAACAAAAAAATTGAAACAGACTCAGAGACATAGAGAGCAGACTGGTGATGCCAAAGGAAAAGGGGGTTGGGGTGTTAGGTGAAAGTGGTAAAGGGATTAAGAAGTACGATTTGGTAGATATAAAATAGTCACAGGAACGTAAAGTACAACATAGGTACAAAATAGCCAATAATATTGTAATAACTATGTATGGTTATGTATGGTGTCAAGTAGGTACTAGAAATATCCTAAGGGACATTTTGTAAAGTATATGATTTGAACTGTTAATTGTGTTGTGTGCCCATCATCCAAACCCAAATCATTTTTTATCACCGTATAGTTGGCCCTCTTTACTCACATCCCCCTCCCCATGACCTCCCTTCCCGATAACTATTTTTCTCTATGTCTATGAGTTTATTTTTATATCCCCCCTATAGGTGAAATCATATAGTTCTTAGCTTTTTCTAACTTACTTATTTCACTTAGTGTAATGTTCTCAAGGTCTGTCCATGTTGTCATAAATGGTAATATGTCATCATTTCTTATAGTTTAGTAGTATTCCATTGTATATATGTACCACATCTTCTTTATCCAATACTCTATCACAGGACACTTTGGTTGTTTCCATGTCTTGGCCACTGTAAATAATGCTTTTGCAACAGCATGGATGGACCTGGTGATTATTATGCTTAACATGTTCGCAAAGATTCTTCCACAGTCTTTCCTAGCAGCTGCCTCCAACATGCTGGAAGTCAACAGATGGCAACTTCTTTGGAGAGTTGCATCTCCATCATGGGCTCTGCAGGCCTCTTGTTCTGTCAAGTTCTTCATCCCCTGGTGAGGACACTGTAAGAGGCATCTGTATAAATACCAAATGACAAGGAATTGTTCCATTAGCCAAGGTTGATTGTACTGCCAACATAAACGCCCGTAATAAGTCTGGAGTCAGTGGCTATCTAGCCCTGACAATGGGCCCAGGACTGCTGATGGGATTGTCAACCACCTGAAGAAGCAGACAGAACTGGCTTCACTTTCTCTCAGGGGTAAAAAGGAATTTGAGAAGTTTATTAATAATAAAAATGTGTCTGTGGTGGATTTTCTCAAGGATTTATTCAGTGAAGCTCACTCTGAGTTTCTAAAAGCAGCCGGCATCTTGAGGATTAACTACTGATTGGCACACACTATGCTGAGTCTCTGGTGAACAAGTCCGATGACAGTGGAGGAGGTATCACCTTGTTCCATCCTTCACATCTGATGAACAAGTTTGAGGACAAGACTGTAGCATATACTGAACAGAAATCGTCCAATGGCAAGATTTTAAAATTTATCCAAGATAACATTTTTGGTATCTGCCCTCACAGACTTGATATAGGGCAAGAACTTACTTAAAGCTTATTCTGATGTAGACTATGAAAAAATTGCTAAAGTTTCCAATACTGGAGAAGTAGGGTGATAATGGTACAAAGAAATTCCTGGATGGATGCTGTACACAAACTCAACTTTGCTCTAGCTAGCCACAAAATCTTTAGCCATGAACTTTATGGTTTTGGTTTGCAAAGCACTGTTGAAGAGCTGTATGTTATCAGGACTGCAAAAAGAGAGAAATTTGTCATGCAGAAGGAGTTCTCACAGCGTGGTAAGGCTCTTGAGAGATCCCTGCAGGATCACTTTGATGACGACCTGAAGAGATACCTAAAGTCTGAATCTATTCCAGAGAGAGACCAGGATCACATAAAGGTAGTGGTAGGTAAAACAAAGGTTCCCCATGATGCCCATGCCGTAGTCCCCTCATCTCGTGTTGTGAAAATATAGGGAGTTATGACACAGTTTCTTTTCTTTTCTTTTCTTTTTTTTTTACAGAAACAGAGAGAGAGTCAGAGAGAGGGATAGATAGGGACAGACAACTAGGAATGAAGAGAGATGAAAAGCATCAATCATCAGTTTTTTGTTGCAACACCTTAGTTGTTCATTGATTGTTTTCTCATATGTGCCTTGACTGTGGGGCTACAGCAGACTGACTAACCCCTTGCTCAAGCCAATTACCTTGGGTCCAAGCTGGCGAGCTTTGCTCAAACCAGATGAGCCCACACTCAAGCTGGCGACCTTGAGGTCTCAAACCTGGGTTCTCCACATCCCAGTCCAATGCTCTATCCACTGTGCCACCGCCTGGTCAGGCACAGTTCCATTTCTATGACAGTAATGTAACCCAAATTTTGGTGTAAATCAAAACACATCCTAGCCTAAGTCACTTACCTATCTTAATATAGTTGTAAATTCATAACCTAGAACATAAAAACACAACTAAGCCACAGAAAAAGGAAAAGGACATAAATATACTGTACTGTACACTATACTGTAGTAACATAAAAATGACTCACATCTCAACTTTTTAAACTTTTTATGAGAGTGAGCATTGTAAGCTTAAAATATCGTATGTCAAGACTGTCATAACATGAGGAGCCCTTGTATTACCTTACATAGCAAAAGGAACTTTGCAGATGTAATTAGATTTAACGACCTTGAAATAGTAGATGATCTGGATCCTGGATTATCAGTGTGGGGCCCAATAATCACATGCATCCTCCAAAGTAAAGAATCTTTCCTAGTTGCAGAGAGCCAGGGAGATGGCATCTAAAAAAAAACCCCAACCTGTAGGGAATCACCCATCTAACCTTGAACCCTCTATGACTTGGATTGGGGAACTTTAGTTAAAAGCCCTGAGTGAATGTCTGTTGGATACAAACACCAAGAAGCTGTGTGAGCATGTGACCTTTGTGCAGACACAAAGAGATGCATGTGAACGGGCTTTAGAAAATTAACCTAAAGGTTCTAGATTGTCCTTCCTTTGTGCTTGTTAATTAACAAAAGAAAAGATTGTACTGACCCAAATTAGCCCTTTCTCCATGTCAGCAAAATAGCCATTAGTCATTCTTTCCCCTTATCACCTGGTCTCCCTTATTTGTAATCCTGTTATCTCTGTTCTGTTTCTGATCAATAGAAGCTAAGGGAAAAGAAAATTTAGGAGGTCTTCTTTACCTCCCTTGACAGACCTCCCCCTCTCCCTCTTGATGTAAGTTTGTGTCTTGAGTGGGTTTCTTCCACGCAACACTGGTAGTTCCCAGCAGGCTAGAGTACTACATCAACCAATTATTTCTGGCTCTGAAGATAGGGGAAGGGTCCCTGTAAGCTAGGAATGCCCTCAGACAGCCACAAAATGAGGATATTGATTCTGTAACTGCAAGGAACTGAATTCTGCCACCAATCCAAGTAAGCAGGAAATAGACTCTCCCCTGGAATCTTTAGAAGGGTCCACAGCATTGTGCTACTTTGATTTTATTCTGGTGAAGAAACTCATACCACACTTTGGACAGATCTGCAAGATAACTTTGGGTTGTTTAAGCCATGAAGTTTGCGACAATGTATTTTGGAAGCACTACAGAACAAATACATCTATTATTATAAAACAGGGGTAGTCAACCTTTTTATACCTACCGCCCACTTTTGTATCTCTGTTAGTAGTAAAATTTCCTAACTGCCTACCGGTTCCACAGTAATAGTGATTTATAAAGTAGAAAAGTAACTTTGCTTTATAAAATTTATAAAGCAGAGTTACAGCAAGTTAAAGCAAGTAATAATCATTACTTGCTAAGTTTGGCAGAATAAATCTTTATAAAACAACTTAACTATAGTTAAATCTATCTTTTTATTTATACTTTGGTTGCTCCACTACTGCCCACCATGAAAGCTGGAATGCCCACTAGTGGGCAGTAGGGACCAGGTTGACTACCACTGATTATAAACTCCTGTGTGGTCTGCTTTGCAACATAGCTAAACATCAGGACCATTTCCCATCTCCTGAATATTCTTTATTTTCTTTTCTTTTTTTATTAATTTTAATTTATTGTGTTAACATAGATTCAGTTGTCCCACTCAATATAACACCCTCCCCCTCAACTACATGCCCCCTATTACATCCTCTTTGTCCTCTTCCCCATAAGTCCCTCCCTCTTCCCTCTGGGATTTGCTGTCCTGTTATCTGTATCTATGTGTTATGTATATATAATTTTACTAATCCTTTCACCTTCTCTAATTCCATCCCCTCTTCCCCCTTCCCTCTGACAGCTGTCCCTCTGCTCCCTGTGACCCTGCCTTTGCCTATATTCCATTCTCAATTCACCTTGTTCATTAGATTCCACATATAAGTGAAATTATACGATATTTTTCTTTCTCTGCCTAGCTTATTTCACTTAGCATAATAATCTCCAGGTCCATCCATGACATCGCAAAAGGTAAGATTTTCTTCTTTTTCAGAGCCACATAGTATTCTATTGGGTGTATGCACCACAGCTTTTTAATCCACTTGTCCACTGATGGACACCATGGCTGTTTCCAGATCTTGACTATTGTAAACAATGCCGCAATAAACATGAGAATGCATATCTTCTTTTGAATCAGTGTTATGGTATTCTTAGGATATATTCCTAGAAGTAGGATAGCTACGTCAAAAGGCAGTTCCATTTTTAATTTTTTGAGGAAATGTCATACTGTTTTTCATAGTGGCTGCACAAGTTTGCATTCCCATTAGCAGTGCAGGAGGGTTCCCTTTTCTCTACACACTCACCAGAACTTAGTATGTGCTGATTTGGTCATGAGCGCCATTCTGCTGGTGGTCTAGTTTCATTTTTTTGCATGTATCTGTCCAATTTTCCCAACACCATTTATTTTTTTAAGGTTTTTTTTTTATTTATTCATTTTAGAGAAGGGGGGAGGAGGGGAGGAGCAGGAAGCATCAACTCCCATATGTGCCTTGACTGGGCAAGCCCAGGGTTTCGAACCGGCGACCTCAGCATTCCAGGTTGACACTTTATCCACTGCGCTACCACAGGTCAGGCCCAACATCATTTATTAAAGGGACTTTCTTTACTCCACTGTATGCTCTTACCTCCTTTGTCAAATATCAATTGACCATAAAGGTGTAGGTTTATTTCTGGGTTCTCTGTTCTATTCTTTTAATCTGTATGCCTGTTCTTATGCCAGTACCAAGCTGTTTTGATTATAATGGCATTGTAGTATAACTTGATATCAGAAAGTGTAATACCTACCACTTTATTCTTCATTTTCAAGATTATTGAAGCTATTAGTGTTCTTTTTTGGTTCCGTATAAATTTTTGAAATATGTGTTCTATATCTTTGAGGTATGCCATTGGTATTTTAATAGGAATTGCATTGAATTTATAGATTGCTTTAGAAAGTATAGACATTTTAATGATGTTTATTCTTCCTATTCATGAACACGGTATATGCTTTTATTTGTTTGTATCTTCCTTGATTTATTTTTTCAATGCCTTATAATTTTCCAAGTACAAGTCTTTAACCTCCTTGGTTAAATTTACTCCTAGGTACTTTATGTTTTTGTTGTTGCAAGATGAAGTGGATTGCTTCCTTAAATTCTCTTTCAAACAGTTTATTGTTGGTGTATAAAAATACCACTGATTTCTGAATATTAATTTTATATCCTGCTACCTTGCCAAATTCATGTATCAGGTCTACTAGTTTTTTGACTGAGACTTTAAGGTTTTCTATGTACAGTATCATGTCATCAGCAAATAATGATAGTTTTACTTCTTTTCTAATTTGGATGCCTTTTATTTCTTCTTGTCTGATTGCTGTGGAGCAAATAATGATAGTTTTACTTCTTTTCCAATTTAGATGCCTTTTATTTCTTCTTGTCTGATTGCTGTGGCTAGGACTTCCAGAACTATGTTGAATAAGAGTGGTAAAAGGGGACACCCCTACCTTGTTCCTGATCTTAAGGGGAGTGCTTTTAATTTCTTCCCATTGAATGTGATATTGGCTGTGGCTTTGTCATAGAAGGTCTTTATCATGTTGAGGTATGTTCCCTATCTACCCACTTTGCTGAGAGTTTTTATCATAAATGAATGTAAAATTCAGATTCTAATTCAGGAAGTCTGGGATGGGGCTTGAGACTCTGTATTACTAACAAGCTCCCAGATGGTGCCAATGCTGCCAACCCACTTGGCCCACACTTTGAATACAAAGATTTTAGGAGACCATAAGATAACATGGCAAAAAGAGATAAAAAGGGGCATGGATAGGAAGTCCAAGGTTTTCTGGCAAGCCTGAAAACAGACCTACTCGACAGAAACTTAGAGACTGTGGGAGTTGGAAAGATTCTCAGATCAAAAGCTACTGTGATGTCACACGGGCAGGAATCCACTCCCTCTTTGCCATCCCTTTGCTCTCAGCGTTCATTCTGTCTCATCACCTGAAGGACACTTCTTTTCTCATTACCTACCAGTGCCAGGAACCCTTGTTACCAACCTGGCTTACAGAGATAGCCTCAGGAGGTTTTTACCTCTTTTAGGGGAAACTCCAATAGGCTCTGGAACATCTGAGGAAGGAGCAAGAAGAGGCCTGGAAGCTGAAAGTTGATGAGAGGAAATGAACTGACAGCTGGAAGGTAGGTTGCCCCCCGGGGAAGGAGTTCGAGTGGTCTGGAGTTGTCCTGGAGCTGGCCCATCTAGCTTCCTCGCCTCTGTGAAACAGAATGCGGGGATGAAGTCATAGAGCCAGGAATCCCATACCACTCTCTACCAGAGATGCAGCCTTAACTGTGTACGCCTCATTCCACTTTTCTGACTTTGATGTAGGGATAACATCTGGCCTAATGTTCTCAGACGTCTCATGCACACCTCACATATGCATTCGCTCACAGTGGTATGACTTGTATAATGCTTAGTAAAACAGAATTTCTGTTTCACTTTCTCCAGTTAGAGCATATTAAAAAGAAAAATCAACTCTGAAATAAATTTGAAGGCCATACTACCAAACTATCAGAACTTTTGATCAATAAAAGGTAACATTGAACCAGTCAAAAACAGCATATTGAACTGATTTAATACAAGTAAGACATAAAAGCATATAACAGTGTAGTTGTTATACTGCCTTAGAGGCTTAAGTGTAATGTTCTGGTCATTATTCTGAAAATGAAAAATAGTCCGGAGCATATAGTACCAAACCCTGGGCCCTCCTGGAGTTGATAAGAATAAGTAACAGGGACCCAGAAGCACATCCAGAAGCATGTGGAGGATGAAAGATAGGAATTATAGTATCCTTTTTCTTGGCCTGTACTGTGCCTGCTGGCATACAGTTGGTACCAAAACATTCCAATATTAGAGAGAGAGAGAGAGAGAGAGAGTCCTCAGTCCTAGGTGGCCCTTACATAAACAATATTAGTGCTTATTTCTGATCTTGGCTGTGCAGATACAGATGGAAACTCGAAAACAGAGTATCATTAGGGAGTTTGAGAAGTATTGGCGATTACTAACAAAAAAAAGCCACCAGGTCAGCAGTTGGAGGTAGAGTCAGCCCCAGCTCTTGCCATCCTAGAGCAGGAGGAAAGGGAGACCAGACAGAAGCTGGAGTCAAATCACAACTTTCTCATCCAGCAGAGCCGAGTCCTGTGGAGGCTGATTGCAGAGCTGGAAGAGAGGTCTCAGAGGCTGCTGAATGCTGCAGGTGAGTGCATCCTGTACCCATTCCTCCACCCCGATCCCCACTAATGCCTGCTCTGCTCCCACCCCTAGTTGATTGGACAACCTGGCCCACTGTAGGTGTGTAGGTGGGGCAGTGCTCAGCTCTGGCATCACACCAGTCCTTCCCCTTTGGCCAGAGAGTTGGGATGGAGCCTGGTGTCAGCCTGTCCAATTCGGCCTGCCATGCTGCCCTCCTGTGGGCTTCACCCCTCCACCCCTGCACACCTTCTCTCCAACCTTGCTCTCTACCTCCCTTTCCCTTAGGGAAACTCCCTTCCGCAGCTCAATGTCTGTCTGGTCCCTCCAAGGAATAGTACATACTCATGAGCTGCATGTTTTTTCTCCTTCTAGGATATTCAGGAAGTCTTAACCAGCTATGTTCCCAGCCTTGGAACCCCTAAGGAGACCTGGGAGGGATAGTGGGGCCTGGCCAGAGGGGGAAGGAACAGAGACCCTGCACTGTAGGAAAGCAGGGGCTGCTCCATAATCTTCTCCCTCTTTCATTGGCCAAAGAAGCTTTGTTCATCTTTCTTTTTCTTCTTTGTATTGGGTCAGATTCATTCTTATTTCCAATAAGAATTTCAGAAAAGTTATAAAATATGGGTTTTCAAGTAGATCTCCCAAGGAGGAAAGAACACTATGGATGTGTCCATTAGTGCTCTAAACTCTGACCGTAGCTTTTCTCCTCTGTGCACACCTGTTCCTCTCCCCATGTCAGGTGCACATCTAACCCTTCTCACAGCACTGGAATATGGAAGTTCTCTCTGTGCCACAGACCATTCAATTCAGTCAAATAAACGTCACATCTCTGCTTTGCCTGGTGATGCTGGAAAGGGGCAACTCCCTGCCAAGCCCCTATTTCCCTGCATTAAGGGAAGGTCCATGAGGCAGAGCTAAGACTTCTTGCCTAAGGCTTATCCCTCCTCTACTAGAAGCAAGTCTTGGAACCTGCAGCAGCCAGAACCAGTCATCCTGGAGCGGAGGACAGATTGCCGAGTGCCAGGCCAAAGAGCAGTCCTGAAGACATTTGCAGGTACTGAGTGCTGAGGGAGGTTGTGATAGGCTGTGGGAGGGACCCTTCCAGGAGAAATAAAACAGTTCAGTGCCCTCTGGATGCCCCACTCCCATGTGTCACTGAGAAATCTGTGGCTATGTTTATCAGAGAGACCTTGCCTATGCCTTCTCGCTCTGTACCAGTGTTGCCAACCAGGATCCTTTTCTCTAGCTGATGTGGACCTGGATCCAGACACTGCTTGTTCCCACCTCATCATGTCTGAGGACAGAAAATGTGTATGCTATGGAGACACCAAACAGAAACTACCCGACAATCCTGAGAGATTCTACAGCTGCAATATCGTCCTGGGCAGCCAGTGCATCAGTTTGGGCTGGCACTACTGGGAAGTGGAGGTGGAGACAGGTCTGAATGGGGCCTGGGGGTGTGTAAGGAAAATGTCAACCAGAAGGAGGTGGTCTATTTATCTCACTATGGATTCTGGGTGATAAGGCTGAGGAAGGGCAGTGAGTACCCAGCAGGCACAGATGAATACCCCCTCTTGCTCCTTGCAAGTCTCTCCCAAACAAATGGGCATCTTCCTGGATTATGAGGCCCATGATATCTCTTTCTACAATACGATTGACAGCTGCTCCCTCACTTTTTCTTTCCCCCACTATCCCTTCCCTGGGCACCTCCTGCCCTATTTTAGTCCTTGCTACAGCATTGGTGCCAACAACACCACTCCTCCGGTGATCTGCTTCCTGGACAGGGAAGACTAAGAGAGCCACCATCCCAGCCAGAGGCCTCGGAATTTCACCTGGACCCCCAGGGTCTTACAGAGCCCTGTCCCTGACAAAGGTCCCCTTAAACTGAGTTGAGCCTAGACTCTGTGGATCCCTCTGCCTGGCCCCGTGGTCTGCTGCTCCTGAGCCAAAGTCTCTCACTAATCCACTCATGTGAAAGAGCTGAGGTTTAGTCAGACAAGCATTGTCCCCTCGGAGAGGATCAGAGTGGCTCTAACAATGAAGACTTCCCTTTTCTGTAGCTCAGACTCCTTTTTTGCAGTCCCTATTGGTACCATAATTAAGTGAATGAGGACAATAAAGTAGATCCAACCTTCTGGAAGCCTGTTGGATAGGGTTTAAAACCACAGGCCAGAACACTATGCCTATCCAGAGCCGCCTGCAAGGCTGAGGCTAGTGAGAGGAGGCCTCACCTGAAGTTTGCTGCAAATGAGCAAGTGTTGGACCCCGCTTCCTGACCTCCAAAGTGGAGAAATGCATTGCAGATTGGCCAGACCAGTGGTCGGCAAACCATGGCTCATGAGCCACATGTGGCTCTTTGACCTCTTGAGTGTGGCTTTTCCACAAAATACCATGTGCAGGTGCAAAGGCCAGCTTAGGAGTACCCTAATTAAGTTAATAACAATGTACCTACCTATACTGTTTAAGTTTAAAAAATTTGGCTCTCAAAAGCAATTTCAATCATTGTACTGTTGATATTTGACTCTGTTGACTAATGAATTTGCCGACCACTGGGCCAGACCATTCCAGTGGTCATCCCCTCTGAGCGCAAGCTGGCCACAACACTGTGTCCAAGGAGACTTGTCTCCTGGTCCTTCCCTTCCCTGAGTGGCAGGATTGGAAAGCCTGTGAGCTTTGTTTTTATTTTCACTTTATGGATGAGAAAACTGAAATGGCCTTAGTAGAGCAAATTACTTCTTGCAAAGTTGTTGAAAAAAGATTATAAAGTATTTCTCGCATTCAAATGAAATAAGAATAGCAGACTTGCTTCTCAGGTCACGTGTCTGCTTGTCATTCATTACATTTGAGTCTGAAACTTCCCACTTATTTGAAAAGTTTTCCATCTTCCATGGAAAAATGGGTAGAGTGGCTGCATATTCTCCTACCTCACAGGGTTGTTGTGGGAATTTTAGATCCATCTCATACTTTTGTTCCTTTCTCAGGGACAGAGCAAGGCAAGCCATGGGAATTGCCTGTGAAGCCTTCCTATCTCACCTTCTCAGCCAGCATCTTCACAGCAGGGCCTTTGTGTCTCAGGGTCTCTCCTGACGGTCTAGATCCTTTTAGACAGAAAGTGGCCATGCCAGGGGCAAACTCTGGTCCACAGCAGTATATTGTGCATGTATTGTACACATCTCTCCTCTTTGGATTAGAAACAGGACTGTGACTGCAGGATAGAGAATGGAGATAATAATTTGAAAAGGAAAAATGTGCCCAGGAAGGAAGGCTCACTTACCTACAAGTTAGTTATTCTAAAGTTTAGATCTTTTTGTGTTACAAAGGGAATCTGCATTGTTCCGATAACTATATGACAGTCCCCCTGCCTTTGTCTTCTCTAAATATGTGACAGAGGAGAAATAGGGGAAGGAAGTGGAGGGGGGGAATAAGACTAGGCACGAAAAGCCAGTTTGGGAGCCTTATATTATCACGAAGGGGAAATTAAGACTGTATATCTGTACTATTGACGTAAGAGTGATTGCTGTGTGTGGCAAAGATAGTTCACTGCAGGCCTTAAGAGTATGATGTGGGAATGATTGTGTCTAGAAACAAACTTCACAACTAGCATATGAGAATTAACAGCTTTACCTACTGTGAGGGGCTGCAGTATGTACATAACATACTTGTCACCATGACTGTATGACACAACCTTTGATGTAGTTGAGCCGTGAGGGTCTTTTCTGTTAGGGTAGGATTGAGCAGCAAAAATAGTCTTTCTACTTTAATTGTATTGGCTGTTAACATATGAAGAAGGTAAAACAAACCAAAATGGAAAAATAAACTCATTCTGCCCACCATGCTTCCAAGTCACTTCTTAAGCATTACCAGTAGAAGGGGAATGGACTAGTCGGTCACAGACCTGGTCCAGGCAAAGGGCTGAGCTGATCTACAGTAGAGGGACCATGTGTCTTTGTGTAGGGGGCACCCACAAAGTGGGCCAGAGGGGAAGAGGCAGGTAGGCAAGTAGCTATGTGGAGGGTACAGTGCCTGGAAAATTGTTTATAGACTAGAGAAAAAGATCTTTAAGAAATGCTTTCCATTGTATGTTCATAGACACTTAGCAAAAGAGGCTAGGGACCAATCATCATTGTTCTTTTACTATGGTTTTATTAGAACAATCTCTATAAGGTTCAGAGAAACCTAGAATGAGTTAAGAAGTGGAATGTCTTTAATTGTAATATTATATTCTGAGTCTACCTTTTTTCAAGCAGGATTGGTTGTAATATCTTAAAAACAAATATTGAGAGTCTATTGTGGGCACTGGTTAAATGCGCACACATTGCTTCACATAATAAGGCAGGGCTGTATTTGAATGGAGTGGGGAAAGCACAGGATTTTCTGTTTGGGGGTGGCCATGGAAGGGAACCAGCCCACTCTGGAAAGTATGTAGTTCAATAAATATTTGAGTACCAACAGTGGGTGCCAGATAGTTTCAGGGAATTCTAACATGAATGAACACAAAGCTAGCAGGGCAGGTTTTTAATGGAAATATGGTGAAGAGATTTTGGTTTGGGTGCAAGACTATGCCTTTGTTGCATTCTATCAGATAGTCAATTCTTTGGTTTACTTATGAAGAAAGAATAAGTTGACTTTTCAGAATAGAAACCTTATCAAATATGCTTAACCACCTCATCTTGATTTGTTTTTATGTTATGGGGTTGCAAGAGAAAGAGAATTTTCTTTTACTATTCTGGGAGCTCAGTGCATTATCATGTTTCTAGAGCCTGATTTACACTCCACTGGTATTCAGACAGAATATATTCTACTAGAAAAACAAGTCCAATGTTAGTAAAAGATATTGATGCAGCAGAGCTGTTTGGGAGAATTATCACAAGATTTACAGTTATAGAACTGCAGTTCCAATAATTCCTAAAACCACCTCTTAAATTATGGAATTAGAAATCTATTGAGTATATTATTTTAAGTATGTGTGACATGTTTTTGTTTTGATCTTATGTCATGTGCTTTCCTTAGCTGATTTTCAATACCCTCTGTATATTATCATTATTTCTTCCATCAGTGGAAAGGAGATAGTAAGACTCAGATACAGTAACTTATCAATACTATCAGGAAATTATCTTTTATTAAGATTTTCAAATGTACCAGAGTCAAATATATGTACCTCTTATATTGATATATGAAATTTTTATTTTAGCATATGCTGATAATTTATTTGCTGAAAGGGGAAAATATAAAAAACAAGTATCTGGTGAGCTGGAGATTAGCAGTGACATTTCAGCTTCATTCTTGATACTGTTAACTACAAACCTTTTTATCCCAGAGCACACCCCTTAGAGTTGTTCAAAAGAAGAAAGACCTATGTTATATTTGATGTCTCTTACAATTAAGTTACACAAGCAGTACTAGGAGATAAAGCAAAAGATGTTCAAAACCAAACTCACATTGCCTTGGCCCTTGTTGCTTAAAAACAAAAAGTTGGTGATTAGTATACTGACTCCAACAATAGGGGATATAATAAAAGGATATAGAGTTATTTTACTGGACTTAACAATGGTGGTATATATGGGTATCTAAAATGAATTGAAACAGAACCAGAGGCTCAGTTTTTAGTCCCATTTTACTAATCTGCTTCTTTTGCCATGGAACAGATTTCTCTTTCCAAATTGGCTACCATCAGTGATCCCAAGTTTACAGCTCCTCAGATGAACTGGAATCCATTTTGATTGGAGAAAGACTCTGAGCCATGTGTAAGCAGATGACTCAAGTTGAGTGGATTCATCAGTGGGCCAGAAGGCAGAGTTATGTCTTAATAGCTGCTTCTATATAACCACATAAAAAAATGAACAATTCTGACAAAACCAGTCTGGTGTGGGGAAAGCCAAACAGTTGGTTTCTGCATCAGAGGGACTAGTAGGATATTAAGTTTGAAATATGGGTCAGAAGCTAAGGAAAGAAAAACACCAAATCTTCCCAGACTTATCTCTAATTCAGATACTAGTTGATTGAAACCATTCAGTCTGCTGTCAGAAAATTAACCATTTGCATTCTTGCTAGAAATTGACAATTTATGCAATTATATTCTTTACAGCTTCATCTTAGAACTCTTATGATATCAGGTGAACTAAATCAGTTCCATAGATAAGACATATGTAAAGTAGGCTGGAATGCTCAAGATCTCAACAGACTTTGTGTTCATGAACCCAGGTTGGAATGATCAAAGAATCAGTTCATCAGCAAGCTCCAGATTCGCTCCCATATTTGTTTTGTCCTCAGACCATAGATAATGGGGTTTAAAGCAGGTGGGATGATCAGGTATAAGTCGGCAAGCAGCACTTGGATGTGCAAAGGCACTATATCCTGCCCTAGCCAGGCCACATAGATGGATGCTATCCCAGGTAAGTAGTACAGAGCCATAACACTCATGTGGGAACCACATGTGCTTAATGCTTTTAACTGGGCATTCTTGGAGGAGAGACCAAAGACTTCGCGGAGAATCAGGTTATAAGAAGCAGCAATGAAGACCATATCTGCACCCACAATAATGGAAGAACCAATCAAACTATAGAGACTACTGGGCTTGGGGTCTGTGCATGCCAACTTGGCCACAGCTATGTGCTCACAGTAAGAATGGAGAACCATATTGGAGCCACAGAAAGGTAGATGACTCACCATCCAACTTAATGGAGTCATGAATATGACAGCTCTGATGGTGACAGTCACACCCATTCCCAGTATTATTTGAGGTGTGAGAATCTGCTTATAGTGTAGGGGCTTACAGATGGCTACATAGCGGTCAAAAGCCATGACCAGCAGCAGCCCTGTCTCCATAGCTGTGGCTACATGGACAAAATACATCTGAGTGAAACAAGCATTAAAGCTGATGGAGCCGCCTCCTGAGGAGAAGATGCTCACCATCTTAGGCACTACAGAGGATACCATAACAATGTCCACAGCAGCCAGAACACACAGGAAGCAGAACATGGGCTCTCGGAGAGTAGAATCCATCCAGATTATGATCACTAAGAGGGTGTTTCCTACCAGGGCTATGATATACATGGCACTCAGTGAGATAGCCAGCCAAAGGTGTGAAGACTGCAAACCTGGGATACCCACAAGGAAGAAGGTGGCAGAAGTTTCCATTGAGTGGTTGCAGGGCAGCCCCAGCATCACTGATGAGACTGCTTTCCTGTTAATGCATAAAATGATGTAAGAAAACGATGCAATCCTCTATGACTTCTTCTCAGCTGTCGTGTTAGAATAACCTCATAGTATTTTCAGCTCAGGACCAAAAAACTGACATCTGAAAAAGTTATCCTTATCTACCTTCTATACTCTTCATTATTTATTCTTTTTCTCATATTTCATTGTTCAGAGATCAGCTTGTGGATTACTTCCTTTGGAAGTCTCATCTCTACCTCCTCTCCCATTCCATGTCAAAGCTAAATTAGGTACCTTCTGAGCTTTTATGAAATCTCCAATGCTGACCTCTGGGGCCGATGGTAAATTAACAATTCCAATAACTCTACCTATGATTTCATTATATTCAATAATGTGTGTCTTGATCATGAATATACCAAGTTTGTGGTGGTATACAGCGCTGTGGTGCACAGTCCATTAAAAGATTATATGTGTGCTCATTAGAGCAAACAGTTGAATAAAAGGATGGATGAAAAGAAAGCGTTTTTCTTTTATCTATGTATGTACTGTTCTAAATGTTTAATATTTGTTGAATAAAACAATGAACTTCCTGATATTGGACATGTCATATTTTGTATCCCCAGTATAGTACTAGAGAAAAGATGAATGAAGTGTCTTTCTGGTTATTAGTAGATTCACAAAAATAAGGTCATTAGAGAGCATAATTTTTCATAGAAGATAATAAACTGTCTGGAAATATTTATAATCTCTACCTTTATTTAATTCAGCCTGGATTTCCTGTTGAGCTAGGTTCAATTTATAGATCAAATAGCTGCAAATAAAACTTTAGGGCTTCTTTATAGATGGATTCCCCCAATAGGTTTTCAATATAGATAATTCTTTATTCATGATGAACTACCAAGACATTCCAAATGGCAATAAGACATTCTTTAGAAATTTGGGGATACGATTACAAACTGTGGTCTTTAATGAACCAGACATAAAAACAACAACAAATCTTAAACACTAGAAATGCCTTATAATGTAACAGACTGAACAAAGTAATAAGCTCTGCTTTGTAGTCAGATTAAAAGAATCTTACTGTGTATAGTCACTGTGTGAGACTTCTGTCTTCAGTGATAGATCATGAGAATACAAGGGAAAGCTGTTTGATATAGAATGGAAGTGAAGAGGTACAGGTTATCAGAAATATATAGTTCAGGTTATCCCTAAGACTTCTCTGTGTTTTCTGAAATACCACAAACTCAGAGTTGAACATTACTGCGTAAAGAGCTGAAAAAGAGCCTGGAAACCGGAATACCTCTTCCTCCCACTTGCTTCTGATCCGGGATCTCCCTCTTGGGCTGCCCTGTATAAATCTACCTTCATCCAGATGCCAGTCTCAGTTGTGCCTGGCCCATCTTTCCTCTCTCTACCCTGGCAACTTCTAGCTGGTCATATTTTCATCCCCTTGAGGATCTTATTTTTCTCATTTCTCTTTCCTCTTAATTAGTACTGCTAGAGGTTTCTATATTTTATTAGTCTTTTTAAATGACAAGACATTTAATTTGGTGAGTCATTTTTTTCTTTTTTAATTTTTATTTTACTCTTCAATCTGTTGCTACTGAAAACTTTCTTGCTAAAATCAACAATGATCTCTATCAATGACCTGTTGTCAATCCAGTGATTTCTTTTCATTTTTTACTTTACCTGACCTTTCCAAAACATTTACCATTACTGCTTACTCCTTTTTTATATTTTTCATTGAAGTGTATCGTACATACTGTAAAATGCACAAATCTCAGGTATATAGCTTGATAATGTTTTATAAAGTGAACACATGAACACACCCACATGGCCACTACCCGGATCAAGATACAGACAGAGTTGCTTCCTGGTTGTTAAGATGATCTCAGAAAGCTCTGATCAAGAGCCCTCTTAGGACAGTTCCAGCCCATAGCCTGCCCTGCCTTTAACCTTGCAGTAACATTCACAGAAAGACCTGGAGGGGGCCAATCACTAAAAATAAAAGGCTTAGATGAGCCACTTAACTCCAAGAAATAAGTTATAGGATATGTTAGGATTTTTCAGTCCTATTTAAAGGACAGGAAATACACAATTGTCTAAAGGTAAAGGCAGTAAATAACTCATTTGATATAACCTTTGTGTTTATGATAACACTATGCCTCTCTTCTACAACCAAATAAAGATGCGCCCAATCATCCCTACTGCTGTTTCTTTCCCTATAACTCCTTTGGTCTCTGAAAACTGTCTTATCATACCATGATTAAATTTATCCCTTTTTCTCTCAGCTTTGACCCAAAGTAATCACATGTCCCCTACTCTTTCTCCACACTCCCCATGTTCTCAGCATTTCCAGAAGGTGATATTGGCATCATAGTACCCACCAGGCCTGGCCAGACCTTTATAGTAAAGTGGAGGGCTTATATCATCATTTCTAAGGTGACCCTGGCTTTCAGACTCCATCATCCTGATGCCCAGTCCCCAGGTCTGTTACTCACATCCCTGGAGTTTTCTCTATTCAATGTCCTCTCATGTCTCTGCATTTCTTTCACTCAAAAGAATGGAGATTTATACAGGACCCTTCAGGAGGAGCTGTAAGTGCAGCATAAGATCAAAGATGAACCACATAGAGTCATGGTGAGTATGTCACTTTCAAAGACCTCCCCCTGGGAGTCCTTCTTCCTCTTTAGGTTCTCTATCATCCTGCATGTCCCTGGACCCCTCAGCTCCCCTCGGCCTCTGCCCAATAACCAAACACTGTAACAGCTCCAGAGACTGGCTCTTCTCTGTGCTCTGGCCCCTAGGGTGTTCCTGATTGCAAGAGGAGGCAGATGCTTAGTGGATGAAGAGTCTTTGTTTCTTCAAGTCCTCAGAGGATACTTAAGATTGGGGAGAATATAGAGTGCATCCTGCAAAGAAAACAAAATGCCCAAGATTAGTCAGATTTGCAAAAACCTGTGTGTGCCAACCACCCTACTGAATGCTTTTCAGTTCAATTTTCACAACCCTCTAAAGCAGGTGTCAGGAACCTTTTTGGCTGAGAGAGCCATGAATGCCACATATTTTAAAATGTAATTCCATGAGAGCCATACAGTATGTTTAACACTAAATACAAGTGAATGTGTGCATTTTATGTAAGACCAACACTTTTAAAGTACAATAAGACTCTGATTCCTTTTAATAACGTTGTTATGCTGTTGCTAACCAATGATGAATAAAGTACTTCTTACCATTAATGTGACTTCTGGTGCTGCATGGTTTTGCTGGTGGCTTTGTAGTCTGGTTGATATGTGGTGAGGTTAAGTTTCATGCAGGCATTGAGACTTCTATCCGTTAAACGTGATCATAGGTTGGTCTTAATGTTCTTTAGATGTGGGAAAGACTGCTCACATGCATACGTAGAGCCAAACATTGTCAGTACAGCAATAGTCTCATGCTGCAGTGTGTGATATGTGACGGGAAGCATGTTCCAAGTTTTGACAATCAGCTGGTCCGCAGGTTGAAGTTTTTTCATTTCTCCCCACTTGTGTTTGCTTGCCAACTCTGCTTGCTGTCGTGCAGTCTTTCCAAATCTTCATTCAGGAACTTGAACTTATTCACTCACATGTCTGAGGCCTTCAGGTCAGCAGCTTGTAGCTCAAAATCTCTGACGGAGACACCAGGAATGTAACTCAGGTCGGCACTGTCCACTGCACACTCCTGTGGATGGGTGATGAACTTAAAAAGACTAGTGCGCTCACGAAATTCTCCAAAGTGCACTTTGAATGACTGCAGGAGATTAGATGTGAAGCCCGCTAGCTGCTGGAGATCAAGATGTTGAGCAGGGTCACTTGCTGTGCATGCATCTTTAAACTCTCCCAGTTTTTCAAAGTGTAGTAAATGACCTGTTTCAAAGTCAGCTATGAAGAGTTCCAGCTTGTTTTCAAATGCAAACACTGCTTGTTGAAGGGATAAGACTGTATTTCCAATGCCTTGCATTTTCACATTGAGCTGGCTCAGATGTTCAGTCATGTTTATGAGATAGGAGAACTTCAGGAGCCACTCAGTGTTTAGCTAACTCAGGATGCTCAACATTTTTCATTTCAAGAAAAGTTCAGATTTCGCTCAGAGAAGCTGCGAAATGGCTGAGCATCTTCCCTCTTGACAACCAACGCACATTGCTGTGCAAAAGCAGACCAGGATAATTATTCCCAACTTCATCCAGCAGTGTTTTAAACTGGCGATCATTCAAAGCTCGGGCAACACTAAAGTTGACCACCCAAATGACCAGCGACATCACCTCACCAAGCTGCTCACCACACATCTGAACACATAGCACCTCCTGATGTAGGATGCAGTGAAAACTTAGGATGGGTCTCTTTTCATCTTCATGAAGAAGCGCTATGAATCCTCTGTTTTTCCCCACCATGCACGGAGCACCATCAGTACACACCGAAATAAGTTTATCCATCGGTAGATTTTTTTCTTTAGCGAACTCAGTGAAAGACTTGAATAAATCCTCCCCTCTTGTTGTCTCTTTCATAGGCAAAACAGCAAGACTTTCCTCACGTAGTGTGTCACCGACAGCATACCTTGCAATCACGCTGAACTGGGATAAATGGCTTACATCTGTTGACTCATCCAAAGCGAGAGAAAAGAATGGTGCTGCATTTATGTCCTTCATTTGTGTTGCCTCAATTTGATTTGCCATCATGATAGTACAATCGTGAACAGTTTTTGCCAACAGAGGCATGTCTTTTATTTGTTTGATTATCTTGTCTTTATCTGAAAAGTCATCAAAAAGTTCATTGGCAACATCAAGCATGAATATTTTGGCATACTCCCCATCTGTGAATGGCTTTCCATTTCTCACAATTGCTAAAGCACCAGCAAAGCTAGCCAAATTCCAGTCACCTTGTTGAGTCTAAACACAGAGTTGTTGCTGACTAGCTTGCACTCTGCACAGTAGTAGCTCTTGACATGCTTTCTTCCTGCTGTCCTTTGCTGGATATTTCAGTGCAAATGTAGTATGGCATGTGTCAAAGTGCCACTTTATATTTGACCGCTTCATCGATGCAATTTTATCATTGCATATTAGACACACTGCAGAACCTGCTCTCTCCACAAAGGCGAATTCCTCTGTCCATTCCTGCTGAAAAGTACAATACTCCTCATCCTTTTTTCTTTTAACCATCTTCTTCATCAAAAGGGTTTCTGCAATTAGCTAGCTGACTACTTGATTAAAAAGAGGGAAGTTTACTTCCTGACCTCACAACAACCCGTGTACGTTATGCATTATCCAATAAAAATTTGATGTTGTCCCGGAGGACAGCTGTGTTTGGCTCCAGCCACCCTCAACCTTGAACATGAGCGGTAGGAAATGAATGGATTGTAATACATAAGAATGTTTTATATTTTTAATGTTATTTTTTTTTATTAAAGATTTGTCTGCGAGCCAGATGCAGCCATCAAAATAGCCACATCTGGCTGGTGAGCCATAGGTACCTGACCTCTGCTCTAAAGTAACTGCCATTATTACATCTTCACTTTATAGATGAAACTGAGGGGAAGAGAAGGTCACAAAACTAGTAAGCCAGAGTCATGACTCAACTTCTAGCAAATGTAATTCATTTCTTTGTTGTAGAACTCTTCGCACTGATAGTATACTTAATTTCTCAAAGTCCATATCACCATTCAGTTCAGTTCCTCAATTCTTCCTGGGGGCTTGTAGTGGGCTTCACTGTTTAATATTTCTTGTGACTCTCTGTTATAAAGTCCCATTTGAACAAAGAAGGGAAGTGGAGTAAAGGAATGAAGAAAATAAGCTTTTCAAACTTGGGGAACGGCATGGACTTCAGCACAAAGATATAAAAAGACAAAACATTTTCCAAAAATAAGGCAGAAAGAATGAGTGCAGGATGTTTGAAAGAGAATGAAAATGAATGAGGGCAAAAAATAAATTAGGTGTATGCTCCATATTTTGAAGGTCATGACTTCTACTTGGGCATCATCATGGCACAGTAAGAAAGCTAAGGGAAAGAAGCCAACAGGCACAATATATCAAATTTATTTTTTAATGTCAAATGTTTTAGAAGTATATGGAAATATATAAAACCAAGAGATGATGTTACATGCAGAGACTGTATGTAACTAGAGTTTCTAGTGACGTGAATTGTGAGAGGCCTTTGTTTCCATTGTGGGCTAAGCAGTGCTTCATGCCTTCCTCAACCTGACTCATCACATTCCAAAAAATGGAAGGAGGTGCTTGAAGTTAAATTTACCAGACTTATCATCTATTAGAAGGTCTAGTCTTCAGACCTGTGAGAGAACTAGTCCCCAAACTGTTGTCCTTAAATGTTTAAACTCTAAAGCCTGTGAAGCCTATACAATAATCCAGAGAATAGGCCAGAATGTAAACCTAAATAAACAACAATGTGGAATATTGATAGAAAAGTGAGCAATCAAAGGTAAAAGGCATGCTAACTAAATAGCCCCAGCATGAGATGAAACAGCTAAACTTCGACAGTGCCAATGAGGACAGATGGAGCACCTCTTCTTGGGATTCAATCTGACTTCTGCTGAGGCATTAATGGCAGGAGCAGATCCTTACAAACAGAGTGTGGCCTCAACTCATCACATCCAGTACCATGGGAGAAGGGTTTCAAAAGGAAGACGAAGCATTCCCAAAATGGTGAAGACTCAAGATAATAGAATAACAATAGAGAGAAAAGTTCTCTATAGAAACAAGAGCTTTCAATATCTTTGATTCTTCTACCCTTTAGAACATAATAAGAAAGATTAAATCTACAACTCACTAGGCCAAACTTTATTTGGACATGCCACCATGGCATAAGAGCAAGTGTCAGGCATAGGTGTATTGGTGTGTTTGAATGTGCATACAATCATCCATGTAAGTAAGTATTGAGACACAGTCCTGTTTCTATCATACAACCTTCTTGCTTGAGCTACTTTTTATTAGGATCCTGTCATAGCTTCCAAGTAGGTAATTTTATTTTGTGCCATGAGGAACCAGCCACAATACCATCTAGTGAAAACAGTCTACAAGATTTCAGTTGCTTCTTCACAAAGTATCTCTTTAGTATAGAAAACAGATGAATTTTTCATACAGCAGAAAAATTCTCCTTAGAGTTGGATCAGTTTAACAAGTCTCTTAAGTTCAGGATTTAAATAGAGACACATCAATTACTTATAATCTTTACATTTCTGTCATGAGAATCTTTACTTCCAACTCCCTACATGCATCCTTCCCTAAGGTATCCATTGCTATAAAGCTAACCAATAAAAACAAGCAAAATTTAAGTGAGCATTTAATTTTATTTTCCAAATTTGTTTGTTTATCATATTTGTTTCATGGTTGAATAAAAAGCAACAATAAAAATTGAAAAAAATGAATATATTTTTGTTGTATGTTTACATTGTATTTCAGTGAATTTTATTTATGTCTTTAGTCAATATTAATTGTATTTTAAAATTATGACTGTAACCATTTCTGGGAATTACATTTTATCACACATTGGTTAGAAAATTAAATATAGAGTTGGATGTGAAAAGCAATTACAAAAAGCACATTGTTAACATTTAGAGAGTGAACACTCAACCTCGCTCTCTCAAAATGGCACCTGAGTAATAGAAAGGAGAATGATAGGAAATACAGACAAGGGCCAATAGGCCCATCAGGAGATTGAAATAAGATTTCAAGGTCTAGCAATAAGGATACAGGAGAGAAACTATATTGTGTGAATAATTAGGAAATCCCATTGAGGGTTCTCATAAATTAAGATGGAATATTACAAATTTCTAATAGTGATTGTAAAAGTATCTCTTTGTATACATGTCAGAACTTTTCTATGGAAAACATAAATCTTTGCCATATTTTATGAATTATTCTCTCTACTTAAGAATATTTAGTGTATGGTGGCCTGACCTGTGGTGGCACAGTGGATAAAATGTCGACCTGGAACGCTAAGATCGCCTATTCAAAACCCCAGGCTTGCTTGGTCAAGGTTCATATGGAAGTTGATGCTTCCTGTTCCTCTCTCCCCTCTTCTCTCTATTTCTCTCCTTTATCTAAAATGGATAAATAAAATCTAAAAAATAATAACAATATTAAGTACTGTATATTGTAAAAAGAAATGGGAAAAGAAATAGTTCAAAATAAATATATTGGACACAAATTGTTCAAATATTGACATGTTTATGCTCTGTAGAAGTCAAAAAATGAAAACAATATTTTGCTTTGTTTTTCTCATCTATATAATGAATATTTTAAAAATTACTACAGGGAAATTTAGTAAACGAACTCAATGCTAGATTAAACAACTGGACAAAACACTTTTGGAAAATAATTTGATAGTAGAATTCTTTAGGCCTCCACAATGGTTGAAAATTTTCCCTGCAATTCTGTCCTAAGGTTAAACCAAAAAAAAAGCCTATTGACAAATATGTATGCTCTACTTGCTATAGAGGGAATACAAAAACTAGACTTGCTACTACTCTAGTGTAGGTTAAAGTAACCACAGACACGGACATGCAAACTATTGCAACTTGTGTTTGCAAATATTTTAATTGAAAAAGCTAGAAGCAAAATTAAAGATTAAAATGTTGATGAATTCATATTTAAGTAATTTTCTGCTTTATTTATATAGTGTAGATTTTATATTGTTTGTTTTTAAATAGCATAAGCAATGATTAACAAAACAAAGGTTTTCATATTGGTTATATCAGTATCTGATGCTTTTCCCCCTGCCCTTCTCTTATGAACTTTCCCAATGTTCCTCTTTAAGTCTCTGAAAACCTCAAACCTAGGGAGAGAATAGAGACCTAGAGCCGGCCAACATCCCCAGCAAGAGAATAGAAATAAATGTTTATAATCTAGCCCTGGGAGATGAAGTGGGATGAGGAGTGAAGACCGCTCCCAAGAGGGGTCAGTGAAGATCCAGAGGGAAGGGTGCAGGTTTCTCTGTGCAACCCTTGGGAAATAACTTACTATTTTCAGCCTCTGGATAAAGAGGGGAGGACACAGGAGAAAATATTAAAAAGACCAGGGTCCTGGCCTCCTCCTTTACTGTGAAATTTGTCCAGGCATCTTGACAAGAGGTGATCACTGTAAGAAACAAAGCCTAGAGCTCCGTGGATGGCACCCCAGTGGGTAAGTACATTCCAGAGATAAGACCAAAGTCATTAGAAACATTTCAATTTTTAGAAACTACATTTGACTTTGGTTCATTTAGGACTTACCTTCTTCACAGTTCTAGTCAAAAGTTGAGGAAATAAATTGGCCCTAGTTTGGCCTGGATTAGGCATTAAAGAAGAGGAGAAATCCCAAAGTTTCCCCAGTGTTTTTTTGCTTAGTGCTCCCCATTGTACAGAGTAAAGATTAGACTATTCCAGCCTGATTGGGCCTCTAGCCTGCTCCAGTCAGGCAAGATCTCCTGAGTTGATTCTTACACAATCAGCAGGTTTCTTCAATTGATTATGTCCATGTGTAAAGGTCTATTCATACAGCTGGGAAAAAGGATATGAAGTCACTAATGTCATATGGAAATAGTACTATGTCTGTGTTCCGTGGAAGACAGCCACGAACCAAGGGGAGGGGTCCATAAGAAGGGAATACAATGCCTATTCCAGAGGTCAGGCATCCTAACATTTGACCTTCTGTGAGTGCACACACACACATACACATGCATAAAGCATCTCTAATGTAGCTATTAGTCCCTTCATTTAACAGACTGGGAAATAGAATAGAACACTGAGACAGAGAGATTACACTCCCTAAATCACACATCCAGAAACAGTGGAGTTAGTATTTGAACCTAAATGGGTATTGCTTCAAATCCATGTTTATTTCACCATAACAAAACATCTCTCAGGAGCCTCAGACCCACCATCAGAATGCCTTTTCCAAGATTTGAAGGCATGGCACTAGTGTCCAGGTAAGAATGCCCTGTGTGGGCTGACACAGAAAATATTTTTCAGTAATATTCTAAATAAAGCAACTCAACATAAGTGCTACGACCTAGTTCAAACAAACCACCAGTCAAGAAGCCAATTACCAAATGGGAGGATTTTATTTTTAAACATACATTCACATTTTCTTTGTCCCAGTCTAAAACAATTTCACTGATTAAACTAGGTCTGGCACAAATCCAAGTATTAGGGTTTTATTGAGTCTTATGACATTGGTTCTTTTGTGACGAAGAACAACTACCTGACCTCTCCTGACAACGAGTAAGTGATTAGGCCCCTTTCTGCTTTAGGATGGTCGTTCATCACAATAATTTGAGAACACTTCCAACAGTCTTCCTGTTCTTAGATAAAACTGTATACTAACTAGTGTTCCCCTTAAATCTCTGTCCCATCTCTACAATCCCTAGACTTTTAAAGCATCCTTAAAAATGTTCTGTGAAACAGAAACACAGGAGACTATTCCAATTTGCAGAATGCAAATTTCAGGTCTGCTCCCCAAAGTGAGCAGTAGAATCCAGGGAAAGGGAGCTGTTGCTATGCGCCACGGTCTCACACTCATTCTGTTTGCTCTTTATACTTATCCTTTGCAGTTGATGTTCTCCCCACTTTTCATAATAAAAGAACTTAGACTTTAAGAGGCTAGGCAATTTGCCCAAACACTGAATAAGAAAAAGACCTGAAGTGGGAAAACTTGTTTGGTAGATGGCAAAGCTGTTGACCTGAGCTGGTACTGTGGTACTGCCTCCTAGGACTTCTCTGTCCCTTTCTTTTCTTATCCTATAGATTGACAAAAACTTCCATTTGATCCCCTGAGGGAGTGACTTCACACATGTTATCATTTATTAGCATATTAAAGTACACAATTCACAGAATTTTAAAGTAAGAATTAATGTAGAAGAATGCATGTGAACCATTGTAAAGTTTACAAAACTTTTTTTTTTTCAACACCCACTCAAAGACTGACCCACAAGTAAGGAAACTCATAAAAAAAATAAAAATAAAAAAAACCCCTTAAAATTGTGTTGGAATATGAATTAAGAATCCATGAGGTTACATAAAAGTATTTCTTATGCTTATTTCCTTTCTTTCTTTCTTTTTTTTTTTTTTAGGTGAGAGAAGGAAAGATAGTGAGGCAAACTCCTGAATGCGCCCCACAACCAGGATCCATCTGGCAATGCCAATGCTCAGGTACCGGGCTATTTTTAGTTCCTGAGGCTGACCCTATCAGACCAACCGAGTTATCCTCAGTGCCCAGGGCCACACGCAAACCAATTGAACCACTGGCTGAGGGAGGGTAGAGGGACAGAAGAGGTAGAGGAAGGGGTGGAGAAACAGTCACTTTGCCTGTGTGCCCTGACCCGGAATCGAAACCAGGACGTCCATACTCTGGGCTGACACTCGATTCACTAAGCCACCAACCAGGGCCATCTATTTCTTATGAAGTAAGCTATTTATGTTTAGACAAGAATATTTGAAATGTGCATGAGTTTATGTCAGACAATGGGGGAGAATTCAGTGACTACTGGCCACTTATTCCGTTATAGGCTAGAGATACCAAAGAAGGCTTTGTAGAGAAGTGATCTGGGATGGGCCTTGAAGAATGAGGGAAATTTGCTTGGATAAAAGTCAAAAAGGTGATAAACCTCTCAGTGAAAACATGACTGTTTGAAGAAATGCACCATAGTGAGTGTGATCATGGGGAGTCTAAACTTTGACTCTGCTAGGAATCTGATGGAAAACATGAGGATATCAAGCCCAAGAAATGGTAGGATGCAAATTAGACCTTCAGCTTATGAACCTTTAGGATGTGAAGAAATAGGAGCCATTATTAGATCCTTAGTGAGAGGACCTTATAGGCAGAAGAGCAAGAAGTTGGACAAGTGACAGCCTGGGCTTCATGCTGACCTCTGCCTCTTCAAAGAATAGAAAATAGTCAACAGGACCCATTTCACTGAGCACATCCTTCTTGGTCTCTGTAGTTCATTCTTTTTAATCACTATCATCAGATAATGAAGCAAAATATTCATTGAAATTTATTCATAAAAAGATGCATCTCTTCTTTTATCTACTTCTAATTATATACAATGCCTAGATTATCAGAAAGTTTAAGGTAAAACTTACTTAAGAAACTTGACCTTTCATTATCATTTTAACCATGAAATCTGGGCAGCCTTAATAAGATAGTTTGTTTGTTTGTTTGTTTGTCTTTTAGAATTAGGTCCTATGCCAAACATCTTTGAAAAAGTCATTTAGATTTGATAATATGACCAAACCAGTGTTAAACCTTCAGAGAAAAGTAATTGTACATCACTAATATAAGGGGATAATTTAATAAGGAAAATGTTTTTGATTGGGTTTTAATAATTTAGATTATTTTTAAAGTTCTTGGCCATTTTTAAAAGATAGAATATATGTACAAAAGGAAAAAAACATAAAGAAGGCTATGTTTTTAAGTTAAAGTACATTTCTATATAACACATATATATTTGAATGAAATTCTAACATAATCTTCCTCCCACCATTCCCTCACTTACTGAATTATGTAAACATTTTACAATGTAAATATATAGCTGTAAAAATGTTATATGCATAATTCTAAGTCATTGAATCAATGTACTAGAATTTAAACAATGTTTTATTTTTAAACACATATTTCTTCCAACTTTTCATTATTATAAAATCAATAACTACAAATAGCAAATCATTGCTTGTTATTGATGTTATAATGTTACTATAGATACAGTAATACGTATATGCACATTACATGGATTTACATTTAATTACTGCTCATAGAACTCTTCTGTATTTTCTATTTCCTTTAGAAAAATTTCCCCAAATCAATGTTACTGGATGAACAATTTTGGAAACTTCTATAGTGGAGTAGGGCAATTTAGCAGCAGAAGTTATGAGCATGACTATTTCTACATTTCCCAGTGGGTGTTTTCATGCATACTTTTCTTTGTAAAATATGTAATGTCAATTTTCAAGAAGGCATTTGTAATTTGTCTTTATTATAGGTTCCATCAGTTGGCCAGGATGGAAATAAGAACTACTAGTCTACAGCTTCCAAAGGCAATCTCTCTCACAGAAGTTAAAAGCTAAAACTTAGAGCTCCTAGATACTTCACACCCTCAGATATGTTTATGTCTAATAATGCCTGCTTAGCGCCTACTTCTTTCTGGCTCACTGGTATCCCAGGACTGGAGTCTCTGCACATCTGGTTCTCCATCCCCTTTGGCTCCATATACTTGGTGGCCATAGTGGGGAATATCACCATTCTGGCTGTGGTCAGAGTAGAGCGCAGCCTGCACCAGCCCATGTACTTCTTCTTGTGCATGCTGGCTGTCATCGACCTGGTTCTGTCCACTTCTACCATGCCCAAACTGCTAGCCATCTTCTGGTTTGGTGCTCACAACATTGACCTAGATGCCTGCTTAGCCCAGATGTTCTTCGTCCACTGTTTTGCCACCGTTGAGTCAGGCATCTTCCTTGCCATGGCTTTTGATCGCTATGTGGCCATCTGTGACCCACTACACCATACTTCAGTGCTCACCCATGCAATGGTGGGTCGTTTGGGCCTGGCTGCCCTCCTCCGGGGAGTACTCTACATTGGACCTCTGCCCCTGATGATTCGCCTGAGACTGTCCCTTTACCGAACCCAAATCATTGCCCACTCCTACTGTGAGCACATGGCCATGGTTACCTTGGCATGTGGTGACACAACAGTCAATGACTTATATGGAATGGGAATTGGCTTCCTAGTATTGATCCTGGATTCATTAGCCATCACTGCCTCCTATGTGATGATTTTCAGGGCTGTGATGAGGCTGGCCACCCCTGAGGCTAGGCTTAAAACACTGGGGACATGTGGTTCTCACATCTGTGCCATCCTTGTCTTCTACATCCCCATTGCTGTTTCCTCTCTTACTCACCGCTTTGGCCATAATGTGCCTCCACATATCCACATTCTTTTGGCCAACTTTTACCTACTCATCTCACCCATCCTCAATCCAGCTGTCTATGCTGTCCGTACAAAACAGATTCGACAGAGACTTCTTCACATTCTAAAAGCTGGGGCTCAGCCTAAGTAACTATTCTACACCTATTTAGTGATGGCCAGAAAATGTCCTGACTGGGGAAGCCAATGCAATGCGACCATGCAACTGAGTCTTACCTGAGTTGTGGAGATAAGGGTCTACGAGGAATGCTAGAATATATTCTGTTTGACCATAAATTTTCTGAAAGTGAAGAAGGGAGTACCTGAAATATCTGAACGTGTAAAGAAATCAAGGCATAAGTTTTTGTACTACAACATCTTTTTTCTTATTTGACTTTGTCAAATTAAGTACAGTAGACACAATCATGCGGAGCACAGAAGTAGGATCATTTCTATTTTTGACCTTTTTTGGAAAAGAATTTGTAGTTCCTCTTTGGAGAGTGTTATGAACAATTTCTAGAAGGTAAAATTATATGCTAGCACCTTCTTGAAGACCATTTACAAATTTCATTAGTAAAAGCCTGGAAAACTTCAACTCTGTTGGCAAGTTTTTCTAATCCTTTTGAATTGTCTCAGAAAAGGCCTTTTGTGGAGGATAGAGGCAATATGAATATTAGAAATCTCAACCTCCATCACCTGTTAAATTTAATTTTCTAAAAAAGGAAAGGAAAGAAAGAAAGAAGAAAGAAAGAAAGAAAGAAAGAAAGAAAGAAAGAAAGAAAGAAAGAAAGAAAGAAGAAAGAAAGAAAGAAAGAAAGAAAGAAAGAAAGAAAGAAAGAAAGAAAGAAAGAAAGAAAGAAAGAAAGAAAGAAAATTTTAACTTAATGGGACCCAGCTTCCAATAGGCATTAAAATTCTGAAGCCAGATCATTTCCCCATTTAAACATATAGATGGAAATGTAATATTGCATATACCCTCCCAACAATAGAGTTACTGGAAGTAAGGAGGAATAAACAGAAAGACATTGGGAGATTTTGTTTTGGAGGCCCTGAAATGGTATACATGAAGGACAGCAGTCATACTGAAATAATAAAGTGACATAGTTAGAAGAAGGTAACAGTTGGATTATTGCCATGAAACAGGTTGGGTAGAGAATGAAGTAAGGGTGATGAGAATACACAAAGACTCAGTGGTAGATACCAACCTTGAAATAATTTTAGATCTTTGGTGAATTCTTGCTTCAAATTTAATATTTTGATAGGATTATATCCTTTTTATATTTATTGATCATAAAAATTTCATAATGAAATTACTATTTCAAGCTAGAAACCAACAGAAATTGTGGTAATATAGAAAAATAGAATAAAGCAATCACTTCTAATTATAGTTATTAAAAATTATGGTATGTCCATGTTAGTTCTAAAATATTTTAGACTTTAAAATGCACATCTCACCTCTTTGGTTTACAAACTGTTACAAAAATCTAAGAGAGCTAAAGTGACTTACCTTAGGTTAAAAATAAATTATCTTAGTATTTTGAAAGTATAGTCTAAAGTCAATGATTAAGCCAGAGGTAAAATTCAAGCTTCATATTATTTTTAAAAAAAAAAAAAAAAAAAAACCACCCAGGATATTACAAACTCTTTTTTCAAGTTCAGCTAATTTCAAATTTTATTTTCTTATAATTCTATGCCTAAACCTAAGGTTGGCTGCATCATATATATTTTTCTCCATAGTTTTAAGGTAAGGGTTGCTAATTCTCCCATCTTCTAATCAAGTGCCCTGGAGTCCAGTGCCAAACTCAAGTCCACTTGTTGGGGAAAGGTTATGTTCTATGAACATAATTTTAGTGCCACATTTAATCTACCTGCTGACTTTTATTAGGAGTTGATAAAAGAACACTATAAAAGCTTCAGATGTAGAAGCTTATTTTACAGCATTATCTCCTGACCATGACCCTAGGCTTTGGAGAAAACAAAGAAAAACTCATCAGTGGCACTGATGCTGGGGGAAATGACAAGGAACTTTTGTCACGGAATAGCTTTTTGGCATAATGCCTAAAATCTATTTATACTGTGTTAGCAGAGAGTGTATATGGATATTAAAGGCTTTTAATCTGGACTTAGTACTAAACCTTCTAAATGTAATTAACTTTCTAGCCAAATAATCTCAGAAACTCCACAGTAAGGTATTTCTCTCTAGAAATCTGCTTGGTCTACCAGAGATCAAAACCAAATATCAATCATCTCTAGCTTCTTCATATGGCATTGAATAGTTGGGAATAAAGAAGAGAAAATACAATCTGTATGTATGCTCCTGCATTATCTAAGGACAACAACCCGTGACAACACCCATGCCTAGCAGACTCAAGGTGTAAAGTTGGTTACAGTAGAGTATTTTATTCTGTTGTCAATTGTACTTATGGCTGGACTATGAGTTATGAAGGGGTTATCTCAGAACAAGATGGAATAGAACATGTAGTGGTAAATGCAGTATGGGGCCATGGCAGAAGTCCAGTAATTTCATCTCTCTTATTCAAAGCCAACATCTTGTTTCTCCTTCACACAAATAGCTCTGTTCCCTTTTTATCACCCATCCCAGGGTGAGAGTAAAAGACACTGTCATCAACCCCTTTTGAGTTTGCAAGTCTTCATGGATAAGTGAAGATTGTGAAAGAATTGAGGGAGGAAACATTGTTATGGTCATTTGTAAAAGGTCTTATGGCACAGGTGGTTAAGAACTTGGGCTCTGGTCTGATGAGGCAGTAATACAGTGGATAGAGCATTCGCCTGGGATGCAGAGGACCCAGATTTGAAACCCCAAGGTCCCCAGTTTGAGCACAGGTTCATCAGCTTGAGCGCAGGATCACCGGCTTGAGTGTGGGATTATAGACATAACCCCATGGTTGCTGGCTTGAGATCAAAGAGGTCACTGGCTTGAGCCCAAGGTCAGTGTCTTGAGAAAGGAGTCACTGGCTTGGTTGGAGCCTCCCAGTCAAGGCACATATGAGAAAGCAATCAATGAATAACGAAGGTGCTGCAGCGAAGAATTGATGCTTGTTATCTCTCTCCTTTCCTGTCTGTCTGTCCCCATCTGTCCCTCTGTCTCTCTTTCGCTAAAAAAAAAAAAAAAAAAAACCACTTCGGATTTTGGAATTATAACAAATTAGAAATGGATCTGATCCAATAACTGTCAGACTTTGGATGTGTTGCACAATCTAAGTCTCAGTTTCTTCTTAAAAATAAAAGTAATAAAACTAACTCATTATGGGTTTGTTATTAAGGATGCAATAGGATAATGAATCTAAAATGCTTACATAATGCCTGACACATAAAGAAAAAACAACTTGTCTCTTTAAAAACCCAGTATTTTATTGTACACTGAAAGGCCCAAGGGAGAACAATAAGGCAGAAGAGCAACTAGAACAAGTTCCTGGAAAAGTCAGAGAGTGTCTGCAATTGTGCCTCACTCAGGAATGTACCAGTCTCCACTTTAGAACACTCTGTTTTTGGTTTCTCTGTAGAAAGTCAGATCAACAGAGCCAATTTTCTTCTGTTCTCCTTGGCTGCCCAGCTCCCCTCATGCATATTTGAGGCTTTTTAATTTGTAACATTCACCTTACTCGTCTTATGACAGTAAAAGGCTAACTAACTCTAAATATTTTCTTTGTATAACTGTTGGGGACCAAATAAATAAACAGGGTATTTTTGCAATTTGGATATGTAAAGCCAGTATACATGGCCACCATCACAGCCGCCTGGCCATGCAGGTTGGCATTAGATTCGGACAGTTGGTAATGAAACAACGGAGCCAAAAACTGGTGGGCCATCATCTTTAATCCTAGCTTGCACCTGGCAGGCAAGTAAAAACACACACTGGGCTCCAAAACCCACTCATTCAGTCAGTGCTCACAAAGCTACTGACTTATCCAAGTTTCCTAGAATCAAAGGTTTCTAACCTCACCAGTCTCATTCACCTCTGTTTCCCATCTCCTCTCTGCACAAACTCTGCACAAACTGGCTTCTCACTCAGCACTCCACCATCTTGGCTGCTTCTCCTGGCCTCCTCCACGTGGCCTTTCTCTGCTCTCCTCTCTAATGCTAATCTCAGGAACCGAGAGAGCAAGCTCCCAGTCTGCCCCACTTTATAGTGCAGAAATCAAAACCTTTAATCCAATATACAAAATAGGGAAGTCTCTAATACTAAGTCACTTATCTGAGGCATGATGGGATTGCACCACCCCACATCATAAAGGGTGGGAAACGCTTAGTCCTAAAACCAAGCCCCAGGCTACAAGGATCCTGCCTTCCCACAGCCCGCCCCCAACACACATTAATATAATTACGCCCATTTCAAGCATAAGGGCAACTAATATCATCACCTGGGAGACGAGCTTCCACGTGGGCAGTGCCATCTTTAACAAAGTGAGCATAATATATTTTATCTGCCCAACAGGGGGGAAATATAAATAATTCGAGAGAAAAATAAATATGGGAGTGCTAGAATAAAAAATAAGGGACCTTTTTCTTTCTGTACAAATGTTTTTTATTTGAGGAGATAAAAATGGAATAATGTAAATATGAAAAGAACTTAGAGTCTGAGAATAACTCAGGAGAGACTATCACAGCTGTGGCCATTTTAAATTTTGCGGCTCCACAATCCTCTGCTCCCAAAGTCCTTGCCTCAGGCCCTTGGAAATCCCTGCTCCAAAGGGCAGAAGACTGGCCTCCTCAGGCAGGGGTGACCAGCCAAGAGCTGGTAAAGCGGCAGGGACAAGGCCCCCCGCAGACTAGGGTTCGTGCTAGCCTCGTGGCTCGCCCTGCACGGTGCCTCTGAGGTGAAGCAAGCAGGAGACGGCGGAGGCAGAAGCGGTGGCTTCCCAGGTCAGCGGGGCGAAGAAAACACAAATGGAGCCAGAGAGAGCTCCAGCCGGTGCTCGGAATCTGCAAACAAAAGGTGCACAGCAGAGAAGGTGCGCCTCAAATATAAGGCTCCAGATGCCGCCAAGTTCCCAGGCGCACAAGCAGGAGAAGCCGCAGGGCCTACCTGCCACCTTGTGCCCCAGCGGCCGCCAGCTCCGGCTGGCCGTGGTCCCCTGTTGGTAGCGCAGAAGCCACCCTCATAGGCGGCGGAGGGGGTGTGTCCCGCTGGCAGTAGCGGAGGCATGGGCCCAGTGCGTAGCGCAGCCTCCTGAAAGCGCCGCCAAGGCCCCGGGGGCCCCAGATCCCAGTGGCGGTGGCGCTAGTCTGACCTTCCTGCGGGCAGGACCCGGCTCTGCCCCGGAGGCCCAGCACCTGGGAGAGGAGCGGAGAAGCATTCCCCTCCCAGGTAAACTGAATCTGCCATTCCGCTGGGGTTGAAATGGAGGGATATAGGCTGCCAGACGCAGCAGCTATTAGAATTTGAGAATGATTAGAAGACTGGGATGCTTTTTAAAGTTGAATTACTATCTAATTTTCTTTAATGTTTTAGATCATTTTCTTCCTTTCCTATTCCATGCCTGGAAAGAGGGCAAAGGGGGCGCCTGTTTGGATGTGGCTAAACAGATATCTCATACTGCGGTCTCGAGATTTTTTGAGAGAGAGTTCTGTTTGGTTTTTTATCCTTATTATGTTCCTGCATAAAATCAAGCAGGCCACGTTCTAATTTCTAAAATCCCAGGTTTCACTCTTGATTTCTGTGATTGTGAAGTTTTTGTTTAATGTCTAATTGTGATTTTTTAAAGCCTGAATTAAGTTTTGAATGCAAAAATTAGAAATGCCCGCTCTAATATTGAAAAAGTATAATAAAATTATATCATCCCTATAAATTTTTAATTTTAATTGGAACAAGTAAAGCATGCTTATTCAAATTTAAATAAAATGGAATGTGGATCCTAAAGACTTGCTAATTTAGCCAGGCTGCTCCAGGCTGAAGCAGCATAGGTTTGCATAATAAAAGTGTAAAGATTTTTTTTCCTACAGATATTGATGGATTTAGGACCTATGCAACTTACCACCATTCGACTTTATAACCACACATGACTGCTCCGTCACACGACTGCTCCGCATCTGGCAGCGCAAGCATTGCCCAGCTGGGTGTATGACAGTGCAGACCAGCTTCCGGCAGCACTACAATCTCCACGTGCACCATTTCAACTGTTATCCCAGAGTCAGTACAGCAATTTGTGTTCTGTGTCTTGGATATTTTTCATCAAACCCCTCCCAAGATGTCTACCAAGAGAAAATTGTCTTTGCAAATATTAAACCAGTTGTACTGGTAATGCAGTGTTTTATTTAAACCTAATGAATGTAAAAATAAGAAACAAAAGGGTGTAGAGATGATACAAATGGCATAAAATGAACAAAGAAAATTATGATATATAACAATAATGAAAGAAAATTATGATAAAATATGACAAAGATTTTTATAACATCATTTCACAGTACTCTACATATAGCCTACTCAACTTACGACCAAATCATGTTACAACCAGTCTGTCAGAATCAATCATGGTCGTAAGTTGAGCACTAGCTGTATAGGAAAATAATGAAAGTCACACTGTAATTTTTGAGTCTTGATATATACTCTTTAAATTGCCTGGTAATTAGTGGGGTAGAAATGTTTTGATAAGTATGGGAATAGTACTTGAAAATGCATTTACTATATTTTGTTAGAAGTTAACATAAAGACAAGTATTTCTTACAATCTTTGAAGTCAAGGTATTATAAAGTGTGCCCAACAAATGCTTAAAGGTCAGTTGTAAATAATATAAAAAAGGGGGGAGTCATATTCTGGAACTCCTGCAAATCTACTTTATCATGCTTTTTATTTTAAAAAATTTGTTTTAAATGCTGATGTACAGGGTTATTCAGCAGCTGAGAGACTCTGGAATCCTACAGGAGATGCCAAGCCTCTTTCTCCTGCAAACTTCTACCCTCTTTTATTTGATCCAACTAATAACACTGTTTTGTCTTTTTTTCAAATAGCTCCAGATATACAGAAAAAGTTTATATAGGTGGATGAGGACCCTCAAACCCTCCAGTGAGATCTTCTGAGCATGGCTTTTTAGGTCTGTAATGACCAAGAGGAACAGAAAAGGCAGACAGAGCCCAAAAGAGATCAGGCAAAATACCAGCTCTTGGCATATGCCCTTAAAGGCTCCAATGCCCCAAAGGGGCCTCATAGGACTCCATCGGGGCCCTGCTTAAAGAGTGGAAAGAAAGGTCATTGAGCTAAAGCCTGCCAGGCTTCTCAGCCCCCACCAAGGCCATACCTTTGCCATGGGAAAAAGAGACAGAGGAAGGTAAGCTGCCCCCTCATTCCTCTAAGGGAGGGTTCAGTCTCTTCCAGCCCTGCTCCTGCCACCTGCTACCTAACCTTGCCCAGCCTGCTGGGACTTGCCACTGAAGGCTAAAGGTGCCCAGGGCCATCGGTCCCATCTCACGTCACTGTGGACGAGCCTAGGGTATTTCTTCCAAGTAGCAGGTAAACTGATCTTGTTTCTTATGGACACAAGGGCCACTTACTATGCCTTGCCTGAATATTTGGGTTTTTATTCATCCCTCAAAGATCTCTGTTGTGGGTGTTGGTAGTCTTATTTTCTGCTGCTTTGCTTAATATATAGTGTCTCCTTTATTCCTCTTGCCTCAATGCCCCATGCCTATTTTAGGCTGGGACCTGCTCCTAATTTAGACAAATTTACCTCTGCCACCCAACATAGTGTATCCCAAGGTTCTCTTCACCATGCCATGGTTTCAGAGCTCCAGGGAAAGACACCCTGGGATCATCTCTCCAGTTTAAAGAAAACAGAAGCTCTGTCTACATACATGCTGTAGATGGCTTTTTCAGTCTACCTGAATCATTAGCAGCTAGAAGCAGTGGTCATTGGGACTTGGACTCTACCTGCAAAGTGTGGAAACATGACTGAAACTCCAGTGCCTTGTGGACTTTTCCTGAATATGTGTGACTCCTGCTCCTTCAGTTCTCAGACTGAAGTGGGGTTGGGTTACATTTACAAATAATATGAAGCAATGATGGTATCAACATGGACTTGGTAAAATAACATTAACATGTTAAAGACATTTAAGACCATAAGAATTTTATTTTAGACCTTGCTGTATTAGTTAAGACTTTGCTTAACAATGTAATAGGCTTTAATCACTTCATTGTTTTAGGACACTTGTTATAGTGTCTGTTAGCATTGGCTATTTTAATTTTGTTGTTTATTTTATATTTTTCCAGTCTGCCTCCAAATTGGAACATGGGAATTCAAATGAGTATGAATCACAGCACACAAATTGAAGTTTTAAAAAACACAAAAGGGGGATCTGTTGGGGACTGAATAAATAAACAGAGATTTTTGCAAATTGGATATATATAGGGGACAGAGGTGCTGGGCCCAATCACTCACCTCACCTAAGTTAACAAAGAGCTATACCTGATTCTCGCTTGTCCCACCCATATTCCCCAGAAGAACTGGAAGCTAGTTTTTTTTTAATATTTTATCCATTTTTAGAGAAGACAGAGATAGAGAGAAGGGGGGAGGAGCAGGAAGCATCAACTCCCATATGTGCCTTGACAATGCAAGCCCAGGGTTTCGAACCTATGACATCAGCGTTCCAGGTTGACTCTTTATCCACTGTGCCACCACAGGTCAGGCTGAAAGCTAGTTTCTTATTGGTGTAAAGTTAGATTTGAATGGTATGGCAGGGTTGTCTTTGAGTTGCCTTGGAAACTCAATTGAATTGCTAATGGACCACAATTTTTCCATGAACAAAGACGCTTGCACTTCTGGGAGCTGCCATTGAATCAGCTCAGGGACAGTAGAGACTATTTGCTGTACCATCCTCCCAAACCCATCTGTATGTATATATCTTTAAGTCTATCATTTATGCAATTTCATACCTTTTTCCGTTCTAGACCCCGGAATAGACTTGTCATGGCTGGACCACAACATATAACAAGTAGAATATTTATAGCACAGACTTAGTTGTGCAAATATGTCATTGATTCAGGGGTTTTTTCTTTCCTATACCATTCACAATGTGGTTTAGAGCAAACGTAAAATCAAAGTGTTATAAAAGATAACACTTCTAACAAAATCCAATCCACTTTTATGATTTCTTAGTCCATTTCAATTTATAATTTATTCTGATACAGATTTAAGCCTCCCCCCCCCCCAGGAGTTTTTCTATCCCCTCTTCCTTGCATTAAGTTTAAAACTGCAGTAGAGGTTGAGTGGGTTCTTAGAAAGTCGCCACCATGGTAATCACATGGGAAAGGACTGTTTCCTGCTCCCCTGTTCCTTGGCTGGCCTCTGACTCCAGATGCATCTTGCACTGTAATTATGCTGCTGCTTCTCTTTGTGACTTGTGGTACATGACCTCTTTCTACTAGATTATTTGGTATTGGTGATTGAATGAGATTGCAGTCACACCCCCACATGACCCTGGCAGTGTCCACTCTGATTCACTGTGATGCTTATTCCTTTATCCCAGTTACAGGACTCTTTGCTAACTGGTCATAATGACCACCCTTACTCTGTCTAAGCCAGCCTGTTTATCTCACTTGTGTCTCATGAAAGCCTAGGGTCCACTTCTATGCCACTCAGAACCTTGAGAACCTCAGATTAAGAGGGAGTGAAAGACATGGTCCCAAATAATGTTCCTCCTCCTGCCAGGCACAGAAGGTATTTGTCAATAATTTAATTTGAAGCCAGGAAGATAAACCTGTTCTTCCAGATAAGATAGATACACTTATAAATTTTTTGTCTTCTTTATGAATTAAGACTCTTGAACTTAAAAGCCAAGAATTTTGTGTCTTCCTAAAGGAGCATAGTAGAAGGCATTAGCTGCTCTGATATGCTTCTCAGACTGGATTCTAGAATCGAACTTTAGAATTGAGAACTCTAGAATGAAGCTTGAGAAATGACTTTGTAGAAAAATCTAAAAATACAACTCTAAGATCTGAGGGACCTTTATTTCTGGAAATGTTGCCTGATCAATGCAAATATCCACTTATTAAGGAATAATATGGCTGATTGCTTACTTTTGTCTTCAGCAATGAGGGAAACCAACTCACTTGATTCAAATGAAACAACAGCCAACTATAAAATTTATGACATTACTCACAATTGTGAGCTGGTTAAGAATCTTAACAAGAGCTCCTCCTTTTTGAGGAATATTTTTTGTCTAATTCTTATTTGCTAAAGAAAGTTGGGTGGATATGAAAGTAATCAAGAATGAGATATAATCACTTAAGAGATGCATTCATTTCCCATGTGCTGTAGACAGATAGATGAATAGATACATGATATAGATAAGTAAACAGACAAATAGATGGGTATATTTTCACTCAGGGGTGCTATTATTGTTCTCAATTTGAATTGTCCAAAATGTCTCTCATGTATCTAATGTTGTGAGGTCATTGTACTGTGGCCAACCTGGAACTGTGTTTTTCTGGATTCCTTTTCCTGCATGGTTCCTGGTTAAGCCTGGACAGAAGATATTCTGTGAGTTTAGAAGACAGAAGTGGAACAGCAATCATTATTTTCTTAAGGTTGATGTAGAGCCCCTGGTGCTGCTGAAGATCACACCTGTCACTGACCTGTGGGCTTACCTTGCTGACATGGGATACAGGTGAACCCATAATTTCTTCATCTCTTACAATAATTCTTTCTTCCATTTCTCTAGATCCTGTGATCAGCTCCATGGTGAAAGGCAGCTCCTTCTGCCAGTCATCTATATGGTAGAAGTTGAAGGCAGTGAGGGACAGGGGTGGATTCTTGGCTTCCTTTGCAGGTTCCAGTTCATCCTTGAACATTGCTGTTTATCCTACTTTCTTCTTTTTTTTTTTTTTTTATATATATAATTTTATTTTTTTAATGGGGTGACATCAATAAATCAGGATACATATATTCAAAGATAACAAGTCCAGGTTATCTTGTCGTTCAATTATGTTGCATACCCACCACCGAAAGTCAGATTGTCCTCTGTCACCTTCTATCTTGTTTTCTTTGTGCCCCTCCCCACCCCCTATCCCTCTCCCATTCCCCCCTCCCCCCCGTAACCACCACACTCTTATAAATGTCTCTTAGTTTCACTATTATGTCCCACCTACGTATGGAATAATACAGTTCTTGTTTTTTTCTGATTTACTTATTTCGCTTCGTATCATGTTATCAAGATCCCACCATTTTGCTGTAAATGTTCCGATGTCATCATTTCTTATGGCTGAGTAGTATTCCATAGTGTATATGTGCCACATCTTCTTTATCCAGTCATCTATTGATGGGCTTTTTGGTTGTTTCCATGTCCTGGCCACTGTGAACAATGCTGCAATAAACATGGGGCTGCATGTGTCTTTACGTATCAATGTTTCTGAGTTTTGGGGATATATACCCAGTAGAGGGATTGCTGGGTCATAAGGTAGTTCTATTTTCAGTTTTTTTGAGGAACCACCATACTTTCTTCCATAATGGTTGTACTACTTTACATTCCCACCAACAGTGTATGAGGGTTCCTTTTTCTCCACAGCCTCTCCAACATTTGCTGTTACCTGACTTGCTAATAACAGCTAATCGAACAGGTGTGAGGTGGTATCTCATTGCAGTTTTGATTTGCATTTCTCTAATAGCTAAAGAAGATGAGCATCTTTTCATATATCTGTTGGCCATTTGTATTTCTTCCTGGGAGAAGTGTCTATTCATGTCCTCTTCCCATTTTTTTATTGGATTGTTTGTTTGTTTGTTGTTGAGTTTTATGAGTTCTTTGTATATTTTGGATATTAGGCCCTTATCTGAGCTATCGTTTGAAAAAATCATTTCCCATTTAGTTGGCTTTCTGTTTACTTTGTTATCAGTTTCTCTTGCTGAGCAAAAACTTCTTAGTCTGATGTAGTCCCATTCATTAATTTTTGCCTTCACTTCTCTTGCCATTGGAGTCAAATTCATAAAATGCTCTTTAAAACCCAGGTCCCTGAGTTGAGTACCTATGTCTTCTTCTATGTACTTAATTGTTTCAGGTCTTATGTTTAGATCTTTGATCCATTTTGAGTTAATTTTTGTACAGGGGGAGAGACTGTAGTCCAGTTTCATTCTTTTGCATGTGGCTTTCCAGTTTTCCCAGCACCATTTATTGAAGAGGCTTTCTTTTCTCCATTGTGTGTTGTTGGCCCCTTTATCAAAAATTATTTGACTATATATATGTGGTTTTATTTCTGGACTTTCTATTCTGTTCCATTGGTCTGAGTGTCTATTTTTCTGCCAATACCATGCTGTTTTCATTGTCGTGGCCCTATAATAGAGTTTGAAGTCAGGTATTGAAATGCCCCCAGCTTCATTCTTTTTCTTTAGGATTGCTTTGGCTATTCGGGGTTTTTTATAGTTCCATATAAATCTGATGATTTTTTGCTCTATTTCTTTAAAAAATGTCATTGGAAGTTTGATGGGAATTGCATTAAATTTGTATATTGCTTTGGGTAATATAGCCATCTTGATTATATTTATTCTTCCTAGCCAAGAACAAGGTATATTCTTCCATCTCATTATATCTTTTTCGATTTCCCTTAACAATGGTTTATAGTTTTCATTATATAAGTCCTTTACATTCTTTGTTATGTTTATTCCTAAGTATTTTATTTTTTTTGTTGCAATCGTGAAGGGGATTATTCTTTTGAGTTCCTTCTCAGTTGTTTCATTGTTGGCATATAGAAAGGCTATTGACTTTTGTATGTTAATTTTGTATCCTGCGACCTTACTGTATTGGCTTATTGTTTCTAGTAGTCTTTTTGTGGATTCTTTGGGGTTTTCGATGTATAGTATCATATCATCTGCAAAAAGTGATACCTTTACTTCTTCTTTTCCGATATGGATGCCTTTTATTTCTTTGTCTTGTCTGATTGCTCTGGCTAGAACCTCTAGTACCACATTAAATAAGAGTGGAGAGAGTGGACAACCCTGTCTTGTTCCTGATTTAAGGGGGAAAGCCTTCAGTTTAGTGCCATTTAATATGATGTTAGCTGATGGTTTATCATATATGGCCTTTATCATGTTGAGATATTTTCCTTCTATACCCATTTTGTTGAGAGTCTTAAACATAAAATTGTGTTGTATTTTATCGAAAGCCTTTTCTGCGTCTATTGATAAGATCATGTGGTTTTTGTTCTTTGTTTTGTTGATATGGTGTATTACATTAACCGTTTTACGTATGTTGAACCATCCTTGAGATTCTGGGATGAATCCCACTTGATCATGATGTATTATTTTTTTAATATGTTGTTGTATTCGATTTGCTAGTATTTTGTTTAGTATTTTAGCATCTGTATTCATTAGAGATATTGGTCTGTAGTTTTCTTTTTTTGTGCCATCCTTGCCTGGTTTTGGTATGAGGGTTATGTTGGCTTCGTAAAATGTGTTTGGAAGTATTGCTTCTTCTTCAATTTTTTGGAAGACTTTGAGTAGAATAGGAACCAAGTCTTCTTTGAATGTTTGATAAAATTCGCTGGTATAGCCGTCAGGGCCTGGACTTTTATTTTTGGGGAGGTTTTTAATGGTTTTTTCTATTTCTTCTCTACTGATAGGTCTGTTTAGGCTTTCTGCTTCTTCTTGACTCAGTCTAGGAAGGTTGTATTTTTCTAGGAATTTATCCATTTCTTCTAGGTTGTTGAATTTAGTAGCATAAAGTTTTTCATAGTATTCTACAATAATTCTTTGTATATCTACGGTGTCCGTGGTGATTTCTCCTCTTTCATTTTGGATTTTGTTTATATGAGTTCTTTCTCTTTTTTCCTTGGTAAGTCTTGCCAAGGGTTTGTCAATTTTGTTGATCTTTTCAAAGAACCAGCTCCTTGTTCTATTAATTTTTTCTATAGTTTTTCTGTTCTCTAATTCATTTATTTCTGCTCTGATTTTTATTATCTCCTTTCTTCGGCTGGTTTTGGGTTGTCTTTGTTCTTCTTTTTCTAGTTCCTTAAGGTGTGAAGTTAAGTGGTTCACTTGGGCTCTCTCTTGTTTGTTCATATATGCCTGAAGTGATATGAACTTCCCTCTTATCACTGCTTTTGCTGCATCCCATAGATTCTGATATGTCGTATTGTCATTTTCATTAGTCTGTATATATCTTTTGATCTCTGCACTTATTTCTTCTTTGACCCATTCATTTTTTAAAAGTATGTTGTTTAGTTTCCACATTTTTGTGGGATTTTTTTCCTCTTTTTTGCAGTTGAATTCTAGTTTCAAGGCTTTATGATCAGAAAATATGCTTGGTACAACTTCAATTTTTCTGAATTTGCTGATGTTGTTTTTGTGGCCCAACATATGGTCAATTCTTGAGAATGATCCATGTACACTGGAGAAAAATGTATACTCAGTCACTTTGGGATGAAATGTCCTGTAGATGTCTATCATATCCAGGTGCTCTAGTGTTTTGTTTAAGGCCACTATGTCTTTGTTGATTCTCTGTTTGGATGACTGATCTAGAGCCGTCAGCGGTGTATTGAGGTCTCCAAGTATGATTGTATTTTTGTCAGTTTTTGTTTTAAGATCAATAAGTAGCTGTCTTATATATTTTGGTGCTCCTTGGTTTGGTGCATATATATTAAGAATTGTTATGTCTTCTTGATTCAGTGTCCCCTTAGCCATTATGAAATGGCCATTTTTGTCTCTGAGTACTTTTCCTGTCTTGTAGTCAGCATTATCCGATATGAGTATTGCTACACCTGCTTTTTTTTGGATGTTATTTGCTTGGAGTATTGTTTTCCAGCCTTTCACTTTGAATTTTTTTTTATCCTTGTTACTTAGATGAGTTTCCTGTAGGCAGCATACAGTTGGATTTTCTTTTTTAATCCATTCTGCTACTCTGTGCCTTTTTATTGGTGAGTTTAATCCGTTTACATTTAGTGTAATTATTGATACTTGTGAGTTCCCTATTGCCATTTTATATCTTGCTTTCTGTTAGTTTTGTGTCTTGTTTGATCCTTCTCTTTTGTTTTTCTATCTTTTGTTTTTATTTGGTTGTATTCCATACATCTTTCCACTGTTGCTATCTTTTTTATCTCATGTGCTTCTGTGGTGGTTTTTTCAATGGTGGTTACCTTTGAATAATGAAAAGGGTCCCTACCTTGTTCATTGTAGCGAACTATTTTGTGAGTACTTTTGCACTCCATCGTCCTTTGCTACTGTTTATCTCCATCTTCTCCTCTTCTTTCTTTTTGTTGTTGTCACAGTTTAAATTTGGTTTTATTGTGTTCTTCTTGGAGCTTTTACTTGTGGCTCTGTTTTTTTTTGTTCTTTGTATCTGATTGGAGAACCCCCTTTAGTAATTCCTGGAGTGGGGGTTTTCTGATGATAAATTCCCTCATCTTTTCTGTATCTGTGAATGTTTTTATTTCTCCTTCATATTTGAAGGATAGCTTTGATGGGTATAGTATTCATGGCTGAAAGTTCCTCTCTTTCAGGACTTTAAATATTGGGGTCCACTCTCTTCTAGCTTGTAGAGTTTCTGCTGAGAAATCTGATGATAATCTAATGGGCCTTCCTTTATATGTTGTATTCTTCTTTTCCCTGGCTGCCTTGAGAATTTTTTCTTTGCTGTTGGTTTGTGTCAATTTCATTATGATATGCCTTGGAGTAGGTTTGTTGGGGTTAAGAAAACTTGGAGTTCTGTTTGCTTCTTGAACTTGAGGCTTTAGTTCTTTCCACAGGCTTGGGAAGTTCTCATCTATTATTTGTTTGAGTATGTTCTCCATTCCATTTTCTCTCTCTTCTCCCTCTGATATACCTATTATTCTTATGTTATTCTTTTTGATGGAGTCAGATAATTCTTGTAGGGCTATCTCATTTTTTTTAATTTTTGAGTCTCTTTCTTCTTCTCTCTGTTGTGCCTCAAGTTGCTTGTCTTCTATTTCACTAATCCTCTCTTCTATCTGACCTGTTCTATTAGCTAAGCTTGTTACTTCGTTTTTCAGCTCGTGAATTGAGTTTTTCATCTCTGTTTGATTTGTTTTTATAGTTTCAATTTCCTTGGACATATATTCTTTGTGTTCATTGAGTTGTTTTCTGAGCTCCCTAAATTGCCTTTCTGTGTTTTCTTGTATATCTCGGAGGATTTTTAGGATTTCTATCTTGAATTCTCTGTCATTTAGCTCCAAGGTTTCCAATATATTAAATTTTTTCTCCATAGATTTTTCCTCATCTAGCTGTGTTACCTCTCTTTCTTTTGTATCCATGATATTCGATTTTCTCTTCCTTAATGGCATCTGAGGGTGGTTTTGTTGATAGTATTAATGATATTTAATAAAGAATAAAAAATTTTAAAAAAATAATAAAAAAAAATCGAAAAGAGTTGTTTTTTTAAAAAAAAATTAATAATGAAATAAAGAAAAATAAAATAAAATAAAAATAAAAAAAAAAAAAAAAAGGAAATTATTCCCCCCCTCCTTTTTTCCTCTCCTCTCCTCTCCCCTCTTTCTTGATAAAATCTTGTGGTGGACTGTGAATTATAACAAACAATGCCTGTGATGGAGGGCCTGAATTGGGGAAAAGTAATAAAGGGGCAAAAAAAAAAAAAAAAAAAAAAAAAAAGAAAGAAAAAAGAAAAAAAAGAGCGTATGGACCCACAAAAAGCAAATAAGGAAAAAATTTGGGTCAGGAATAAAATGATTTGCTTTTAGGTGTTGGTTGTCTAAGAGTTATGATGAGAGGATTCAGAGGAAAACGGAAAAATGGGGGAACAAATTAAAAAATTACTATTGTATTTAGTGGTACAAGAACTAGATAATATGGAGAGCCAGGGATGGGAGCACTGCTAGTGAGATAAAAAGGTGAAGTAAAAAACCCCCAAAATGCCACAAACATAAGTTTGAGTCCCAGATAAGATAATTTGTTCGTTATTGAGGTTTGAATGAGAGGAGATGTAAAGGAGAAAGGAACAAACTAATATAGAGGGAGTAAAGAAAGAGAGAGAGAGAGAAAAAAAAAGAGGGAACCACTAAAAGAAGAAAAAAGAAAGGAGAGAGAGAGAGAGAGAGTTAAGGGTTTTGCAACACTCATAGAGAGAAAGGAAGAGAAGAGAAAAGATAATGGGAGATGTAACACTTATGGGTAGTGTAGTTCAAGGAGAGGAGAGAGTAAGACCGGTAGAGAGTTAATCGGCCAAATTGGAGGAGGAAAAAAAAAGTATCAAGAATGAAGATAAGAGAAACAAACGAACAAATATAATAAAATGGGATAGGTTATAAAGTCTGCAGATTATTCTTGATTTTGAGAGGTTATCTTCTTGCTTTTTCTTTTCTCTCCCTCTTCCTGGTCGGTGACTCTGTACCCCGGGTTTTGCCCCTTTGCCACGCTCAGGTGGAGGTTTGCAGTTGATAAGTCTCTATGGCAATGTCATGTATTGTGCTTTAGTCTCGTTGGCAGTCGAGGCTATTAGCATTTATAGGCTCCAACAGTGAGAGAGTCCGTGTTCCTGGAGCCTTTCTCCTAGTCTTTCCTTCCTCAATTAGTAGCCTGATAATCCAGCTATGGGGTTGCTGCTGCCTCTGCCTGGATAGTAAGAGGCTCAAAGAGCTGGCAACTCCCCACTCTATTTCCACTCAGCACAGGGCTCTGGGTAAGGCTCAGTCAGTCAGAGCTGCTAGCATAATCAGGCGGGCTTTCCACCCACTCACAGACCTCTGGCTCTGCCACTCTGTCCGGTAACACAAGCGGGTGCCCACTTCCGGGGCGCTTGGAGAAAACTCTCACTCACTGGCTGCGCGCGCAGACCAGGATATCCGGCCAGCAGTCTCACGCTCTGAGTGAAACCCCCGACCGCAGGGAAAAGTTGCAGCGTTGGAATTGAGTCTCGCTCCGTCCCCGTGCACGGCTTTTGCAAGGCGCTGGGGCGGCCCGAGATTCCGCTTTGGCCCACACAAAGGCCCCTGACTCTGCTCCTCTGTGCGATGACACGGACGCGCACTGCCGAGGCACTCGGAGGAATCGCTCACTCCTTATCTGGGCGCGCAAACCAGGATATGAGGCCGGCCGCTTTCCCTCTGAGTGAAACACCCTCGGCAAGGAAAATCTCCACCATTGGAATTAGTTCTCACTCCCTCCCGTGCGTGGCTTTCCCAGGGCGCTGGGGCTGCCCAGAGACTCTGCCCTCGGCCCACAGAAAGGCCTCTGACCCTGCCTCTCCGTGGGGCAACACGGGCACTGACTCCCGGGGCCTAGGAAGAAATCTCTCGCCCACTAACTGCGCACCAACCAGGAGACCGGGTAAAATGGCCGCGCCGCTTGTCTTTCTTTGTTTGGGTTTGGCGCGAGTGTTAGCCTGTATTGCCCGGGTTGCCACAGGATCAGATTTTCCTCGGCTTGGATCTCCGTGCCACAGCCTGGTTCGGCCGTTTGTATTCACCCCCTTTGCCCGCCTCAGTTTCTATATTCACAGTTACCAGAGAAAGCCGCCCTGTTTAGGTTAGTGAGGAAGGCGGAGCATTTCTTACTCCCTATTTCCTTCGGGGTTTGGTTATATATTTAGCCAATTTTTCACTCAATCATACCTTTGGGTGTATTGCGAAGCATCTGGAAGCTCCAAGTATAGGTTTTTCTGTTTCTGGTTGAAGATCTTGTTGAGTTTTGGGGGAGATTTATCGGTATCGCTTCCTACCCCGCCATTACTCTGATGTCCATCTATCCTACTTTCCACCCTTACAATCCTCATCTAGATTTTCCTCTGATGGTTGGCCCTGCTGAACTACAGGGATACATCAAGCCACTTCCAGACACAAGGATACTTTGTATCTCCCATATACTTTCTCATCAGCACCCTCAATTGCTTAAGGTCTAATCCTTATTTTATTTTTTTAAATCCATTATTCTATGTAATTCAGAGTGGTTCTGACTCCCTGATCAAACTTTAACTGGTATGTTATCTTTCTTATCCCAATCCACCCTCATCCAGTCAAAGACAGGACAGAAACCCATAGTCAGAACTACTGTATACCTTTTTAGTGGAGACAGGAGGACTTCACTTTCACCTCTTACTTTAACAATTCATTTTGTCATTTTTCCCCAATCCTTTTGACAATAAGAATTGCATTTATCCATCGGGCTAGGATAGCTCATTTGTAATGGCTTCCCTTACCTCTCAGCTTCAAAGTTGATGGCAATGGATCAGTCAGGAACCTTCTGTAATGATTCTCTTATGGAGCTAAAGAACCAGAGAAAATTATTTTGCTATTGACCTACCTGATAGCCACATTACAGACTGGAACTTCTACTGCACTTGGGCATCCTCATTCCTAATTTGACCCAACTCTGCTATTCAGATGTGTGCAGGCATGGCAACCTGTATACTCTCTGAGATGTAATTGAGTGGCAGACGTTGTGGACTGAGGCTGCTTCTTCCCTTTGTCACCCAAGCATCTCTCTACACAGGCACTGGAATATTTCTTACTTATGAATGTATGTGTGTTATTAAGCTAAATTGGAGTTGGTTCTGTTTTTTGTTTAAATGCAATTAACCTTGGAGAAAAGTGAAAAGTAGAAGTGATAATTTGTGTCAAAGCAAATTATCAAGGCATATATTCTTAGGACTGAAAGCTAAAGATTGTCATGCTTAAAGTTATTGCATAACTCAGGGAGTTAGAAAGACAGTAGGTCAAGAACCCCAAAACACAGGTAATTCTCATCTTTTTTTTAAAGACTTAATTTTTGATATATGTTTTTACTTGTGGATATACATTGGCATAGCCAAAAACATGTACAGAAAAATATCAAAAGAGCTCATCTCCATGGAATTTTTCATGGTAATAACTTGAGATTCTTTTTTTCCCCAACTTTACTGAAGTATATAATTGATGAATAAAAACTATATATTTAAAGAATATAGCTTGTTATTTTGATCAACATATACATTGTGAAATAACTGCCACCATTAAGCTAATTGACATACTTATCACCTCACAGAGTTGCCTTGTCTCATTTTTAAAAATATGTTGACATTTCTGTAGTAATCACTGGACCACAGGACTTTTGATGCTTATGTTATTAATAAGTTGACACTGTGCCATACATATCATACTAGTTCCTCAGTGCTTAACCTCATGAGGATTGAGACAGATGAAACTCCTCTAATGGCCTATAATAGAAGCAAGGTATTTGATTTAAATTTCTAGATTAAAAATAGACCTATTGCCCTGGCCGGTTGGCTCAGTGGTAGAGCGTCGGCCTGGCGTGCAGAAGTCCCAGGTTCGATTCCCGGCCAGGGCACACAGGAGAAGCGCCCATCTGCTTCTCCATCCCTCCCCCTCTCCTTCCTCTCTGTCTCTCTCTTTCTCTTCCGCAGCCGAGGCTCCATTGGAGCAAAGATGGCCCGGGCGCTGGGGATGGCTCCTTGGCCTCTGCCCCAGGCGCTGGAGTGGCTCTGGTCGCAACAGAGCGACGCCCCGGAGGGGCAGAGCATCGCCCCCTGGTGGGCAGAGCGTCGCCCCCTGGTGGGCATGCCGGGTGGATCCCGGTCGGGCGCATGCGGGAGTCTGTCTGACTGTCTCTCCCCGTTTCCAGCTTCAGAAAAATACAAAAAAAAAAAAAAAACCTATCTAAATCCTGTTCATTCTGGAAGTTTCAGATCTAACACAAGAAAAGAGTTTCTCTGCCTTTTTGCAAGTGAACTCTAAGCGCAAGAAGAGATGTGTAATTTTTCAAAAGCAAGTTTACATCTAGAATTATCAGATTAAATAAATCCAAATATATTATTCCTAAATTATATATATTACCATTTTAATAACAGCAACATTAGAGTTTTATATGTATTTAATATTATAAAAATACTTTTATACACACTATTATGTTTAAAATAAAAACAAGCTCTCCTTTAACAGTCAAATTTTATATCATCCATTATTTCTTTAAAATTGTAGCATTTGTCTTGGGGGCATGTGGGGGTTGGTTTTGTAGACCTGGTATCACAAAAGAAAAACTAAAAAAGGGGGCACAATGCCAGGACAAACCATGTTCTTATAGGCAAGTCTCAGCACTATAAGAATTCATCTACCAAAAATGAAAGTACAGTGGTCCCTCACCTATCATGGGGGTTAGATTCCAGAACCCCCCATGATAGGTGAAAATTTGTGAAGTAGCAACCTTATATTTATTATATATATTTTTAAGGCTTTATAAAACCTCCCCACACTCTTATAAACCTTTCCCACACTGTTATTAACCTTTCCCACACATGTATAAACACTTCCTGTGCTCTTAAACAGTTTCTACACTCTTAAACCTATGTAATTTTAACAACATATAAAATTCTACATGAGTACTCACCAGTGAATGTACTACAATTTGAATGATGAATATGATGATGATTTAATATTCTTTTAATATTTTTTGTTTTTTTATATTTTTATTCATTTTATAGAGGAGAAAGAGAGAGAGAGAGAGGAAGAGAGAGAGAGAGAGAGAGAGAGAGAGAAAGGGGGGAGGAGGAGAAAGCATCAATTCCCATATGTACCTTGACCAGACAAATGCAGGGTTTTGAGCCAGCAACTTCAGCATTCCTGGTCAATGCTTTATCCACTGCACCACCACAAGTTAGGCTTTTTTAATATGTTTTAATTAATATATTTTATATTTTTATACAGTTTTCAATTTTTTAGGCTAGAAAATGCTTATTTTACCACAAAATAATCAAAATAATAAATATATAATAATACTTATATACAGAAAAATCCTGCAAATAGCGAAAAATTAGCAATACAGAATTAGATATATACATTTAAAAATCCACAGTACAGTGAGACCACAAAAAGTGAACCACGACATGGCTAGAGACAACTGTAGACATCTCTCAAACTAAGATCGACCCAAGGGAGAGCTTCCATCAAACTCCAGGGCACAAGTTGACTGGTTTACTGAGGTGATGCTGTGCTTGAGGATAGCAGCAAGGGCCATTTTTCAGTTTGGTTCTCGTCAGATTAGTAAATCCCTCTCCAACTCACTAAGCTTTCTAAGCATATATATGGTGTTGTGTGTGTGTGTATGTATATTGTATGTATATAGTGTGTGCACATGTATATATGTGTATGCACACATTGATTATTATATTCCTATGTAATAATTATGCATATGCAATAAGCAACAATATGTATTTAACTATCAGATAACATTTATATTATATTAATTATATTATATGTATTATATAACAGAATAAAGTAAATATTAAAAGGTTAAAGAAGGCAGGGAGAAACAGTTTGAGAGACAGCCACCCTAACCCCTGGGCTGAGTCACTCCCCAACTCTAAAGTGAATATTTTTCCTGGAACCAGCAATACCATCAAAGGGAAGCAGGTCACAAGCCAAACAGAAGCTCTGCTGCTACAGTCAGAGAAAAGAATTGTTTAGAAGCAGGGAGCCTTCAGGGATACAGTATTGAGTGCTAAGGTCTGAACTATATCACCATCCCACACTGCTGAGTGCTTGCTGGAGGGCGGGCAGTGGCAGAATGCGGGAGAGCAGTCCCGCTTGCAGTCCTGCCCGCAGGGGCAAGGCAAAAGCCTGGAAACAGGCTGAAAATTGCAACTGGGTGCAGGGGTGCAGCCATAACCACAAGGCCAAGGCTTGCAGTCCCACCCAAGGTGGTGGGGCGAAGGCCAGGGGTGGCCAGGGCTTGCAGCCCAAATGTGTGAATTCAGTCCCAGCCTCTGGGTCAGTGCAGAAGCCAGTCAGCCAAGGCTGGCAACCCAAGCATGCAAACACAGTCCTGCCCATGGAGGCAATGCAGAAGCCACAGTGACCGCTGCAGTGGGCTGGCACCGGCAATGCCGGTGCCCAAACACCTGAGGCAGCAGCAGAGGAGGTGGCAGGCCTGCAGACAGACCACACCTAGGGAACACAGAGGCCACACCCATCAAACTTCTGTGGCCACACCCTTCTTAAACACACACAAAATGGAAAAGCAGAGAAATGCAACACAAATAAATCAACAAGACAAATCCCCAGAAAAAGATTTGAATGAGATGGAAATAACCAAATTACCGGATGCAGAGTTTAAAATAATGATTGTCAGGAAGCTCAAAGATCTTAGAAAAACAATGGATGGACATAACAAGCACCTAAATAAAGAGATAGCAAGTATTAAAAATGGAATTAAAATAATAAACAAGAATCAGAAATGACAAATATAAGAAATGAAGACCACAATGGAAGGAATTAAAAGCAGGATGGATGAAGCTCAGGATCAAATCAGTGAGTTAGAGGACAAAATAAATGAAAGCATGGAAAAAGAACAGCAAAAAGAGGCTCAATAAATCTGAGGAAACTAGGAGAGCTCTGTGACAACATGAAAAGAAATAACATCTGCATCACAGGGGTTCCTGAAGGAGAAGAGAAAGAACAAGGAATAGAGAATCTGATTGAAAAAATCACAGCTAAAATCTTTCCTAAATTGATGAAAGAAAAGTCACACAAGTTCAAGAAGCACAGATTTCCATTAAGAATGAATCCAAAAAGGCCAACAACAAGACACATCATAATTAAAATACAAAAATTAAGAGATAAAGAATACTAAAAGCTGTAAGAGAAAAGCAGTCTGTTATGTACGGAGAAGCCCCCATAAAGATTACATCTGACTTCTCAACAGAAACATTAGAGGCCAGAAAGAAATGGCAAGAAATATTCAGAGTAATGCAAAACAAGAGCCTAAAACCAAGACTTCTTATCCAGCAAGGCTATCATTTAAAATTGAAGGAGAAATTAAAAGTTCCCCAGACCAAAAAAAAAATTCAAGGAATTCATTACAACCAAACCAATGCTGCAAGAAATGTTAAGGGGCCTGCTGTAAACAGAACAAATGAGGGACTGGGAAATATAATAAAAGAGTAATGTAGATTTAAAGAACAAAATGGCAACAACTACATATCAATAATAACCTTAAATGTAAATGGATTAAATGATCCAATCAAAAGACATAGGGTAGCTGCATGGGTAAGAGAACAGGACCCATACATATGCTGTCTACAAGAGACACACCTCAAAACAAAAGATACAAATAGACTGAAAATAAAGGGATGGAAAAAAAATATTTCATGCAAATGGAAATGAAAAAAAAGCTGAGATAGCAATACTCATATCAAACAAAAGAGACTTTAAAAAAAAAGGCTATAGTAAGAGATAAAGAAGGTCACTACATAATGATAAAGGGAGAAAGCCAACAGGAAGATATAACCATTATAAATATCAATGCACATAATATAGAAGCACCTAAACATATAAAGCAGATTTTGATGGGCATAAAGGGCGAGATCACCAGCAATACTATAATAGTAGGAAATTTTAAAACCCCTCTAACAACACTTGATAGATCCTCAAAAAAAATTAACAAAAAAACAACAGACTTAAAGGACACACTAGATCAACTGGATTTAATTGATCAATCTTCAGAACCTTTCAACCTAAAGCAGCAGAATATACATTCTTTTCAAGTGTTCATGGTACATTCTCTAGGATAGACCACAGGCTAGGACACAAAACGAGTCTCAACAAATTGAAGAAAATTGCAATCATATCAAGCATCTTCTCAGATCACAATGGCATGAAACTAGAAATCAACTACAATAGAAAAACTGAAAAACACTCAAACACTTGGAAACTAAATAGCATATTATTAAAAACAAATGGGTTAACAATGAGATCAAGGAAGAAATGAAAAATTTCCTTGAAACAAATGAAAATGAGCATACAACTACTCAAAAATTATGGGACACAGGGAAGCAGAACTTCCCTGAGAGGGAAGTTCATAGCATTGCAAGCATATCTTAAGAAGTTAAAAAAAAAGTTCAAATAAACGATTTAACCCTGCATCTAAAAGAACTAGAAAAAGAATAGCAAGTAAAGCCCAGAGGAAGTAGAAGGAAGGAAATAATAAAGATCAGAGTGGAAATAAATGACATAGAGGTTAAAATAACAATACATAAGATCAATGAAACTAAGAGCTGATAATTTGAAAAGGTAAACAAGATAGATGAACCTTTAACCAGACTCACCAACGAAAAAAGAGGACTCAAATAAATAAAATTAGAAATGAGAGAGAAGTAACAACTGACAGCAGAAACACAAAGGATTGTAAGAAAATACTATGAAGAACTGTATGCCATAAAATTAGACAACCTAGGCAAAATGGACAAATTCCTCAAAACATATAATCTTTCAAAAATCAATATAGAAGAATCAGAAAACCTAAACGGACCAATTTTATCAAATGAGATTGAAACAGTTATCAAAAGACTCCCAACAAACAAAAGTCCTGGGCCAGATGGCTTCACAAGCAAATTTTTTTTTAATTTTTTTTTTTATTCATTTTAGAGAGGAGAGGGAGAGACAGGGAGAGAGAAGGGGGGAGGAGCTGGAAGCATCAACTCCCATATGTGCCTTGACCAGGCAAGCCCAGGGTTTCGAACCGGCAACCTCAGCATTTCGAGGTCGACGCTTTATCCACTGTGCCACCACAGGTCAGGCCACAGGCAAATTTTAACAAATATTCAAAGAGCTAACTCCTATCCTTCTCAAGCTATTCCAAAAAATTTAAGAGGAGGGAACACTTCCAAACTACTTTTATGGGGCGATCATAATTCTGATTCTAAAACCAGACAAAAACATTACAAAGAAAGAAAACTATAGACCAATATCCCTGATGAACTTAGATGCTGAAATTCTCAACAAAATATTAGCATTCTGGATCCAGCGATACACACAAAAAAAATCATACATTACAATCCGGTGGGATTTATTCTAGGAAGATAAGACTGGTACAATATCCACAAATCAATTGATGTGATTCAACACATAAACAAAAGAAAGGATAAAAATCACATGACAATATCAATAGATGCAGAAAAAAAGCATTTAATAAAATTTAGCACCCATTTATAATCAAAACTCTCAGCAAAGTGAGAATACAGGGATCATACCTCAACAGGATAAAAGCCATCAATGAAAAACCCAAAGCCAACATCATAATCAATGGGAAAATTTTTTTTTAAATCTCCTTAAGATCAGGAACAAGGTAGGGGTGCCCCCTTTCACCACTCTTATTCAACATAGTTCTGGAAGTCCTAGCCACAGCAATCAGACAAGAAGAGATAAAAGGCATCCAAATTGGAAAAGAAGAAGTAAAACTATCATTATTTGCTGATGATATGATACTGTACATAGAAAACCCTAACATCTCAGTCAAAAAAACTATTGGACCTGATAAATGAATTCAGCCAAGTGGCAGGATATAAAATCAATATTCAGAAATCAGTGACATTTTTATACACTAAGAATGAACTGTCTAAAAGAGAAATTAAGAAAACAATCCCCTTCACTATTGCAACAGAAAAAATTAAGTACCTAGGAGTAAATTTAACCAAAGAAGTTAAAGACTTGTACTCGGAAAATTATAAAACATTGATAAAGGAAATCAAGGAAGATAAAAACAAATGGAAGCAGATTCCATGTTCATGGATAGGAAGAATAAATACCATCAAAATGTCTATATTACCCAAAACAATCTATAAATTCAATGCAGTTCCTATTAAAATACCAATGACATACTTCAAAGATATAGAACAAATATTCCAAAAATTTATATGGAACCAAAAAAGAACACAAATAGCCTCAGCAATCCTGAAAAGGAACAATAAAGTGGGGGGTATCACACTTCCTGATATCAAGTTATACTACAAGGCCATCATACTCAAAACAGCTTGGTACTGGCCTAAGAACAGGCTTACAGATCAATGGAACAGAACAGAGAACCCAGAAATGGGACTAGATGAAACTAAAAAGCTTTTGCACAGCCAATGGCACCATTAACAAAATAAAAAGAAAACCCACACAATGGGAGAATATATTCACCAATACATCTGATAAGGGGTTAATAAGCAAAATCTATAAAGAACTTATAAAACTCAACACCAGTAAGGTAAACAATCCAATCAAAAAATGGGCAAAAGAAATGAATAGACACTTCTCCAAAGAGAACATACAGATGGCTAATAGGCATATGAAAAAAATGGTCAACATCACTAATTATTAGAGAAATGTAAATTAAAACCACAATGAGATACCACCTCATCCCTGTCAGAATGGCACTTATTAACAAAACAACACATAATAAGTGCTGGAGAGTGTGTGGAGAAAAGAGAACCCTCCTGCACTGCTGGTGGGAATGCAGACTGGTGCAGCCACTGTGAAAAACTATTTGGAGATTCCTCAAAAAATTAAAAATGGAACTGCCCTTTGACCCAGCTATCCTACTTTTAGGAATATATTCTATGAATACCAAATCACTGATTCAAAAGAAGAAATGCACCTCCATGTTTATTGCAACATTGTTTACAATAGCCAAGATCTGACAATAGTTTAAGTGTCCATCAGTGAACAAGTGGATTAAAAAGCAGTGGTACATATACACAATAGAATACTACGCGGCCGAGAGGAAGAAGGTAATCTTACCTTTCACGACAACGTGGATGGACCTGGAAACTATCATGCTAAGTGAAATACGCCAGGCAGAGAAAGAAAAATATCATACGACCTCACTCATTTGAGGAATCCAATGAACAATGTGAACTGAGCAATGGAACAGAAGCAGAGGCAGGATCAAAGGGACCAGAGGGAAAGCAGTCAGAGGGAAAGTAGAAGAGAACATGGGATCAGAGAAGGGAAAGAGATTAATGAAATTATATATACATAACACAGCATTATAGAGAACAGGACAGCAAATCCTGGAGGGAAGGGGGAAAGACATTGGAGGGAGGGGCATAGAGCTGGGGCCGGGCGGAATAAGGGGGTGAGCGGAGATATATTTGGTGGGACACTTGAATCTATGTAAAGACAAATTAAAATCAAATAAAAAAAGAAAAAGGAAAGCAATAGATAATTTCTGCAACAATGTAAAAAAATATGTAATGGGTTGGGGAATAAGTTCGTAGCATTTTTACTGAAGACTTTTATTTAAACAAAAAACAATAATTATATCAATAAGTTAATCAATTATATATTCGCCGTTGCTGTTTACAACCTCTTCCCACCTCTCGACCAATTTGTTGATGCCGTTCCTCCAAAAATCGCCTGGTCTGGTGTCAAAGAAATTGTTGAGCCAGTTTTTAAGGACCTCTTTGTTATCGAAGGTAACACCCTTCATATGGTTTGACAGGGAGCGAAAAGATGGTAATCGGTCGGTGCAAGGTCCGGAGAATACGGCCGATGCTGAAGGACCTCCCATTCGAGCTCTTGGAGTGCGGCTTTGATGACTTGTGCAACATGGGGCCTGGCATTGTCGTGAAGGAGTATGGTTTGACCATGTCGATCAGGTCTTTTCAATTGAATAGCCTCATTCACGCGGTGTAGCTAGGCAATGTAGAGCTCCTTGTTGACCATGGCATTCTTTTCGAGCATTTCCCAGTTCTTCATTGAATTCAGAAGGCCTTCCGCTGCGGGACGTGTCATCGACGTCAAAGTCGCCATTTTTGAACTTTGCAAACCATTTCCGTGCTGTAGGCTCGCCTGTGACACCTTCTCCATACACGTCGCAAATGTCCTGGGCTGCTTCGGCAGCTTTTTGACCTCGATGAAAAGCAAAGAAGAGCAGGTGTCGAAAATGTTGATTTTTGCCTCCTGGGTATTCCATTTCTAAGCCTCAAAACTAATAAAAAATTAAATAACTCAAAAATACAATTAACATAGTTTTGTAGAGCAGAAAGAGTTTTATCGAATGAATACTTACCCTTTGCCAAACAGCAAACAAATCGTTGTAAAATAAAAGAAAATATAAAAACGCTACAAACTTATTCCCCAACCCAATATTTATAGGTCTATGTAGTGAAATAAAATGAACCAGAGTCAAAAGAACAGTTTTTTAAAAAATGGTTAAAGAAAATAGCAACAAATGGAAAATCTAAGACTCTTCTGCTAGAGTAGACCATTCTGTGAGCTCATTTTGCAGACCACACTTTTTAGCCAATTAATGACTGAAATCTATGAAACAGCATGTACACAAATTTGAATTTATATTTCTGCTTATATGGTTAATGGACAGTTTATCATTCCTTGACTTCTTCAAATTTTTATCCAACTCCATATTTCCTCAGATGAATAACACCACTCCTGTTTTGGTGTCATTCTTTATTTTTTTTATTCCCTGGAAGTAAAAATTCCAGGATCTAGTCAGCATCTTTGATTTGTTCTATACTATCTACTTAAGGGATCATATACACAAAAATTCTGTCTTCCAATGACATACAACTGGCATCCAAAAAACCACATCAAATATAAGTGTTCAAAGTTACCTAGAGTTCACATTATCAGAAAGAAGAATGCTGCAGAGAGAGGTGGGGTGGGGGGTGATGTATCAAAGATCTGTAGTCTTCACCTGAGTACAAGAGTAAGCTCACCCAAGAAGATTAGAGGAAACAATGTCCAGTACTCACACAGGATTGGAAATAGTTCATGTTCCCACAAGCCAGAGTGAAAGCCCTACGGTACAGTAGATTTTTTTCAGAAATGTTTTTACTCAGGAGTGGTTACAAATTAAGCCTAAACTAAAAGGTGCTTCAGTCCTAAATAACAAAGTCTAAGAGCAAAATCTGAAAGGACTGCACTGTTTACAACAATTTAACTATGTCCCAGACAAAAAAAGCTCAAGAATATATAAAAGAACAGAAGTTTTCAGTACCCAAAATAAAATTCAACATATATGACATTCAGTCAAAAATTAGATACAAGAAAAAACAATCAGAACAAATCAGTAAAGGTACAGATGATAAAATTAACATAAAGATATTGAGCAATTATTATAAATGTATTCTATATGTTCAAAAGGCTATAAACAGGCCCTGGCCGGTTGGCTCAGCGGTAGAGCATCGGCCTGGCATGTGGGGGACCCGGGTTCGATTCCCGGCCAGGGCACATAGGAGAAGCGCCCATTTGCTTCTCCACCCCCCCTCCTTCCTCTCTGTCTCTCTCTTCCCCTCCTGCAGCCAAGGCTCCATTGGAGCAAAGATGGCCCGGGCACTGGGGATGGCTCCTTGGCCTCTGCCCCAGGCGCTAGAGTGGCTCTGGTCATGGCAGTGCGATGCCCCGGAGGGGCAGAGCATCGCCCAGTGGTGGGCAGAGCGTTGCCCCTGGTGGGCGTGCCGGGTGGATCCAGGTCAGGCGCATGCGGGAGTCTGTCTGTCTCTCCCCGTTTCCAGCTTCAGAAAATTAAAAAAAAAAAAAGACTAAAAAGCTATAAACAAGATTGAACATGTTAAATGGAGGCATCAGAAAATATAAAAATACCCAAATCAAACTTTCAAGGGTGAAAATTACAATATTTGAAATACAAAACACAATAAGGGGAAATAACAAACACAACAGTGATTCAGAGTATCCTAAGCAAAACCGTATGAAATAATATTCAAGAAGTTTGGGTTATTTCTATAGTTTAATAAAACGGAGTGAAGCTTCTCTTTCTGGTTTTATTAATCTTTTCTAATTTTGGCCATTTTCAAGCTATCAATGATCCGGGGCTCTCTTTGATAAAATGGATGTCTGGGTCAGTCAAGGGTCCATATACAGAGACATTGTTTGGGCAACTTAACTGATAATTACTTAGGCTCTAGAAAATTCAGAACTAGGATGCAAGAATGGTGGAAATTGTAATTACGTTTGAATTAGTGCAAACATATTTTCTGTATTCTCTTGTGTTATTTATGTAATGGTAAACTTCAAGCCTAAAAATAGTATGCAGATATTCTCATGAGTGCTGTGTTCAATTTAAGTAAAGAGTGTTGATATAAGATAGTTAAAGGATAGTTATTTCCTACCTATGAATAAAGTTAACAGTGCATAGTGTTTATTACATGGTAATTAAGTTCATATATTATTAGGCTTTTTTTTTTAAGTTTATTGATTGATTGGTTTTAGAAAGAAAGACATTGATTTGTTGGTTCACTTATTTGTGCATTCATTGGTTGTTTCTTATATGTTCTCTGAGCAGGATTGAACTCACAACTTTGGTGTATCGGGATGATGCTCTAACCAACTAAGTTCCAGCCAGGGCCATCTATTAAAATTCTTTCTAGGATGAAATCATTCTCCGTGGAGGGTAGAAGTATTACTTGAAAATCAAGGTCATTCCCACACCAAATATAGGGACAAATGAGATCTTGCAGTAAATATTTATTTAGTCTATTATACTCTATTCAATTTATTAATTAACAATGACAGTTAAACAACTAGTTTCCAGAATGCACTGTGAAAAAAAATACCCACAAAATTTCAGCAGTACACAACAATAAAATGTAGGTTTCATACATCTGCAGAGCAGCTGAGACGACTTTGCTGACCCCAGCTAAATTGTTCATCCATCCAGGAATCCGCTGATCCAAGCTGGGCTTGCCTGTGAGGTTCTGCTTCAAGCTGCATGTTGACAAGGCAACTCAGCTCCACTTTTCCCACCTCCTTCTTAGAGGTGGGTTAACCAGGGCACATTCTTCTCCTGGTGCAGTGGAGTCAGAAGACAAATCCTTCTGCATAAGAAATTTCAAGCAGATTGAAATTGTGGGTAAGTAGATTCTGGAAGAGTGAGCATACTACTTCCTTCCTTGCTGCCCAATTACCCACCTCTGCATCTAGAGGACTGAAACTCTTAGGAGCTGACGAAAGATCCACTGAAACCATCACCCTATGTGTGCCTATGAGGCAAGCTATGACACGTGCCTATAACATGAGCCTGGAGAGCCTGGAGATGCTTTTTCAGAGCCTATAAGGTTTTCTTGTTCATTCCTTAGAATTTAAGAAACTCCTTTTATTAATGCTAAGGAAATAGAAGGGTTACAAAATAAAATTTTAAAGAATAGAAGAACATGATTGTATAAGTAGGCCTTCATGAAAAAGGTGTATATGAGTTTCTTTAAAAAACTGACTGAAGTAATATTCAATTATGAGCATCTGTGTAAGGAAAAAAAAGAAGAAAGATAAAATGAAATTTAATATCACATTTAGGATATGCTAGAAGAAGAAATAGTGGGTTTGCTTTTTTTATTTAAGTACTTAGAGTCCTGAACTGTCATGAGTTGGAGTGCAAGAAAGAGCTCACAATTCCAGCAAGCAACTCCCAAATCTCAGTGGTTTATAGCAGAGTAAAAAAATCATCCTTGTTCATGTTATATATATAAACACCATGGGCCAGCTGTGGCTGTGCTGTGAGTCAGACTCACATCGACTCTGTATATCTTCTCCATCATAGGTCTAGGTTGAAGGAAAAACTCTGACTGGAACTGTGCTTATTCTTATAGAAGAGGAGAAAAGCAAGAGACACTGAACGAAGCTACACAAACACATGGTAAAGTTTCTGATTACTGTGGCACATGTCAGGGTCACACAAATTTCATTGGCCAAAAATAGTCACAGAAAAAATTAACATTCCTAAAGTGAGGAAACTCCCCTCCAGTGGGAGGGGAACAAGATAGTAAAGATCTGTGAACAATAATAATCTATCACAACTACATATTGTAAGTATGTATATTTTCTTCTTTAGCTTCAGAGGTCTTGTCTTTATTCAACTCCTCTATTATTGGAAACAAAAGGCATATACATGTGAAAAGTAAATTATATAATATACATTTTTATAAAGTGGTATCTTGCCTGACATGTGGTGGCGCAGTGGATAAAGCATCAACCTGGAAATGCTGAGGTCGCCAGTTCGAAACCCTGGGCTTGCCTGGTCAAGGCACATATGAGAATTGATGCTTCCAGCTCCTCCCCCTTCTCTCTCTCTGTCTCTCTCTCCTCTCTCTCTTCTCTCTCTCTCCTCTCTAAAAATGAATAAATAAAATTTATAAAAGGAAAAAAGTGGTATCAGAAGACTCCTTTGTTAATTATTCAGTGAAGGAATTGGCAATTACTACAGGTCAGAAAGGAACTGACTTAATGGAAGGAATAAGTCTCCTTAGAAAAGGAGCTCTCCAGACTCACAGAGAGCAGGCTGACAGTTGTCAGGGATGTGGGACCAGAGAAATGGAGGGACTGAGCAAAAAAGAAAAAGAAAAACTTGGGGACACGGATAACAATGTGGTGATTGTCAGAGGTAGAGGGAGGTAGAGAAAGTTATAGGGAGGATTAATTATAGATTATAGAACAATTAATTATAGGTGATGGAATAAGACTTGATTAGAATGGTGAATATGCAATACAGTGTACAGATGATGTATTGTAGAATTGTGCACCTGAAACCTGTATGATTTTGTTAACCAGTGTCACCCCAATAAATTCAATAAAAAGGGGAAAAAGGGAGCTGTTCAACTGTAAAGCCACCACAAAGGCAGTAGGCTAAAGAGTGGCAGAGGCTGTCAAAAGAGACATGGAGCCTGACCTGTGGTGGCGCAGTGGATAAAGCGTCGACCTGGAAATGCTGAGGTCGCCGGTTTGAAACCCTGGGCTTGCCTGGTCGAGGCACATATGGGAGTTGATGCTTCCAGCTCCTCCCCCCTTCTCTCTCTCTGTCTCTCCCTCTCCTCTCTAAAATGAATAAATAAATAAAAAAATTAAAAAAAAAAAAAAAAAAAAAAAGAGACATGGAGTTAATTTCAGTACTATATGTGGTTTTAGCCTTTGGATAACAAAATTTTGGTTCAGTTCTTCACTCATAGTCTGTACAAAGAGCCCACCAGTCTCAGCAAAAAATATTACTACTGTCTTTCACCCATATAAAAATAACACTTTGAAAAGTTCTCTGTTTCCATTAATAATGTAATGAGACTATGAAAATAGGCCAAACCTCTGCTGTCAGACTATGGGACACACCTGTTTGATCTTATTAGTGGAACTGTGAGATTGGGACTTCATTTTCCTTTTCACACTGAGAATTAACAAAGAAGGGGACTTTGCAATTTTCCTACTTGAGATCTTTCTTCTATGCCTTAACCCAGCATCCATTCAGCACTGGACTGGCATATAAAGAAAAAACAATGTACCTACACAGCTTTTTTCCAGAATAGACTGATCACACGATCACGAATCTGCTTGGTCTTGATGCCATAGATGATGGGGTTGACCATGGATGGAAAAAGAAGGTAGAAAATAGCAAGGAGTATATGGACATGAGGAGGAGCCCGGCGTGCCACACGGTGCATGACCGAGGAGATGACAACAGGTGTGTAGGTAGACAAGATGGCACCTATGTGAGACACACATGTCCCTAAGGCCTTATAGCGGGCTTCCTGAGAGGCAAGCTGCAGAACTGCCCGAAGGATGAAGATATAAGACAGAATAACAAAGAGCAGATCCAATACTACTATCAACATGGCCACAGCAATGCCATAGATATTGTTGAAGCGAGTGTCTCCACAGGCCAGCCTTACCACAGCCATGTGCTCACAGTAGCAGTGGGCGATCACGGGGCCTCGGCAGTAGTGGAAACGTCTGAGCAGAAAGGGGAGTGGAGTCATTAGTGTCACAGCCCGAGTCATAGCAGCTATACCAATCTTGGTGATAAGGGGCCCAGTCAGGACCGTGGTGTAGTGCAATGGCTTGCAGATGGCCACATAGCAGTCAAAAGCCATGGCCAGAAGCACTGCTGACTCCATGATGGAGAAGGAGTGGAGAAAGAACATCTGGACTAGACAGGCATAGAAGTTGATCTCCTGATCTCTGAACCAAAAAATAGCCAGCATTTTAGGCAGTGTTGAGGAAGAAAGGACTAGATCAATAGTTGCCAACATAGCCAAAAAGAGGTTCTCATGGGTTCATGGAGGGCTGCTTCAACCTGGATGATGAAGAGGAGGGTACAGTTACCAAGCAGGGCCAGAGTATAGGCAAAGCAGAAAGGAATGGAGATCCAAACATGCAAGTGCTCCAAACCTGGAATTCCTACCAACAAGAAGGCAACTGGGTGAGTTGAGGTGATATTGGAGACTGACATGGCTTCTGCAAATTTTCTGTGTCAGTTTATATGGCCCCTTCACTTTCTATATATACTTTCTTGGGAGGATTAATTCTTGTTCCCATTGCTAGGCCTTAAAAATAATCAGTTATTAGGCTTCATAGACATGGGGAAGCATCATCCATGTTTTCTTCCCTCAAAGAATTTTGAATCTCATTGAGTAGATATAATATTAAACATAATTAGAACCAATATCTCAAGACAGCTTTCATAAAAGAATGGAGAGAAGGTATTGCTTTCTTCATTCAAGGTGATGTCAATAATAACCTGTTAAAAGAAGTAGACAAATGTTAAAACAAATGCATTTATTTTAAACATACATTGGTACCATTATATGTAATAAGCTAAGTTCACAGCCACACAAGCCAATTTTCTGTCTTGAAATCTCAGGCTTCTATACCTGTAAAAGTTGAATAAAGCCTGCAATTTCTAATACCCCTATTAATTTCACAATCTGTTTATTTTCTCTAGGACTACACTATCTGATATGGCTGCCACAAGCCACATGTGGCATCTTATGTTTATTAATATAAAATTAAAATTCAATACCTCAGTTATGCTAATATTGAATACTTTACAAGTGCCTAATAGTTACATGTGACTAGTGCTACCATTGAATCATTCATACACAGAATATTTTCATCATTGTAGAAAGTTCTTTTAGAGCAGGGGTCAGGAAACTTTTTGGCTGAGAGAGCCATGAACGCCACATATTTTAAAATGTAATTCCATGAGAGCCATACAACAACCCAACCCGTGTACATTATGCATTATCCAATAAAAATTTGGTGTTGTCCCGGAGGACAGCTGTGATTGGCTCTAGACACCCGCAACCATGAACATGAGCAGTAGGAAATGAATGGATTGTAATACATGAGAATGTTTTATATTTTTAACATTATTATTATTTTATTAAAGATTTGTCTGCGAGCCAGATGCAGCCATCAAAAGAGCCACATCTGGCTTGCGAGCCATTAGGTTCCCAGCCCCTGTTTTAGAGAGAACTGCTTTAGAATATATCTCCCAGGTCCTATCCCTATCCACAAATCTCTGCAAATACAGCCCTGCCTCCAGCTGATAAAGAAAATAAGGAGCCTCTTCTTTTGTTTCTCTTCCATCTAAATTCATGTTAAGCTCCCTATTCAGGTGTTCTCATCCAATCATCTTCTAGATCCATCATTTTTGTTGCAGGAGAATTCTCTCATATTTAGTAACTAATGTCTGACTTCCATAACAAATGCCTTTTATTTTCTTTATTTTTTAGATTTTATTTATTCATTTTTAGAGAGAGAAGAGAGAGAGAATGAGAGATAGAGAGAAGGGGGGAGGAGCATGAAGCATCAAGTCCCATATGTGCCTTTACCAGGCAAGTCTGGGGTTTCGAACCAGCGACCTCAGCATTCCAGGTCAATGCTTCAAATGCCCTTTATTCTTAACCTTTCATCTTGACCTCTTCTCTTGTTCATTTTTTGCTTCTTTTGATTCCTTAAACATTGGCATTACCCAGTTTTTATGCAGCTACTTTTCCCTTCTAGAATCCAATTAATGTGGTTTTTACAAGCATTACATAAGATAATGTATTTAAAACATTTACTATATCACTGAACAAAGGAAGTACTGGAAAAAAACTTAGTCTCTTTTCCATACAAGAAAATTAAGTTTTTGGCAATCCAATAGCTCTAAGATGTCATAGTTGATAGTGTTAGGCAGCTGAGTTTGAGTTCTAGCTTTCTCCAATTCCAATGTCCTAAATAACTAGGCTTTATTGCTTCTCTCTAAATGCTTTTTAAGCCACACACATATTCAGCATATTCAAATTGAAAACAAATTTCTTTCCTTAGGGTATGGAAAAATTTTAGAATCTGAAGATTTTGGATCAAATCACAACTGCCACTTATACAAGCTGCATGACCTTACGTAAATCACTTATCTCCAAGATTCTTTTCTTCTCTGGAAATGGGGAATAGAAATGTCCAACCTTTATGGGACATTGTGGGGAGGGTGAGTAGGATTATGTATAAAATTATTTTGTATAATTCCTTAGCATTTGCAGATCCTTATTTTTTATTTATATCTCTTCCACCATTGAACTATATTTAAATAATTCTGTTAACTAATATTATCCCTCCTATCTTATGTTCTCTTCCTTCTATTACTTCAAATATCTGCTTTTCTTCACAGAAAACATCTAGAAATGCTTACATTCAGTCTCAACTCTCTCAAGTATCAGTTGGTAATAAAACAATCGAATCGGAATTCATTCTTATTACAGTACTTTTCTGAAACTGCTTTCACTGGGACCACCAATAACCTCTATATAATGGTGTCATTGTAATTTGCCTGCTTCCATGGAACCTTTCAGCAACTTCTATCTAAATTGACACCTCTCTCCTTTTTTTTTTTCTGAAGTGAGAAGCAAGGAGAAAAAGACTCCCGCATGCACCCAACTGGGATCCACCTGGCAAACCCACTAGGGGGAGATGCTCTGCCCATCTGGGGTGTTGCTCCATTGCAACTGGAGCTATTCTAGTGCCTGAGGCAGAGGTCATAGAGCAATCCTCAGCACTCGGGCTTCAATTAAGCCTTGGCTGTGGGAGGAGAAGAGAGAAATAGAGAGAAAGAAGAGGGGGAAGGGTGGAGAAGCAGATGGGTGCTTCTCCTGTGTGCCCTGGCCAGGAATCAAACCCAGACTTCCAAACACTGGGCCGATGCTCCACCATTGAGCCAACTGGCCAGGGCTCTCTCCTTTTTAAAACCATCTTTTCTCTTAGATATAATGATACTATTGTTTCCTACCTCCTTAGCTACTCATTTTAATCTTCTGTATCTGCCCTACATCTAATTATTGAATTTCTTCAGGGATCAACATTGAGCTCTGTTCAATTTTATATTCACAAAACATTCAGTAAATATATTCAGTACATTTACTGAAAAAATTAAATACTTTTACTAAATGAGTTAAAGATAAATGTGCAAAAAATAAACAGACTGACACCTTAGTGGAACAGATTTTCTACAGGTTTGCAAAGGACAATAAAAGAACATAATTTACATAGAGGATATTACTGTCATAAAAGAAACAGGTTAATGAAGATAGAAAATCTTGAAGTTAGGGGAAGAAGAAGGTAGAAATTTTTAAAAAGAAATTAGGGTAAGCCTTATTGGATAGAAAATGTGAGCAAAGATTGAATGAGATGAGAAAACACCTCATTAGCTTCATTTCTTTAAAAGTCAGAACCTTGGGTTCCATGCAGGTGAATTACATGGGGAAAATTATAACAGGGAATAAGGATGGGTGAAAGTATAAAACAATAGAGCAAAGATTCACATCTGAAACTGCATTAATAAGCTGGATAATGTGTGATCAACTATATCCAACCCCACATGAGTAAGAAGTACACATTGTTAGTTACAGAATAGTCATGGGGATATAAATTACAGCTTAAGGAATATAGTCAATAATCTTGTAATAACTATGTAGGGGATCAGGTGGGTACTAAAAACATCAAGAGGACCACTCTGTGAAGTACATGATTTTCTAACCAATATGCTAATACAGAATAATATTGAATGTAAACATTAGTCAAAAAATTCTAAAAAAAAAAAAAAAAAAGGAATCATGTAGAAGGCACTTCAGAATTGTCTGCTCACAACATGAAAGAGGGGTATATTTATCCACTGTTTGTCACCCTACCTTCACCAAAGTGGACCCAAAGTGCTAATGTCCTTGTACTTCCTGATTCACACATGTTCTAGAATAACGAGCAGCCTCCTTTGGTGACCCACGCAATGAAACAGAGTAACCCAGAGGAAAGGTAAAGATAAGACAGGTGCAATCAAGCTATACTTTCACTCAAGTGGTTACCACAGCAATGGCCAGAACAAAAAAAGTGAATGAACAGAAGTGAGACAGGCATAAAAGACAGAGCATATAGGAAGTTGCCCCTGGATGGAGAAGTCTAAGCGAAGGGAACAGTCAGAACAAATGCCTGAAGGCAGCAATATGACTAATGTTTTAACTCTGCGGCATGGTCAGTGTAGCTAGAGAATTTGAATGAATGAGACATTCATAGAGTTCATAAAGGCAAGACCAGATCAGGCAGGGCCTTTTAGGCCTTTGTAGAAACTTAACAAAACGTCTTGCAAGGACATTTTACGAGAAGATAAGTGACATATTTAATATTTTTTAAACTTTTCTCTGCCTCTTATGATGAGAATAGCATGAAAACATAAGGGTAAAAAAATGAAAAAAGAAAAACAGACTCTGGAGGCTATTGCAGTAATAGGGGAAGAAGAATGTTGGCTAAGAACCAAGGTGGCAGTGTAGGTGGTGAGAAGCAATCAGATTTGGGATATACAATATTTAAGAAAAAAAAGCCATGGGATTTTTTTTGACAGATTAAATATAGATCATAAGAGAAAAGACAGTGAAACATAACACCAAATTTTTTAGCTTAAGCAACTAAAAACAGGAGTTGCTCTCAACTGAGATTGGGGGAAATGGGGAGGGGGAGATAAAGATTTAATTTTGGATATGTTGAGTTTGAGATGTCAATCAGAAATCTAAGTGAACATGTTGATACATTTGGATATACAAGTCTGGAGTTTGAGAGAGATTTTAGCTGCTGATTGTAAACTTGTGATCATTGGCAATAGCTAATAATAATAGCAATGAAACTGATTGAGATCAAGATAGTGTGTATTCATAAAAAATAGAGAACAAAGAACTGAATCAAAACATTAAAAATGAGGGTGGAGAAGCAGCTGGCTGAATGGAGGAAAAATCAACAAAATTGACCAAGAGTGAGTAACTACCAGAAAAATTTCCAAGAAGATGTTCTGTCCTGATAGGCCATGAAATGTAGTGCATTAAGGAGGAAATTATTACCATTATAAATTCTACTGATAAGTCAAACAATTCCAAAACAGTTCAGCTTTGTGTATAGAGATATAGTGGTTTGGATTCCTTAGTAAGGAAAATTTTACTAGAATAAGGAAAGGCAAAGCCAGATTTGATGGAGTTAGGTGAAAAAAAAATTGCAATTGGTTAGCACGGCTCAGATTTCTGAGGAGGTTTTCTGCAAAGGTAAACAGTAAAGGAAGGACTAGTAACTGCAGAGGGAAGTGGAGTAAAGAGAAGGGTGTGTGTGTGATCAATTGTTTTTAAGAAGAAAAAAAGGCATGTTTTTAAACTGAAGAGAATTTTTCCAGTAGCAAGGGAAAACAGAATATACAAGACAAAGTAGACTATTGCTTTAGAAAAGTCCTTGAACATCACCCTCTTTCTAGGTGTTCTACTTGTTTATCATGAATTTAGTTATCAGCCTCTAAAATTATGAAAACATGTTTCCATATTTTATCTTCCCGCTAAGCCACAGACTAGGGCATCCAACTGTCTACCTATCCCCTCATAACAGTCTCACAGCTATCTCAGCCTATCATGCTTGAAGCAGATATCTTGACTTCTTCCCTCTATGTGCGTTCCATATCTCAGTACCTAATAACCTCTCCAACCAGTTGCTCAACCCAGACTCATCATCCTTGGTTCTACCCCTTACTTCCTGTAACATATTCAATCTACCAGCAGGTCCATTTGGGTCAACCTGCACAGAAAGTCTCAAAATTGCCTACTCCATTTCCATCACCACAACAATTATTTAAGACACCATCATTTCTCATATACTAGTGACACAAGACTCCTGACATGTGTGCAGATCTCTGCCTTAGTGCTCCAATTTCTATCCTTCCACAAGCACCCAGCTTATTGTGAAGTGAAGGGACTTGGAGAGAAAGGACTGCCTTATTTACTTTTATAAATGCAGCCTCTAGCATACACAGTGTGTGACTGTTTCACCAAATGAGGAATGAACAGTCAGACTGAAATGTGTCTTCTCACTACATTCAGATCTTGCCATCTGATCCAATGGTTGGTTATCTTTTAATTTAACATTCAACCAGTACAGAAGTTCTAAAAACCCCAACCAGCCCTGGTTACATGCATCAGAATAAAATCTTATCGGAAAATATTTTTCCATGTCTTACTAATATTTGCACATCTTTGTCAGGAACAAGCACTTTGGCTTTGTAGGAAACAATCCCAGTCACACCAGAAACTTTTGTTTTCACTGTTACATCTTCAGAGGCAAGAAAAGTACTAGGTACGTAACAGTCGTAACTGTTAGTGATTCTACATACATACCTGTTGCACCTTCACCCTCTGTAGATATATTTTTTCAACAAAACTGAACATATTTCATTATATCTCTGAGTTATTACATCTCCTTGATTTGTTCTCTCTACCTTTGGAACATAAGTAATCATCCTGTGACCTATCCACCCTCCCTCATACAAGGAAAAAGTTATCTGTTCTTTCCAGTTTCTCCCCCCAAATGCAGGGTGTCCAATAGTGCATGCCCTTTACCTCTGTTAAAGTTCATCAAAAATATACCCCTCACCAGAATAAAGATCTTAGAGGAGAGGAGTAAATGGAGCCATGTCTTTCTTGCCAAATATCCGGAAAGCAGGAACCTACTTTGCAGTGAATGTTTTATCTTGCTTATACTCTGATTCAGAAGCCAACATGTTCTCACAAGTTCCCAGGACCTGTTTATTTCTTTGCTTTTCCTAAAGGTGCTTAAATGAGTCTCCAGAAACAGAAAGTACTCAGTTAATACTGTCATCTACTTGGTAGTCTATACCTATATTGTAAGAGGGTATAGGAAAGATAATATGAATGATTATTATTCAGAGATAGGAAAATAGTCACTTACCTAAGGTCCTTCAAAGATGTGCCTTGTGGAAGAATAACCTGTGAGAAATGTACTTCTTACCTCTCCCTCCATCTTCCTAGTTCAGGCCTCATTTTTTTTCTCTCCTGACTAATACAGTAGCTTCCTAACCGAGACAGGGATAGTGGTGGGGTGAGGAATAAATGATAGGTAAGGAGAGAGGATCCAAATTGGAATAATCAGCTAAGACTTTTTGGAGTTTAACCACAGTTTTTGGCATAGAAATGAGGCAAAAATCCTCTGTAGTGGAGGCAGTGTCTGGCGTTTGTAGACAAAGCATTTGGGTTGGATTATCAAGACTTGTGCTCCCTCAATTGAAGAGCCTAAGTAGAAGAACAGAAGCAATAAAGAAATAGAGAACAGGCAGGGAGTTGAAGCCCAAGAGCAGGACTGGGTGTGGAAGGTAATTAAAAGTGTTCCATCCTCTCCCATTCACCACACCTGTGTCACTTCTTTCCTGTTTCCGCTAGTCCATCTCTGACCACCGTGCTTAGTCTGATGTAGAATTCTTGGCCCTGTCCTTTAGCTTCAGGAAACTCCAATGGGAGGTGTTTAAGAAGGAGAGAGCAGGGAGGGATCAGCTGGCTTTATCTTCACAAGCCTCTGCTCTTCTTCCAAAAGGATGTGGAAGCAGACACTGTTGCACATGAGGCGGTCCTCAGGGACTCATGGACGACTCTGGCCTCCTCTCTGGGGACTGACACAAGGAGACTCCTCTGACCCAGGGCTTCACCCCTAGGTTTCCCTGAAGTCCATGTCCTTTCCATGTTTAGTGACACTAAGTCATGCCTTCCAAGAGTCACTGCCTTCTCCTTAGAGCTGTGAGCACCTGAGACAGAGCCTGCTGGTACCTTGGTCTTTGAGGTGCCTCCCCATACCCCTAGCCCTCCTTTCAGTGTCTCCTAAGAAACAGAGTTTCATTAAACATATAAACTGTAACCAAGTCCTATCTGATATGACCTAGTAGGGCCGGAGTTCCAGCCTAGTCAGGCCAAGATCATCTATTAGGTATTTATTTTGCATACATATGACATATTGGCCTGAGCTGGGCATTGGTTTCCAGCTTGTAACTTTAGAATGGCAGATCTCTTGTCATGCTCTGTTTCTTATATCTAATAAAGATAGTCCCAAATTTTCCTAACTCACAGGGGGAAGGTAGGGTCTAATTATATAATTGAGAAGGCAAGTACTAATGTAATTACTTATAAGTAATTAGCAGCCATTTATAAAGAATGAAGGTTCTGGTTATTCTGACGTCAGAGGCTCTGGAATAAGACCATTCCTTCTTCACAGGAGATGGGTCTGACCTGGAGGCTGGAAACATTCCTTGTGTAAGTCCTCAGGAGGAGAAGAAGGCCTTTGTTTTAGGATATAGTATTTTTTAAAGGCATGCAACTCTATTTGTGTGTTAGTATTTGCTATTATTTTTAATCTTTTCACCTGTCTCAACTATGCTCAGAAAACACGAAGAATCTTTGAACTACATAGGCTCTAAAGTGAGAATATTATTTCCCTGGGGTATTTATATTTATTTATTTGGTGTCAGAGAGAATTATAAGAGCAGAGATGGGGACAAGCACAAAAAGGTTTCTAGGTTTTATTTTATTTATTTATTTTTTTTTTTTTCATTTTTCTGAAGCTGGAAATGGGGAGGTAGTCAGACAGACTCCCTCATGCGCCCGACCGGGATCCACCCGGCATGCCCACCAGGGGGCGATGCTCTGCCACTCTGGGGCATCACTCTGTTGCATCCAGAGCCATTCTAGTGCCTGAGGCAGAGGCCACAGAGCCATCCTCAGCACCCAGGCAATCTTTGCTCCAATGGAACCTCAGCTGCGGGAGGGGAAGAGAGAGACAGAGAGGAAGGAGAGGGGGAGGGGTGGAGAAGCAGATGGGCGCTTCTCCTGTGTGCCCTGGCCGGGAATCGAACCCGGGACTCCTGCACGCCAGGCCAACGCTCTACCACTGAGCCAACCGGCCAGGGCCGGTTTCTAGGTTTTTACTGCACCCTTCCCTCTTCAACAGTTTCCTACCTCCATACCCCGTCTGACATGGACTTGGAAATTCTCATTCAAGGTTAAAAATACAGACAGACAAATAGAGATAGAGATTACAACAGATACATGAACTGACATGCAAGCCTGTATGGTTTTGTTAACCAGTGTCACCCCAATGAACTCAGTTAAAAAAACATACATAATTCTTAAACTATCATCTCTGAAGAAACAAAAGGGGGCCCAAGATAAAAGTACAGGAGAAAATTTGTGGAGGATGATGGAGAAGGGGCAGTAGTTTGCTAGGCTGTTAGACCAAAATAACACATACTACGTGGCTTAAATAAAAGACATTTATTTTTTCCCGATTTTGAAGGCTACAAGTCCAGATGAAGGAGCGGGCAGGGTTGGTTTCTTCCGCGGATTCTTCCCTTAGCTTGTATATGGCATTCTTTTCCCTGCATCTTCACACGGTCTTCCCTGTGTGTCTGTGTCCAAATTTTATTTTCCTATAAGGACTTAAATTGGATTAGCAACCATGTTAATGGCCTCATTTTAATTAATTACCTTCTTTAAGACCATATTTATAAATATAGTCACCTTCTGAGGTACTGAGAGTTAGGACTTCATCACATAAATTGAGGGATCGGACACAATTCAGCTCATAAAAATCTGCCTTCTGGTCTCCTAGAATGCACATCCTTCTCCCACAAAAATACAGTCACCCCATCCTCATAGCTCCCAAAGTCCTAATTCTGAATACAAAATTCTATTTAAGTCTCATTTGATCATTTGAGGATGAGAGTCAAAGTATGAGCTATCTTGAGGCAAAATCCCTCTTCAGCTGTGAACCTGTGAAACCAGTTGTTAGCTGCTTCCAAAATACAATGCGAGCACAGGCATAGCATAGACACTCCCATTCCAAAAGGAGAACATCAGACAGAAAAGTTTTAAATGGTGTTATGAGTCACAAGCAAGTATGAAACCAGTGGTGGGATTCAGCCAGTTCACACCGGTTTGACACACTGTCACCTTATTTTTTGTTGACTTCAGCAAACCGGTTGTTAAAATGGCACTTATAATCAGTGTTCTCTCTGAGATGACATTTTTAATTACCAAATTGATATTAATGATTATCAAGATTTCATGGAAAACATTTTTTTAAATTCCCAGAACTATGCAATTCTTGGAAGTGTTCAAAGAGCTAAAAATATTGTCAGAACAATTACTGTAAGTTCAGCAGAAGCGGGAAGGGGTTTTTCAAAGATGAACATAATACATTCAGAGAAGAGAAGTCACCTGTTTCTAGTATATTAAACACAACGAATATTAGTCTAATCAGCCTACCTCTAAAGGAACAGAACCCTACTCCTACAGTGAAAAGATGGTTAAGGATAAATCACACAGCCAGTGATGGTCAGATAAAAGCCGAGAAAATTGCAAGTAAGGACACCAATCAAGAAACAATATGGAAATATCTTAAATAACAGTTTTATTGTTTTTTGTCAGGTATTATATAATATTTTTTATTATTTTAAAATTCTTCCTTATAGCAATTTAGTTTTATGTACCTCTTTTATTGTTCTCATTTAAGTATTATATTTATAAAATAATAAACTACCTTTCGGTATATCATTTTTTATAACGGTCATAGGACAGAGAACTAGTTGTTAAATTATTTAAATCTCACCACTGTATAAAACCTAGCAGGGCAAATTACATTTGATTTTAAGGCTCCAGAAAGTTCTCTTTGGCTTGATGCTCCATCCTTCAGGCCTACTGGTACAGTAGCTCCAAGCCCTCAGTTCTGGCAGTGGCCCTCACTACTCAGTTGTGTGTGGGTAGTTCCAACCCTTGGTCTCTTGAAAGCAGGAATGTGCTCTGCCCTCTGAAACTGAAGAAGAGACAGCCCTACCCTGGGACTGTGTGCCCTTTTGGCACATAGCAGCAACGGCAGCCCTGCAAATGTTTGAAACATCTTGGTGTCATTTTTCCCTTTTCTTAAAGGATGAGATCATGTTCATAGCCAGTTAGCTTTGTTGGACAATTCTGTAGAATCCCAGAAGTCTAACAGCCTTCATCATATTATCCCATCTCCATGCCCTTCAGGTCAAGCTGGCAGTACTTCTAGTATATCATTCTCATAAACGTTATTGGCCTCCGATGTAATTCATGAGGTCCAAGCTATCAGACATGAAGGTCCTGCACAGGTCTTTCTTGTATAACTCTCTTCCTGACTTCTGCTGAAATGGCTATAAAAATAATTACGTCACAAACCTAATCTTTTTAAGGCAATGGATGCCCAGCCATACTCTTAGATGTTCTCTCCTGAATATATTGTACTTTTTATTGTTTTGCAATCTGGATAAACTAAGAATTTTCCAAATCTTTAAGTTCTGGTTCCTTTTTGTTTAACTAGCCCTTCTTCAGTATATCTTTCTTCTCTTTTTACTATACACAGCAAGGTATAATCAGGTCACAACTTAAAGACTTTGTTTAGAATTATCCTCAGCTAAATACTTAAGTTCATCACTTACTAGTTCTATTTCCCACAAAACTCTAAAACACAATATAGTCAAGTTCTTTGCCACTTTATAACAAGAGGTACCTTTCCTCCAGTTTCCAACATTTTCCATCTTTCTGTCTGTGACTTTATCAGAAGAGCATTTATTGTTCCTATTCTATCAACATTCTGTTCATGGTGATATATGTATTCTCTAAAGAGACAAGCTTTCTCTAAAGTTTTCTTTTTTGAGCCTGAACAAGAATTGCCTTTAATACCATTTTTATTTTTTTTACTAAAAATCTCTTTGAGACACTCTAGGTTTTTTCTAACATGTACTTCAAAACTTTTCCAGCCTCTATTCATTTCCCAGTTCCAAATGAACTTCTACATTTTCAGGATATTTATTGCAGTAACACCTGACTTAGAACTCAGAACTTACAGCCCTAGAATGTCAAGAGCTCCCCAAAACTTCAAGTCTTTAATCAGAGGCTGGACAACACCTGGCAGAGTGATTAAGAAAGCATTCGTTCATCAGATAAAATGTTGACCTCACTCAGGTCCTGAATGAATAATTAACCAATTTTCGACAACTCAAAATAAAAACTCAGATTCTCAGTCTTGTCTTGAGTAAATAAACTTGCAAGCACCTTTTCATCTTTAGGTGATACCACCAAAAGGAGAGTGGGTTAAGCCTTTGTCAAGCTCATGATAGGAGTGAGGACTCTCAGAAGACAGCAACAGCAACAGTTTGGGTCCCGAGGATTCAGACCCTTGAGTTCTGATCAGGCTGGTGGTGATACAGTGAGTTTCAGGACATTATTTAGTTTTTTCATTGTACTGGGAAAGAACTGAACATAGACACGCTGACAGCCCTCCACTTCCTATCATACCCACACCCCCACTCCAGCATTCAACTTGCACCACTCTTTCTCTACCTGTTTCTCTTTCTCCATCTACACATACTTTCTCAGGAATAGTCTTAAGACTCTCTTACGAATTTGCTTGGTCTTGACCCCATAGATAATGGGATTGATCATAGGCGGAAAGAGTAGATAGAAATTGGCAAGGAGAATGTGCACATGTGGGGAGACCCGGCGAGCCACACGGTGCATGACCGAGGAGATGACAACAGGTGTGTAGGTAGACAAGATGGCACTTATGTGAGACACACATGTCCCTAAGGCCTTATAGCGGGCTTCCTGAGAGGCAAGCTGCAGAACTGCCCGAAGGATGAAGATATAAGACAGAATAACAAAGAGCAGATCCAACACCACTATCAACATGGCCACAGCAATGCCATAAATATTGTTGAAGCGAGTGTCTCCACAGGCCAGCCTTACCACAGCCATGTGCTCACAGTAGCAGTGGGCAATCACGGGGCCTCGGCAGTAGTGGAAACGTCTGAGCAGAAAGGGGAGTGGAATCACTAGTGTCACAGCCCGAGTCATAGCAGCTATACCAATCTTGGTGATAAGGGGCCCAGTCAGGACCGTGGTGTAGTGCAGTGGCTTGCAGATGGCCACATAGCGGTCAAAAGCCATGGCCAGAAGCACTGCTGACTCCATGATGGAGAAGGAGTGGAGAAAGAACATCTGGACCAGACAGGCGTAGAAGTTGATCTCCTGATCTCTGAACCAAAAAATAGTCAGCATTTTAGGCAGTGTTGAGGAAGAAAGGACTAGATCAATAGCTGCCAACATAGCCAAAAAGAGGTACATGGGTTCATGGAGGGCTGCTTCAACCTGGATGATGAAGAGGAGGGTGCAGTTGCCAAGCACAGCCAGAGTATAGACTGAACAGAAGGGAATGGAGATCCAAATATGTAAGTGCTCCAGGCCTGGGATCCCCATCAACAAGAAGACTGCTGGATGAGTCGAGGTGATATTGTAGGTTAACATGGCCACTGAAACTTTTCTTCCTGTTTTCTACTTCCACAGGGCCCTTCCTGAGAGTATCTAATGTCAGGTGAATTATAGTGCCCAAGTTCAAACTCTGATCATTCACATGGGAGGATTAGTTCTTGATCCTATTTTTAGACCTTAAAAGAAATTAGAAAATTATCCTAATATGCATTGTGAATGATCTTAATTATGCATTCTCTCTGCCCTCAAGGTGCATAAAAAATCATTGGGTAATCAAAACATTAAATAGCAACAGAGCTAGTATCATAAGGTAGCTTTTGTTAAGGAATTGAGTGGATGAAGAACTTTCTATTGTCTCTGTATAATCAAGGACACTTTATAGAAGATGCAGATCCCTGCCTAATTAAATCTTACCCAAAAACATTCATTGTCTTCTTATTTATTCCCAACTCAAGCTACACCTCTACTTATGAAAAGAAAGTCTCTATTCTGAAATATCAAGTGGGTTGTATAAAAAATAATTAAGCATAGCATCTTCAAATAATTCACTTTCCTCCAAGTACTATAGATTTCCTCTAGCAGAAGTTCTATTGGTTCTTATTTGACACTCTGAAATTTCACCATGGAGCCTTGTCTCCAGCTAATGTGAGAAGTTCTATTGTTATTCTCCTTCACCTAAGTATAGTGTAGCTTCCATATCTATATGTTTCTACTTTCACATACTTTCCTCTCCAGAATTTATGACATTTGTGGGTTTTTTTAATGTTAAAATTTTGTTTTAATAGAGTCACAAATAAAAAAAAAAATTCCAATATGGCATTTGTGACATTTAGGAAAAGTGATAGTCAACACCCACCTGATTATAAAACTGACCTCTGAACTTCACATCATTTTGTCCCCTTCTGGTAGCCTTTATCTTTCTAGCTCCTTTCTCCGCTTTTGATCAGCATTTCCTTTGAAAATGCTTAATCATTTGTTTTCCAAAATTATACCTTCATTCTCTTTTTTTTTTTTCAGTTCCTACCTAAAAAGTTTCTTCTAGGGTTAATTTATATAATCGTTTAAAACATTTAGCAAAATGAATGAGTGGATTTTTTTTAAATGTGGTACATATACATAATGGAATACCATTTAGTCATAAAAAGTAGGAAATCCTATGATTTACAACAGGGACGGAACTTGAAGACTTTATGCTAAGTAAAATAAGTCAGACAAAGAAAAAAAATAACTGTATTATCACACTTATATGTGGAATCAAAAAAAAAATATCCTCCAAACTCATAGAAACAGAAAACAGATTGGCAATTGCCAGGGGTTAGGGGAAATGAATGAAAGTGGTAAAAAAGTACAAACTTCCATTTATAAGATAACTAAGTTTTGGGAACAGTAATGTACAAAATGTTGACTACAGTTAACAATATTGCATCTCAGTGTTGAAAATTGCTAAGAGAGTAGATTTTAAAGTTCTCATCACTAGAAAAAAATCATAACTATATAAGGTGATGGATGTTAACTAAACTTGTAATTAGTGATCATTTTGCAATATATATCTATATTACATTATTATATTGTATACCTTAAACTAATACAATGTTATTATAAATTATATCTCAATAAAACTGAAATTTATTTTCCTAAAATGTTTACTTTTATTAACAACATAAATCTCTCATTTAATTTCCTGTCCTTTCCCATCTAGTTTCCATCTCTTCTACTCCCTGTACACCAATTTTATCATACTTCCTTTTTCCTTCATTTTCTCCTTCTTTTCTTTTTTATTCCCCTTCTAGACTGTTACTTCTCCAGATGTTCTCTTTAATTCTTCTTAGCTTTTTGCCATGTTTATTCAAAGAATTCCCAAATGTATAGCTTCTACTCTGCGTTCCAAACTAGTAATATTCTGCTGCCTATTACACATTTCCTCTGAGATGTTCCACAGTCATCTCAAACAAAATACAGCAGAAACAGCAATCTTACCCCCATCACACTCATTCTTCCACATGTCTTATCGACCTCAGTACATATTACTACAACCCATCCTGTATCAAGGGAGGTCAGAAATTCAGGGATAATCGGTAATTTAATCCCTTCCCATTTCCCTTATATCCAGTTCACTATCAAATCCTAACAATCTGAAAATACGTGTCCCTCCCTACTCATTTCCTTTCCCCTGCCAATGTTCATTTTTAAAATCACCATCATCTTTCATCTAGAGTACAAAAGCCTCCTGAATGGTCTTTGTGGTCTGTATATTGGCTCCTCTGTAATCTATTCTCTGTAGCAAACAATAAGATCATTTACATACAAAGTCAAATTATATTATTCCAGGCCATACTTAAGACCCTCATGGAATTACCATTGCACTGAGAATGAAGTCCATACACCTAACCTTGGTTTTCAAGTCTCTGCATAGTGTGGTCCTACTCACTTTTCAGTCTCATCCCTTCCCACCTCTCCTTTCTTCATTATATTCCAGCCATACAGCCTTCTGCCAGATGCTAGAGCTCTTGGAGCTCTGTCTCCGTCAATAATGATGTCCCTTGATCTTGCTCCTGAGTTTTCTCACACTGTTCTTCTCCTCTCTGTGCCCTTTGTATCTTCCCAAATTCACATCATCTCTTACTTGTATTGCTATAAAGACCTTAGTTTTCTACCCCCACTCAATCCATGCACTTCAATGTGACAGACAAAATATGTTATTTCCCTATTGAAAACCACTTATGAGATCCCATTGTGACAAGAAAAATATAACACTCAACATGCTTACAAACTTGTTTCTGCCTAAATTAGAGACTTCACCTCTTACCATCTTCTTAAATATTTATCCTAAATTCAGCCACTCTGGCCCTTTCTAAAACAGCCATGCTTGTAGCTTATACAATTTATCTGGAATGCTTTCCTCTGTCCCTTTCCATACCTGACCAAGATTGTGCCACCTTCTTGGTGAAGCCTTCCCAGACTCCTCCAAGATTTCCTCAGTGTTTTCAATGAGGGCTTGTTAATATCCTAAATAAGGTAAGGAGAATATGATCTGTGCTGCCAATGCATGTGTCTGCCCATTTACAGGACTTAGTACTTTTAGTACAACTGTGAATTACTCACTTCCATATTCATAGACTCTACTAATCATGGTTGGTGCTCAAACATGATTTTTAAATAAATTCATAAAAGACTCCCTTCCTGGAGAAATTTTCTTCTCCTCTACTGTAGTATAACACCATCTGATTCAACCTGAGACTTATGGGTATCTCTCTATTTTAGACACCTCCACAAATAGAAATTGTATAAAATTTTCCATCAATATTTTTTAACTTAGATAAGAATAAAAATACTCTTCTTCTTTAAAACATCTCCTCCAAGTCTAATACGTATTGATCAATTTTCTCTAGGACTTAGCATTGGGATGGACAGTGTAGAAGTCGCATAACAACAAGGCTGTATTTTTATATTTGCTGCCACTAATATCCATAGCAACTATATACAAACTTGATAATTGCTTAATTAGATGAATGAATGCCCTCTTATATATGCTGTCACCTTATCCTAAGTGAATGTGTTTCTCCAGTTCCAAACAGGTGTCTCCTCTTCTTGAGTGCCCTTGTTTCCTTTACTTCGTGTGTTGTGCTGCTGAACATCCCTGGCCCTCAGTGTATTAGACCCCACACCTCAATCTCACAGCTGGCCCATTATGTTTGAAATGCCTAATATCCATCAACCTTCTTTCTTTTCAGGTTCAAGTAAAATATACCTCTAATGCCATTCACAATTCAACTCTGCTTATCTGGTCTCCTCCTGACCTAACTCCCTTCACCCTGTTTGGCATGAATGTTCTCCAATCCTCACATGTCATTGTCCTATGTTTGCTTTCTTCCTCCACAGCCACAATATCAGCAAGTGAAAAAAGGAAGCCTGAGTCATTTAGTTCTTTGTATCCCCAAAAAGTGCACATAGAGTATTCAGTCAGTGCTGTAAACTATTCAGTAGAGCACACCCTTATCTTAAGAGGACCTTAGAATGATGTGTTTGAGAAACTGAGTCTTCAAATGGTCATGAAAGAAGTAAGTAGCAGAGCTATAATAAATTTTGAGTCTCCTAACATCTACACCAGGATTCTGTCTATAGAAACATGCTGCAAAGATAAAGCTGGTTGCTGCTGAAACCTTTCATTAGCAAGTGGATCTGGCCTATCCCTTTCCTCTCCCTATTTCAGGTCTCTGCTTCTTTTTCTTCCTGTACTATTTCAGCAGCTATGACTGAAGGTGAGAATGTGAAGTAAGAATAAAGCAAGCAGCACTGACAGGAGGAATGTCACTCACCGAGTCTGGAATAGTTAGCGAAGGTTTTCCTAAGGGGGTCCTTAATACATAATACAGGAGCATAGGCCTGGGAGGCAGAAAAGTTTCTTATAATGATGGTGGGATGGAAGGATCTGAGGCTTGAAGGCAATAAAGTATTTGAAGAGGCTAGGAAGAAAGTCTTCCATGATACAGATGTACAAGGGTGAGAACAACAGAAGACAAGAAAATCAGGAGGTGAGGTGATGCTTGCAACCAGGGTAATTGTTTGGACACCAGAGGTACAGGAGAGATATACTCTGCCTTGTGCACCCCAGGCTCATCTCCAAACCCAGCCTATTTCCCTCAAACACTAAACATACTCTTTTTTTTATTGGGGTTCCACTTAGCCTTTGGGTATTGCCCTGAGTGATTGCCAAGTTCAGTCTTACTTCTGTCATTATCCTGGTTATTCCAGGTTTCTTTGCCAGCCTCAGTTCACATGGCCTCTTTCCCTGGATTTTTCCCCTTTTCTAGCCCTGTGGTATCCAGCTGATCTCAGCATAAGTACCCCTCCCTACTCTTCACTCTTCATCCCATTTGTGCCACTTCCCTCGCTGTTTCCGGGTACTGCCAGTCTTCCCACATCACACTGGCCCAGTATGCACTCACCCCTCAGTGTGACGCTCAATTCACTTTCTGTAGGCTTCAGGTAACACTGGCACAGTTCTTCTTTCAGTGAGAAGACATTGGGAGAGAGCAAGTCAGAAAGGAAAGATCTGGCTATATCCTCACAATTAGCTAGTCTTCTCCCAAAAGAAAAAAAAACATCAGGTTTTCTCCCTGAAGAACATCCTTAATAGGCCCCATGACGCACCTGGTGTCTTCTCTGGGGCTGACTCTAGAGACTTCTCTGTCCCAGTCTCCAGTTTTCTGGGATTCTAGTGCCTGGATTTCTACAGACCCTACTCCCTCACCATTCTGTAGCATTTAGTCATTCCTCCCATGAGGCAGAGTGCAGTCTGGTTTTAGTATTTACTGTGCCTCTTACCACCTTCACCTTCCTCCCCTACAGAACCTACTGAGAAATGAAGTCTCCTTAGAATATACAAGCACATGCTTGCTGTTTATGTGCTTTGGGTTTTTGTTTTTAATTTATGATTTATTAAAGTATAGCTATTATACAGTATTATATTAGTTCCAGGCAGGGCTGGGATTCAGCCAGTCCGCACCAGTTCTGCAGAACCAATACCTAATGTTTTGTTGAGTTTGGTGAACCGGTTGTTAAAATGGCACTTATAATCAGGGTTCTCTCTAAGGTAGGTGGCTAGACAGCCAACCAATGTGGAAATCACAAATTTACATTCCTTACTCTTTTTTCATGTTCATCTGTGCAACAGCATACTCTAAGTGCCCACAGTAATGTTCATTCCATCCATAAATGAAAAAAATTTGACAGAACTATGCTTGATATATTTATTTATTTACTTCATAAAACTCATTATACCTTTGATGAAATACTACATTTTAATTCCTTCATGTTTGTTATTTCAATAGGAAGTGAGGGCACCAATCAAGAAGCAATATGGAGGCCCTGGCCAGTTGGCTCCATGGTAAAGCACCAGCACAGCGTGTGGAAATCCAGGGTTCAATTCCCAGTTAGGACACACAGGAGAGCACCCATCTACTTCACCCCTCCCCCTTTCACTTTTCTCTCTCTTCTCTTCCACTCCTGCAGCCATGGCTGGATTAGAGCAAGTTGGCCCCAGGGGTTGAGGATGGCTCTATAGCCTCTGCCTCAGGTGCTAAAAAATGGCTCCAGTTGCAATGAAGCAAGGGCCCTAGATGGACAGAGCATTGCCCCCTAGAGGGCTTGCTGGGTGGATCCCAGTCTATCTCTGCCTCCCCTCCTCTCAAAAAAAAAAAAAAAAAAAGCAGTAGGAGCAATATGGAAATATCTTAAATAACAGTTTTATTGTTTTTTTGTCAGGTATTATTTAATATTTTTTAATTAATATTTTAAAACTCATAATCTAGTTTTGTGTACCTCTTTTATTGTTCTTATTTAGGTATTAAATGCATGAAATAATAAACTACCTTTTGGTATATCATTTTTTCATACTTAAAATGGTCATTAGGGCAGAGAACTGGTTGTTTATTTGAATCTCACCACTGGTTCCAGGTGATTTGACATTTATATACTTTATGATACGAACACCACAATAAATCTAGTAGCCATCTGTCATCAAAGTTATTATGATATTATTGACTATATTCCCTATGCTGTACATTACATCCCTGTGATTTATTTTATAACAGGAACTTGGTACTTCTTATTGTAATGATAGTAACAACAAAAATTTATTGAAGAGTTGCTATGTTCCAGGCACTATATTAAAAATCTTGACTGACCTGAGCAAGGGCTATTTTCACTTGGAACTGAGAGAAAGCGATGGCTAGGGGTGCGGAAAAAGCCAGGCTAGAGCAGAGACGTTCAAGTCGAGGAGAGAGTGTGCCCGCGACTCAGCCCACATGGAGCTAATGCCAGGGGCAGACCCTGGCAAAGGTGGGCGAGCAGTTGCCTTGTTTACTCTCGGTATCCTGGTTGGCAAGTATGGGCAGTGTGCGAGTGGATCCCCCTGGCACTTCGGGCGTGAGTGCCTGCGTTCCCAGACGGATGGGCTAGGTCGGAGACTATCAGTAGTGACCCTCTGTGTGGGCTTTGATCAGAGTGGGGATAGAGGGGGGATTTGGCAGCTCTTAAAGCAGTGGTTCTCAACCTTTCTAATGCCGTGACCCCGCAATACAGTTCCTCATGTTGCAGTGACCCTAAACCAAAAAATAATTTTGGTGGCTACTTCATAACTGTAATTTTGCTACAGTTATGATTTGGAATGTAAATACCTGATATGTATTATGTATTTTCTGATGGCTTTAGGCAACCCCACCGGGGTCACGACCCACAGGTTGAGAACTGCTGTCTTAAAGCTTCTTGCTCTCCAGGCAGTGGCTGGGGCAACTTCACAGCTGGGTCCCAGGCTGCTGGTTCAGGAAAAAGAGATTTGGGGAGAGGCTCCAGGAAAATGGACTTTCCCATTGTCGGAGCCTACAAATGCTAAGAAGCCATGCCTACCAACGAGACTGAGGCCTAGTTTATGTCATCATCATAGCAACACAACAGCAAATCTCTGCTTAAGAGTGCCACAGGGGCAGAACCTGGGGTACAGCACCACCAGCCAAAAAGAGAAAGAAGAAAAAAAAAGGAAGAAGATAACTTCTCAAAACCAGGAAAATTCCACACTCTTTATAACTTTTTCCATTTTTTTTCTTGTATTTTTTATCTTTTTTTTTTCCTTCCACCTTGGCCATTTTATCCTCTTTTTGTTTTATTCTTTTCTTTGCATTTTGAACATTATTACTCATAGGGGTTACATTTTCCATTCTTTTTTTCTTTTCTATGAGTTTACATTTCAAAAAACTTAACTCAATTATTATTCTCTCTTTTTGTTTCTTCTTTTCTCTTTTACATTTTTTCTCATTCAAATCTCATTCAAGGCCCTGGCTGGTTGGCTCAGCGGTAGAGCGTCGGCCTGGCATGCGGGGGACCCGGGTTCGATTCCCGGCCAGGGCACATAGGAGAAGCGCCCATTTGCTTCTCCACCCCCCCTCCTTCCTCTCTGTCTCTCTCTTCCCCTCCCACAGCCAAGGCTCCATTGGAGCAAAGATGGCCTGGGCATTGGGGATGGCTCCTTGGCCTCTGCCCCAGGCGCTAGAGTGGCTCCGGTCATGGCAGAGTGACGCCCCGGAGGGGCAGATCATCACCTCCTGGTGGGCAGAGCATCGCCCCTGGTGGGCGTGCCAGGTAGATCCTAGTCGGGCACATGTGGGAGTCTGTCTGACTGTCTCTCCCTGTTTCCAGCTTCAGAAAAATACAAAAAAAAAAAATCTCATTCAAAAACAAATTATTTTATTCTGGTTTCAAATTTTTTCTTTGTGGCATTTTGTGTGCTTTTTACTTTGCTTTTTATCTCTTTAGCATTTCCCCCAACTCCAGCTCTCCATTCTATAGTTTTTATGCCACTTAATACAATAGAATTTTCATTTTCCACTGTATTTTTTTCTTCTTTCTCTTCTTCTTTCTCTTCTTTTCTCTTACACTATTTCTCTCATTCGACCAACATTTACAAACAAATTATTTTATTCTTGATCCAAATTTTTTCCTTGTAGCATTTTGTGGGTTTTGCCCCATTTTTTGCCTGTCACTCCCCTCCAACCGAGGCCCTCCTTTCTACGTATTTTTGTTTCACTTAGCACAATAGAATTTTAAATTTTTCACTGCATTTTCTCAAAAAATAATTTTTTATCAACTCTTATTAGTGTTATTAACAATACCACTCTCAAATTCCATTAAAGAAAAAGAAATCAAATATCATGGATACAAAATACAGTGATGTAGCTCAGATAGATGAGGAAAAATCTATAGAAAAAAATTTCAATAGCTTAGAAACCTTGGAGTTAAATGACAAGATAATTAAAAATTGAAGTCCTAAAAATACTCAGGGATATACAAGAAAGCACAGAAAGGCAATTTAGGGAGCTCAAAAAAAAAATTCAATAACAGAAAGAATACTTCACCAAGGAAATTGAAACTATGAAAACGAATCAAACAGATTTGAAAAACTCAATTCATGAACTGAAAAATGAGGTAACAAGGTTAGCCAATAGAACAGGCCAGAGAGAGGAGAGAATTAGTAACATAGAAGACATGCAACTAGAGGTACTACAGAGAGAAGAGGAGAGAGACTCATGAATTTTAAAAAAAATGAGATATTCTATAGGAATGGTCTGACTCCATCAGAAAAAGCAACATAAGAATAATAGGTATATCAAAAGATGAAGAGAGAAAAATGGAATGGAGAACATATTCAAACAATTAATAGATGAGAACTTCCCAAGCCTGTGAAAAGAACTAAAGCCTTGATTCAAGAAGCAAACAGAACACCGAATTATCTTAACCCTAACAAACCTACTCCAAGGCACATCATAATGAAATTGACACAAACCAATGACAAAGAAAAAATTCTCAAGGCAGCCATGGAAAAGAAGAATACAACATATAAAGGAAGGCCTATTAGATTATCAACAGATTTCTCAGCAGAAACTCTACAAGCTAGAAGAGAGTGGACCCCAATATTTAAAGTTCTGAAAGAGAGGAACTTCCAGCCAAAAATACTATACCCATCAAACATATCCTTCAAATATGAAGGAGAAATAAAAACATTTACAGATATAGAAAAGATGAGGGAATTTATCACCAGAAAACCCTCACTGGTTGGAAATACTAAAGGGGGTTTTCCAACCAGACACAAAGAACAAAACAAAACAAAACTACAAGTAAGAGCTCCATCAAGATCACAATAAAAACAAGATTGATCTGTGACAAAGAAACAAAAAAGGGGAGAGGACAAAGATTAACAGTAGCAAAGGAGGATGGAGTGCAGAAGCACTCATGAGATAATGTACTACAATGAACATGATATGTATGCTTTCCATTACTTAATGGTAACCACCCCTGAAAAAAATCATACAGAAGTATGTGGCTTGAAAAAAGAAGTAACAGAGAAAAGAAGTATGAATTACAACCAAACAAAAACAAATGATAGAAAAATAAAAGAGAAGAACCAAACAAGATACAAAACTATCAGAAAGCAATATATAAAATGGCAATAGGAAACCCTCAAATGTCAATAACTACACTAAACATAAATGGATTGAACTCACCAATAAAAAGACACAGAGTAGCAGAATGGATTAAAAAAATCCAACTGTATGCTGCCTACAAGAAACACATCTAAGCTACAAGGATAAATACAAATTCAAAGTGAAAAGTTGGAAAACAATACTCCAAGTAAATAACATCAAAAAAAAAGCAGGTGTAGCAATACTCATATCTAACAATGCTGACTACAAGACAGCAAAGGTAATCAGAGACAAAAATGGTCATTTCATAATGATAAAGGGGACACTGAATCAAGAAGACATAACACTTCTTAATATATATGCACCAAACCAGGGAGCACCAAAATATATAAGACAGCTACTGACTGACCTAAAAACAAAATCCGACAAAAATACAATCATACTCAGAAACCTCAATACACTGCTGATGGCTCTAGATTGTTCATCCAAACAGAAAATCAATAAAGAAATATTGGCATAAAAATAAAACAATAGAACAATTGGATATGATAGACATCTACAGAACATTTCATCCCAAAGTGCCAGAGTATACATTTTTCTCTAGTGTACATAGAACATTCTCAAGAATTAACCATATGTTGGACCACAAAAATAATATCAACAAATTCAGAAAGATTGAAATTATACCAAGCATATTTTCTGATCATAAAGCCTTGAAACTAGAATTCAACTGCAAAAAAAGAGGTAAACAAACCCACAAAAAATGAAAAAACTGTGCCTGACCTGTGGTGGCTCAGTGGATAAAGCGTCAACCTGGAATGCTGAGGTTGCCGGTTCAAAACCCTGGGCTTGCCTGGTCAAGGCACATATGGGAGTTGAAGCTTCCTGCTCCTCCCCCCTTCTCTCTCTCTCTCTCTCTCTCTCTCACTCACTCTCTCTCTCTCTCTCTTTCTCTTTCCCTTCTCTAAAATGAATAAATAAATTTTTTAAAAAATGAAAAAACTAAACAACATACTTTTTAAAAATGAGTGGGTCAAAGAAGAAATAAGCGCAGACATCAAAAGATACATACAGGCAAACGAAAATAACAATACAACATATCAGAATCTCTGGGATGCAACAAAAGCAGTAATAAGAGGGAAGTTCATATCAATACAGGCCTATATGAACAAAAAAGAGAGAGCTCAAGTAAACCACTTAACTTCACATCTTAAGGAACTACAAAAAGAAGTACAAAGACAAACCATAACCAAGGGGAGAAAGAAAATAATAAAAATCAGAGCAGAAATAAACAAAATAGAGAACAGAAAAACTATTTAAAAATTAATAAAACAAGGAGCTGTTTCTTTGAAAAGATCAACAAAATTGACAAACCCTTGGCAATACTCACCAAGGAAAAAAGAGAAAGGACTCATATAAACAAAATCCAAAATGAAAGAGGAGAAATCATCACAGATAATCATAGATATACAAAGAATTATTGTAGAATACTATGAAAAACTATATGCCACCAAGTTGAACAATATAGAAGAAATGGATTAATTCCTAGAACTATACAATCTTCCTAGACTGAGTCATGAAGAAGCTGAAAGCCTAAACAGACCCATAAGCAGGAAGGAAATAGAAACAACTATTAAAAAACCTCCCTAAAAATAAAAGTCCAGGGCCAGACGGCTATACTAGTGAATTCTATCAAACATTCAAAGAAGACTTGGTTCCTATTCTACTCAAAGACTTCCAAAAAATTGCAGAAGAAGCAAAACTGCCAAACATATTTTATGAGGCCAACATAACCCTCATACCAAAACCTGGCAAGGACAAAACAAAAAAATAAAACTACAAACCAGTATCTCTAATGAATACAGATGCTGAAATACTAAACAAAATACTATCAAATCGAATACAACAACATATTAAAAAAATAATACATCATGATCAAGTAGGATTCATCCCAGAATCACAAGGATGGTTCAACATACATAAAACGGTTAATGTAATACATCACATCAACAAAACAAAGGACAAAAACCATATGATCTTACCAATAGATGCAGAAAAGGCATTTGATAAAATACATCATTTTATGTTTAAAAAACTTAACAAAATGGGTATAGAAGGAAAATATCTCAACAACATAATAAAGGCCATCTATGGTAAACCATCAGCTAACATAATATTTATTAAATGACATAAAACTGAGGACTTTTTCCCTAAAATCAGGAACAAAACAAGGTTGTCCACTCTCTCCACTCTTATTCAACATAGTGCTGGAAGTTCTAGTCAGAGCAATCAGACAAGAGAAAGAAATAAAAGGCATTTATATTGGGGGAAAAAAAGTAAAGGTTTCACTTTTTGCAGATGATATGATCCTGTACATCGAAAACCCCAAAGACTCCACAAAAAGATTACTAGAAACAAAAAAAAAAAATACAGTAAGGTCGCAGGATACAAAATTAATATACAAAAGTTCACTGCCTTCCTATATGCCAACAATGAAACATTAGAAAACGAGATAAAAAAAATTCCCTTCATGATTGCAACAAAAATATAAAATACCTAGGAATAAACATAACATAGAATGTAAAGGACGTATATAATGAAAACTACAAAGCATTGTTAAGGGAAATCAAAAAAGATATAATGAAATGGAAAAATATTCCTTGTTCTTGGATAGGAAGAATCAATATAATCAAAATGATTATAGTACCCAAAGCGATATACAAATTTAATGCAATTCTCATCAAAATTTCAGTGTCATTTTTTAAAGAAATGGAACAAAAAATCATCAGATTTATATGGAACTATAAAAAGCCCCGAATAACCAGAGCAATCCTAAGGAAAAAGAATGAAGCTGGGAGCATTACAATAGCTGACTTCAAATTATATTATAGAGCCACAATAATCAAAACAGCATGGTATTGGTAGAAAAATAGACACTCAGACCAATGGAACAGAATAGAAAGCCCAGAAATAAAACCACATATATATGGTCAAATAATTTTTGATAAAGGGGCCAACAATACACAATGAAGAAAAGAAAGAAAGCCTCTTCAACAAATGGTGCTGGGAAAACTGGGAAACCACATGCAAAAGAATGAAACTCGACTCCAGTTTGTCCCCTTGTACTAAAATTAATTCAAAATGGATCCAAGACCTAAATATAAGACCTGAAACAATAAAGTACATAGAAGAAACATAGGTACTAAACTCATGGACCTTGGTTACAAAGAGCACCGTATGAATTTGACTCCAAAGGCAAGAGAAGTGAAGACATTGATAAATGAATGGGACTATATCAGACTAAGAAGCTTTTACACAGCAAAAGAAACTGACAACAAAATAGACAGCCAACTAAATGGGAGATGATATTTTCAAACACAGCACAGGTAAGGGCCTAATATACAAAAGATGCAAAGAACTCATAAAACTCAACAAACAAGCAAACAATCCAATAAAAAATAGGAAGACATGAACAGACACTTCTCCCAAGAAGAAATACAAATGGCCAACAGATATATGAAAAGATGCTCATCTTCATTAGCTATTAGAGAAATGCAAATCAAAACTACAATGAGATACCACCTCACACCTGTTAGATAAGCTATTATCAACAAGACAGGTAATAACAAGTGTTGGAGAGGCTGTGGAGAAAAAGGAACCCTCATCCACTGTTGGTGGGAATGTAAAGTAGTACAACCACTATGGAAGAAAGTATTGTGGTTACTCAAAAAATTAAAAATAGAACTACCATATGACCCAGCAATCCCTCTACTGGAAATATTCCCCCATAACTCAAAAACACTGGTACATAAAGACACATGCAGCTTCATGTTCATTGCAGCATTGTTCACAGTGGCCAAGACATGGAAACAACCAAAGAGCCCTTCAATAGATGATTGGATAAAGAAGATGTGGTACATAAATACTATGGAATACTACTCAGCCATAAGCAATGATGACATCAGATCATGTACAACAACATGGATGGACCTTGATAACATTATACGGAGTGAAATAAGTAATCAGCAAAAACTAAGAACTATATGATTCCACACATAGATGGGGCATAAAAATGAGACTCAGGGACATGGACAAGAGTGTGGTGGTTACCGGGAGTGGGGAGGGGAAGGGAGGTGGTGGAGTTAGAGGAGGGGCACAAAGAAAACCAGATAGAAGGTGACAGAAGACTATATGACTTTGGGTGATGGGTATGCAACATAATCAAATGTCAAAATAACCTGGAGATGTTTTCTCTAAACCTATGTAACCTGATTGATTAATGTCACCCCATTAAAATTAATAATAAAAAAGAAGTGAATATTCATAACTATCTTCATGATAAAAATGGTCATGCTTTTATTTTTAATAAAGATATCCAATTACTTAATGTTTTTCTTTAAAAATTGAAAGTACAATATATACATGTTGCAAAATTTTTTGTCAGTACAGAAGGGTAAAAAGTAAAAACAAACAAACAAAAAACACCTTTACTCTCCTCATTCCTCAGAAGAGGTTTTAACATTTTCTTTTCTATCTTTGTGAAAATAATTATACAATAACTATGTATGAATTTATTCTTAAAAGATCATGTAATGCTTTTATTTTTTACTTTTAGTTTTTATTTTAGATTTTTAAACTTTTAATACTTTTATAATGTAAACATGCAGAGAGAAGAAAAAGAATTGAATACTTTTCTTTTAGAAAACCATACATGTACTATAAAATAAAAGTTCAAAGCTTATCTAATTGAGAAAAACTTCTATATAATTTTATGTGCTATCTCTTTGGACTCACATTTGTGTTTTGATTCTGTTTCCAAATGCTGACCACTTTTTTTTACTTTAGTCAGAAATAAAGTTATCTGAAACAAGAAGAGGTACAATGAATCAGTCTGTATTTGGCAAAGGCTTTGTCATGGTTTCTCGGAAACAGTTTGCTTATTAAAAGTCTAAATGGGCCTTCTGTCTCCAAATCTGCAGCTGTGTAACATTTCATAGGCCTTTCTCATAGTGACTCATTCCTAAGTATGTTGTTTGGTGTCTTATATAATAAAATTCAGAGGGATGTATATTCATTATTTGTATTTCTACCTTTAAGTAAATAAATGTATACCAGTAAAAAAAAAAATCTTTACTTAACTAAGGTCATACCAATAAGATTTCAAGTGAACAGTATTACAAAACAGCATCTAATAAGATATTATGTGAACAAGACAAGAGAAAGAAAATGCAATGAGGACTCAGAGTATCAGACAAGGCTCACTAAAATGTTAACTCTAAACTGGGACTTAATGGTTCCCAGAAAATGCCCATAATCCTTTTCCTGCCATGTTTTACACATGCCATCTTCTATCCCTGATGTGCCCCTTCCTCCAAGCTCACCTTAAACTTCAAACCCTAAATTCTTAACTAACTTTTGCAAAGCCAACCCTTTCTCTTTTGAATGAGCCTGTGTCATTTTTACGTCTATCCTCTGATATCTCAATGCCATCTGTTTAAAACCCTGGAAGTCACTTTATTTGGAGAGAGGTATAATAAAAATGGCTGCCCACCTCTTTGCACCTCTGTCAGATGCTGCAACTGGTCATCAGAATACAGATTCCCAATATTTGGAAGAGAGGATACTTTTACCCCACCCAGGCTCCCTCTAGCAGCATGCAAGCTGACCAGGATAACATGCACTGCTGCTTGCCATAGGGCTAAGGGTAAGGAATGAGTAGCTGCAATTATTTTAAGGGAAGAAAGGGACAAAAATTTATCAAAATTTACTTCCCCTGGAGTTGTAAGCCTTCAATAGACTCCAGAGTTCCAAAATTGCTATATCAGATTTGCCGATGTAATTTTTGTCTAAACGGGAAGACATTTCCCTGTGATTCATACCCCCACCATCTCCAAATTTCTCAGGAGGACATATTACAATAAGTTAATAAAAGCCTCTGAGTATGTAAAGCTACAAATACACACACATAAAACTTGAAGATTAAGATCTCATAACTGGAAGTGTTGAAGGACCACGAATCAAGAGAAGAGGTAACAGTATGTAAGCATAAAAACTTGACTCATGTGGTACAGTGGGTAAGTTGATGGAATCAGAACCAAAGGGCAATGGCCTGTGAAATAAAAGTGACCTACTGAGAACTCATGAGGTTAAACACTTCTGTAATCTAATCCGCAACTTTCTGGCTTTCTCCAGTCACTGGTTCCATTTCTGGCCTGAGTTTTATGACTGACTTTGTCATACATGAGGTGAGATTCTAGGAATAAGGGAGTGTGGGCCTAGGTATTAGATCCCCTCACAGGCCAGAAGTAATGGAACGAATTTGTAATGTTGGAATAGCGGGCTCTTTTTTGCCTTTGAACAGATTGTGAACAAATTGTAGAGGAGATCAATGGTCAATATTTGGGCTGGTAGGGAAGAAACAATTTGTTCTCTGAGGATTTCTTAAGTTTCATTTGGATCCAGAAACCTGAGTTCTCAACAAAAAACCTAGATTTTGCCACTGCTTAAATCTCTCTCACCTTCCTCCTACTTTCCTGTTTGCTTTTCCTTCTGTGCTCTATTCCAGGCATACATGATGAAAGGACATGTCCAATCCATTAAAGAATTCAAAATGCGTAACAGGTGCTTAATAAATAAAGAATTAGTTTCTGATTAATAAGATATATTTTCTAAATATATCTTTAGAAATTTCCCTGAACAACTTCCCTTTCTATGTAAATTGTTTCCCCCCACCCCGAGGATGATCTCTCTTTAACGGAAATCTAAACTTGTGCTATTTAATGTAATGATGTTAGAAAACATGTAGTTTGAACACTAGATACATGCTCCACTCTAAACTATAACATCTGGTTAAAAGAAAACCAACACCTCTTATGAGGATGTATAGCATGTAATATGTGCTACAATTATCAGGACAAAATATTTAGCCATCTCTTATTTATCACCTTGTTCACTATTCCTTCAATTGCCTCTAACTTCCCCTTTACCTCAATGTCTATTTTCCATCACTGGCCAAGTGTAAAGGCCACTGTAGTCCATACATGCTGTGTGAAGATGGCCAGAAGTTGATGGTCACAAAAATGTGTAAGCATTTTTCTATTAGAGCATTCAGATCATTCTGAGAGATGATTTTAAACCCTGCCACAGGAACCTTCCCTGATATAGGACTATCTCTTGATTATCAAGTGAATTCTAAAAAATAAGAAAATAAGTTGATGCTAAATTATATATTATCTGTGCCATTGAGAATTTAGTTACCTGGCTGGGTGTCTCTTCTTCTGCAATTTATTGGAAATCACAATGACCAGTGAAGAAGACCAAGAAGGAAAGTAGGGCAAGGACCTAGAATTTTCAGAAAAAGCCCAATGTTTTAGAGACAAACAAGAATCATAAAAAGGCTATGACATAAGAGTAATGGTGGTGTGAGAGGTACTCCTGATCTCTTCCTTTAAAATTTCAACAAATTGAACAATGATAATGCAGTGAAGGAACCCTAGTCAGACTCACAGGTGTGCCTGAAAAATCTATGCAACAAATGGACTAAAGGTGGGACAGTTTTAAAAGGGGAGCAGAAGATAAAACGCATTCATGGTGGGCTCTAAAGAGGAGACAAACCTGGAGTGACTGGGGATTTTTTTTTTTTGCTGCTGGATTATGGGGAGAAGGGAAGTTCAAACAGTCTGGGTTATATCTGAGGGGTATGGAGAGAGAAAACTGAGTGACTGGGACTCTTTCTTCCAGGAAGAGCAGTAAGATACAGGGGCAGAGGGGGAGAAACTAAACCAAAGTGACCAGAGTATGGTATCACAGCCAATGTTCCCAGAGTCTGCCTGCAGTCAACACTCAGCAGAGACAGAGAAAGCTAAAGTGTGGCCCCACAGCCTCCCATATCCCACCTTCCTCATCTTGAGAGTACAGAGATCAGCAAAGACAAACCCCATGGCTAGCTCTCCAGAACCATGGCTAGCACTCCAGAACCACTCTCTCCCCTGAAGAACAGACATGTTCTGCATCTGGTTCCTGGGCCAGTTGAGACATGGGAGGAGTGCCCAAAAGCCTGAGATCACCATTGCTAGAGCCATAGCCATAAAGCTGAAAAGCCAAAGTTATAAAGCCCTCATAAAACACCCCACCCACCAATGTGACTGTGGCCCAGCCTATATCATTGCAACAGCAATATCTCAGTGAAGGGGAGCCCAGGAACTTCATAGAGCTAAAATTTGTAATACAATGATACCAACTGGTAGAAACCCTCCAAAATTTTTATCATTTTTTTCTTTTTTCCTTTTTTTCTTCTTATTTTTTCTCTTTTGAGTTTAATTTCCTTTAATTTTTATATTTTTATTACTATTTTTGTGGGTGTTTTTGTTGGCTTTTAATATTTATTTTCTGTGCTTTTTCTTTTTTATTTCTCATAATTTTTTAAATTTTTATATTTTAATTGTATTTTTTATTTTAAATTTTTCAGTTTGTTTGTTTTTTTAGTGTTCTTAACAATACCACCTCAAATGCCATCAAGGAAGAAAATATTGAATACCATGGCTGCACAAGACAGAGATGTATTTCATAAAAAAAGAATAAAATATCTCCATAAAAAATCTCAATCACATGGAAACTTTGGGGTTAAATGATAAAGAATTCAAACTTGAAGTCCTGAAAATACTCAAGATGTGAAAAAACACCAATATGCAACTTAATGAGCTTACCAAGAAGTTTGAAACTTTAAAAACAGAGATGAAAATTCAATACGTGAATTGAAGACTGAGGTAACAAGTTTAGCTAATAGAACAAGCTAGATAGAGGAAAAAATCAGTGACATCAAAGACAGGCAACTAGAGATGCTACAGAGAGAAGAGGAGAGAGACTCAAAAATTTTTAAAAACTGAGAGAGCGCTACAAGAATTGTCTGACTCTATCAGAAAGAGCAATATAAGAATAATGGGTATATCAGAAGAATAAAAGAGGGAAAGGGGGATGAAGAGCCTATTCAAATAATTGATGAGAACTTACCAAGCCTGTAAGAAGAGTTAGAGTCTTGAATCCAAGAAGCAAACAAAATGCCAAGTTACCTCAATCCACGCAGACTTACTCCAAGGCACATAGTAATAAAATTGTCAGAAATCAATGATGAAGAAAGAATCCTCAAGGCAGCTAGGGAAAAGAACATATTTTTTAAAAAAGCCCATTAAGTTATCATCAGACTTTTCAGCAGAAACTCTACAAGTCAAAAGAGAGTGAACCCAAACATTCAAAATACTGAAACAGAGGAATCACCAGCCAAGAATACTATTAATATATTCATCAGAGTTATGTTTCAAATATTAAGGAGAAATAAAAACTTTTACAGACATACAAAAGCTGAGGAAATTTATCAGCAGAAACCTCCCACTGCAGCAAAATACTCAAGGTGGTTATCCAACCAGATACAAAGAACAAAACAAAACAAAACTACAAGTAAAAGCTCCAACAAGGTCACAATAAAAACAAATATAATCTGTGACAACAATAACATAAATGGGGAGAAGATAAAGATCTGCAGTAGCAAAAAAGGATGGAGTGCAAGAGCACTCATAAGACAAAGGGTTCTTGTACATATGAAAATTTTCCTTTTAATAACCTAATAGTAACCACCCACAAAAAAAGCCACTACTGAAATACACAGTTTAAAAAAAGAAGAGAAGGGGAACAAATGTGGAATACCACCAAACCAAAGCAACTGACAGAAACAAAGAAGAACCAAACAAGACACTGAGCTACCAGAAAAGAATACATAAAATGGCTTTCAGAAATCCTCCAGTGTCAATAATTATCCCAAATGTAAATGGGCTGAATTCACCAATAAAGAGGCACAGAGTAGCTGATTAGATCAAAAACCAAAACCCATCTGCCTGGCCAGGCAGTGGCACAGTGGATAGAGTATCAGACTGGGATGTGGAAGACTCAGGTTCGAGACCCCAAGGTCGCCAGCTTAAGTGCGGGCTCATCTGGTTTGAGCAAGGCTCACTAGCTTGAGACCAAAGTCGCTGGCTCAAGCAGGGGGTCACTCAGTCTGCTGTAGCCCCCAGTCAGGGCACATATGAGAAAGGAATCAATGAACAACTAGAGTGGGTGCCACAGTGAAGAGTTGATGCTTCTCGTCTCTCTCCTTTCCTGTCTGTCTGTCCCTATCTGTTCCTCTCTCTGACTCTCTCTGTCTCTGTCACAAAAAAAAGACACATCTAACCTGCAAGGACAAAAGTAAACTCAAAGTGAAAGGTTAAAAAATGATTATTCAAGCACATAATATCCAAGAAAAAGCAGGTATAGCCATACTAATAGCTGACAATGCTGACATCAAGACAACAAAGGTAACCAGAGACAAAGATGGACAGTTCATCATGATAAAGGGGACATTGTATCAAGAAGACCTAACACTTCTTAATATATGTGCACTAATCAGGGAGCACCAAAATATATAAGACATTTACTAACTGATCTAAAAATCAAATCACACAAAAACACAATCATACCATTGATGGCTTTAGATAGATCATTCAAACAGAATATCAATAAAGAAATATCAGCCTTAAACTACACTCTGAGCCAAATGGACATAATAGACATTGATAGGACATTTCATCCCAAAACATCAGATTATACATTCTTCTGCAGTGTGCATGGAACATGCTCAAGGATACACCATATGTTAGGCCACAAAACTAACAATAAATTCAAGAATATTGAAACTGTATGAAGCATATTTTTCTGATTATAAGCCCCTGAAATTAGAATTCATTGGCAAAAAGGGAGTAAAGAAACACACAAAAATGTGAAAATTAAACAACATACTTCTAAGAAATGACTGGTCAGAGAAGAAATAAAAGCAGAGATCAAAAGATATATACAGGCAAATGAAAATGACAAGACATATAAAAATTGCTGGGACAGAGCATTGGCCTGGCGTGCGGAAGTCCGGGTTCAATTCCTGGCCAGGGCACACAGGAGAGGCATCCATCTGCTTCTCCACCCCTCCCCCTCTCCTTCCTCTCTGTCTCTTTCTTCCCCTCCCGCAGCCAAGGCTCCATTGGAGCAAAAGGCCCAGGCACTGGGGATGGCTCCTTGGCCTCTGCCCCAGGCACTAGAGTGGCTCTGGTCGCGACAGAGTGACGCCCCGGATGAGCAGAGCATTGTCTCCTGGTGAGCGTGCTGGGTGGATCCCGGTCAGGCGCATGCGGGAGACTGTCTGACTGCCTCCCCGTTTCCAGCTTCAGAGAAATACAAAAAAAAAAAATTGCTGGGGTGCAGCAAAAGCAGTAATAAGAGGGAAGTTTATATCATTACAGGCTTATATCAAGAAACAAGAGAGATCCAAACTAAACAACATAACATCACACATTAAGGAACTAGAAAAAGAAGAACAAAGGCAACCCAATGTCAGCAGAAGAAAGGAAATAGTAAAAATTAGAACAGAACTGAATAAAATAGAGAACAAAAAACCTATAAAAATATTAATACAACAAGGAGCTGGTTCTTTGGAAAGATCAACAAAATTGACCAACCACTTTCTACATTCACTAAGGAAAAAAGAGGAAGAACTCATATAAATAAAATCTGAAATGAAAGGAGAAATTATCACAGATAAGATAGATATACAAAGGATCATAGTAGAATACTATGAAAGATTATATGCCACCAAATTCAACACTTTAGGAGAAATGGATAAATTTCTAAAACTATAAAATCTTCCTAGACTCAGTCATGAAGAAATGGAAAACCTAAATAGACCCATAAGCAGGGAGGAAATAGAAACAACTATCAAAAACCTCTCCAAAATCAAAAGTCCAGGACCAGGTGGCTACACTAATGAATTCTACCAAACATTCAAAGATTTGGTACCTATCCTTCTCAAAGTGCCCCAAACAGTAGAAGAATAAGTAATACTCCCTAACACATTTTATGAAGCCAACATAACCAAAGTCTGGCAAGGACAACACACACAAAAAAAACAAAAACCTATAAATCAATATTTCTAATGAATACAGATGCAAAAATCCTAAACAAAATACTAGAAAATCAAATACAACAACACATTTAAAAAATAGTACATCACAATCAAGTGAGATTCATTCCAGGAGCACAAGGATGATTCAACAGTCCAAAATCAATCAACATAATACACTACATCAAGAAAACAACTAACAAAAATCATATGATCATATTAATAAATGTAGAAAAGTTATTTGATAAGATACAACATCCTTTTATGTTTAAAACATTCAAAAATAGAAATAGAAGGAAAGTACCTCGACATGATAAAGGACATATATGATAAACCGTCAGCTAATAGCATACTAAACGGTAAAAAAAAATGAAGGTTTTTCTTCTAAAATCAGGAACAAGAAAAGGTTACCCATTCTTTCCACTCTTATTCAACATAGTTCTAGAAGTTTTAGCCAGAACAATCAAGCAAGAGAAAGAAATAAAAGCATCCATATTGGGAAAGAGGAAGTAAAGCTATCATTTTTTGCAGATGACATGATCCTGTATGTAGAAAACCCCAAAGAATCCACTGAAAAACTATTAGAAACAATAAACCAATATAGTCAAGTCACAGGATACAAAATCAATATTAAAAAAAAAAAAGTCTATTGCTTTCCTATGCACAAACAGTAAAACTTTGGAAAATAAACTCAAAAAACAATTCCTTTTACAATTGCAACAAAAAAATAAAATAAAATACTTAGGAATAAACTTAACAAAGGATGTGAAGAACCTATATATTGAAAACTATAAAACACTATTGAAAGAAATTGAAAAACACACAGTGAAATAGAAAAAATTCCATGTTCATGGATTGGAAGAATCAACATAGTTAAAATGGCCAAATTACCCAAAGCAATACACAAATCTAGTACAAACCTCATTAAAATCCCAATGTCATTTTTTAAAGAAATAGAACAAAAAATTAACAGTTTTGTATGGAACCATTAAAAATAACCTGAATAGCCAAAGCAATCTTGAAGAAAAAGAATGAAGCTGGAGGTAACACACTACCTGATTTCAAATTATACTATAGAGCCACGATAATCAAAACAGCATGGTATTGGCAGAAAAAAGGCATACAAACTAATGGAACCAAATCAAGAGCCCAGAAATAAAACCACATATATATGAACAAATCATCTTCAACAAAGAAGCCAAAAACACACAATGGAGAAAAGAAACCCTCCTTAATAAATGGTGCTGGGAAAATTGGAAAGCCACATGCAAAAGAATGAAACTTGACTACAGTGTGTCTTCCTGCACAAAAATTAATTCAAAATGGATCAAAGACCTACATATAGATATAAAACCTGAAACTATAAATTACATAGAAGAAAACATAGGTACTACACTCATGGACCTTGGCTCTAGAGAATAATTTATGAATTTGACCCCAAAGGCAAAGATAAATGAATGGAAATATATCAAACTATAAAGCTTCCATATAGCAAAAGAAACTCGCAACACAACAAATAGGCAGCCTGACCAGGCGGTGGCGCAGTGGATAGAGCATGGGACTGGGATGCGGAGGACTCAGGTTTGAGACCCTGAGGTCACCAGCTTGAGCGTTGGCTCATCTGGTTTGAGCAAAAGCTCACCAGCTTGGACCCAAAGTCTCTGGCTCGAGCAAGGGGTTACTCCGTCTGCTGAAGGCCCACAGTCAAGGCACATATGAGAAAGCAATCAATGAGCAACTAAGGTGTCACAATGTGCAACGAAAAACTAATGATTGATGCTTCTCATCTCTCCGTTTCTGTCTGTCTGTCCCTGTCTGACTCTCTCTCTGTCTCTGTAAAAAAAAAAAAAAAACAAATAGGCAGCCAACCAAAGGGGAGACAATTTTTGCAAACAACAGCTCCAATAAAAGGTTAATATCCAAAATATATAAAAAACTCACAAAGCTCCACAACAAATAAGCAAACAATCCAATTAAATAATAGGTAGAGGACCTGAACAGGCACTTCTGCCAGGAGAACATACAAATGGCCAACAGATATATGAATATGAAAAGATGCTCATCTTCACTAGCTATTCAAGAAATGCAAATCAAAACTATAATGAGATACCACCTCATACCTGTTAGATTGGCTATTATAACAACACAGGTAATGACAAATGTTGGAGAAGTTGTGTCATTCACTGCTGGTGGGAATGCAAATTAATACAACCATTATGGAAGAAAGTATAGTGGTTCCTCAAAAAATTAAGAATAGAACTACCATATGACCCAGCAATCACTCTACTGGGTATCTGCTCCAAAAACTCAAAAACATTGGTACATAAAGACACGTGCACCCCTATGTTCATCGCAGTATTATTCACTGTGGCCAAGACATGGAAACAACCAAAGTATCCCTCAATAGAGGATTGGATAAAGAAATGGTACATATATACACTGGAATACTACTCAGCCATAGGAAATGATGACATAGTGCCATTTACAGCAACATGGATGGACCTTGAGAACATTATACTGAATAAGTAAATCAGAAAAATCTAAGACCCATATGATTTTACACATAGGAGTGATATAAAACTGAGACTCATGGACATAGATAAAAGTGAAGTAGTTACAAGAGAGTGGGGTACATGGGGGAGGAGAGTGTAGGGGAGGGGTGGGAAAAGGGTGTAAAGAGAGACAAATATAAGATAATGAAAAATAACTTGATTTTGGATGATAGTAGACAACACAATCAACAGTTCAAATGCTATAGAAATGTTTACCTGAAACCTATGTACTCTTCTTGATCAATATCACTCTGCCAAATTTAATTTTCTAAATAAAATTTTCAAAAGAATCATAACAAGAGAAAGCACTTTATAATATAAAATATGAAAGATTCTCATGTATTTTATTAATATACAGCATAATAAAAATTGTTCAAAAAAAGTTTTCTAACATTTAGAAAACTGTGACCTATGGGAAATGAATCACATAGGCAGAGAACTGTTACTATTGCAGATTCTAAGAAGTTCCAGTGAGAGGGGTGATAAAAGTGCCCAGCTGCTCAAACCAGGCTCAGGAAAACTTCTTTTAGAAGAAAGCATGGGGAGGAGTCTTTTAGGATAAAATTGGAATTGGACCAGAGTTGTTTTAGGCCGGGGGTCCCCAAACTTTTTACACAGGGAGCCAGTTTACTGTCCCTCAGACCGTTGGAGGGCCGGACTATAAAAAAAACTATGAACAAATCCCTATGCACACTGCACATATCTTATTTTAAAGTAAAAAAAAACAAAATGGGAACAAATACAATATTTAAAATAAAGAATAAGTAAATTCAAATCAACAAACTGACCAGTATTTCAATGGGAATTATGGGCCTGCTTTTGGCTAATGAGATGGTCAATGTCCAGTTCCATTTGTCACTGCTAGCCATAACAAGTGATGTGATGCGCTTCCGGAGCCGTGATGCGTGCGTCCCACGTCACTGGAAGTAGTACTGTACGTGAGCGACACCACATACAGTACTCCAGGAGCACAGGATGACCACCAATGAAAGAGGTGCCCCTTCCAGAAGTGCGGCGGGGGCCGGATAAATGGCCTCAGGGAGCCGCATGCAGCCCGCGGACCATAGTTTGAGGACCCCTGTTTTAGGCAAATGTTTTCAAAGGCCATTCCCCAGCTCCTTGACATTCCCCTATAGCTTCAATCAAAACAAATCTCCCTGATGATTTCTTTTCTCAAAGCCTCCATCAGCTTCTAAAGGCGGTTCTCCAACTTCTGATCCTGTTTGGTTTCTGGCTCTGTTCCTCTTGCCTTCACCTGTTCTTTTATATTAGGTCTATGGTGCACCATTATGCCTTCATTTTTTGGTCCCACCTTTCCATTCCTCTAGGAATTTGGCTTTCCTTGGAAAAGTACTTTTTTTTAATAGCATCAACGTGATGTACCAGGAGATAAATATTTACTTCAGGAAACATTTCCACCCAATTGTCTACACCTACTCCAATGCCAGCTTGTCTAGACTTTCCTCTTAAGAGAGAAGAGTCAGTTTAGTCAAAACACTGTATGTTCTCTAAGGGGATAATCTGATGCTCAAGAGAATAGGATTTTTTGGCTCCCACGTTTAAAATAAGGAGTGAGAGAAACATAGCTATGAGCTACTACAAATTTGTTTTAGGTAAAGAGCTAGACAGTTAATTGCAATAACTTGTTTTTTATTTTATTTTTGTAACTAGTATAAACACACCTGTTTTTAAAGCTCTCCTATAAGGCTTACAATAAAAAATAGAGCCCTGATCGGTTGGCTCAGCAGTAGAGCGTCGGCCTGGCGTGCGGGGGACCCAGGTTCGATCCCCGGCCAGGGCACATAGGAGAAGCACCCATTTGCTTCTCCACCCCCCCTCCTTCCTCTCTGTCTCTCTCTTCCCCTCCCGCAGCCAAGGCTCCATTGGAGCAAAGATGGCCCGGGCGCTGGGAATGGCTCCTTGGCCTCTGCCCCAGGCACTAGAGTGGCTCTGGTCATGGCAGAGCGACGCCCGGGAGGGGCAGAGCATCGCCCCCTGGTGGGCAGAGCTTCGCCCCTGGTGGGCGTGCCGGGTGGATCCTGGTAGGGCGCATGCGGGAGTCTGTCTCTCCCCGTTTCCAGCTTCAAAAAAATACAAAAAATAAAAAAAATAGAGATTCCCTGCCCCATCCCACCTTTGATTCCTGCTTCTCAAAAATCCACTTTAACATTTCATAATTGTTTTTTTTTATTTAGCTCCATTTAAAGTTTATAGTATTATTTCTTGTTTTACATATATTTTTAACCATTTATCTATGTTTCTCACTGACTTTCTTATATAGAAGGTAGGCATTTTGCTTTTCTACATGTAACCCTTTTATCCTCCCAACACACACACACAAACATGCATATTTTCTATTTTGCCTAGTTTATATTGTCTTACTTTGTACTAGAAATAAAAGTTGTTTCAAAACTAGTTTTTATTTCTTTTTAAACTTTCCTTGGGTGTCCTCTATTCCCTTGATGCAATCTAGGTTCAAGTAGTCTAGGTCACCTCACAGCTGTCAGCCTTTACCATTGTTCAAGGAATTCCCTCACTTCTTCACAGCCTATATCCACTCCTGAATTGTAGCACTTGGTTTTAGCTTTTATTGAAGCCTATGGTTCATTTTCCTATTTTGGTGATGCTTATCTTCTGGTAGCTTGCTGTGAAAGGCTTCGTGGCAGATAAATTTTTTGAGTGTTTGAGAATATAACATAACAATTTCTAGTCTTAAAATATTTGACATTTTGATATAAAATTCTGGATTGGAGTAATCTGACATAAAGTCTCTCCCTAAACAAATCCTGTGCCCACATGTAGAACCTCTAATCACTTTTTATACCTCATTCTTAAATTAAAATTAACTGGAAGATCCAGGTTTGTAAGCTAACATTACCTGGCATGTACAGGAGAAGTTCTCGAGGGTTTCATTTAACTCTCTGCTCTTAGCACAGTATCCCTGACCCAGCTATGCTTGGAGTCTCCAGAATTTTCCAGGTTTATCCTGACCAGAGAATAAACCTCTAGTAGTCTGCTAGACAAGGAAAGTGGTGCTTGTGTTATATTGGAACAGCAAGAAACAGACATTTACCACACAATTAAGTAGTCAAATTAAGGAGTCTTTATTATAAAAAGCTGGCAACCAACAAGGGAATTAGTGTTCCAAAACCTTGAGGCCCCAAACACATTCAGGAACAAGCTTTTAAAGGCAAATTTACATTCTGACCAGGATATGGGGAGAAGAGGAAGCCTAGCAGTAAAACAAAGCAGTAAAACAGGCTCATTTACAATGTTTATCTATAGGATTAATTCAGGGAAAAACATTCTGGGTACATCTGCAACCTTACAAAACTAGTCCAAGGCCACAGCCTGCAAAACTAGCCTTAAGGCCAGGGTTAGGGAGTCTTTTAGAAAAAATAAGTCCTGCTAAAAGTCTCTTTGTTTTAGAGAAAGTAAGTTCTGGGTAAAGTTACTTATGCTAAGAGCCTTTCTTTTCTACATTTCACTTGGATGAACAGGGTAAGGAAGAGGATCCAGTAATCTAACTCTCCTTTATATAGATTTCCACCAAAACTCCTTATTAAAAAGTCTCATCTTATCTTTATTTAAAGAAGTACATGATATTTCTAATTTTTGAGACTATTTGGGTTTTATAGTGAAAATTAACTTGATTCTTGTTTTCAGTTTGAATCTATTAGTGTTATCTGTTTAGTCCTGTGGTTCTCAAAGTGTACACCAGGGTGCACTGGTATGCCCTAGAAGATTTCCAGGTGCTCCCTATGGTATTCCAGAGAAATATGTGCCTGTTGGGGACCAAAAAACCAACAGGGTTTTTGGAATTTAGATTTTGGGGGGACAGAGATGTGGGGAATTGGCTGTAAGCTGACAGTATGTCCAACCCCCCACCTCACTTGCCTGATTAGGTTGCAAAAGGCTGTTATGCTGAGATGCTGGATTGTTTACACTACCCCCCATGTTCCCTGGAAAGATTGGAGGCAAGTTTCTTCTATCCTTTGTTTGGTGTAAAGTTAAGATGATATGTATGGTGGGGGTTTTCTGCACTCAATACAATTAAGAGTAAAAAGAGAGAAATTCTTCAATGTATTGATGAAGAAATGAGAGTTTGCCTTTCAAATATATGCCCAAATATTGAAGAAATCTCTAGGACACATCAGGCTCATGTTTCTCATAAACACAAGAATGAAAAAACTTAACACATTTGCGCCAGGACCTGCCAAATTTACTAAATCTTACTAAGAATGTATCTATATATATAAAAAGATAACCTTTTTGTCTTTTTAATTCTTCCTTTTTACAAATTCTAAAAAACATAACTCAAAAAATGTAACATAAAAATGTTTTTAATGTCAGAATAAATTTAATTTTGTCATATTTATTTCATTTATTTACCATATAAGCACGCTTGGACTTTATATTTTTTCTTTAATATTTGACTTAATTATTTTAATATATTTCTCAGAAATTTGTATATAGTGCACCTACAATTATTTGTAGGATTTTAAATGCTCCCAACTTCAAAAAGTTTGAGAACCACTGGTTTAGTCCATAGTCACCCATCTGCTTTTAAAATGTTGTTGTCACTTTTCTACTATTAGTTTCTGTTTTGCTTTTTTGTTTACAACTCTCTTGTTTTGTTTTTTAATTAAGATTTTAGCAGGTCATAGGAGAAAACAGTGGTAAAGGTAGGCATTTAATTTGGTATATTCAATCAGAAAACTCAATGAAAACATTTATATATAATCTTTATTTCTCTTTATATCTATTAAGTGAAGTTAAAGTCCACATTAGCATGCCTCAGAAATGGCTATGTTCAACCACACTGATGGTAACCATGTAGTCTTTTATCTGCTGGGCATTCCAGGCCAAGAAGACATATATGGATTTCCGTTCCCCTCTTTATATCTTATGTCTTTTCCCTCCTTGGAAATGGTCTTCTCATCTTTATTATCCTCATCAAGAGCAGCCACCATAAACTTATGTATCTTTTCCTCTGTATGCTGGCTGGAGTTGACATTGTCTTTGCCACAAAAGAACCAAGGCATTTGCCATTTTCTGGCACAATGGTTGGGAAATCTCTCTCAATAGCTGCATTGCTCAGCTCTACTTCCAGCATTTCTCTTTCATTTCTGAGTCAGACATGTTGCTGACTATGGCATTTTAACTGCTACACTGCACTACATTACTCATGGAGGTATCCCATGGTATTGACTCACTCAATGATAGAGAAAATTGATGTGGCTGTATTTTTTAGCACATTGTACAATTTTCCCTATGATATTTCTTCTAAAGAGGATGAATTTATAGAAATAACATGTTCCTACATACACTGTGTGAATACATTGGCTTGGCCAATTATGCCTGTGATGACTTCCACATCAACATCTAGTATGGGTTTTTTGTCTTAATGTCAACAGCAATTCTTGATGTCCTAATTTTTGTTTCCTAAGTTCTGATCCTTTGTGCTGTCTTCCACATTCTTTCCCAAAATGCTCGCCAGAAAATTCTCAACAGTATGGCTCCCATATCCACATCATCATCCTCTACTATGGGCCTGGGATCTTCTCAGTCTTGGCTCAGTGCTTTGGACACCACATCACACTACATGTCCATATTCTGCCTGCTATTGTCAGTATGCTAAGGCATTCATAATACAGATTTTTTTAAATAAATGTGGCTGTGTTTCATAGACAGTGTGGGGATACCTACGATCAAATATATTTCCAAATGTATTGGAAAGATTATCCCAGATGTGTATGAGAACAAGAATGAATAGGATAGACTGAGGCACAATTTACTTAGGAAGTTCTTTTGCAAACCACGTAGATAAAACAGAAATGTCAGCAAAGGCCTCAAGATTAAAATCTTGAGTCACATAAAGAAAACCATAACATGTTTTTATTGATCCACATAAGTTTAGGCCAAATATAAGTAGATTGTTTCATGGAGAGAATCATGAGCAATCTAGGGCAGGAATGTTAATGTTGAAGATCATTTGAAATCCATGTTCAGTGACATTTTTGTCAAAGATGGCTTGCTAGTGTCCTGACATCTCAACAGTTCATGGGAAAATAAGGTAGGGTTAGTGGCTGAGGAGGGGTATCAACAAAGGGAGTGTCAGTGTCCAGAAAGAGACATCAACAGTCAGTGGATTCCTGCCATCATATTCTCAGAGGACAGAGGGTCAGAGGGGCTGAATTTCTTCTGCTATCATTGAAACCAGGACTGAAGAAAGGCCGCAGGGGTCCAGTGAAGGCACAATTAGAGAAGGTGTACATGAGGGAGCCATGGTCAGTGATGTTGTAGAAGGAGACAGTGCTGGCCTCATAGTCCAAAAAGATCCCAATTTGGCTTGGAGGCACCTGAAGTTGGAAGAGAGTTGGTGGGCTGGTACAGGCCTCATATTTTTGTTTGTTTGACAGCCAAATCGTCCAGAAGCCATTCAAGAGGCTGAGAGAAAAATGCCCCTTTCTCTTCACAGAGTCTCTACAAACCCCCAGGTTCCAAAAATCCTTTCCCGTCACATCTACCTCCCAGTAAAATTTTCCACAGTCAAAGCGCTGGGTACCCAAGACCATGAGATAAGTATCAAATCTCTCCTCATTTTCAGGTACCTTCTGCTGCGTGTCTCCAAGTCTCACTTGTCTCTGATCCTCTGAAACAATGAGCCATGGATGGGCTGTGTGTGCATCCATAGTGATGTGTACTGCAGAGAAAGGACCACAGTCAGGCTAGGAGAGTGTGTGGGGAGGCAATAATCCTGTACCTATGGTAAAGGGGTACGGGGGTGAGCCTGAGCCTCACTGTGTGAAGAAATGTCCCCTTAGACAGCTTAATTCCATGCCCAAACCTTTGAGGGAACCACTTTCCCTAGCTCTGTTCATGCCCCACCTACTTTGACCTGACATCTCTCCCAGATTCAGGACCTATCTGTGCTTTGTCTTCCCATTGTTACCCAACAGGCCATCCTATACTCTTAGAGCTTTCCTCACCTCCATACATCCTCAACATCCTCTTCAGCCCTGGCACATGGCACACGGTCCTCAAGTCTGGAGAGATGATGTCCAGCTCTTTCATGTTCCAGGATTCACTTCTGGGAGAAACAGAATTAGACATCCCTTCTCTAACTCATACCGCACCTTACCCGAACACTAATGTTATTACCTTTCTTGTGGATAACTGATAATTTAGTTCAACATAACTTACAAACTACTGTTTGTGTTAGAATCCTTGGGTGTGGGAGGCAAAAGGAGGCAGGATTTACTTCCCACCCAGGCTGTGCTGGTCACAGGGCCTCAGCAGCACAGGGATAGTCTGTATCCCCTCTCCAAGCCAGAGGTCACCACACAAGGACACTCTGTTTTATTTTATAGGCAGGTTCTGACACATGCTGAATCACTTCATAAGGAACCTCAAGGAGTCTTGCCCACGGCATGGGTCCTACTCATGGCTCTTTCTGAGATGTTTATTACTGGTCAAATTTTTGTTAAAGGAGTGCCATCAGCTTGTAGATGCAGAGCTTCCCAAAATTTTCCCACTTATCATGGCTTCACTTTATGTAGATGTCACAGTCTAATTACTTTGGGCAACTCACCAACTGAGATGTCCATTAATTAACTTTCTCAGACCAGAAAATATTTTATGGAGGATTGGACCTTTGGGAATTGAAAGGAGGTTGGGAAAACTTCAGTGCATGTCAATACATATCTTTGCAACTCAATGATCTTTTACACAGGTAAAAACACTTTCTGATACCTCTTCCTCTAACAAAGAAAACCTCTCCTTACCTTTCCAGGACACTTTTCACCTCCTAGGGTAAAAAGAGATAGAGAGTGAGTTCAGGTTTAACAACTGAGACTTTAATACTGCGGTTAATACGCTACCACCCTGAGGCATACAGGACACTGCTCTGGCTAATTCCTCTGGGCCATTGTTTGAAAAGACATTCTGACTAACTTGGAACAGAGAGATGTGTGGATGTTCATAGGGTAGCAAAAACCCACATGTAACCTATAGCTAAGAGAAGGATAGTCATTTTAATGACTCAGAAAATTAATTAGAAAGATCAGATTCTTGGGGAGACCAAAGACATGAGGAAGAGTGAAAAGGAGCAATAGTCCAACCTGACAGAGGCCTAGAGATAGTCACAGAGAAAGAATAACCAAGTCAGGATTCATAGAAACTGCTGTCTCATTTGTGGACTTGAGTTTGGAAAAAACAGGTTGATTAGGTAAAGCTCTGTCCTGTGCTATAGTCAGTGTTGCTCTCTCATGCATGTGAGATCAGATAACCTGAGACTATTCTGTTGCTGAAGTTGGGAGCCCTTATCTAAAACTGGCAGGTGCCTCAGCCTAGTCAAAAGTGCATGGGAAGCTTGAATCAATGTTAGACTAAAGCAAGATTTAAATAATGGGAAGAAGAGGACCTACCAAGTCAAGCCAATCCAGTCAAGTTTTTGCCCAAAGAGAAAGAAATGACTTCTTGACCACATCTGAATAAGAGAGGGAGATGTGGAGAAGAAACATAGAATGTTACAAGAAGTAACTTTTAAGATCATCTAGTTCCTAGATTCTCAAATGAGGCAAACATATCATTGGTGGATATGAGATCATTTTAAGTAGATATACATTGATGAATTTTAAATATATAATTATGTGAATGGAGTGATGTCAGAGGAATAGCAGAGTGATCTCTCCCATTGAAATTACAACAATTTAAACAGATATAACTCAGCAAAGGAACCCCAGCTTGGTTCACACGCTTACCTTAGAGATCCATACATTGAAACAACTAAAGGTGGCATGGAGTGACTGGCAAGGGGAAGTAGAGTGAAAGATAAGATTGCTGCCCTACAGCTAAGCACTCACAGCTACTGCCAAGCTCCAGACAAGGGAGAAACCTAATTTTTTTCCTGCCTAGAGTATCAGAAAAACTGGTGAGGACTCTCAGGAGTGCAAAACTAGAGCAATGGCTGAATGCAGAGACAGGGCAGACACAAAACTCTGGACAGTGTTGGTGCTCCTAAAATCTACCCACAGCCCACACTTGAGACAAAGAAAAAGAAATACAAAGTGCTGAGGCTCCCCAATCTCCCAGATCCTGCCTCCCTTCATGGGGTACAGAGAGTATCAGTGGCATACCCCAGAACTAACTTGCTGAAACACTGTTTCCCCTGAAAAATAGGTGTTCTTTATATAGTCTCTGGTCTGTCAGACACAGGGGAGGACACACAGAGGTCCGTTATCACCATTCCTGAGAGGAAGAACAAAGAAAGTGATAAAAATCCTCCTAGCCCTTGCAGCCCCAAATAATACAGCTGCAGCCTTGCAGTAGGAGTCAGCTGGGGGATTTCACAGAGCTAAAACTTTAACCCAGTGCCACCTACTGCAAAATAATAGGAAAACCGCTTGAAAGTAAACTACTAAGAGCTACTCACAAATGCCTACTAATCAAAGAAGGAGTCCATTGAATTTCATTATTAACCAAGAAACAGATGCTGTTCAAAAGAAGATGAAAAATCTCCAGAAACCAATCTCAATTACACAGAAACTTTAGGTTTAAACAACATAGAATTCAAAATTAAAGTTCTGAAAATACTTAAAAAGATGTGAGAAAACACTGAAAGGCAATTTAATGCACTCAGGAAACAAATTAAGGAACAAAATAAGTACTTCACCAAAGAGATTGAAACTTTAAAAAAAAAAGAACCAAACAAATTCTGGAGATGAAGAACTCAAAATGTAATTGAAGAATTAACTAACAAGTTTAGCTAATAGAACTGGCCATATAAAGGAGAGAGTAAGGGACATCAAAGATGGGCAACTAGAGATGATACAGAAAGAAAAAGAGAGAGACAAGAATTTTAAAAAATGATAGTGCTGTGTACATGGATCATCTGACTCAATCAGAAAGAGCAATATAAGAATAATAGGTATTCCAAAAAAAGAAGAGAGGGATAAAAGAATGGAGAGCTTATTCAAACAAATAATTGATGAGAAATTCTCAAGCCTATAGAAAGAATTAGATCTTCAAATCTAAGAAGCAAACAGAACACTTTGTTACCTCAACCCAAAGAGGCTTTCCCCAAGGTACATTGTATTTAAACTGTCAAAAATTAATGACCAAAAAATAATCCTCAAAGAAACCAAGGCAAATAAGAAAATAGCATATAAAGAAAATAGCATATAAAGAAAAGCCCATCGGGTTACCAATAGACTTCTCAGCAAAAACTCTACAAGCCAGAAGAGAGTAGACCCAAACATTCAAAGTATTAAAAGAAAGGAATTACCAGCCAAAAATAATTTATCCATCAAAGTTATCCTTTAAATACAAAAGAAAAATAAAACATTTCCCAGGTATACAGAAACTTAAAGAATTTATCACCAGAAACCCCCAGTGCAGGAAATACTCAAGGGGGGTTATTCTACCTGATACAAAGAACAAAACATCACAAAACTACAAGCAAAAGCTTCAACAAGCTTATAACAAAAGCAGGGATAACTTTTGACAACAAAAACATAAAGAAGGAGGGGATAAAGGTCTAAATTAGCAAAGGAGAATGGAGGGCAGAAGTATTCATAAGATAAAGAACTATTATGTATATATTAAACATTTTTCCAATAACCAGTCCCCCTCCCCCCCCAAAAAAAACTTAAGTACATAACTTTAAAAAAGAAAGAAACATAGGAAAGAAGTATGGAATACCATCAAACTAAAGCAATGAACAGAAACACAAAGGAAAAGAATCAAAGTAGACCCAAAACTACCATAAAACAAAAGATAAAATGGCTATAAGAAAATCTTATGTATCAATAATCATGTACTGAATAAATAGACTGAACTCACCAATAAAGAAGTACAGAGTAAGCTGTATGGATCAAAAAACAAAACCCAACCATATGTTGCATTTTAGAGGTACATCTAAGCTGCAAGAACACAGGCAGACTCAAAAGTGAAAGGTAAAAAAAAAAAAAGATTCTCCAAGCAAATAATATCCAAAGAAAAGCAGATGTAGCCATACTTGTATCTGACAGTACTGATTTTAAAACAACAAAGGTAACAAGAGACAAAGATGGACATTTCCTAAGGATAAAGGAGATACGACATAAAGGAGACATAGCACTTCTTACTACATATATACCAAACCAAGGAGCAGCAAAATATATAAAACTACTAACAAAACTAAAAGGAGAAACAGACAAAAACATAATCATAGTTGGAGACTTTACTACTCCATTGACTGTTCTAGAAACGTAACCCAAACAGAGAATTGATAAAGAAATATTGGCCTTAAATGGCAAACTACATCAAATGGACATAATTGACATAAAACATTTCATCCCAGAACATCAAATTATATATTCTTCTCCATTTCATATGAAACATTCTCAAGAATAAACCATATGTTGGGCCACAAAACTTGCTTCAACAAATTTTAAAATATTGAAATTATACCAAGCATATTCTCTGACCATATGAAATTAGAATTCAACTGCAAAAAGGAAGTAAAAGAAAAAAATACAAAAATGTGGAAATTAAACAACATACTTCTAAAAAATGACTGGGTCAAAAAAGAAGTAAAAGCTGATCAAAAGATATATACAGACAAATGAGAATGACAACACAACAGATCAAAACTGGGATACACTAAAAGCAGTAATATGAGGAAAACTTATGTCATTACAGACCTATCTCAAGAAACAAGAGAGATCCCAAGTAAACAATCTAACATCACATCTTAAAGAACTAGAAAAAAAAGAACAAAGGCAACCCAAAGTCATCAGAAGATACAAAATTAAAAAAAAAATAGAACTGAAAGAAATAGAGTACATAATATTATTTAAAAATTAATACAACAAAGAGCTGGCTCTGAGAAAAGATCAATAAAATTGACCAACTCCTGGCTAGATTCACTAAGGAAAAAGGAGAAAGGACTCATATATACAAAATCCATAATGAAAGAGAAGTTACTACAGACATCATAGATATACAAAGGATCATGCTAGAATACTATGAAAGATTATATGCTACCAAATTCAACAACCTAGATGAAATGGATAAGTTTCTAGAACTATACAATCTTCCTAGACTGAATCATGAAGAAGTAGAAAACTGATAAACAGTGAGAAAATAGAAACTACTATCAAAAACTTCCAAAAAAATAAAAGTCAAGGGCCAGATGTCTTCACTAGTAAATTCTATCAAACATTCAAAGAAGATTTAGTACCTATCTTTTTCAAAGTCTTCCAAAAAATTGAAGAAGAGTCAATACTTCATAACACATTTTATGAGGCCAACATAACCCTGATAACAAAACCTGGAAAGCACAACACAAAAATAGAAATTATACTACATACCAATTTCTCTAGTGAACATAGACACAAAAATATTAAACAAAACATTAGCAATTTGAATACAACAATACATTAAAAATAATAATACATCGTGATTAAGGGACACAAGGATGGTTTAACATGTGCAAATCAATGTAATACACCACATGAACAAAAGAAAGGGCAAAAATCATATGATCCTATCAATAGATGCAGAAGTGATGTCCAATAAAATACACCACCATTTTATGATTAAAACACTCAATAAAATGGGTATAAAAGGAAAGTACCTCAACATAATAAAGGGCATATATGAAAAACCTTCAGCCAATATCATACTCAATGTTGGAAAACTGAAAGCTTTTCCTCTAAGATCAGCAAAAGACAAGGCTGTCCACTCTGTTCACTCTTATTCAACATAATTCTGGAAGTCCTAGCCAGAGCAATCAGGCAAGAGGAAGAAATAAAAGGCATCCAATCAGGAAAAAAGTAGTAAAGCTATCACTTTTTTCAGATGACATGATTCCGTATATAGAAAACCCCAAAAACTCCACAAAAAAACTATTAGAAACAATAAGCAAATACATAAAGTCACAGGACACACAATCAATATATGAGTCTACTGCTTTACTATATGCAAAAACTGAAATTTCAGGGAATGTATTGAAAAAAAGCAATTCCTTTTACAATTGCAACAAAAAAAATAAAATAATATACCTAGAAATAAACTTAACAAAGGATGAAGAGGACCTATATACTGAAAACTACAAAGCATTATTGAAAGAGATTGAAAAAGACCACAATGAAATGGATAATCTATGTTTGTGAATTGGGAGAATGAACGTAATTAAAATGGCCATATTACCCAAAGCAATATACAGATTTAATGCAATTCCCATTAAAATCCCAATGTCATTTTTTAAAGACGTAGAACAAAAACATAATCAGATTTGTATGAAACCAATAAAGACCTTGAATAGCTAAAGCAATCTTGAGAAAAAAAGAACAAATCTGGAGGTATCACACTACCTAACTTCAAATTATACTACAGAACCACATTACAGGCAGTCCCCATGTTACGAACAAGATAGTTCTATAGGTTTGTTCTTAAGTTGAATCTGTATATAAGTTGGAACAGGTACATCTACCTATTAAATACAACTTAGACAGATGTTTATCTTAACATAGTATTTATTTTTACCTTTCTGTGCATATGAATACTGAAACATTTTCAAATACAACCTTAAACCATCTTGATGAAGAAGATGATGGACTTGTTGGAGAGGCTAGAACTGGTGTTAGAGAGAGTTTGATTCTGCTGCTGGAGTCAGTTTCTTGAAGTTGGCATCAAGGGAGGTTTGTACAGAGCTTTTCTTTTTCTCATTCATAATTGACCCTGTAGCATCTCAGACCTTCCGTAACTGAACAGTAAAACTTGGTGAACCTCTTCGTATCAGGATCATGCTTCTCTAACTTTGCCATTCCTGCTTCAATGAGGCAAAAACATCAGCTGACTCTTTTGTAGAAAACTTTTTCAGTTCTGGAGTTTCTAGGTCTCTGTTATCTTCCCTAAATGCTATCATCTGCTTCCATAAGGTCTTCATTGGTTAGTTCTTTGCCATGGAAGTTGAGTAACTCTATGATACAATTTTCACTGCTGTACAACTGCAGTTGATTACCAATAGGCCTATGGGATTCTGTTCATAAGTACGAGGATATGTAAGTCATATATTTGTAAATCGAGAATATGCTATGATCAATACAGCTGGTATTGGCAAAAAAAACAGATACAGACCAGTGGAACAGAATTGACAGCCCAGAAATGAAACCATGTGTATGGGCAAATAAGTTTTAACAAAGGAGCTAAAAGTACACAATGGAGAAAAGAAAGCCTCTTCAATAAATGGTTCTGGGAAAATTGGAAAGCTACATGCAAAAGAATGAAACTTGACTACAGTTTGTCCCCAATCACAAAAATTAATTCAAAATAAACCAAAGACCTAAAAATAAGATCTTAAACAATAAATTACATAGAAGAAAACATAGGTACTGAACTTATGGACCTTGGCCATAGAGAACATTTTACAAATTTGACCCAAATGCAATGGAAGTTAAGGCATAAATAAATAAATGGGACTATATTAACTAAAAAGTTTCTGTGTAGCAAAAGAAACTAACACCAAAAAAAAAAACAGCCAACAAAATCAGAGATAATATTCACAAACAATAGATCCAACAAGGAGTTAATATCCAAAATACATATTTTTTTAAAAACTCACAGAGCTCAACAACAATCTAATTAAAAACTGGGGTGAGGACCTGAACAAATACTTCTCTCATGAAGACATACAAACAAAAAAACAGGTATATGAAAAGATGCTCATTTTTGCTAGCTATAAGAGAAATGCAAATCAAAACTACAATGAGATACCACCTGTAAAGCCAGTAGCCACGGTCACCATCACAGCCACCTGGCCAGTGCAGGTTTGCATTAGATTTGGACAAACGGTAATGAAACAACGGAGCCAAGAACTGGTGGGCCATCATTTTAATCCTAGCTTGCACCCGGCGGGCAAGTAAAAACACACACTGGGCTCCAAAACCCACTCATTCAGTGCTCACAAAGCTACTGACTTATCCGAGTTTCCTAGGATCAAAGTTTTCTAGTTCACTAGCCTTATTCACCTCTGTTCCCCATCTCATTCTCTCTGCACAAACTGTCTCCTCCTTCAGCACTCCGCCATCTTGGCTGCTTCTCTCTCCTCCATGTGGCCTTACTCTGCTCTCCTCCTAGAACGCAATCACTCTTCTCCTGGAACAACGTGATCTCTCTTCCTTTTAAAACTTTTTGGCATAAAAGCCTTGCCTCAACACACATTAATACAATCACGCCCATCCCAAGCAATTACCTGGGCAACAGGCTTCCACGCAGGCAGCACCATCTTTAACAAAGTGAGCATAATATATTTTATCTGCCCAACACCACCTCACAGCTGTTAGACTGGCTGTTCAAAAAGACTGGTAATAACAAATGTTGGCGATGGTAAATATTATTGTTATTGTTGTTGTTATTGTTGTTACAAAATAGAAAATTTTCAATAACATCAACACGTGATTTTTTTGGCTACCATTGGTTAGGACAATTTCCTATTAAACTAAATTTGATAGGGTATAGATCTAATATACTATATATATATATATATATATATATATATATAGAGAGAGAGAGAGAGAGAGAGAGAGAGAGAGAGAGAGAGATACATTTGCTAGTGCATCATATGTAATCTATTTCCTAGATTGTCTTTAGCACCTCCCACCCAGGAATACAGGAGCACTATGAAGCCCTAAGCTCCCATACCCCTGTGGAGAACTATTGAAGCAGGTCACTCTCCTACCCTTGAGGAGATGACTGGCTCCCAAGAAGCAATAAAGATGCGATTAGGCCTGACCTGTGGTGGCGCAGTGGATAAAATGTCGACTTGGAACGCTGAGGTCGCCGGTTTGAAATCCTGAGCTTGCCTGGTCAAGGCACATATGGGAGTTGATGCTTTCTACTCCTTCCTTCTCCTCCCTCTCTCTCTCTATCTTTCTGTCTCTCTTTCTCCCACCCTACCCTCCTCCCTTAAAATGAATAAAGTATTAAAAAAAAAAAAAGATGCGATTAGATCAGAACACCATGGAGAAGAAATTAGATCCCAGGAAACAGCCATCCTGTTTGATGATTCTTACAATGCTGTGAACCAGCTAACCTACTAAACTGCATGCCCCCCACTATACTAATCTTACCTGAAAAGTATATACCATATTTCCCCATGTATAAGATGCTTTTTTTTTTTTTTCAAAAAATTTGGGGTCTTAACTGGCTGCCTCTTAATACAGTGGTTGTAGATATTTTTGCTTGCATTTCCCACTTTTTCACACTTGTTTTTGCACTCATGGTTGGAGACAGTGATTCATCATCAGACACAGATGAGGACAAGCTAATGAATGGGAGTTTTGACAGTGATGAGGAGTTGTATGAATTTTATGATGAATAAAACTTGAGTTCAGTAACTTTATGTAATACATTCTTTTTCAAATTTCAAGCCCTAAAATTAAGGTGCATCTCATACATGGATCTTCTTATAGATGGGGAAATACAGTAATCAGCCCTCACTATGGAGATTGTAAGGCAGACTTTGAACTAAGATATGTTGCCTGTCTGCTCATCAACAAAACAACACAGAATAAGTGCTGGCGAGGATGTGGAGAAAAGGGAACCCTCCTGCACTGCTGGTGGGAATGCAGACTGGTGCAGCCACTGTGGAAAACAGTAAGATTCCTCAAAAAATCAAAAATCGAACTGCCTTTTGACCCAGCTATATACCCCAAGAACACCATAGAACGGCTCCAAAAGGAGAAATGCACCCCCATGTTTGTGGCAGCATTGTTCACAATAGCAAAGATCTGGAAACAGCCCAAGTGTCCGTCAGAGGACGAGTGGATTAAAAAGCTTGGGTACATATATACTATGGAATACTACTCAGCCATAAGAAATGATGACATCGGATCATTTACAGTAACATGGATAGACCTTGATAACATTATACGGAGTGAAATAAGTAAATCAGAAAAAACTAAGAACTATATGAATCCATACATAGATGGAACATAAAAATGAGACTCAAAGACATGAACAAGAATGTGATGGTAACGGGGGTGAAGGGGTGGGGGGAGGGGGTGATGGGGCGAGGAAGGAGAGAGGGGGTGGGGGAGGGGAGTGGCACAAAGAAAACCAGATAGAAGGTGACGGAGACAATTTGACTTTGGGTGAGGGGTATACAGCACAATCAAATGTCAAAATAATCTGGCGATGTTTTCTCTCAACATATGTACCCTGATTTATCAATGTCACTGCATTAAATTTAACAACAACAACAAAAAAGATATGTTGCCTCTCTTCTCAAGTTGCTAAGCAATCTTGATTAAAGACACCTGTTTCCCTTTCAGACCCAGTCTCTGTTTTTGGCTTTTGCAGCAGCAGGTGACCTGAACTATGACCAGATGTAGTCCAATAAAATATTTATTCCAGTAATAGAGTGAGACAATTTTTTAAAAATCACATTTAAATCACTAAGTAGTTAAAAAATAGTAGCAAAAAATGTAAAGGTGATACATTTATAACTAAAGTTTGGGGAATACTGGTTATTTGCTCCACTCCTTTTCTCTTTTTCACAAAGAAGAAATTAGGTTTAGAAAAGGAAAGAATTCCCATAACCTAGATTTATGGAGAGAATTGGTGACAGGGCTGGGCTGGGATATTGTCTTAATTTTCATTATGTATTTTTAGTTTTTTTATGAACGTTCGCATGGTCAGACACTCATCAGGGAGCTTTAGAGGATTCTCTCATTTGTCCTCACAAAAAAAAATGTTTTAAATATGTAACAGGACAGTATACATATCCACAAGAAAACCCTGAATTTCAAAAAGATTAAGGATCTTTTTCAAGGTCTCAAACCTGGTACGTATTACAGAAGGCTCTTACCAGACAATTACAACTATAAATATTGCAGCATGGAATTTTCTTATCTAAATCTGTATCTTTCCATGCCTTCAATGCAAACCACTCATGAGTCTGAATTCCAGTTTGTATACTTAACATTTCAGGTATGGGGTTTCTGTTTGCTCTGGTGGTAGCCCCAGAGAACTCTGGCTTTTGTTCAGTTCCTCCTGAGTACAAAGTGGGAGCCTCTCCCCAGTCTCACCTGCAGCAGCTCCAGCGCTGAGACCTTGCTTCTCCTCTCCAGCTCTGAGATCAGCTCCTGCAGGGCCTGGCTATCCTGAGCCAGCTTGACCTCTGTTTCCCCCAAGATTCTCAAGTGTTTCCTCTCTTCCTTCTCTAGCTTCTGCAGTTGCCTGTGTTCCTCTTCAGCCAGGAAGTTTTTCTGTTGCTCAAACTCTGCCTGAATCCTCAATTTGTGTGCCTCCACCATTTCCTTCAGTGTCAATAGAAAGAGGAAGTTGGTTTTATCAAAATCATCCAAGCCACTTTTGCAATGTTGGTATCTATACCTATATCTAATCCTTGCAGACTCACCACTCTGGCTTGGTCTAGGAATATCCACACAAACACAAAAACACACAAAAAATATTGCTGTGGATGTGGGTGGCTGCGGCTCCTGGGATTCAGGGGAGGATGGGATTGGGGCGGGGGGTAGGGAGGGACACACTGTAACTGCACTAGAGTAATAGTTTCAATGGTTCATGGTATCAGAGATGTCCTCAGCTTTTCTCAAAACCCAGTTAGCACCCAAATATGTCCTTTTGTCTTCATGGATCAGTGTTACTGACAGCAACACCTGGCTCCACTTGAACAACCTAACAAAAATAGGCACACAACACCATTTCTAAATCCTGTGAAAAGAAATTATTTGTGAGGTTCTTTGCTCTCCCTCTTGTGCTAGTGATCAGAGGGTCACCTGATGACATGAAATGACCGACCCCTTTGGCCACCACAGCTTGGTTCACCCTCCCTTGGCCTCAGATTGGCCCCTTCTGGTATCTGTTGGCCATGAGTTCCTTCAACTCCTCTCTATCCCTGACCTGCCCCACCTCCAAATCACCAGTACAGAATAAGCTTTACTTCTCCGTTCTGCTAGGGACTAGTGAGCTGGACACAGACAAGCAATAAACTAGTCAAACTGGTTTTCTTACCTCTGGCCCTGGTGGTTCCCTCAAGTCTGTTCCTCGCAGCCTGTTATTTCCTGACAGGCCTAGCCTTATCTTTCTTGGGATGGCTCTGTCCCAGATACCAAGGCACTGATGCAATGATCCCCTAAGGCTAAGCTTAAAGAGTGGGAAATTTAAGGCATAGCTTTTTCCTGGACACCTTCTCCCAAGAATCCTGATCTTTGTGTGTGATTGGAAGCTCTCTCTGAGCTCCATACCTTTTATTTCCCTCTATCAGGAGACCTAGAGGACTTTGGTTCTTAAAGTGAGATATGCTGATACTATCACTCCTCAGACAGGTGTAGCTATGGTTAAGGCTTTCTTGAGGCTAGGACCCTGGGCTTTGCCTAGGCTTTTGATCTAAGACTCCTTTTGGGATTCTCTTGCCTTCCAGGCAGTTCTCTTCTTTGCAACATCCACTTCTAACTTCTCAGCCATCTCTTGCTCCTTTCTCAGTTTCTTTAATGCCACCTGGAGCTTCTCCTGCAAAGACAGATATCAAGTTAATGCCCAACCAGACCAAGAAGTAGGGTGATAAGAGGTGGGGATAGATCATCTGAGTTATTAGAAAAGCTTCAGGGAGGACTAGAGTCTGACTGGGATGCAAATTTTGTTGATAGGAATATTTTGGGAAAAGCCCCATGTTTCTAAGAAAAGAGCCACAGTGATGGAGTGGTATGGTGAGAGCACACTCTTTCCTAATTAACCAGGAAACCACAAGGAAATATGATCCTCGTAGCATTTTCCTACAGCATCTCCTCTGCTCCTGAGGAATGTAAAGATTGTGATGAGCCTTAAATTAGACATGGAAGGTATAGAATACTCTCTTTCTCAGTTCCTCAAATCTATAGGCAACTCTCTCCCATCCCCAGTTCTGGGTAAATAATCATTAAAACCTAATCTCATTTCTACCTGTTTATGCCTTTGTAACAAGGCCTCACCTGGTACTCCTGAGCAGCCTCCTCAATCGGGACCATGGAGTGGTCACGGTGTTTCCGGGACTGGGAACACACCAAGCAAAGAGCCTCCCCATCTCTCTCACAGAATAGGTGAAGTTTCTCTCCATGCACCCCACATCGCTCCCTCTGTATGCCCTCCTCAGCATCTTGGCTGATTCGTCTTAGTTTGTCCACCATGTTGGCTAGTTGAAGATTGGGCCGGAAGGTCTTGAGCAAGAATTTTCTCCGGCACACGGGACAGGTGCCACGCCCATTTTTCCCAACCTGAGAGATGCATTCATGGCAGAAACTGTGGCCACATTTAATGCTCACAGGTTTTACTGTGGGATCCAAGCAGATCGGGCATGTGACTTCCTCCCACATCATTGCCAAGGTCTTTGCTGAGGCCATACAGGAATGTTCCTATTAAGTAGTACTGTGGATATCCTGAGGTGACCTAGGGAGAAGAAGAGAAAAGTTACAGAAAAGATAAAAAAGATTGTGTGAGAAAAACAATACAGGTCATATGTGGGAGAGTAAACTGGGGGTTGAAACAAAATAAGAACATTAACCTATATAACAAGACCTTCTCCTCCAGTCTGGTCCACTGACCCAGTCAGACAGAAAAGGTTATTGAGTCCCCTAAAGAGATAGTAAAAACTGTTGGGAACCTTCTTTGAAGCCTAATGTCACCTCCGCTAAGGGGAGATACACCTACACCATACTCTCAACTCCACCAGAGGCTCTTTCATTGACTGAATCTAACAGGCAGCCAGCAGATAAAAGCAGCTAGAACAGTGGTTCTCAACCTTTCTAATGCCGTGACCCCGCAATAAAGTTCCTCATGTTGCAGTGACCCAAACCAAAAAATAATTTGGTGGCTACTTCATAACTGTAATTTTGCTACAGTTATGATTCGGAATGTAAATACCTGATATGCATTATGTATTTTCCGATGGCTTTAGGCGACCCCGCCGGGGTCGCGACCCACAGGTTGAGAACCGCTGAGCTAGAAGATCTTGAGGTGCCTTGGTACTTTTCCTGACCTTTCCCCTGGGCTATGTGCTGATCAAAGCTGGCCTTGTTGTGCAGCATTGTCCTTTCCACACACACTTCAGCCAGCAGAGGCAGCTACAAATAGTGAATCATTTGTAGCTCCCAATGAGTTGCTGAGAGCCTTTCACACACAGCATCTTACATTAGCCAGCACCAGGTTTCCTCCCAAGAGGCCCAGAACTGAATACCCTGTGGCCAGCATTAGAAACATCAGAGCAAGATCAATTAGTTACACAAGCAGCATATCCAAAGGAGGATTTCATCAGGCTCCAAACCCAGCTGAGGTGAATTCCACTTCCTGTGATCAGCACTGGCACAGCAGCTAGCATGCTCTGGTCAAGGTAGAGCCTCACAAGAAGCTAGCCTCTGGATCAACCCCACTCACAATGGGCCAATAGCAATGAAGACACAATTACAACTGGAGGACCCACAGAAGGAATACTCCTGGTACACCAAGTGCAGATTATCAAAAAGACTGCATCACTGGACCCAACTTAACACCTATTACATAAGGCCACCCCACAAAGACTGTGTTTCATAGCAGATCTATATAATATGATATATAGAAACAAACACATGAAGGCAGCCAAAATAGGAGACAAAGAAAAAGGTTTCAAATGACAGAACAGGAGAAATCTCTAGAAAAGAGTTAAATGAAATGGAAATAACCAACTTAACAGATAAAGAGTTCAAAGTAATGGTTATACAAATGCTCACAGAACAAAGTGAGAACTTTAACAGAAACTATAAAAAAGAACCAGTCAGAAATGAACAATACAATATCCGACATCAAGAATACACTTAAAGAAATAAACAGTAGGTTGGAGGAAGCAGAGGATCAAATCAGCAATTTGGAAGATAAAGTAGAAAAAAAACACCAAGTCAGAATATCAAAAAGGAAAAAAATACAAAATGAATAAGGATAGTTTAAAAGATCTTTGGGACAAAATAAAGCATAACATCTGAATCACAGGGATACCAGAAGAAGAGAGAGAGAAAGTCATCTAGAAACTATGTGAAGAAATAAGGACCAAAAATTTCTCTAACCTGATGAAGGAAAAAGACACAGAAGTCCAGGAAGCGCAGGAAATCCTAAACAAAATGAACCCCCAAAAGCCCACACCAAGACATGTCATAATTAAATAGGAAAGTTTAAAGACAAAGATAAAATCTTAAAAGCAGCAAGAGAAAAGCAGACAGTTACCTACAAGAAAGCTCCTTTAAGACTGTCAGCTGATTTTTCTGCAGAAACACTTCAGGCCAGAAGGGATTGGCATGAAATGTTCTAACTGATAAAAAGCAAAGCCCTGGCCAATTGGTTCAGCAGTAGGGCATCGGCCCAGCATGTGGGACTCCTGGGTTCGATTCCTGGTCAAGGTATACAAGAGAAGTGATCATCTGCTTCTCCACCCTTCCTCTGACCCTTTTCCCTATCTCTCTCTCTCTCTTCCCCTCCTGCAGCCATGGCTTGAAAGGTTCAAGCAAGTTGGCCCCAGGCACTGAGGATGGCTCTGTGGTCTCACTTCAGTCACTGAAATAGCTCAGTTACCAAGCAATGGAGCAGTTGGCCCAGATGAGCAGAGCATTGCCCTGTAAGGGGCTTGCCGGGTGGATCCTGGTTGGAGCGCATGCTGAAGCCTGTCTCTCTGCCTCATTATCCCCCTCCTCTGACTTAATTTAAAAAAATAAAATAAAGAGCTCCCCAGACAAGAAAAAGCTAAAAGAGTTTGTATCTCCAAACCAGTATTGTGAACAATGTTAAAAGGCCTGTTTCAATAAGAAGAAGAAAAGATGAACATAGTTAAAAGAATAAAATGGCAATAAACTTGTGCCTATCAATAGTCACTTTAAATGGAAATTATTGAAATGCTCAAAATCAAAAGACATAGGGTAGCTGAATGGATAAGAAAGCAAGACCCATACATATGCTGTCTGTAAGACAACCCCCTTGGAAAAAAGTAAAAGAATAGAAAAAGATATTTTGTACAAATGGAAATTTAAAAATTAGCTGGACAACAATACTTATATCTGACAAACTAGACTTTAAAACAAAGTCTGTAGTAAGAGACAAAAAAGGACACTACATAATGATAAAGGAAGCAATTCATCAAGAGGATATAATTCTTGTAAACACTTATGCTCCTAATATAGGAGCACCCAAATATGTAAAGCAAATCTTGATGGACATAATGGGAGATATCAACAATAATACAGTGATAGTATGGGATTTTAACATCCCATTGACAAAAATGTATAGATCTTCTGGAGAGAAAATCAAAAGGGAAATGGTGGCCTTAAATGATATATTAGGTCACAGAAAACTTAATTGATATCTTCAGAGCATTTTACCCAAAGCAACAGAATATACATTCTTTTCAAGTATACATAGAACATTTTCTAGAATAGAACACTTGTTAGGATGCAAAACAAGTCTCAATAAATTTAAGATTGAAATTGTATCAAGCATCTACTCTGACCACCAATGGTATAAAACTGGAAGTCAACCACAAGAAAAAAAAAAGAAAAGCATACAATGTATGGAGATGAAATAACAAGTTACTACACAATGAAAAAGTTAACAATGAGATGAAGGAACAAATCAAAAGATATTGTGAAGCAAATAAAAATGAGAACACAAAATAACAAAATCTATGGGACACAGCAATAGCAGTCTTCAAAGGGAAATTCATAACATTACAGGCTTATCTCAAGAAAGAAGAAAAATCTTTTTTTATTTTATTTAGAAAATTAATTTTAACAGGGTGACATTGATCAATAAGAGTACATAGGTTTTAGGTAAACATTTCTATACCACTTGAACTGTTCATTATGTTGTATACCCATCACCCAAAGTCAAATCATTTTCCATCGCCTTATATTTCTCCCTCTTTATACTCTTCTGCCTGCTCTCTTCTCCCTCCCCCTCACCCATATCCCTTTCTCCCTTGTAACCACTTCACTTTGTTCTATGTCCATGAGTCTGTTTTATATCCCACCTATGTGTGAAATCATGCAGTTCTAAGCTTTTTCTAATTTACTTATTTCACTCAGTATAATGTTCTCAAAGTCCATCAACAAGAAAAATCTGAAATGAACAATCTAACTTTATACGTAAAGGAACTTAGAAAAAAATAAAGCCTAAAGTTAGTAGAAAGAAGAAATAATAAAGATCAGAGCTAAAAATTTTAAAAAATGTAGTCTAAATAAACAAAATGATCAATGAAACTAGGATCTGGTTCTTTAAAAAGTTTTAAAAAAAAAAAGATTGACAAACCTTTAACCAGATTCATCAAGAAAAAAAGAGAGAGGACCCAAATAAATAAAATCAGAAATAAAAGAGCAGTAACTACAGACACCAAGGAAATATAAAGAATTGTGAAAAAATGTTATAAACAAATCAAACAATCTGGACAAATCAATAAATTCTTAGAAACATACAATCTTCTAAAACTGAATCAGAAAGTGTAAGAGAATCTGAACAGATAGATTACAGCTAGTGAAATGGAAACAATAATGAAAATACTCCAAACAAACAAAAGTCCCAAACTGAATAGCTTTACCAATGAATTTTACCATATATTCAAAGAAGAATTAACACTTATCCTGCTCAAACTATTCCAAAAAGTTCAGGAGAAGGGAAGACTCCCAAGCTCATTTTATGAGACCAGCATTATTCTAATTCCAAAACCAGGAAAAGCTACTACAAAGAAAGAAAAATATAGGCCAATATCTGATGAACATAGATGCTAAAATCCTTGACAAAATGTTGGCAAACCAAATCCAGCAATACATTAAGAAGGTTATAACCATAATCAAGTAGAATTTATTCTGGGTATGCAAGGTAGGTACATCTGCAAGTCAATAAACATGATACACCAAATAAACAAAATGAAGAATAAAAGTCACATGATCATATCAATAGATGCAGAAAAAGAATTTGATAAAATCCAGCACCCATTTATGTTAAGAACTTTTAGCAAAGTAGATATAGAGGGAACATATCCCAACATAATAATGGCCACATATGACAAACCCACAGCCAACATCATACTGGATGGGCAAAAACTACAAGTGTTTGCTTAAGATCAGGAATAAGACAGGATGTCCGTTATCACCACTCTTATTCAATATAGTACTTTAAATCCTAGCCACAGTAATCAGACAAAAAGAAATAAAAGTTATCCATATCGGAAAGGAAGAATTAAAAGTCATTATTTGCAGATGGCATGTTACTCTATATACAGAACACTAAAGATTCCAGTAAGACCCTACTAGAACTGATAAATGAACTCAGTAAAATAGCAGGATACAAAATAAATATCAAAAAATCAGTTGCATTTTTATACATCATTATTAATCTATCCAAAAGGTAAACTAAGAAAACAATCCCATTCACAACTGCTTCAAAAAGAATAAAATACCTAGAAATAAACTTAACCAAGAGTGTAAAAAAATTGTGCTTGGAATATTGTAAGACATTGAAAGAAAGAAATTAAAGAAAATATAAGTGGAAGCATATACCATGTTCACAGACAGAAAATATTAACATCATTAAAATGTCAGTATTATCCAAAGCAATCTATACATTCGATGCTATTCCTAACAAGATGCCAATTGTGTATTTCACAGAACTAGAACAAATATTTCAAAATTTTATATGGGAGCACAAAGACCTCAAATAGCCATACCAATCTTGAAAAAGAAGAACAAAGTTGGAGGAATCACACTACCTGATATTAAACTATACTACAAGGCCTTAGTAAACAAAACAGCATGGTATTGCCATAAAAACAGACATATATATCAATGGAACAGAATAGAAAATCCATGAATCAGCCCATGCCTATATAGTCAATTAATATTTGACAAAGGAGACAAGAACACACAATGGGGTGAAAGCAGTCTATTCAATAAATAATGTTAGGAAAATTGGACAGGTACCTACAAAAAAAATGAAATTAAACCACCTTCTTACACCATACATGTGAATAAACTCAAAATGGATTAAAGACTTAAATATTTGATTCAAAACTATAAAAATCTTAAAAGAAAACATAGGCAATAAAATTTCAGACATTTCTCATAACATTTTTTCAGTTATATCTCCTCAGAAAGTAAAAGGAGAGAAAAGATAAACAAATGGAATTATCTCAAACTAAAAAAATTTTGCACAACAAAGGAAACCATCAACAAAATGAAAACTGACTGAATGGAAGAACATATTCACCAACATCAGATAAGAAATTATGCAAATTTTACAAAGATCTTATAAAACTCAACACCAAAAGAAACAAAAAAATTCAATTGGAAAATGAGCAAAAAACCTGAACAAACACTTTTTCTGAAAAGGACATACAGATGGACAAAAGACATATGAAAAGATGCTCTATGCTACTAATCATCAGAGGAATGCAAATTAAAACCACAATGAGATATCACATCACACCTATCAGAATGACTATCATCAATAAAACAACATATAAGTGCGAGGGTGTGGAGAAAAGGGAACCCTCCTGCACTGTTGGTGGGAATGCAGATTGGTAAAGCCACTGTATAAAGCAGTATGAACTTAACAAAAAATTAAAAATGATACTGCTTTCTGACCAATGATTCCATTCCTGGTATCCAAAGAAACCCAAAAGACTAATTCAAAAGAATGTATACAGCCCTATGTTCACTGCAGCATTATTTACAATAACCAAGATTTGGAAGCAGCCCAAGTGTCCATCAGTAGATGAGTGGGTAAAAAAGCCGCGGTACATTTACACAATGGAATATTATGTGGCAATAAAAGGAAGAAAATCTTGCCTTTTCCAACAGCATGTATGGGCCTGGAGAGCATTATGCTAAGTGAAATAAGCCGTGTCAGAGAAAGACAAGTACCATGTGATTTCACTTATATGGAATCTAATGAACAAAATAAACAAACAAGTAAAATAGAAACAGACTCATATGTAGAGAGTAAGCTGACAGCTGTCGGTTGGGGGCTGGGAGAAGGTGGAGAGATTGAGCAAAAAAGCACCAAATAAAAAAGAGAAGATAGACTCAGACTCATAAGATTGTGGTAATAGTGGGGGCAGACAGGGGTTGTGGAGGAGGGTATAGAGATGATAAATGGTTATGGATGAAAACTTGACTTGGGGTGAACACAATATGGATTCCAGAGATGTACCGGAGTACAGAGTCGTAGAATTGGGTACTCAAAACCTGTATAATTATGTTAACTAGTGTCACTCCAGTAAATGCAATTTTAAAATAATCAAATAAATAAGTTCTTTATAAATAAAAATATTTACTTATACTTTTGTTGTATAGAGAGAATCAGCGTGCTCAGAAAAACGTTCACCACTGGACCAAATTTAACACAGTTAGGAGTCTTTATTAAAGTCAGCGACTGCAAGGGGTTCTCACGTCTATAAAACCAAGGGCCCCTGAATAAGCTCAGAAGTCTGCTTTTAAAGGCAAAAACCACAGCATGGTGGCTTAGGCGGGAATGGAAGAGCCGGAAATGGGCACCTAGCAAGGTTACAGAAGCAAAACAGGCACATTAAGCTAAAATTAAGGTTATCTTTAGAAGAACTTTGAAAGTGGCGTCTAGATGTCTCAACAGTCATTTGCAGGCCCCCGAACATCCGCATTTTTGCAGACTTGTTGAGCCTGCACAGTAACTTCCCTAAAATGGACAAAAATAGAAAAATGCTGAGGCTAAGGAGTCTTATTTCATTCTAGATCAGATGCACAAGCCAGGCCTGGGTAGCTTACAAAGGGGGTTACAAGTTGGGTCCCTTATAACAATTTCATATTAGGATATAGGTGTGTATATATATGTAGGTGCATGTATGTGTAATATATGTATGTGTTTATACACACACACACACACACACACACACACACACACACATACACATACATGCTTGTGGTCAGCATTCCTTGAGCTCTTCTCTCAGCTGCTCTTAACCTGGCAGTTATCTTAATTTTTTCCAGATCATACAGCTATACATTTCTAACACCCTAAACAACCCTGCCCCATCTCTCCTCCGGAGGAGGGCTTTGGGGGATGGGAATCTCAAGGATTGCAGATCTGCCTACAACATGGGGCTCCTGTGGACCACACACACTCTGGCTAGTTTGCCATCCTGGGTTGTTGTTTTTGTTTTTGTTTTCAGCTTCAGCCCGCCCTCCTACCACCTTACGGCCCAACATCAGGGCAGCCCTAGTTCCTTCCCGGCATCTTGCAAGTCATTTTCACAGTCCAGCCTCCCCCCGGTGCACCAGCCAGCCTGGCACGGGAAGAACTGCTGGGCTTGGGCTGAGGGAACCCTGCCACGGAGAAGGGGAAACTGACCCCCATGGCACTAGGGGTGGGGAAGTTGGAAGGGGTCTTCAGATCTGGGCTAGGGTACCTTGGGCTAGCCTGGTTCACTCACCTTTTCATGGGAATTACAGAAGGGCTGCCAGCTTTATATTTCACTTTCAATTTCTTGTAATAGGCACGTCTGAAAAGGAGGCGGGCCACAGGCCGGGAAGTAAGAAGAGCAAGGGGAGGAGATGAAGCAAGGGGTGGGGCAGGGCTGCAGATGGAGAGGCAGGGCTGCAGATGGGAGAGAAGGCGGAGCTGAGGCACCTCAGGGGTCAGAAGCTGCTAACACACAGGCTAGTGCTTCTTGGAGGCTGGCTGGGTCAGACTGACAGCTCTGCCACATTTGCTTCTTGCTTTGTGCCCCCTCCCCTGTCCTTATTATCTAAAATAATATAGTAAAATATCAGTATCTATTAGATAGAGGGGACATCACCCCACACAGACATGTGGTGCCCACATGTGGGAGCAGCACTTAAGGGGAATGGATGGAGAGAAGAACTCTTGAAGAGCTCCTCACTGACACCCTCTGTTTCCTACTGTAAGAAACAATTCTTTTTTAGACTGGATATTCTTTTAACTTCTGGGTGTAAGAGATTTATTTTGCATGACCCCAAGGCATGTATCACACCAGTGAGTGATAAGAAAATTGACTATTATTGAGCACTGTGTTCTTGTCACTGAGCTAGGAATTTTCATAGGTTATCAATTATTACTTTTTCAAAATTGTGCTAAAATATTCATAATATAAAATTTAGCATCATAACTATTTTAGGTGAATAATTAAGTGACATTAAACACACACATATTGTTGTGCAACCATCATCCATCCACAGAACTTTGTTCATCTTGTCAAACTGAAACTCTGTCCTTGTTTAAAAGTGATTGCTTGGCCCCAGCTGGTTGGCTCAGTGGTAGAGCATCACCTGGCTTACAGATGTCCCAGGTTTAATTTCCAGTCAGGGTACACAGGAGAAGCGACCATCTGTTTCAACACCCTTCCTTTTCCCCTTTCTCTCTTTTTCTCTCTCTCTCTTCCCCTCCCACAGCCATGGCTTGATTAGTTCCAGCGCATTGGCCAGGATGCTGAGGATGGGTCCCTGGAACCTCTGCCTCAGGCTCTAAAAATAGCTGGGTTGTCAGCATGGCCCCAGGTGGGCAGAGCATTGGCCCCAGACAGGGGTTGCAGAGTGGATCCCAGTCAGGGTGCATGTGGCAGTCTGTCTTTCTATCTCCCCTCCTCTCACTTTGGGAAGAAGAAAAAATAAAATAAAAAAGTAAAAAGTGATTGCTCATTATCCCCTCTCTTAGCCCGCACAATCACCATCTATTTTCTATCTCTGAATTCGACTATTCTATCTGTCTCATATAAGTGGAATCAAACAATATTTGCCCTTCTGTCTGAATTCTCACTTAGCATAATGACCTCAAGTTTCATCCACACTGTAGCATGAGACAGGGTTTCCTACATTTTTAAGGCAGAATAATTTCTATTTCATGTCTATACATTTTGTTTATCCACTCACTTGTCAAAGGACACTTGGGTGGATTCTACCTTTGGCTATTGTGAATAGTGCTGCTATGTCAGGTGATATTATTTTAGCCACACTACAATTTAGTGATTTAGAGGTTGTGAAACTCATATTACGGGAGAGGCCATCAAGGCTGGAATGAAGAGACTTCTGTGAAGTGACATAGTAAGCATAGGTGCACTGGGGTAAAGGTCCAGGGAAGACCTTCTTTTAGTGATGTCCAGGGCTAACAGGCTGCCCCATCTGTTCAAGCAGAGGCTGTTGGGGCAGTTGGTGGGTAGTGGTCATAAGACATGAGAGAGGAAGGAGAAAAGAGGAAGAATGGGAGAATAGAAGGATTCTCACTTCCTTCCAACTCAGACAGTCTTTCTTCTTTTAAAGTTTTTTATAATTTAAGTAAAAACATCAGTTGAACTTTGCTTGATATTTTCTATAGATTTAGCAAAGCTAAAAAATATTTCATACTTCTTTGAAATTTCCAGTCTGTTTACAAAACAATTTCCTTAGTGAATTTGCATCAGGCAACACCTAACATACAAGTTGTGACACTGTACTCTGACTTGATTTAAGGAACATATATCCAGAAAGCAAGGTGAAAAAAATCAAATGGAAAAGAGACCTGTATGTAAATTTTCAGACTCTCAGACCCTTTGTTTTTCCCTGAAGGCACTGAGTAGGCCGCTGTCAGAAGGGGTAGGAAAGCAAAAGTCTCACGACAGGGCAGGCATGGATTCGATGTTAATCCTCCTACTTACTAGCTATGTGCCATCCCTCTGAGCTTCAGTGGACTAGTTTATTAAAGGAGAATATCAGTATATACACCACCGGTTGCTTTGATACATGTTCAATAACATGCACACAGATAAATTAACCTAACACAGTCACAGGTATAGCAGTCCCCACATTGGAAATCTGCTGTAAAACCAATGTTGCCACTCATTCCAAATTCACCTCAATTCTAAGATTTTAGGGCTCCAGTATTTTTTCCCTGGTGACAAGAACCAAATCCTCATTCTTGAAAGATTTATATCCTTAATGTTCTTCTCTTTAACACATTGGCCATTGCTATCAGGCAGTGATAATGAGGAATCTCTCTGAAGTATATATTGGGTTTTAGGTATAGCCTCCGCTCCTATGATGTCCAGCAACCGAAGATCTCTTTGGGAATAGGAGACGTCATTTCACCCACTACAGAAGCCCATCCTCTTCCTCTTCTTTAGTGGTTTAAGAGTCCCAAAAAGCCAGGGGATAGATGCAAATTCCAATTTATTAGAACCAGGTTTACTTACTCTAGTGAAAGGGCTTCTCCCTTCTTCACTAGACCCTCCAAACACAGTTGAACACTGTTTGGGGGAATAAAAATGAGGCATAAAATGTTAGAAGAGAGGATTGGTGCCTGGTTAATCTCTAGGTAAAGCACAGTGAATAAAGAAACACTGGTTTTAAAAACCATTTTAAATACTATTAAATAGTGTAAACTTTTGAATGAGTCAAATGGAATACAGTCTTATAAGCAAATAAAACTAGTGTTTAGTTTCAACCTTCTACATCCGTTGGTCATTTTCTCTCTCATTCCATATTTGAGAGACAACTTGCCTTTAGCCATATTTATTAATTACAAAGCAAAGAAAGCATCCCAGAATGAGGGGCTAGAAAAGCTAAAAAAAAAAAGTGTGTGTGTGTGTATGAAACTGCAAAATTTCTAAAATTTCAATGAATGAAAACAGTGTTGTTTGATAGATGTGAGAAGGCTTATACTGGGGTACAGCACATGGAGGAGAAAGATTGTTCTCCTAATTAGAAGAACTACCTGGAAAACCTCAGGAACTGCTGCTAATGGGCTCAAGCAGATGGAACCTTTACGTGTCCTGTTCTCTGATCTGCAGGACACACTGGGACCTGGACTGAAATAAGGAGGACTCCTGACATCCTGCAATGCAGCCAATTGCCTCTACATTGTCCTCTTCTCCATTCTTGACAAAAGGGAGGAGAGGATGTTTGAAGTTAATGAATTAAAACCTCTGACCATCTACAAAAAAACTGACCAATATTATTCATGACTTTCAAGGCCATGACAACCAAGGACAGACTAAGAAACTGTCGCAGACCAGACAAGGCTTAGCAGACATGATGTGGTGCCCTGCATTGGATCCTGGATTGGAAAACACACGAGTGGAGAAACTGGTGAGATACAAATAAAGTCTGGAAGGAAGTTAATAGTGACGTTCCACTAGGAATTCCTTCATTTTGACAAATGTACCATGTTTTTGTTAACATTAGGGACACTGGCTGAAGGATGTAAAGAACTTTTCATTTTTTCTTTGAAATTGTTCTGTAAATTTATGCGCCAATCAAAAGTTTATTTCAAAAATCCCAAAACTCTGACTATGAGTAGCGGTGGAAGAGGAACATGTGGGTGGGCAAGGTAGAGGAGTCCAGACAGACTGCTGAAGCAGTCAGTTCCCAGTTTTCTATTGGAAAGGGAAAAGCGTACATATGGAGATTTTATGATGTTCCAAGTTCTTTTCTGACTGCCTTCATATTCTTTGTGTGTATGTGTGTGATTTTTCAAATTTTATTTAGAAAATTAAATTTAACAGGGTGACATTGATCAATAAGTGTACATAGGTTTCAGGTCAACGTTTCTACAGCATTTGAACTGTTGGTTATGTTGTGTACCCATCACCCAAAGTCAGATCATTTCCATCATCGTACATTTGTCCCTCTTTACCCCGTTTCCCTCATCTCCTTCCCCACAAGCCTTTATATTCTAATATTATTCTAACAATGATCCCATGAAATAACCATTATTCCCAGTTTACAAGTGATACATAAAAGGCTCAAGGAGTTAAAATGATTGGTTTATTTTCACATTTGATAAGTGACAGATCTAGAAACAGACCACAGCTTTTCTGCTACATCATGCTTGATGGATGATCTCCAAGGGTTAAATATGAGGAGAGAGAGAGATTTCTTCATCGTTATGATTTCTTTTCAGTCACCTTCATCCCCTAGGTACAGACATGAAGTTAGAGAACTGTATTCTTTCTGACATGTTTAAGGTACTCATGCACACTTCTGTGGCTTTGTTTCTATCAGCTGCACTTCGTTCTGTTTATTCCTGCAGGACTGCTCACTAAATCTTTCTGCTTCTCCAGGCTAAAGGGAGTGCCAGCCACAACCTGATTCCTACACTCTCTGGGCTGAGCCAGTTTCATGAGCTTATGGCTGCAGGGCTACATCTGTACTTTCTCTCAGCTTTTCTCCCTTTTCTGCTCTCTGGTTTGCTTCCACTTACCCACCCTTAGACGTTTCAATGCACAGATCACTCAGATGTGTTTGTGCTTTAAGCAGAAAAATCCTTTGTTGAATAATAGATATTTAAATTGCTGAAACCTCAAGGGAAAATACCAAGGAAATCTATCACACCACCACGCCTCTGCAGCATTTCTTAATCAGGATAAGAGCAAGACAACTCCCCAGCAAGGCCCACCACACGGAAGTAAGACCCAGGAACTCAGTCAATACTCTTCTCTGTGTGTCCTCTCTCCCCTTCCGGCTCCTTCCTCTCTCAGTTCTGCAGTTGAACTCCATTTCTCTCCTGTCTCCCTCAAGTTTTTCTCCTACACTGGTTCATGGGAGAAGGTAGAAGGAATTCAGAAGGATAACTCTCTAAGGTCCATTCCTTATATAGTTCTAATCTGCAAAGCATTTCAACAACATAATTTTGTATTAATCACAATTTTACATCACTCTGAGGGAATTTATAGCAGTTGCATATTAAATCAACCTCTGTAGACTTCCTTTTTCTCCCCTGTAAAAGGAAAAACAGCTCTTTACAAAGGGCTATGAGGAAATCATTGCCCATGACCATTCCATGTACAATGTAGATTAATATGCTTGGGAAGTCCTGGCTTTGAAGAACTTGAGACATTTTGCTTTCTACAGGCCTTTTCCTTTTCCTTCTTCTCTTGTCTAGGACCATCTCTGACCCAATTCTTTGAATGCTAGCAGTCAGGCCTAGAGTAAGAGTGTGCACAACATTTTTACCTGATATATTAAAACTACATACTTAGTCAACCACTCATTATCCAGTCACTAATGACCCCATCCAGCTCTAGGATATCCCAGATTTAGAGTATGTTCTAGACTAGTTAAACAAAGGACAAGCCTTGAATCCTGGAATTATATATTATAAACTTCTTTTAGATCAGATTAGATTACCCGTTTGGTACCTAGAATCCTATAGAAGCTTAGTTATGAATTAATAGGTCCAAGGATTCTATGGAGCAGTGTGAACTTGCACAAAAATTCTGCATTGGCAACAAAACAATCAGCATTTGCCATTTCCTTCCTAAAATCAAAACTACTTTATATTAATATTAGGTACAAAGCTGCCTAATGCATAATGATGATAACAATAATAAATGCTCCCATCTACTGAGCTCAATAAAAATTATATAATTAATTACATTTATCATTTGCCAGGAATTTAGTCTTTTCTTTTTCATTCATTTATTTTAAAGATAAAGGATTCTTAATATTCTGGGCCACGTGCAAAGTACTAAGGTAGACAAGTCAGGAAAACAATGCCTTGCTGGTGCTTGCAGTAAATACAGAAGATAGACATTGATTCAATAACTACACAAACACACGTAAAACTGGTTCTTGGCTACTGGATTTAGTGCTCTCTGTCCATTATGTACTTGAATCATTATGACATCTCTGTAAGGTAGGAATTATCACCACTTTATAAAGATAAGGAAATGAAGATTCAGAGAAGATAAAACAACTTAAATTTACACAGCTGGTAGTGGTCAGAGGTAAGATTTTGCTTAACTCAGATTTTCTTCATGGATGGGTAAGAGTCTCATTAACCAAAAGATTAAGAACCAAAACTTCAGATTCATGGACACAGAATTTTAACTAATGCCAAAACCTAGACACCACTGTACATCATACCCTGATAATCTTTTTAACTGGCTAACCTGGTAGCAAAGCTTTCTAGATACCATCTCAGGACTCCCCCTTGCATCACACTGAGATACTCATTATTGGGTCTATGGAGCAGAGGGAGTATTAAGAGACATGATGAGGCTTTTGTACCATGATGGAAAAGATGTAGAGACATAGACCCCAGATTTCTTAGAGCTCATGACCTCTTGACATCAGTGCAGCCATGGAATGACTAGCAATGCGGTGATGGGGCTCATGGGTAAAAGTTGGCTCCAAGCTCAAAACTGCTGTTGAGAAAAGGCAAAACAATAAAGCCAAAGGACCCCTACAAACATATACTGGGTGTCTAATATTCAAGCTTAATTCTGCTAACTTTCTGAAGAGGAAATTCCTGTCGCCTGTTCAGTAAAAGATTTGTGGCCCTAAAGAGGAATATTGAGCTCTTGCTATCTATTCAAAGTGGACAATCAGAAAGAATTTACTGAAAACTTTGGTTAGCTACTATTACACATACTGTTCTAAAATGGTAACTCTGATCTCAATATCTGTTGTCCTTGCTTTGGGTTCAATGGGTACAATCTATGACCTTCAGACACACAGGGTTGGCAGTGACCTCTTTCTAGCTGACAGACACAGAGTTCTGGGTTCCTTAGAATACATTCTACAGTGGCTATAATATATAGAAGAAGGGAGACAACATTTCCAACTAAATTTAAGTGTTTGTTTTTTACCAGGAATATCCTTACTCAATTCTTCAGGAAATATTTTGGGTCCTTTAGGAATGAGCAGGCCAAAGGCAATGCTAGTGATGAAATGAGACACCCATAAGTTTGGGGGCAAAATTTCCCCTAGTAGTTTAGAAATATCTTTGGAATAATCTACACACACACACACACACAATCAACTAATCCCTGAGCTGCACCCTTAGAAATAGCCTTAATGACCATATAAATCTTATTTTGTCCCCAAAGTCTTTGGCATCCAACCTTATTCCATTGATGTTTACCAGCTGCTTGATGTCCCCAGTTTTCAGACATTCAGACCTCTTAGTATTCTCCCTCCTTGGGGATGAGCTGTCAAGAATCTTCTGCCCTTTCACCTTCCCTACTCATTTATTGAACAATACATATTGAGCATCTAGTATCTGAAAGATGCCACTCTTGTGGCTGGGAATACATCAGTGAACATAACAGTCCCTGAATTCTGGGCCACATGGATCTTATAGTCTAGCAGTGCACCTATGTTGGAAGTGAGTGGTTACTCACCTTAACTCTTGATGCTTAAGAAACCAGCACTATCCAGATGTTACACTGAATAGCTATCCTAGGTTTGGCAATGTCAAGCTTTCTCTCTAGCTCAAAATAGACAGACATGAAGAGAACCAAGAGAAAACTACCACTCCCTGAACTTTAAGTAAGTGCTAGTAAATTCTGCATAAACCATGGTGTCCTATGAGTTTCCCACCACCCACTCCTGTTTTTTTGTTTCTTGGTATATGAGCTGATTAATATTACATTTGGGCCCTGGCTGATTGGCTCAATGGATAGAACGTTGGCCCAGCATGCTGAAGTACCGGGTTCAATCTCCAGTCAGGGCACACATGAGAAACAACCATCTGCTTCTCTACTCTTCCCCTCCCATAACTAGTGGCTCAATTGGTCTGACTTGGGCCCCAGACAGAGTTTGCCAGGTGGATCCCAGTCAAGGCACATGCCAGAGTCTGTCTCTCTATCTCCCCTCCTCTCACTTAAAATAAAATAACCTGACCAGGCATTGGCGCAGTGGATAGAGTGTCAGCCTGGGACATAACGGACTCAGGTTCAAAACCCTGAGGTTGCTGGCTTGAGTGCAGGCTTACCAGCTTGAGCAAAGGGTTACTGGCTTGTGTGTGGGATCATAGACACAACCCCATGGACGCTGACTTGAGACCAAAGACACTGGCTTGAATCCCAAGGTCGCTGGCTTCAGCAAGGGCTAATTGGCTCAGCTTTAGCCATCACCCCCCCATCAAAGCACATATGAGAAAGAAATCAATGAGCAACTAAGGTGACACAATGAAGAACTGATGCTTCTCATCTCTCTCCCTTCCTGTCTGTCCCTTATCTGTCCCTCTCTCTGTTTCTCTGTTGCACTTCTCTCTCTCTCTAAAAAAAATAAAATTAAGTAAATAAATAAATAATATTTAATTTGGATGCAGAGAGTCGATGTTAAGGTGAATATAGCCTACTTAAACATAATAAACAAACATATATAATATGAATATACTGTAGTTCTTCCTTAAGGTTTAGAAAAGAAATGAGGGTTTGGGGGAGGAAGTCCAGTGAGGAAATGAGGAGAAATACCTGCACAAAAAGATATGCACATGCATAATACAGTTAACATGGTTAAGTCCCCTGGTTAAAGAGAAGTCACTCTACATGAAGTTAATTATATTGAAGAGTATTAAGACAATACTTTGATGTACTTTTCAATGGTTTCACTCACCAAAAACATAATATAGTAGATGATAGTACTACACAAAGTGTTTGAACATTATAACTTAATCATTAAAATAAAACCAAAAAATTAACTCTTCACCATTAATCTTCCTCCTTTCCAAGATTCAGGTTGACTCACTGGGGTTATGTTTCCCTTGGTCTTTCAGGTGTTCTAGGAAACATTAATTCTTTCCTCTTGGAGGACTTTAGGAGGCCCTGACAGCACTGCTTAGACTTCAAGCAATAAATAATGGGGTTTATGAAGGACAGGACCAAGAAGTGCAGGTTGGCCATGAGCCCTGCCAGAGCAGGGTAGCTGTGCTTCTCTACTGGATACACCACAGATATCACCAGTTTGAGCAAATAAAAGATGAGAAAAATGCACAAGTGTGAGACATACATGTTGAGTGCCCAGAGTAATTCCCCAGGTGATGCAATGCCCAGCACAGTCTATAAAATCACAGTATAGCAGAGCAGGATGAGGGAGGAGTCAAGGCACAGTGAGAGGAAGATGGAAACTAGGCCAATCAAGCTGTTGATCTGGGTGTCAGAAAAGGCCTGTCTCACAAGATCACAGTGTGGGCAGTAGAAGTGAGAGTGTACACTGATCTGGAGAAGAGCAGATGCTTCAGGAAAATGGGTCCTGGGAGGTTGAGCAGCCCCCAGTTTGGCCATGGCTGACAGGATAAAAATTGTAGCAGAGTACTGAGGGACCTACATGGCAACAAAACAATTAAAGGTCATGGCAGCTGCACACCAGATTCTACAAAGGTGAAGGTATGGATGAAGGACATCTGTGTTGCTCAGAGATCAAAGGACCACTTACAAGCACTCGGCCAGAACAGCTTCATCATATTTGAAAAAATTGAGTCACAGGCGCCCAGATCAGAGGCTGCCAACATGGACAGGAAGATGCACATGAGAATTCCAAGATGGCTGCAGAGTAGGTGAAAGCTACACTCAAACCCCAAGCTAGATTTACCACTAAAATTTAGAGCAATCAATCTGAAAAACCAACTGAAGACTACCTGATCTGTACTATTATAACCAAGCACTTACAGAAAAATCTACATAGAAACTGGTAAAAAGAGCAGAGACACAAAAATGGCTAACCCCTGCACTCATGTGCAGCGGCTTAAAAGCTGAAGGAATATCATGGATGTGGAACTTCCTCTCCTTAAGAGAATGGTATGTCAAACCAATGCAGCGACCTCCAATCCAGAATAACAAAGATGGGAACAGGAGCCCACATAGCATAGGTGAAATTCAGAGACCCAGACACCACTTTCCCAGGTATCAGCACTTCTATTATTATTATTACAGTACCAGCTAAGAGAGTTCAGAGTATATCAAGGATTGCTGGCAGGGCCACTTTGCCCTTCTCAGTCTTAGAAGTATCTTTTGCAGTGCCCTTTCTACAGGGATGCTTTTGGCAAAGACCCAGACTACTAAACCGTGTGGCTTTGGAAAGAAGGCCAGCTTCCCCCACCTCTGGTATATAGCTCTCACCAGAGAAGTTCTGTCTGGGAACCAAATGGCAGAGACTAGGGTGTGTGTGATGGCATCGTCAGGGTGCAACTTCTATCTCTCTAGTGAGCACAGCCCCTATTACCTGTGGAAGGAAGAGAAGTGCCAATACTCTTCTATAGGCTTCCAGGCACGATCCCCAAAAGAGTACTTACTGTTGGTGAGGCCTTAGAAAGAAACATGCAGTGCTGATACAGCAGAGTGCTGTGCAGAAATTTATGACTTTAGGACCCAGCCTTGCCCGATTTAGGCACAGGAGGTGCTGGGAGAGCAGAGTGCTGTGCAGGGAGACAGGAATTTACAAGCCTTTTGCCCCGGGGAAGCTTTGGTCTAGAAGCCAGGTGAGTGTGTTCTGGGGTGTTTAGCTACATTGCATTGGGGTGAGGTGGGACTCCTCCCTCTCCTGAGAAAAATGTCTAAGCTTCCCTGGCCAGTTGGTAGAGCGTCGGCCTGGCGTGCAGGAGTCCCGGGTTCGATTCCCAGCCAGGGCACACAGGAGAAGCGCGCATCTGCTTCTCTACCCCTCTCCCTTTCCTTCCTTTCTGCCTCTCTCTTCCCCTCCCACAGCCAAGGCTCCACTGGAGCAAAGTTCCCCGGGCACTGAAGATGGCTCTATGGCCTCTGCCTCAGGCATTAGAATGGCTCTGGATGCAACAGAACAACGCCCCAGATGGGCAGAGCATCGCCCCCTGGTGGGCATGCCGGGTGGATCCCGGTCGGGTGCATGCAGGAGTCTGTCTGACTGCCTCCCCGTTTCCAACTTCAGAAAAATACAAAATAAATAAATTAGTTAATTGATTAATTAAAAAAAAAAATGTCTAAGCTATCCTAGGAAGGAAATGAAGTATCCAAAACACTTCAGTAGGCTTGCAGGCATTATCCCCAAAGGGGCACTGTTTGTAGCGCTTTGTAACGAGAGCTTGGCATTGCAGGAGAGCAGAGTGCTATGCAGAGCCAGGACTTTCCAAGCCTGTTGCCCTGGGGAAGCTTTGGTTCAGAAGTCAGATGGGCATGTTCTGGGGTATAGCTGGTGTGTAGCTAGCTACTTTGCATGGGAAGGGTGTGAACATAAGCGGATTAAGGTCAGTTGAGGCCCCAGGCACAGAAGAAAATATTGGGCCCCTTGAAAAAAGAGAGAGACAGAGAAAATGAAAATACATGTTAACCTTATTTTTAAATAAATAAAAAATATTATGTACTATTAATGTTAAAATTGCACATATGAAACCAAACTTAGTGTCATTAGAAAAAAGTGTAAAGTTGGGGTTTTGCAGGGCCCTTCAGAAGTCGGGGCCCAGGGCGTGCACCTGGTGCGCCCACCGTTAAATCTGCCTCTGGGGTAGGGTGACTCCTGCCTCCTCTCTGAGCTCACCTGAGCTAACGGAGGAAAGAAAAGTACCCAAACCTCTTCAACAGTCTTGTAGACATCACCCTTTAATGGGACTGTGGGTGGGGCCTTGGAAAGAGAGTATGACATGCTGGGAGAGCAGAGTGTTGTGAGAGTCAGGACTTTAGGGCACAGCCTTGCCACCTCTGGTGCATGAGCAGTCAGGAGGGAAGAGAAGTTGGGAGAGTCAGGACTTTAGGGCACAGCCTCACCACCTCTGGCGCATTAGAAGTTGGGAGGGAAGATTTCCATGCAGAGAGCTAGAACTTCCTGAGCCTATCAACTTAGGGAAGCCTTGATCAGGGAGCCTCATGGTAATGGCTGGGTGTGTAGCTACTTCACAGTGGTGATGTGACTCCTGCCTCCCCCGCAAGCTCACTCTGAGCTGCCCTGGGAAGGGGAAGAAGTGCCAGACCCCTTTCTAAAGGACCACGAGCACCATCCCTAAGAGAAGGCTGGTTTAGTTTTGCCAAATCCTAGATTCCCAACCCTTTGGAAGCATGGGTAAAGGAGAGAGGTTTAGAGTTCAAACAGTCAAAGTGTGAGCCCCTTGGAGGCTATTTTCAGATGCCTGAACAAAACACTAAGCCCTCTCATGGGGGCTGGGCCATCACCAGCCCTAGTGGGAAACTCTCTCAGCCTGCCCCTGATTGAATCACCACCTCAGCTGAAAGTACTCCTGCAGAGTGGACTTGGACACCAATAGAATTGGTGTCTCTGGCAGTGACTGAGTGATTTGGTTCTGAAGTAAGGACTACTTTCCCCTTATTGTTTGACTGAGTGACTCCCAAGTGAGGACCTACTAACCCTGTTCTCTCAGCCCTAGTGTGGGGTGAGGCCAGTCTTGGCCCAGTCTGCAGTCTTTATTCAGAAGACTCCACAGGAAGACCAAACAATCAAAAGGACAAGCAGAGCAATTAACAGGTAGAGGCAGATCTCAAAGAGCTTGGGTATTTTTACAGAGCTGCCTTCAGCTCTAAGGGAGAAAAAGTTGACCCTTACACAGATTTACACGTCCCATGTATACCCAAGAACAGTAGATTTAGCTATAAACAGTGAACTGAGTGGTGGTTCCTGATAGGTAGCCCATGGATGGTTACAAACAAAGTCTAATATCATTCCATATACAAACCCTGCCCAAATGGAACCAGAACCAACACAACCAGTGATGGGCTTTAGATCACACCAGAGCTAGACCCAAGTAGCCACAAGTGGTACACCCAAAGGGAGAGTCCAGCAGGGACCAAACCATGCCTGGAAGAGCTTCACCTCAAGGGGCAACCACTGCACAGTGTCTCATACATGGTGATCAAGGTTGACCCTTAGAGCCAGCCTGCATGGAGGAAATTGTACCATTTACAACTGCATGGATGGACCTAGAGATTATTAGGCTAAGTGAAACAAGCCAATCAGAGAAAGACAAATACCATATGATTGCACATATACATATATGGAATCTAATGAACACAATAAACTGAAGCCTTTCGGTATCATTGAATGTGTTCAATGGTGACAAATTTTTCTCCTCTGAACATGGGTTGGCTTAGAAGAAGTATTCAAGAGTTCTTCAAAGCCAAATCTGGTAAACTTGGGTGCATTCATTTTTGTTTAACTCTTTCTTCCCCAACCCCATCTCAACCTTGTTGGCTGCTTAAAGTTTGCACAGTTTCTTCTGATTCTCTCTTTAAGACAATCCAGTGAACATAGACTCAAAATGAAACACTTATTTTAATATCCCCTTTTCAGCCCTCTTACCATAAAAGTTGTTGTGACAGCCCCAAGTATTTTGAAGTTCTTTTAAGTTGTGGGCAGAAGGGTGAGAATGACAGGTCTCCAGGATACCACCTGAGGAGTCAGGCTGGGAAGCATGAGCTCAGAACTTCAGGGTTAATGATGTTAAGCAAGGAGCCCAGAATGTAGTTTTAAGCTCATCTATTTCTATAACCTCACATATCAGCATTAGGTTGCACATTCTCCCCAAGTTCTCTCCTCAGCAACAGGACTGCATCCTCTTTTGTCTACTATCTTCACATTTATTTGTATTGTAAATTAAATATCCTGCAGAAACACAAACTATAATTCTATTTTCTCACCAAAGTTCACCTTCCAATACCTGTCAGGCTTTGCTCTATTTTTTGTTATTCATGAAATCTCCAGAAAAAACAAAGACACACAAAAACTTAATATCTCTTTTCATTCTGTAACATATTTCACAAATCAGCTATATTTGAATTATGTCCTCCTTTCAGATCCCAGCAAAACTAATGTAACCAAAATTATCATTATTTCAGTAGTTATTATAACAGCCACCTAACTGTCCTACTTTTGTCATTCTTTATGTATTCTAATTCATTGTCCAAATTGGCATTAGAATCATGATCAGAATAGTTAAGAAAAGGCAAATGTGGACATTTAAATAAACACATGCATAGGTAAGAAACAGTGATCAGGTTTGTTTCAAGAAAGTATCTCCTATGATAACTTCGTTTAATGACTCTCACTGGTTCCTGATGCTGCAGGATGAGGTTGAAGTGAGATCATAATACCAAGTTTATAAGGGGAAGGGCCTTGTCCATTCTACATTTCTAACCTGCTCAGTTACTTCTTTCTTAAGTAGTATATAAACACTATTCATAAGATATTTTTCTTCTCACCACATTTGCCAAATCTGATAATTCTTAGAATATCTATTTTACTGCTGAGACTCATGGATATAGATAAAAGTGAAGTGGTTACCAAGGAGGGGGGTAGAGGAGGGGATTAAAGAGGAACATATATACAGTGACATAAGAAGATTTGACTTTGGGTGATGGGTATACAACATAATCAACAGTTCAAATGCTATAGAAATGTTTACTTGAAATTCTTTTTTTTTATTATTATTAAATTTAATGCAGTGACATTGATAAATCAGGGTACATATGTTGAGAGAAAATATCTCTAGATTATTTTGACATTTGATTGTGCTGTATACCCCTCCCGCAAAGTTAAATTGTCTTCTGTCACCTTCTATCTGGTTTTCTTTGTGCCCCTCCCCTCCCCTAACCCCTCTCTCCTTCTTCACCCCATCCCCCCTCCCCCAACCCCCCGCCGCTGTTGCCATCACATTCTTGTTCATGTTTCTGAGTCTCATTTTTATGTCCCTTCTATGTATGGATTCATCTCAGTTTTTTTTCTGATTTACTTATTTCACTCCGTATAATGTTATCAAGGTCCATCCATGTTATTGTAAATGATCCGATGTCATCATTTCTTATGGCTGAGTAGTATTCCATAGTATATATGTACCAAAGTTTTTTAATCCACTCGTCCTCTGACGGACACTTGGGCTGTTTCCAGATCTTCGCTATTGTGAACAATGCTGCCACAAACATGCGGGTGCATTTCTCCTTTTCGAGCCGTTCTATGGTGTCCTTGGGGTATATTCCTAAAAGTGGGATAGCTGGGTCAAAAGGCAGTTCGATTTTCAGATTTTTGAGGAATCTCCATACTGTTTTCCACAGTGGCTGCACCAGTCTGCATTCCCACCAGCAGTGCAGGAGGGTTCCCTTTTCTCCACATCCTCGCCAGCACTTATTCTGTGTTGTTTTGTTGATAAGCGCCATTCTGACTGGTGTAAGGTGATATCTCATTGTGGTTTTAATTTGCATTTCTCTAATGATTAGTGATGTTGAGCATTTTTTCATATGCCTATTGGCCATCTGTATGTCCTCTTTGGAGAAGTGTCTATTCATCTCTTTTGCCCATTTTTGGATTGGGTTGTTTGTCTTCCTGGTGTTGAGTTTTACAAGTTCTTTATAAATTTTGGTTATTAACCCCTTATCAGACGTATTGTCAAATATGTTCTCCCATTGTGTAGTTTGTCTTTTTATTCTGTTCTTGTTGTCTTTAGCTGTGCAAAAGCTTTTTAGTTTGATATAGTCCCATTTGTTTATCCCGTCTTTTATTTCACTTCCCCGTGGAGATAAATCAGCAAGTATATTGCTCCGAGAGATGTCGGAGAGCTTACTGCCTATGTTTTCTTCTAAGATGCTTATGGTTTCATGGCCTACATTCAAGTCTTTTATCCATTTTGAGTTTATTTTTGTGAGTGGTGTAAGCTGGTGATCTAGTTTCATTTTTTTGCAGGTAGCTGTCCAATTTTCCCAACACCATTTGTTAAAGAGGCTGTCTTTACTCCATTGTATTTCCTTACCTCCTATGTCAAATATCAGTTGTCCATAGAACTGTGGGTTTATTTCTGGGTTCTCTGTTCTGTTCCATTGATCTATATGCCTGTTCTTATGCCAGTACCAGGCTGTTTTGAGTACAATGACCTTGTAGTATAACTTGATATCAGGAAGTGTGATACCTCCCACTTTATTCTTCTTTTTTAAGATTGCTGAGGCTATTCGTGTCCTTTTTTGGTTCCATATAAATTTTTGGAATATGTGTTCTATATCTTTGAAGTATGTCATTGGTATTTTAATTGGTATTGCATTGAATTTATAAATTGCTTTGGGTAATATAGACATTTTAATGATGTTTATTCTTCCTAACCATGAGCACGGTATATGCTTCCACTTGTTTGTATCTTCCTTGATTTCTTTTATCAATGTTTTGTAATTTTCCGAGTACAAGTCTTTAGTCTCCTTGGTTAAGTTTACTCCTAGGTACTTTATTTTTTTGGTTGTAATTGTGAAGGGGATTGTTTCCTTAATTTCTCTTTCTGACTGTTCATTGTTGGTGTATAAAAATGCTTCTGATTTCTGAGTATTGATTTTATATCCTGCCACTTTGCTGAATTTATTTATCAGGTCCAGTAGTTTTTTGACTGAGACTTTAGGGTTTTCTATATACAATATCATATCATCTGCAAATAATGATAGTTTTACTTCTTCTTTTCCAACTTGAATGCCTTTTATTTCTTCTTCTTGTCTGATTGCTGTGGCTAGGACTTCCAGGACTATGTTAAATAAGAGTGGTGAAAGGGGGCACCCCGCCTTGTTCCTGATCTTAAGGGTATTGCTTTTAATTTTTTCCCATTGAGTATGATGTTGGCTGTGGGTTTCTCATAGATGGCTTTTATCATGTTGAGGTATGTTCCCTGTATTCCCACTTTGCTGAGAGTTTTGATCATGAATGGGTGCTGGATTTTATCAAATGCTTTTTCTGCATCTATTGAAATTATCATATGGTTTTTCTCCTTCTTTTTGTTTATGTGATGAATCACATTGATTGATTTACGAATATTGTACCAGCCTTGCCTCCCCAGAATAAATCCCACTTGATCATGGTGTATGATTTTTTCCATATATTGTTGGATCCGGTTTGCTAATATTTTGTTGAGGATTTTAGCATCTATATTCATCAGAGATATTGGCCTATAATTTTCTTTCTTTGTGTTGTCTTTGCCTGGTTTTGGAATCAGAATTATGCTCGCCTCATAAAAGGAGTTTGGAAGTCTTCCTTCCTCTTGAATTTTTTGAAATAGTTTGAGAAGGATAGGAGTTAGTTCTTCTTTGAATATTTGGTAGAATTCCGTTGTGAAGCCATCGGGCCCCGGACTTTTCTTTGTTGGGAGTTTTTTGATAACTGTTTCGATCTCCTTTGGTGTAATCGGTCTGTTTAAGTTTTCTGATTCTTCCAGATTGATTTTTGGAAGATTGTATGTTTCAAGGAATTTGTCCATTTCATCTAGGTTGTCTAGTTTTTTGGCATACAGTTCTTCATAGTATTTTCTTACAATATTTTGTATTTCTGTTGTGTCAGTTGTTATTTCTCCTCTCTCATTTCTAATTTTATTTATTTGAGTCCTCTCTCTCTTTTTCTTGGTGAGTCTACTTAAAGGTTCATCAACCTTGTTTACCTTTTCAAAGAACCAGCTCCTAGTTTCATTGATCCTCTGTATTGTTTCTTTAGCCTCTATGTCATTTATTTCTGCTCTGATCTTTATTATTTCCTTCCTTCTACTACATTTGGGCTTTACTTGCTGTTCTTTTTCTAATTCTTTTAGATGCAGGGTTAAGTTGTTTATTTGAGCTTTTTCTAGCTTCTGAAAGTGTGCCTGTAGTGCTATGAACTTCCCTCTCAGCACTGCTTTCGCTGTGTCCCATAAATTTTGAGTTGTTGTATGCTCATTGTCATTCGTTTCTAGGAATTTCTTTATTTCTTCTTTGATCTCATTCTTAATCCATTCATTATTTAACACCCTGCTATTTAGTTTCCATGTGTTTGAGAATTTTTGAGCTTTTCTGCTGTGATTCATTTCTAGTTTCATGCCGTTGTGATCGGAGAAAGTGCTTGATATGATTTCAGTCTTCTTAAATTTGTTGAGAGCCCTTTTGTGCCCTAACATGTGGTCTATCCTAGAGAATGTACCATGAGCACTTGAAAAGAATGTATATTCTGCTGCTTTAGGGTGAAAGGTTCTGAAGATATCTATTAAATCGAGTTGATCTAGTGTTTCCAATAAGTCTGCTGTTTCTTTGTTAATTTTCTTTCTTGAGGATCTATCTAGTGATGTTAGTGGGGTATTGAAATCCCCTACTATTATAGTATTGCTGTTGATCTTGCCCTTTAAATCCATCAAAGTCTGTTTTATATATTTGGGTGCTCCTATATTAGGTGCATAGATATTTATAATAGTTATATCTTCCTGTTGGATTACTCCCTTTATCATTATGTAGTGGCCTTCTTTATCTCTTACTATATCCTTTGTTTTAAAGTCCAATTTGTCTGATATAAGTATTGCTACCCCAGCTTTTTTTTCATTTCCGTTTGCATGAAACGTTTTTTTCCATCCTTTTACCTTCAATCTGTGTGTGTCTTTTGTTCTAAGGTGTGTCTCTTGTAGACAACATATGTATGGGTCCTGTTTTCTTATCCACGCAGCTACCCTATGTCTTTTGATTGGATCATTTAATCCATTTACATTTAAGGTTATTATTGATATGTAGTTGTTTATTGCCATTTTCTTCTTTAAAGGTGTATTCCTTTTCTTTTTTTTTTTTTTCTGTATTCTTTTCCCACTTTATCTGTTTACACCAGGCCCCTTAATATTTCCTGCAGCATTGGTTTGGTTGTAATGAATTCCTTGAGTTGTTTTTTGTCTGGGAAGCTTTTTATTTCTCCTTCAATTTTAAACGATAGCCTTGCTGGATAAAGTAGTCTTGGTTGTAGGTTCTTGTTCTGCATTACTTTGAATATTTCTTGCCATTCCCTTCTGGCCTCAAGTGTTTCTGTTGAGAAGTCAGATGTCATCCTTATGGGGGCTCCTTTGTAGGTGATAACTTTTTTTTCTCTTGCAGCTTTTAATATTTTCTCTTTATCGCTTAGCTTTGGTATTTTAATTATGATGTGTCTTGGTGTAGGTTTCTTTGGGTTTCTCTTTAATGGAGTCCTCTGTGCTTCTTGGATTTGTGAGAGTTTCTCTTGCATTAATTTAGGGAAGTTTTCAGCTATGATATGATTGAACAAAGCCTCTATCCCTTGTTCTTTTTCTTCTTCTTCAGGAACCCCTATGATGCGGATGTTATTTCTCTTCATGTTGTCACAGAGCTCTCTAAGAGTTTCCTCTGACTTTTTGAGTCTTTTTTCTCTTTTCTTCTCTGCTTTCATGCCTTCATTCCAGTTGTCTTCTAACTCGCTGATTCAATCCTCTGCTCTATCTATCCTGTTTTTAATTCCTTCCATTGTGGTCTTTATTTCTGATATTGTATTTGTCGTCTCCAACTGATTCTTTTTTATACTTGCTATTTCTTTATTTAGGTTTTCAAACTGTCCCTCCATTGTTGTTCTAAGATCCCTAAGCATCCTTACAATCATTATTTTGAACTCCGCATCTGGAAGTTTGATTATTTCCATATCACTCAGTTCATCTCTCGAAGGTGTCTCTTGTGGTTTCATTTGGATTGCACTCCTTTGTCTTCTCATCTTCTTTTTTTTTTTTATTTGTAGAGTTGGTTGAGGCTAGGCTTGGTGTTGTCTGCCTCCAGTTTTCAGTTGTGTTATTTTTAGGTCTTCGTGGGTTGGTATCAGCTATTATTTGTAATCCACTTTTGGATTTGGGCAGCTTTGAAGTCTTGATTTGTTTGTTTTCTTAACAGGTGATAGTCTTGTTAACTGATCTCAGCAGGGGGCTTCCTTGAAACTGTAACCAGGAATGCTGTGGGTGTAACCTGAGACGCTGAAGGTCTCTTCCACCAATTAATCTCACTGGGGGCAGGGTTTTTTCTCAGCTTCAGTAGGGGGAGGTGTATCTCAGATCTCCATGGAGACCTGAGTTACTGCCCCTCCTCCCCACTTCTTGTTTTCAGCTGTGTCTTGTTGCGCTGATTGGAGCTGGATAGATGTCCGAAGATCTCTGATCCGGAAGCACTTCAGCTCTGTTTTGTGAAAGGTTCAGTCCCTCCCCCAGCTATGGCCGCCTCCAGCACGAATGAGTCAGCTTTTTTATTTCGTTTCTTGCATACCTTAGCCCCTCACAGTCTGTCCCTCTCCCTGTCTTTTCCACTTGGGAGATAAGCTGGTCTTTTCAACCCACCTTGCTCCCTGGTCGCCAGGTAAGTGGCTGTGAGCAGTAGTTTCTGCTCTTTTTCCTCTGTGAAATCCTCTCTGGGCTCTCAGCCTCACCCCCCTCCTTCCGTTCCTGTAAGCAGAGGAGATTCAGGCACTCCTTACCAGGATTATTGTGGCTTCCTCTTTGCTCCTTGGTTTTTGAGAGCTGTTCTTGCAGTTCAGTGTTGGTTTTTCATGCTGATTTTTTCTAAATTGATTTGTATTCCAGTTTGGTGTTGAGAGCTGGGCGTCTGTGCATCCGCCTACTCCACTGCCATCTTCTCTCCAGCCTTTACTTGAAATTCTTATTGATCAATGTCACCCTATTAAATTTAATTTTCTAAATAAAATATACCTTTTTATTATTGAAATATATGTAGGAAAGTCTACTTATTGTAAGTGTAGAACTTGATGAATTTTCTAAAAGTGCACACATCATATAACTATCACCCAGATCAAGAAAATATGTTGTCAGCTCCTAGGAACCTTCTGTTCCAGTACCTCTTCCAGTTACCCTACCCTCTCAGAGATAAATCACCATGGTAACCACCATCCTGACTTCTAATACCACAGATTAATTTTGCCTATTTGAAACATGTAGAATGTACTCTTTTTATCTGCCTTCCTTCATTCAACTTTATGTCTGTTTGTTGAGGAAATAAATATGTATATGATTTGATTGTTTTACCATTACTATTATGTGTCAAGCACTATTCTACAAAATTACAGCAAACAAAACATACATTATGCAGGAATACCGTAAAAGAACGTGCTTGTTTGTTACAATATGAATATGTACAATTCCACCAATCAGCATCTGATGATAATTATTAACAATAAGAATAGTTTCTATCATTTATTGACCATGTACTAGACTCTGAGTAGGGATATTACCTACACCCTTAACAATAAGGAGGTAAGTCTCAGGTTGAATAACTTGCACAAGCCAAACATCTGGTAAGTGAATGATCCTGAACTCAGTTGAGCTCTGATTCTCAAGGCCATGTGCTGGCAGACCACTTATGAAACTTTCCCCAAACTGTCAGGCAGACATGCACTGTCTGATAGACCAGAGTCCAAATCTAAAGGCTTTTTCTCTGGATACAACTTAGTCCATACACAAAATAGCAGCTTGGGACCCATCTATGAACACTGACTCTTATTCCACATTGCATCATAGTGTTTTGTGCAAAACTTCAGTGAAATGACAAACACATGCTACAGTCTCACCTTTACAAGTGCTTCTCTGGCAGTTGGCAACTTGGATAACTGTGTTCCAAACTGTCAGTTTACAGCTTTCTCTTTTCTTTTAATCCCTTTTTCTGTGTTCCTAGAGCACACTATGTCACTGTGCAGGAGTTAAATCCACCTTTCTGTACTTTTTTTTAAAACTTTTATCCATATCCTTTGTTTTCTGATACATCTTCAGGGTCCTAAGTTTATTTTCTCACAAAATAATAGTAAGAAGCAGAAATTAACATATTTATCTTTTTAAATTGCTCTCTACACATATTGCTTATTCAATCCCTAATCTGTGGAATATTTTTCTGTTTTCTTGAAACCAGGACAAGCCAGAGCTCATACTGCCCATCACTGTGAAGCCAATACACAGAGACAAGGACTAAAGTGAATATAAGTGTCCTTAATTGAATTGCCAGTAAACCCGATAAGGCAGAGGTCTTTGGACCCAAAGTCAACCTTAACATCCTCAGTTTGCAAGCCTCTTTTATGGAGTGATCGGGGCTAGTTAGGGTTGGGAAAGAAATGTGATATGTGTCTTTTCTCAGGTCCTGATCCTATTCTTCCTTAGGACTTGGCATGTTCACTATCCTTGAAGATAAGGTTTCTGACCTTGTTACTTTTCTCAAGAACTCAGTTCCGGTCCGAGCACTCTGAAGTCTGGGATGGAGACTCTTGCACTTGATTTGGTTTTCAAGGCCTGACATCCAAGTTAGGGAAGCTGTCCAGCAGGCATTTGTATGTCTGAAAAAAGAAAACACTCATACCATTCTATAATGTAGAGTGTAAGATTAATGTATTGAGAATACGTCTGTACCCTTTCATTCCCCACTGTTAGTTTTAACTATTTTATCTATAAGAGTAATTTTATCTGAAAAATTATTTTGCTATGTTTCTAGGCCTAAAGCCAAAATGCTACTGTGACCCTGATGTTATTCCTGTGGGTTAAGGCTTACGTACTCTTCTTTGACCCCCTCATTTATCCCCTGAGAAGGGAGTCTAACCTGTATGACCAGCAATATGTTAATGGAGGAAGGGTTACCCTAGGGCAGTGGTTTTCAAAGTGTGCACCAGGGCACACTGGTGCACCCTACAAGATTTCCAGGTGTGCCCTATCGTATTCCAGAGAAATATGTGCCTGTTGGAGACCAAAAAACCAACAGAGTTTTTGGAGTTTAGATTTTGGGGGGACAGAGGTGTGGGGAATTGGCTGTAAGCCAACAGTCTGCCCAGCCCCCCACCTCACTTGCCTGATTAGGTTGGAAAAGGCTGTTAAGCTGAGATGCTGGATTGTTTACACTACCCCCCATGTTCCCTGGAAAGATTAGAGGCAAGTTTCTTCTATCCTTTGTTTGGTGTAAAGTTAAGATGATATGTATGGTGGGGGTTTTCTGCACTCAACACAATTAAGAGTAAAAAGAGACAAATTCTTCAATGTATTGACAAGGAAATGAGAGTTTGTCTTTCAAATATATGCCCAAATATTGAAGAAATCTCTAGGACACATCAGGCTCATGTTTCTCATAAACACAAGAATGAATAAACTTAACACATTTGTGCCGAGACCTGCCAAATTTATTAAATCTTACTAAGAATGTATCTATATATATGTAGATAGATAGATAACTTTTTTGTCATTTTTTTATTTTTTAGCCCCTCTTTTTTATGAATTCTAAAAAGTATAACTCAAAAAATGTAACATTAAAATGTTTTTTAGTGTCAGAATAAATTTAATTTTTCATATTTTTTTCATTTAATTACCATAAAAGCACACTTGGACTTTATATATTTTTCTTTAATATTTGACTTAATTATTATAACATATTTCTCAGAAATTTGTATACAGTGCACCTACAATTATTTGTAGGATTTTAAATGCGCCCCGACTTCAAAAAGTTTGAGAACCACTGCCCTAGGGTGACATCCTTATTTTCCTAGTTCTGCCCATTGTTAGACACCCAGGGCTTTCTACCCTGAGGCCTCCTGTGCCTGGCCTAATGTCCTTTCTCTGATCATGTCTGTCTAACTGCCTACCATATTTCTCCCTAAAGAATCCTGGTACTGACTTCTTTCAAGGAGAAGAGGTACAAAGTCTCTTCTATAGCTGTTTCTTGCTGAAAAGGGGAAACATTTTTCTCTTAGAGCTGAGAGAGTCTTGCTTTTTGTCACAGGAATGATGAGGCCTTGGAATGGAAAAAGGTGGTGATAGTATCTAGAGGTGGTGTTCTCTGATTATGAGTAGGGCTTGTAACCTAATGGAAACAAACTGTTTTACAAACCTCAGTATTATTGGGAGATAAGCTAGAATGACAGAATTGTGGAGGAAAAAATTTAGTTCTCAATAATTCCAAGTCAAAGGATGGGAGAAAAACAAACAAAAATAGTTAAGAGGTTTATAGCAAAACATTCAAGAAAAGTTTAAAAATTTAGGATTCAGTCTAGTTTCTGTATTATAGAGTTTATTGAAACATAATCTCCCTCCTAAAATCACCCTCATTTATACTAAAGGTAGTCAAATTAAGACGTCACTGTATTAAGTCCAGTTTCAATGTGACCTGATTATTTGCATAAACACAGCAAGAATAGCAATTGATCATATAGGATTTTTCAGATCTGCTTTGCTGGAACCTCATAAGGAACTTTAGATTGAGTCTTAATAGCCTTTCCAGGGGAAGCCAAGTCCTACTGTTGGCATCAGGCTTTGCCTGAAATACCTGTAGTTTGTGTAAATACCTCAAGCTCTTGAGGTCCCCAAAAATGTCCCAGGTTTCCTTCCTTGCCACCTCCTAGGAAAGAAACTTTCATTTCTTACCTGGAAAGACTACTATGAACCAGGAATAAGCAAAGGTACCAGGCTGTTTTTCTATTGGCTTTTATCAGCTTGAACAGTCAATCTCAATTCCTTAGGGCTTCCTGGTGACACTTAGAATTTAGGCATGTCCTTTCCTGACATGACATTCCAGCCAAAGTTTTGGTAAATAAAACCACAATTGGAAACTAGTTCTGTGTCTTACAAAGAGAACAGGTTCTTACTTGGTTTATGTAAATAAATACATTATTGTTACAATAATACTCATTAAGCATTATCAAATTCTGGAGGAATCAATATAAATGCCCAAATATCGCTTATAAAAATATATTTCACTGAATTGCTTTAAGAAACAAGTTTCCTTGTATCTGGAAAACAAAAATATTTTTAAATCAACATTACTTTAAACAGAGTCAGGAAAATAATAATTCTCAGTTTATTTAGTACCAATAAATATCTCTTTATCCTACAAACTTGTCAGTATTTCTATAAATCCAGCTATTTTCCAAAGTCCTATAAATTTTCATCCGGTTTCAAAGTATGATTTGAACATTTATCTTCAGAAATATATTTTTAAGAATAACTTCAAGTTTTTCTTATGGATCTTCCTGAAGAAGTAATATATTTGCAAATGCATCAGACCAAAATAATGACTCTCTAAATGACAAAAAAAAAATTAAATGACATCGTTATAAACCTGATTATAATGCAGTTGACAAAGGAATTTGTTTTTGTAACATCATTTTAAGATAATCAGAACACAAGCAATATTTCAGAACTTTATAGACTCAGAGATTTTCACAGAATTTTTAAAACACTATTTTAATAATAATAAATTTATATAAGTAGAACATAGGTATTATTTATTATTATATCTTTACAAAGCTTCCCATGTAATATCAAGCATATCAAATAGGCCAAATTAGTTTAAAATTTCTCTTTTGCTTCTTTTCTCTACACAAACCTTTTGCAACTTCCCTATCCCTTCTTAAACTTATTCAAAAATAACTATTTTAGAACAATAAATTTTTATTTCTTGTCTTTCAAAAATGTATCTTTATACCTTATATTTTTATTGCTAAAACTATACAGTTATTTTCTGACTGAATTAGAACTCCTAATTCTCAGAAACTTCAATATTCAGTGAAAACAAAAAGTGAGTAATCGGCATTTTTAGATGGATATTTTTATGAACACATTTTATAACTTTTAGAAACAGGTTCTTTCATTGGTAAACACACTCACGTTTTTAAAAGACATAACAGAGATAACTAAAATCTTCTGTAAACCCAGGCAAAACAAACACATATTTTTTGTCAAGAACTTTAAAAGAAGGCTAACCTGTGAAGGCTCACTGGAACGCTGAGGTCGCTGGTTTGAAACCCTGGGTTTGCTTGGTCAAGGCACATATGAGAAGCAACTACTACAAGTTCACCTTTCCCATTCTTTCCCACTTCTCTCTCTCTCTCACCTCTCTAAAATTAATAAATAAAACCTAAAAGTAAAAAAGAACTTTAAAAGACATTAATTAAACTTAAACCAGTAGTAATATCAAATGCTTTCCTAAACTACCTGATTCAAAAAAAATTTTTGTAATATTTTTATATTTTACCATATATATAAACAGTATTATTAATTATTGTAGAGAAAGCAAAATTTTCCTTTGTCTTTAACAACTTTCCAAGGAGACTAGAGAGAAGGAAGGGGACATATCAAGCATGGGCTATTCAGAACTGCTTGAATTTTTAAAAGCAACACATTTTTTCCCTTCATACGGAGGTTGCATTACTACCCCTCTTACTCCCACAGCCTGCACAAGGTTTGGGGTGGTATTAATGGCTCTATTGTTCTATGACAATAGCAATTCCCAGATCTCCAGGAGGACTCTATAAATGTTTAAAAGACTTCTTTTTTTTACCTCCTGAGTTTAACTGTCTGGCAAGGGAGTGAGCCCTTTTCCCCTCTTTGAACCATCAATCAACTAATTTCTTTTCTGAGAGTAATACTCATCATGTAACAAGATGGAAACGAGTGTATAAAACGATTTTGATTATCCATTGACTTATAACTCTAAGTTGACCAGCGAGTTAAAATATGGCCTAATGGACTTTCTGGTAGAACCAAGACCACACATTTATTTAAAAATATAAACAATATCTGAAACAGAGTTCTAACAAACAAGTGTTTATAAACCAAATTCCCTAAAAGGAGAGACTGAGACACTAGTTTTAGAATCATCCCTCACATCAACTGGTACTGCAAATGACCTATAAAAGTCCAGATGGCACAAAGCTAAAAAAGTAGAGAAAATGAATTTTCGGTGTGGATAGAATAGTATGAATTTCAGACAGATAAACAGATGAGACCTCTCAAACCAAACCTTACTTCTTCTATTTCACATACTTGAGTATGATCTTACATTAAAAAAATACAAATACAGTACAGAAATATGAGTAATGACACAGAAATAAAAGCTGATATAGTGTAAGAGCAGAGTTGCTATTGGCCCCCAACACTAAATAGAATGAACACAGCATAACAATTTGCCTGGCAAATACTTTCAGATTATAAAAACAAAGAAACAAGTTCAGGATCTAAAATTTTATTCTATTCTATTTCAATTTAAATGAACTATCCTCAAATATTATCAATTCAAAGCAATAATGTCCAGAGCATCTAGGTACAGGAATGAGACAATTCTATAGAGTATATACAATCAGAATAGCATATCTTAATTCGTTATATTTATTAAGGTGACCAATTGTCCTCCTTTAGGGAGGACAGTACTTCTTTTGTAAGTTCCATTCTACCTCAAAAAGTGTTCTCCTAAATGTCTTCTTTTTTGATATTGGAATACTAATCTGTAAATGTCCATATTTGATCGACACAGAGTTGATCCATTGCATATGATGTGACATATTTGTATTTGACATGACAATTCAAGGATCAGTACACTGTAGCCAGACGCGATTATGAGATGCATGCGCTCTACACAGAAGACCTTGAGAGAGCACACGATATACCAAACGTGCAAATGGCTTTGTGTACTTCTTACTGAAACATGACATGGCACATATGACATTGTAGACTCACTATTATTTCTTTCTCAGTGAATATTCAATCATAGACAGGTAAGCACAATTCATATTTTATTAATTCATTATCTATTTAATAATTTCCAAATACATATAATTTTATTTACAAGTATTTTCCCAAAATTTGAATTTTAAAGTGGAAATCTAACCTCAAACCATATCTATTAATAATGCATTTTGTAGTTGCATAAAACAGACTTTTTTTAATTAGAAAATGATAAATATACCCAAATATCACTCCAAATTAGTGGTTTTGTTTGATAGTTTTACTAAATGAGTACTTTTTTCTTACAATTATTATTAAAAATTAATAGGCATGTAAGCATAATTATAATATAAAATATTACAAATGTTTTTATGTTGCATTTATATTATAGTCTATTATTGTTGCAATAAATAAAATGATTCTTTTATTTACAATATTGTTTTCTTCAATTTATTTTTGTCTATATTTTCATTGTAAAAAGTTAGTCTCCTTATATTTATTTAGTTTAATTTTTGAGCCAGCATTTTCTAATTTTGCATGCAAAAAAAATAATTTAAGCATTAAAAGAGCTCCATTTTGGCCATTCAAAGTTGATATCATTTCTAGTTATGGTAGATCTTTCTATTTCTCTTATATGTTTCAAGTAAAAGCTATTAATTGATTCTCACACACAACTTTTAGTGCCACTTCAAGGATTTCATCCCATTTCTCTGGTTTTTGACAAAACAAATCTAGTTTAAACCATTTTTATTTTAGTCATAGGTACATAAGCATAAGTCTCCCAATCAGCCAGAATTTCCCCTAGTAGACTGCCTCCAGGAGTGGAAGTAGTACCCCATTCTACCAGAGAGAGCTCTGTAACCAGAGATGTACTCTAATTCAACAAAAACTAGAAACACAGAGATACTTATAATTTTTATGTGATGCCTCACAACCCAGAAATTAGCACACAACCAGAACAGACCAGAAAGAAACCTCTCAGTTCAATCTCAAGTGATTAAGGCAAGGCTAAGCTGGGAGGCAGGTACACCTAAATTCCTCCAAGTAAATCTGTACCTAGCAGCTACAGGCAAATTTCACATCTGCAATCTAAAGACTCTCACTGTCTGGGCAGAATACAGGACCCCCACTAGAGAAACCAGAGGAAAACATGATGTCAGAGTAATGGTGGCCTTGATCTCGCCCTCGAAATTTCAAGAAGTTAAACAACTATAATACAGCAAAAAAAAAACCCAGCTGGTCTTGCAGCCACACCTGAAAGTTCCAGGCACCAAATAGATGAAAGGGCCTGACCTGTGGTGGTGCAGTGGATAAAGCGTCGACCTGGAAATGCTGAGGTTGCTGGTTCGAAACCCTGGGCTTGCCTGGTCAAGGCACATATGGGAGTTGGTACTTCCAGCTCCTCCCCCCTTCTCTCTCTCTCTGTCTCTCCTCTCTCTCTTTCTCTCTCTGTCTCTCCCTCTCCTCTCTAAACTGAATAAATAAATAAATAATTAAAAATAAATTAAAAAAAAAGAAAAAATGGACGAAAGGTTTCATAACAATATCACTTCAAATGTCAACAAGAAAAAAAATCAAATACCATGGCTACACAAGACAGAGACATAGTTCAGAAAGAAAATAAAAAATCTCCAGAAAAAAATCTAAATCACATGGAAATTTTGGAGTTAAATGATGGAGAATTCACAGTTAAAGTTCTGAAAGTACTCAACAAGATGCAAGAAAACACCAATAGGCAACTGAATGAGCTCATCAAGGAGATTAAAACTTTTAAAACAGAGAGGAAGAACTCAGTACATGAATTGAAATCTGACATAGCAAGTTTAGCTAATAGAACAAGCTAGATAAAGGAAAGAACCAGTGACATCAAAGACAGGCAACTAGAGATGTTACAGAGAAAAGAGGAGAGAGCCTCACAATTATAAAGAAATGAGAGAGCTCTATAAGAATGTCTGACTCCATCAGAAAGAGCAATATAAGAATAATGGGTATGTCAGAAGAAAAAGAGGAAGGAAATAAAGAGCCTATTGAAACAAATAATTGATGAGAATTTTCCAGGCCTATAGAAAGAGTTAAAGCCTTGAATCCAAGAAGCAAATAGAATGCCAAGTAACTTCAACCCAAACAAACATCCAATGTACATCAAAATAAATTTCTCAAAACTCAATAAGAAAAAAATCCATCCTCAAGGCAGCTAGGAAGAAGAACATGTAAAGGAAAGCCTATTAGGTTATCATCAGACCTCTCAGCAGAAACTCTAAAAGCCAGAAGAGAGTGGACCCAAATATTCAAAGTACTGAAAGAGAGGAAGTGCCAGCCAAGAATACTATAGCCATCAAACTTATCCTTCAAATATGAAGGGGAAATTAAAATTTTTTCAGACATACAAAAGCTGAAGAAAGTTATCACCAGAAAACCCCACTGCAGGAAATACTCAGGGTGTTATTCAACCAGACACAAAGAACAAAACAAATCAAAACTACAAGTAAAAGCTCCAACAAGGTCACAATAAAAACAAGGATAATCTGTGCAACAATAATATAGAATGAGAGAGGGTAAAGATCTGCAGTAGCAAAAGAGGATGGAGTACAGAAGCTCTCATATGACAAAGGATTCTTGCACATATGAACATTTTTCTCTTAATAACTTAATGGTAACCACCCCCCCCCAAAAAAAAGCCACTACTGAAATACACAACTTGAAAAAAAGAGAAACAAGAAAAAAAAATATGAAATATGACCAAACAAAAACTGACAGAAACAAAAAAGAGAAGAACCAAACAAGTCATAGACCTACCAGAAAAGAAAACATAAAATGACTATAGGAAATCCTCAAGTGTCAATAATTACCCTAAATGGAAATGGGCTGAACTCACCAATAAAGAAGCATAGAGTAGCAGTTTGGATAAAAAAGCAAAACCCAACAGTATGTTGCCTTCAAGAGACATATCTAAGCTGCAAGGACAAAAGTAGATGCAAAATAAAAGGTTGGAAAATGATTCTCCAAGCAAATAATATCCAAAGAAAAGCAGTTGTAGCCATATTCACATCTGACAATGATGACTTCAAGACAACAAAGGTAACCAGAGACAAACATGGTCATTTCATAATGACAAAAGGCACATTGCATCAAGAAGACATAACACTTCTTAATATATATGCACTGAATCAGAGAGCACCAAAATATATAAGATATCAAACCAACTGGTCTAAAAATAGAAGAAGACAAAAAACATGATCATACTTGGAGATTTCAACCCTCCATTGATGGCTTTAGATAGATCATCTAAACAGAAAATTAATTTTAAGAAATATCAGCCTTAAACAACACTCTGGGTCAAATGGACACAATAGACATTTATAGGATATTTCATCCTAAAACGTCAGTTTATACATTCTTCTCTAGTGTGCATGGAACATGCTCAAGGATACACCATATGTTGGGCCACAAGACTAACACCAATAAATTCAGGAAAACTGAAATTATACCAAGCATATTTTTGATCATATGGCTTTGAAATTAGAATTCAACTGTAAACAGGAAATAAAGAAACCCCCTAAAATTAAATAACATACTTCTAAAAAATGACTGGGTCAAAGAAGAAATTAAAGCAGAGTTCAAAAGATATATACAGACAAATGAAAATGACAACACAATATATTAAAATTTCTGGGATGTAGCAAAAGCAGTAATAAGAGGAAAATTTATATCATTAAAGACATATCAAGAAACAAGAGATGGGGCAGCAAGATGGTGATGGAGTAGGCGAACGTTCCAACTTCCACCTCCCAGAACCAAAGTGGATTACAACTTAATTTTAAGAACAATCATCTGGAAAAACCAACTTTGGGCTAAACCAAGAAGAATCCATATAACTAAAGATCACCAAAGAAGCCACACTGAGACTGGTAGGAAAAGCGGAAATGTGGAGAGGGCTGCCTAGCTTCCCGAAATGAGTTGCAGCCCAGAGGGACTCACGTGGTGGGGGAGGGGTGTCCAAGAGAGGGGAGGGTCCTGGGCCCCAGGTCTGAAACCCCAGCCTGCAGCCTCGGTGCCTAGAAGAGGCATATGGACAGTACTTACATGCAAAACAAGCCAGGATACTGTTTGCAAGAAAGGGACAGATTTCTCAGACCCAAGATTCACCTTAAAGGAACCGCACAGAAAACCTCTTTTACAGCTACTCCCCTGGGGGTTTGGGGGGTGGGGAGAGCTGAGAGGACCAGAGTAGCAGGAAGAGAATGTAATCTAGGAGGCACAGGAAGAAACACTTTGAGGGTCAGCCACCCTAACCCCTGGGCTGAGTCAGTCCCCAAATCTAAAGTGAATATTTTTTCTAGAACCAACAATACCAGAAAAGGGAAGCAGGTCACCAGCCAAATGGAAACTCTCCTGCTACAGTCACAGCAAAGAATTGCTTAGAAGTAGGAAGCCACCAGGGATACAATACTGAGTGCTGAGGTCTAAACTACATCGCCACTCTCACACTGCTGAGTGCTCACCAGAGGGTGGGCAGCAGTGGAATGTAGGAACGTGATCCTGCCTATGGGGGTGGAAGCCGGAGGCCAGCTGCAGCTGCAGACAGGGCACGCGAAAGCGGTCCAGCGCAGAGCTATGGGCCGGGTGCGTGAGCACGGTCCCGCCTGCAGTCCCGCCCACGGCAGCAATGCTGAATCTGGGGAACTGGCCGAGGCTTGTGCCAGGCGCATGACCACAGTCCTGCCCACAGGGCAGGGCGGAGGCCCAGGGATAGCCACGACAGAGGCCCAGGCTCACACCTGCAGCCCCAACTGCAGAGGCGAGGCAGAAGCCACAGCAACTGCAGTGGTGGGCCAGCACTGGCAACGCCAGTGCCCAAATACCAGAGGGGATGGCAGCAGTAGTGGTGGGCTGCAGACAGACCACACCTTGGGAACACAGAGGCCACACCCATTGAACTCTTGTGGCCACACCCTTCTGAAGGCTAAAAAGAAGAAAAATATAAAATAAAATAAAATAGAATAGAAGACTGGATAGAACAACATCTAAGGCTAAGGGGCAAGCCACATCCAATACCTTACCTAACACCTGATTTATAGTACTGAGCCCAGCAAGTAGCCACCAATAAGAGGCAGCAGAAAGCGAATCTCAGTGGAACCTCAGTGGACATTTGAACAAACATCTTCCAGGCCAAAAGTAGATAAAAGCCAGCCTACAGTGATATTAACCATGGCACCTGGGCTCAGCAGAGGCAGCCACAGGATCTAGATCACCTGTTGCTCCAAAAAGATAGATAAGAGCCACTCATAGGCAGCAACCCCTACCAGTCTGTGTCAGGCTCTGGCCAAGAAGGTCCAAGGAGGGCACATCCAGAGGCCAGATATGGAGAGCATCAGTTCAGGACCTAACAAGCCTTGTTAGAATGATATTTTAAGGAAAGGCTCCTCACACCTGACCCAGTTAAGATATAGAAGATGTCAATACAAATAGCAAAAATAACAGTGACCAGACAAAAATCCTCCAGCAGTTTACAAACAGCAGCTGATGCTAACCCAAGAAGTTCTAGAAACAACACAACTAGAAACTAGAGGCAGACAATACCAACCCTAGACTCAGCTAGCTCTACAAAGAACTCATCCAAAGGAGGGGTCTATACACAGACAAAATGGGAAGGCAGAGAAATGCAACCCAAATGAATCAACAAAATAAATCCCCAGAAAAATATATGAATTAGTTGGAAATAACCAAATTACCAAATGCAGAGTTTAAAATACTTATTTTGAGAATGCTCAAAGATCTTAGAGCAGCAATGGATGGACATAATGAGCACCTAAATAAAGAGATAGAAAGCATCAAAAGGATACTAAAATCATAAAAAAAAGAACCAGTCAGAAATGACAAATACAATATCAGAAATGAAGAACACACTAAGAGGAATAAAAAGCAGGATGGATGAAACTGAGGATAGAATCAGTGATTTAGAGGACAAGATAAATGAAAGCACAAAAGCAGAGCAGCAAAAAGAAAAGAGGCTCAAAAAGTCTGAGGAAACTCTAAGAGAGCTCTGTGACAACATAAAGAGAAACAACATCCGCGTCATAGGGTTCCTGAAGGAGAAGAGAAAGAACAAGGGATAGAGAACCTGATTGAAGATATCATAGCTGAAAACTTCCCTAAATTGATGGAGAAAAAAGTCACAAAAGTTCAAAAGGCACAAAGAGGACCATTAAGAATGAACCCAAAGAGGCCTATAACAAAACACATCATAATTAAAATAAAAAAAATTAAGAGACAAAGAAAGAATACTAAAAGCTGAAAGAAAAAATCAGTCTATTACCTACAAAGGAGTCCACATAAGGATGACATCTGACTTTTCTTTTTTTTTTTTTTTTCTGAAGCTGGAAACGGGGAGAGACAGTCAGACAGACTCCCGCATGCGCCCGACCGGGATCCACCCGGCACACCCACCAGGGGCCACACTCTGCCCACCAGGGGGCGATGCTCTGCCCCTCCGGGGCGTCGCTCTGCTGTGACGAGAGCCACTCTAGCGCCTGGGGCAGAGGCCAAGGAGCCATCCCCAGTGCCTGGGCTATCTTTGCTCCAATGGAGCCTTGGCTGCGGGAGGGGAAGAGAGAGACAGAGAGGAAGGAGGGGGTGGGGGTGGAGAAGCAAATGGGCGCTTCTCCTATGTGCCCTGGCCGGGAATCGAACCCGGGTCCCCCGCACACCAGGCTGACACTCTTCCGCTGAGCCAACCGGCCAGGGCCCATCTGACTTTTCAACAGAAACATTAGAGGCCAGAGGGAATGGCAAAAAATATTCAAAGTAATGCAAAACAAGAGCCTACAACCAAGACTTCTATGTCCAGGAAGGCTATCTTTTAAAATTGAAGGAGAAATAAAAAGCTTCGCAGACAAAAAAAAACAACTCAAGGAAAGGATTACAACCAAACCAATGTTAAAAAAAAATGTTAAGAGGCCTGCTGTAAACAGAACAAAGGGGGGGAAATCTAGTAAAAGAGGAATGTAGATTTAAAGAATAAAATGGCAATAAACAACTACATATCAAGAATAATGTTGGCCCTGACCAGTTGGCTCAGCGGTAGAGCGTCGGCCTGGTGTGCGGGGGACCTGGGTTCGATTCCTGGCCAGGGCACATAGGAGAAGTGCCCATTTGCTTCTCCACCCCCCCTCCTTCCTCTCTGTCTCTCTCTTCCCCTCCTGCAGCCAAGGATCCATTGGAGCAAAGATGGCCCGGGCGCTGGGGATGGCTCCTTAGCCTCTGCCCCAGGCACTAGAGTGGCTCTGGTTGCAGCAGAGCGATGCCCCGGAGGGGCAGAGCATCGCCCCCTGGTGGGCGTGCTGGGTGGATCCCAGTTGGGCGCATGCGGGAGTCTATCTGACTGTCTCTCCCTGTTTCCAGCTTCAGAAAAATACACACACACACACACAAAATAATAATAATAATAATAATAATAATAATAATAATGTTAAATGTAAATGGATTAAATGCTCCATTCAAAAGACATAGGGTAGTCACGTGGATAAGAAAACAGAACCCATACATATGCTGTCTACAAAAGACCCACCTCAAAACAAAAGATACACATAGACTAAAAGTAAAGGGATGGGAAAAAATACTTCATGCAAATGGAAATGGAAGAAAAAGCTGGCGTAGCAATACTCATATCTGACAAAATACACTTTAAAACAAAGGCTATACTAAGAGATAAAGAAGGTCGCTACATAATAATAAAGGAAGCAAGCCAACAGAAAGATATAACCATTATAAATATCTATGCACCTAATCTAGGAGCACCTAAGTATATCAAGCAGATTTTGATGGACGGGAATGTCAATACTCCACTAACATCACTGAACAGATCTTCAAGAAAGAAAATTAACAAAGAAACAGCAGACTTAAAGGACACACTAGATCAACTGGATTTAATAGATATCTTCAGAACCTTTCACCCTAAAGCAGCAGATAATAGATCCTTTTCAAGTGCTCATGGTACATTCTCTAGGATAGACCAAATGTTAGAACACAAAATGAGTATCAATAAATTTAAGAAGGTTGAAATCATATCAAGCATCTTCTCAGATCACAATGGCATGAAACTAGAAATCAACTACAATAGAAAAACTAAAAAACACTCACACACTTGGAAACTAAATAGCATGTTTTGAAATAATGAATGGGTTAACAATGAGATCAAGGAAAAAATAAAAATTTTTCCTGAAACAAATGAAAACTAACATAATACTCAAAATTTATGGGACACAGCAAAAACAGTTTTGAGAGGCTAGTTCATAGTACTACAGGCATACTTAAGAAGTAGAAAAAGCTCAAATAAACAATTTAACCCTACATCTAAAAGAACTAGAAAAAGAATAGCAAGTAAAGCCCAGAGGTAGTAGAAGGAAGGAAATAATAAAGATCAGAGCAAAAATAAATAACATAGAGGCTAAAAATAATACAGAGGATCAGTGAAACCAAGAGCTGGTTCTTTGAAAAGGTAAACAAGATTGAAGAACATTTAACCAGATTCACCAAGAAAAAAAGAAAGAGGACTCAAATAAATAAAATTAGAAATGAGAGTAGAAGAAACAACTGACACAGCAGAAATACAAAGGATTGTAAGAAAATACTATGAAGAACTGTATGCCATAAAATTAGACAACCAAGGCAAAATAGACAAATTCCTCGAAACATATAATCTTTCAAAAATCAATATAAAATAATCAGAAAACCTAAACAGACCGATTTTATCAAATGAGATTGAAACAGTTATCAAAAAACTCCCAACAAACAAAAGCCCTGGGCCAGATGGCTTCACAGGGGAATTTTAACAAATATTCAAAGAACTAACTCCTATCCTTCTCAAGCTATTTCAAAAAATTCAAGAAAAGGGAAGACTTCCTAACTCCTTTTATGAGGCGAGCATAATTCTGATTCCAAAACCAGGCAAAGACACTACAAAGAAAAAAAACTATAGACCAGGGGTCTCAAACTCAACTCAGCATGTGGGCCGCAGAGCAAGATGCTAGAGAAATGAAAAATACAAGTAGGCCCCTAGGCTTACTTAATTTTATCCAAAATATTTTGAACTTTGTGGATTAGTCTGCGGGTCGCACAAAATTGTTCGGCGGGCCGCATGCAGCCCGCGGGCCGTGAGTTTGAGACCCCTGCTATAGACCAATATCCCTGATAAACTTAGATGCTAAAATTCACAACAAAATATTAGCAAACCGGATCCAGCAATACATAAAAAAAAATCATATATTATGATCAGGTGGGATTTACTCTGGGGAGACAAGGCTAGTACAATATTCGTAAATCAATCAATGTGAGTCAACACATGAACAAAAGAAAGGATAATAATCACATGATAATATCAATGGATGGAGAAAAAACATTTGATAAAATCCAGCACACATTTATGATCAAAACTCTCAGCAAAGTGAGAATACACAGATCATACCTCAACAAGATAAAAGCCATCTATGACAAACCCACAGCCAACATCATACTCAATGGGCAAAAATTAAAAGCAATCCCCTTAACATCAGGAACAAGGCAAGGCTTCCCCCTTTCACCACTTTTATTCAACATAGTTCTAGAAGTACTAGCCATAGCAATCAGACAAGAAGAAGAGATAAAAGGCATTCAAATTGGAAAAGAAGAAGTAAAACTATCATTATTTGCTGATGATATGATACAGTACATAGAAAACTCTAAAGTCTCAATCAAAAAACTACTGGACCTAATAAATGAATTCAGCAAGGTGGCAGGATATAAAATCAATATTCAGAAATCAGTGTCATTTTTATACACTAACAATGAACTGTCTGAAAGAGAAATTAGGAAAACAATCCTCTTTACTATTGCAACAGAAAAAATAAAATATCTAGGAATAAATTTAACCAAAGAGGTTAAAGACTTGTACTCAGAAAATTATAAAACATTGTTAAAGGAAATCAAGGAAGATACATACAAATGGAAGCATATGCCGTGTTCATGGATAGGAAGAATAAACATCATTAAAACGTCTATATTACCCAAAGCAATCTATAAATTCAATGCAGTTCCTATTAAAATACCAATGACGTACTTCAAAGATATAGGACAAATATTACAAAAATTTATATGAAACCAAAAAAGAACACAAATAGCCTCAGCAATCTTGAAAAAGAAGAATAAAGTGGGGCAAGAGGGTATCACATTTCCTGATATCAAGTTATACTACAAGGCCATCTTACTCAAAATAGCTTAGTACTGGCATAAGAACAGGCATACAGATCAATGGAACAGAACAGAGAACCCAGAAATAAACCTACACCTATATGGACAATTGATATTTGACAAAGGAGATAAGAGCATACAATGGAGTAAAGACAGCCTCTTTATCAAATGGTGTTGGGAAAATTGGACAGGTACTTGCAAAAAAATGAAACTGGATCACCAACTTACACCATTCATAAAAGTAAACTCAAAATGGATAAAAGACTTAAATGTAAGTCATGAAAACATAAACATCTTGGAAGAAAACATAGGCAGTAAACCCTCCGATATCTCTCATAGCAACATTTTTGCTGATTTATCTCTACGTGCAAGTAAAATAAAGGACAGGATGAACAAATGGGACTATATCAAACTAAAAACCTTTTGCACAGCAAAAGACAACCCACACAATGGGAGAATATATTCGCCAATACGTCTGATAAGGGGTTAATAACCAAAATTTATAAAGAACTTGTAAAACTCAACACCAGGGAAGATAAACAATCCAATCAAAAAATAGGCCAAAAAAAAATGAATAGACACTTCTCCAAAGATGGCTAATAGGCATATGAAAAAAATGTTCAACATCACTAATCATTAGAGAAATACAAATTAAAACCACAATGAGATACCACCTCACATCTCACAGAATGGTGCTCATTAACAAAACAACACATAATAAGTGCTGGAGAAGGTATGGAGAAAAGGGAACCCCCCTGTATTGCTGGTGGGAATGCAGATTGGTGTGGCCACTTTGGAAAACATATGGAGATTCCTCAAAAAATTAAAAATGGAACTGCCCTTTGATTCAGCTACCCCACTTTTAGGAATATATCTATGAATACTAAATCACTGATTCAAAAGAAGAAATGTACCCTCATGGTTATTGAAGCATTGTTTACAATAGCCAAGATCTGAAACAGGCCAAGTGTCCGTCAGTGGACGAGTGGGTTAATAAATTTGACGCCAAAGGCAAGGGAAATAAAGGCAAAATTAAATGAATGGGACAAATCAAACTAAAAAGCTTCTGCACAGCAAAAGAAACTGACAACAGAACAAATAGGCAGCCAATTAAATGGGAGACAACATTTGCAAACAACATCTCCGATAAGGGGTTAATATCCAAAATATATAAAGAACTCACAAAGCTCAGCACAAACAAGCAAACAATCAAATTAAAAACTGGGAAGAGGACGTGAACAGACACTGCTCCCAAGAAGACATACAAATGGCCAACAGATAAAAGAAAAGATGCTCATCTTCACTAGCTATTTGAGAAATGCAAATCAAAACTACAATGAGATACCACCTCACACCTGTTAGATTGGCTATTATCAACAAGATAGGTAATAGCAAGTGTAGGAGAGGCTATGGAGAAAAAGAAACCCTGATTCACTGATGGTGGGAATGCAAATTAGTACAATCATTATGGAAGAAAAGTATGGTGGGCCCTCAAAAAATTAAGAATAGAATTATCATATGACCCAGCAATCTCTCTCTTTGGTATCTACCCCAAAAACTCATAAACATTGGTACGTAAAGACACATGCACCCTCATGCTCATCGCAGCATTATTCACAGTGGCCAAGAAATGGAAACAACCAAAGTGTCCTTCAATAGAGGATTGGATAAAGAATATGTGGTACATATATAGAATGGAATACTACTCAGCCATAAGTAATGATGACATAGTGACACAACATGGGTGAACCTCGAGAACATTATACTGAGTGAAATAAGTAAATCAGAAAAAGCTAAGAACTATATGATTTCACAAGTAAGTGTGATATAAAACTGAGACTCGTGGACTTAGATAAAAGTGAAGTGGTTACCAGTGGGAAGGGGAAGTGGGGGATTGGTGGGGGGAAGAATATAAAGAAGGAGAAATATAAGGTGATGGAAAATGCTTTGACTTTGGGTGATGGGTATATACAACATAATCAACAGTTCAAATGCTATAGAAATGTTTACCTGAAACCTATGTTCTCTTATTGATCAACGTCACCATGTTGAAGTTAATTTTCTAAATAAAATTTTTAAAAAAAGGAAATTCAGCCTTAGAAATTAAGAAGATCCTATCACATGCTACAATGTGGATGAACCTTGAGGTCATTAGACTAAGTGAAATGAATCATACAGAAGGACAAATACTGTATGATTCCACTTGTATGAGACTCGTACAACAGTCAAATTCAGAGACAGATAATTAAATGGTTGTTGTTGCTGAGGCTAATGGGAAGGGGGGTGGACAATCAATGTTAATTAGAGTTTCAGTTTGGCAAGATAAAAGAAGTTCTATGGATGAATGGTGGTGATGGTTGGACACCAATGTGAATGTATTTAATGACAATGAACTGTACACGTTAAGATGGTAAATTTTATGTTATGAGTATTTAGCACAATTTTGTAAATAAAAATAATAATCAACAGCCTAAGAAAATTCCTAATTCAGTGATAAGAACTCAGATGGTGCTCAATAACCATCAGTTGCTTTCTTACCACTCACTGGTACTTGCCTGGAGTCATGCAAAACAAATCTCTTACACCCTGCTGTTAAAAGAATATAAAATCTCCTAAAAAGGAATTGTTTCTGTAAGCAAGAAGTAGAGGGTGGCCAGTGGCGAAGGTGCTCTTCTCTATCCAAACCCACTTAAGAGCAGCGCCCACACGGGTGCACCGTTTGTCTGTGTGGGATGATGACCCCTCCAGCTAGTAGACACGATATTTTACTACAATATATTAGATGATGAGGACATGGGAGGGGGCACAAAGCAAGAGGCAAATGCTGCGAAGCTGTCATTCTGACCCAGCCTCCAAAAACCACAATCCCGGGAGCCCGCAGCTTCTGACCCCTGCAGCGGCTCAACTCGGCCTTCCCTGCTTCCACCACCTCCTGTCCATCTCCTGCCCCGCCCCACCCTTGGTTTTCTCTCCACCCCTTGCTCCTCCCACTGCTTCCTTTAAGCCTGCCTCCCTTACAGAAGTGCCTCTTACAGGAAATCGAAAGCGAAATAGAAAGCCTGTTGCCATTCGTTGAGTGCCCTGAAGGTAAGTGAACCAGACTGGACCGAGGTACTCTATCCCAGATCTGACGACCCCCTTCCAACCTTCCCCACCCCTAGACCCTTTGGAGTGAGATTCCCCTTTTCCGCAGCGGGGTTCTTTCCGTGCTGGCGGGTCTCCCTGGGGGTGGCTGGGCTGTGAAAGTGACTTCCAAGTCACCTGGAAGGAGCTGGAGTATGTCATGCTGCTGCCACCTGAACTAGGAGGTGGACGGGCTGAAGCTGAAAACCCCCAGGAAGGAAACCCAGCCTGAGGCTGTTTCAGATGAGCCCCTACTGGGGGAGTGGGAGAAGGAACGTCTGTGATCCTTGAGACTAGCATCTGTAGGAGAGAGGGGCAGGGTTGTTTAGGATGTTAGAAATATTTGGGTCTATGCCCTGGAAGAAATGAGGACAGCTGCCAGGTTTAGGGTAGCTGAGAGAAGAGCCCAGGAAGTGCTGACCACACATACATGTTTGTGTGTTAAACACATACACTTGTCCATATATTATACATTTATACACACATCAGATTACATATGTACTTATAAGAATATATGAGTAAATATTCTTGTACATACATTCATATTAGATAGATAGATCTACTGTCATTATTGGAAGTTAATGAAGATGTGCAGAAAGCATGTGGCAGCTTCTCTGGCACATGGTAGTCGCCTGGTAAATGGTCACTATTATTAGGATTAGCTTCTAAGTAAACAAGGAGGGCTGCTTGCCTGAGATGGGAGGTGAACAGGAAAAGCTTGGGCACTGAGGGCTTAAGCAAAGATAGGTATGATGAATGTACAACCCTATATTGGAGGTTCTCAACAGTTTTCACTGCCTCTTTCAGGGACTCAGTGACCCCTTCTGTATTACAAAATCAATGGACCAGATTGTGGAGAAGAAGCTCTTGTTATTCAGCTTAATGTTCTTGTCTTGGTTTAACCCCTCCAGTTCACTCTCCCTTACAGAGGCGGATTTAACGGCAGGCGCACCAGGCACGTGCCCTGGGCCCTGACTTCTAAAGGGCCCCGCAAAACCTCAACTTTACATTTTTTTGTAATGACACCAAGTTTGGTTTCATATGTGTAATTTTAACATTAACAGTACATAATGTTTTTTTATCTATTTTAAAATATGGTTAACATGTATTTTTATTTTCCCTCTCTCTTTTTTTTTAATTTATTTTTTTTTTTTCATTTTTCTGAAGTTGGAAACGGGGAGGCAGTCAGACAGACTCCCGCATGCGCCTGACCGGGATCCACCCGGCATGCCCACCAGGGGGCGATGCTCTGCCCATCTGGAGCATTGCTCTGTTGCATCCAGAGCCATTCTAGCGCCTGAGGCAGAGGCCATAGAACCATCCTCAGCGCCCGGGCAAACTTTGCTCCAATGGAGCCTTGGCTACAGGAGGGGAAGAGAGAGACAGAGAGGAAGGAGAGGGGGAGGGGTAGAGAAGCAGATGGGCGCTTCTCCTGTGTGCCCTGGCCAGGAATCGAACCCAGGACTCCTGCACGCCAGGCCAACGCTCTACCACTGAGCCAACTGGCCAGGGCCCTCTCTCTTTTTTTTAAGGGGCCCAATATTTTCCTCTGTTCCCGAAGCCTCCACTTACCTTAATCTGCCTCTGCTCCTTTATGTCTTCCTTGGAATTTTTTTTTCTCACACAACATTGCTCATCTTCTTACTAACTCTAACTTTTCTCCTCTTCCCACTAGGTCACCTCAAGATCTCCACAGTGCTGCATAGTAGGGGCATTCCCCTATGGATTTGTCAAAAACCTTGGCAATGATGTGGGAGGAGGTCACCTGCCCCATCTGCCTGGACCCCACAGTGGATCCTGTGAGCATTGAATGTGGCCACAGCTTCTGCCATGAATGCATCACTGAGGTCGGGAAAGATGGGGGTGGATCCTGTCCCGTGTGCCGGGAGAAATTCCTGCTTAAGAACTTCCGGCGCAATCTGCAGCTTGCCAACATGATAGAGAACCTAAGACAAACCAACGAAGATGCTCAGGAGGGTACACAGAGGGAGCGATGTGGGGTGCATGGAGAGCAACTTCACCTATTCTGTGAGAAAGATGGGAAGGCTCTTTGCTGGGTGTGTTCCCAGTCCAAGAAACACCGTGAGCACCCCATGGTCCCGATTGAGGAAGCTGCTCAGGAATACCAGGTGAGGCCTGATGAGGACGTGTGAATAGGTAGAAAGAAAGAAAATCAGTGCTGTGTTCCCCAGAACTGGGGTGGAAGAGGTTGAGGGACTGGAGAAAGGGAGAGTAATCCTCACCTTCTATGTCTAATTTGAAGCTCATCACAACCTTCTTCACCAGGAGCAGGGTAGATGCTATGGGAAAATGTTGCAACAATCATGATTCCTCATGGCTTCCTGGTTAATTAAGAGAGTGGTGTCCCCACCCCTGCCAACCCATCAGTGTGGATCTTTTCTAAGAAACATGAGCTTTTTTTCAAAAGTATTCCTATCCACAAAATTCACAACCCAATTTTACTCTAGTCCTCCTTCCTTGTCTGTACTCAGGCTTTATTATCAACCCCCAGCTCATAACATCCCACTCTACTTCTTGGTCTGGTTGGGCATTAACCTGCTATCTGTCTTTGCAGGAGAAGCTCCAGGTGGCATTAAAGAAACTGAGAAAGGAGCAAGAGATGGCTGAGAAGTTGGAAGTGGATGTTGCAAAGAAAAGAACCACCTGGAAGGCAAGAGTCATATCCCAAAAGGAGTCTTAGATCAAAAGCCTAGGCAAAGCTCAGGGTCCTAGCCTCAAGAAAACCCTAACCATAGCTATACCTGTTTGAGGAATAATAGAATCAGTGTATATCACTTTTCAAGAATCAAATCCTTCTAGGGGATAGAGGGGAATGAAAGGGACAGAGCTCAAAGAGAACCCCAGTCACACACAAGGATCAAGAGCCTTAGAGAAGATGCTGAGGAAAAAGCCATACCCAGAGCCCCTGCTCCTTAAGCCCAGTCTTAAAGGATGACACCAGTGCCTTGGTATCTGGGACAATCTTATCCCAAGAGATATAATGCTGGGCATATCAAGTGATTACAGGGACTATGAGAAACAGACTTAAGGGAACCACTAAAGCCTAAAATAAGAAAACCAATCTTCCGAGGTGGTTGCTTGACTATGCTTGGATCACTGGTGCCAAGGAGAATGGAGAACTAAACATTATTCTGCACTGGCGATCTGGAGGTGGGACAGGTCAAAGATAGAGATGCGTGGAAGGAACTCATGGCCAATAGAAACCAGAAGAGACCAACATGAGACCAAGAAATGGTGAACCAAGCTGTGGTGGCAAAAGGAGTCATCTTGTGTCATCGGGTGACACTAATCACTAACACAGGCAGACAGGCAAAGAATATCACAAAGAGTTTCTTTTCCCAGTACTTAAGAATGGTTTTGTGGGCGTGTCTTTGTGAGATTGTTTGAATAGGGACAGCTGCTGCTCTGTCAGTAACTCTGAGTTATGAAGACAAAAGAACACACTTGAGTGCTGACTGGGTTTTGAAATAAGTTGAGGACGTCTCTGATACTGTGAGCTGACACAGCTGCGGCTCTAGGGCAGCGACAGTGTGCCCCACACCAATCCCAATCCACTCTTAATCCCAGAAGCCTCACCCACCCACTAAGCAGCAAATTTTTGTGTGTATGTGTATGTGTGTTTATTCCCAGACAGAGCCAGAGTGGTGATTCTACAAAAGTAGAAACAGGTGTAGACACCTCCATTCCCACATCTTGGGAGATTTTGATTTAAAAATCATCTCTTTCTTTTCATTAATGCTAAAGGAAAAGGTTGAGACACACAAATTGAGGATTCACACAGAATTTGAGCAGCAGAAAACGTTCCTGGCTGAGGAGAAACAGAGACAACTGCAGAAGCTAGAGAAGGAAGAGAGGAAACACTTGAGAATCTTGGGGGAAACAGAGGCCAAGCTGGCTCAGGATAGCCAGGCCCTGCAGGAGCTGATCTCAGAGCTGGAGCGGAGAAGCCGGGGCTCAGCGCTGGAGCTGCTGCAGGTGAGACTGGGGAGAGGCTCCCACTTTGTACTCAGGAGGAACTGAACAAAACCCGGTGCTCTCTGGGGCTACCACCAGAGCAAACAGAAACCCCATACCTGAAATTTTCTTAATTAAAACACACTGGAATTCAGACCCATCAGTGGTTTGCATTCAATGCATGGAAGATACAGATCTAGGAAGGAGTATTCCATGCAGCCATTTTTAAAAATTGGATGTCTCTGGTAAGTGACTGTTCAGACATGTACCATATTCCTGACCTTGGGAAGCTCCTTAATCTTTCTGAATATCAGGTTTCTCATATGTTAAGTGGGTATTACAGTATCACATACTGAAAGAATTTTAGTAAGGATTAAATGAAGAGAATCCACTAAGGCTCTTTGATGAGTTTCTGCCTATGGGAAGGTTTTCATAAAATACTGTATTAAAAATTAAAAGACAGTGGTCCAACCCTGTCACCAATTCCCTCCATAACTGCAGGTTAAACCAAATTTTCTTTCCCTACACCTAATTTCTCCATATGTGAAATAAGAGAGAAGCTGTGGACTAAATGAGAAGGATTCCCCAAACTTTATTCATAATGTAACACATTTACACTTTCTACTACTTCTATGAATTCTAAGTTATTTTAACATGTTATCTTTTTTCACATTATCTCACTCTTTTACCAAAATTAATTTAGTTTAAAATGAAATTTGTCCTAACCAATGGTAGCCAAGAAATCACGTTGATATTGTTACTGATATTTTTCTATTTCATAACAATAGTAATGATAACTGTTCTTTTTTTTTAAGTGAGAGGTGAGGAGATAGAGAGACACACTCCCACATGTGCCCTGACCAGGATCCACCCAACAACCCTATCTGGGGTTGATGCTCGAATCAACACGAGCTATCCTCAGCACTCGAGGCCAATACTTGAACCCACTGAACTATCCTCAGGGTCTTGGTCCAACGCTCGAACCATTTGAGCCACTGGCTGCAGAGGGAAAGAGAGAGTAAAAGGGGAGAAGGAGGGGAAGGAAAGCAGATGGTCACCTCTCATGTGTGCCCTGACCAGGAATCGAACCTGGGATGTCCACATGCTGGGCTGACACTATATCCACTAAGCCCACTGGCCAGGGCCTGCGTATTCTTAAATAGCATATATTACATGCCAGGCATTCATTCCCTCAAGACAATGTGATGAAGTGGCTGCTCCCATTATCCCCATTTTATAGATGCGAAGACTAAGGCACAGAGATGTTAAGAGACTTAGTGAGAGGCTAAAGCTAAATAACTTGAGCAAGTTTACCCAAATAGTAAGAGGTAGAGCTAAGATTAAAATAAGTATATAACTTTTTTAATTCAACAATGTATAAATATATTCTACCTAACAGGATCTCATATCCAACAATGATATGTTTGCCTCACTTTGAGAAACTAGGAACAATGGTCTCAAAAGTCCCTTCACTTGTAACAGTCTACAGCTCTTTCTCCATACCTCTCTCTCTCTGTCTCATTCAGATGTCTTCATGAAGCCATTTGTTTCTCTTTGGACAAAAAACTGACTGGATTGGCTTGACTTGGCAGGCCCTCTTCTTCCCATTAACTAAATCTTGATTTTGCCCAACATTGAGCCAGGCTTCCCATGCACGTTTGACTCAGCCAAGGAGCCTGCCAATTCCAGATCAGGGCTCCCAACCTCGGCAACAGAATACTCTCAAGTGAGCTGATGTCAGATACGTTAGGGAGCAACACTGGTTACAGCACAGGGCAGAGCTTTACCTAACCCGCCTGTTTTCTCCAAACAACTCAAGCCCACAGATGAGACAGCAGGTTCCATGCAGCCTGACTTGGCTGTTCTTGTTCTGTGACCGTCTCTGGGCTCCTCTCCACTCTCCTTCATGCCCTTCCTCTCCCCGAAGAAACTGGTCTTCCTCTTTCTTTGTTTTCTGACAGTTTAAACTGCTCATCTTTCTCATGGATATTGCTTACCTGTGGGTTTCTTTTACCCCATGACCATCTGCACATCCCTCTGTTCCACATTGATCAGAACTGTCTTTTGGGCTATGGCCCAGAAGAAATGAGCAAGGTAGTGTCCTGCGAGCCTCAGGGTGGCAACATCACATCACCCAGAGGACTGAAATTTTAGTCATTAATCCAGTAATTCTGGAACTTACTCTCTGTCTCTTTCTTCCTCAGGAGGTGAAAAGTGTCCTGGAAAGGTAAGAAGAGGTTTTCTTTTTTAAAAGAAGAGGTGGCAGGAAGAGTATTCACCTGTGTAATATATTATTGAGTTAGAAAAACATGCACTGAAGTTTTCCCATGCTCCTTACTATTCTCAAAGATCCAAACCTCCATAAAATATTTTCTGGTTTCAGAAGGCTAATTAATGGGCATCACTTGGTGAGTTGCCCAAAGTAATTGGACTGAACCATCTTCACAAAGTGAAACTCTAACAAACAGGGAAATTCTGGGAAGCTCTGCATCTACAGCCTGGTTGCACTCCTTTAAAAAATTTTTTTTAACCAGTTACAAGCCTCTGAGCAAGAGCTATGAGTAAGACCCAGGCATGGGCGAGACTCCTTGAGGTTCCTTAGAAAGTGAATCAGGGTGTATCAGCACCTGCCTTAAAATAAAACAATGTGCTTGTGTGGTGATGTCGGGCTTGAGAGGGGATACAGACTATCCATGTGCTGCTGAGGCCCCATGACCAGAACGGCCTGGGTGGGATGTAAATCCTGCCTCCTTTTGCCTCCCCCCAGAGATTCTAACACAACCGGTGTTTGTAAATTTGTGTTGAATTAAATTATCAGTCATCCACAAGAGAGGTTATAGCATTAGGGTACATAGCGTGGGGTACAAGTTGGAGACCAAGTGCCTGTTTTCCCCCAGGAGTGAGTCCTGGAACCTGAAAGAGCTGGACATCGTCTCTCCCGATCTAAGGACCGTGTGCCATGTGCCAGGGCTGAAGAGTATGTTGAGGACGTGTGCAGGTGAGGCGAGCTCCAGCACTATAGCACCAGCCTGCTGAGCAGCTATAGGAAGACAAGGGTAGGTCAGGGACAGATGTCTGGTCAAAGTGTATTGGGCAGAAACAGAGCTGGGGAAAGTGGTTTCCTTATAGGTCCGGGCAAAGGCTAGAGCTGGCTAGGGAGTCATTTCCTCACACAGTGAGGCTCAGGTCACCCCCTTCAGCCCCACCACTGGTGAAAGGTTAGTGACTCTGCACATACTCTCCCAGACTGACTGTGGTCCTTTCTCTGCAGTACACATCACTCTGGACCCACTCACGGCCCATCCGTGGCTCATCATTTCAGAGGATCAGAGACAAGTGAGGCTTGGAGACACCCATCAGGAGGTGCCTAAAAATGAAGAGAGATTTGATACTTATCCCATGGTGCTGGGTGCCCAGAGCTTCGACTCCGGAAAACATTACTGGGAGGTAGATGTGACTGGAAAGGAGGCCTGGGACCTGGGGGTTTGTAGAGACTCTGTGCAGAGGAAGGGGCACTTTTTGCTCAGCCCAATGAGTGGCTTCTGGACAATTTGGTTGTGGAAAAGCCAAAAATATGAGGCTGGCACCTGCCTGCTGAATTCTCTCCATGTTCCAGTGCCTCCAAGCCAAATTGGGATCTTCCTGGACTATGAGGCCAACACTGTCTCCTTTTACAACATTACTGACCATGGCTCCCTCATCTATACCTTCTCTGAATGTGCCTTCACTGGACCCCTACGGCCTTTCTTCAATACTGGTTTCAATGACACTGGAAAAAATGCAGCCCCTCTGACCCTCTGTCCTCTGAGGATGTGATGGCAGGGATCCACTGACTGCTGATCACTCTCTCTTGACACTGACACTCCCTTTGTTGATACCTCTCCTCAGCCAGCAAGCCTGCCTTATTTTCCCATGAATTCTGGACCACCTCTGTCCCAGCAAGCTGACTTTGACAAGGGGGTCACTGATCATCTATGTCAAATGATCTGCAACATCAATATTCCTGCCCTAGATTGCTCATGATTTTCTCTCACAAACTACTTCTATTTGGCCCAAACTCACATAGATCAACTAAATCATGTTTTTGCCTTCTTTATGTGACTCAAGTTTTGTTTTCTCCTCCCATCTCTCGGCCTTTGCTGACATCTCTATTTTATCTACATGCTTTGCCATAGAGCTTTCTAAGTAAATAGTGTCTCAATCTACCTCATTCATCCTTACTCTCATACACACCTGGGATAATCTTTCCAACACACATCTAATCATAGGTGGCTCCACAACTGCCTATGGAAAAGAGCTACATTTATTTTTTCTTAAAAGCTCAATTATGCACGTCTTTAGATTGCCAAGTTCAATATTCAGCTTGCTATGAACCCCCATTCCCACCATTATTTCCCAACCACATATTGTTAAAAAAAATGCAGTTGGTTAAAGGCCATGTCAACCTAAATGAAAATTGTGATGGTGTTTAATGTGTCAACTTGGCTGGGCTGTAATTCCCCAGTTCTTCAGTCAAATACTTATTTAGATATTGCTGTGAAGGTGTTTGACAGATGTCATTAAAGTCCATAATCATCTGACTTTAAATAAGGAAGAATGTCCTAGATTAGCTGAGTAGGCCTGATTCAATCAGGTGAAAGGCCTTAAGAGCAACCCTGAGACCTTGCTGAAGAAAAAGATATTCTGCTTACAAAGAGCAGCTTAAATTCATGCCCAAGAGTTCCAGCGTGCTCTTCCCTACCGCCTCCCCTGCAGATTTAGAACAAACCTTGCCAGCTGCCATAGTTGCATAAGGGAATTCCTTGCAATAAATCTCAGTATTCATCTCTTACTAGTTCTGCTTCTCCAGTTGAACCCTGATTGGTATGAAGGCCAAGACTGAGGAGGCAGCATCACCTAGTGACAGCAAACACTTCCTTGACTTTAAACTTTAAAACTAGAAAACCAGTTAGAAGGTGACGGAAGACAATTGGACTTTGGGTGATGGGAATGCAGCATAATCAAATGTCAAAATAACGTAGAGATGTTTTCTGTGAACATATATATCCTGATTTATCAATGTCACCCCATTAAAATTAATTAAAAAAAATAAGAAAAACATCTTTTGACAGAAACAAAGCGTGGCAGATAAGACTGGTACTATATTCTTTATAATTTGTTACAAAAATAACTACAGCTTTGTCATTGCAACAATTCAGTAAATCCTCTCCTAGAAGTAATGAACCTTGACACATACAATTTTACTATGAAAATAAATTTAAAAGTCCCTAAGCCATATTTTAAACATTTTAAATCAATTCTTTGCCCAGCCGGTGGTGGTGCAGTGTATAGAGCATCAACATGGGACACTGAAGACACAGGTTCAAAACCCCAAAGTTGCCAGCCTGAGCACAAGCTCACTAGTTTAAGCACTGGGTCACTGGCTCAGCTGGAGCCCCCCAGTTAAGGTATGTATGAGAAGCAATCAATGAACAACTAAAGTGCCACAACTACAAACTAATGCTTCTCATCTCTCTCCCTTCCTGTCTGTCTCTGTCTTTCTCACTAAAATCAATATTTTTAACAATCTGGAAGGCAAGTTTATAATCATCTAACCTTCAAAATTTTTAGTGAAATTTATAGTCAAAAATCAACTACTTGAAACAGCATATGATGAAAATGTACCTGCAAATAATTTCAAATCCTAATTGATAAATATTATGTTTCAGGTTCAAGTAATTTTATAAATAAATCACAAAATTACAAGACAAATAAATAAATAAATAAAACTAGAACAATGAAGCTCTACACCTGAGCAATAATAGGCTATCAGAGAGCCATTATCCCTCCAGGAGTCCTGAGTCCTTATCTCAAATAGAATCTCTTAAGTTCCATCAGACATCTGCTAAGTACTTTATGAAATATTTAGATACTGCAAAAGATGTTGGTTACTTTGAGAAGAGTTTATTGATTAAAAAAATAAAAGTCATTTCTATCTTAACACTGGACAGAGTAGAGATCCTTTGAAGAAAGGACAAAAAAAAAAAACTATTCTCAGGCAAGATTCAACATTACAGGAGCTAAATCAATATAAGTTGGTAAAATCAACCAGTGCCTTGGTTCATAAACTGAAAAAGAATATAGAAGAGAACTCGGTCCTGAAGAAATAGAATGATTGCAGGTGGGGAGTGCTGAAATTAATCTGGAATTAGATAGTTGTAGGGAAAACAGATGTGTTAGGCTTGCTTGCTGCAAGCACTCTGTGCAATTAGTGCGTGAGCACATGACAGCACTACTGTAAGGATACAAGTGCTTCCCCTCAGGAGCGATTAGAGCAGGTCACGCTCCCACCGTGGCCAGGTGCGGTTGTGTCCCGACCCCTTGCCCTCCACTGCGAAAGCAGGTTTTCCTTTGTTTTCTTTTGGGTTTTTTTTTTTCCTTTCTTTCTTTGGCTTACCCATCTTTGTGAGCCTCCAATGAATTGGTATGACTCACTGTTTTCCAGCTCCACAATTCCTTTACCGTCTGCCCGAATTCAATGCGAATCTGCGTGGCCACAACCACCAGCCTTACAATAGTGCTGATGGTCACACAACATTGTGATACATTCAAAACCACTGAACTGTATTTTTTAAATGGATAAATATTGTGGTACTTGAATTATATCTCAAAACAACTGTTAAAAGAAAATACTATGATGAAAATACACAGTGTGGAGAGTGTCAAGATAGAAAGAGGGAGCCAGTAGAAAGATTTTGAGGAATATACATAGTTTTAAAAAGAAAGATAAGAACTGAGAGTGGGCCTAACATTGAAAAACATAGAGATTTTGACTATTGATTTCAAAGTGTGAAGATCATTAGTATATTAACAAGTGCAGTTTGCATGAGATGGTATGGGTAAATGTGAAAATGAGTGGGGTCAAAGGAAAAATGAGGAGATTCGAGCTTGCCAGTGGACAAACCATTTTAGGTACTCTCTCGCCTCTAGGCTGGAGAAGAGAAATGAACTAGGAGATGAAGGTGAATGTAGACTTGAGGGCTGGGGTATTTTTCAAATTTATTTTGGGGGGGTATGTTTTTTACATTGGAGAAAAAATATAATGCAAAAAGATAGGTTTTCAGTAAAGAATAAAAAGTTTAAAATACTGAGGACATAGAATGAATGGCAGGAGAAATGCCCTAAGCTTAATGAGAACAAAGCTGTTCAAAGCATAAAACACCCTGGAAAAGAATAGTTCAGCAATTTCCAGGAAAAAAATCACTATCAAAGATAAAACTCATTGAATTTTCCAGTTCAGGGTTACAAAGGTAAGTTAGATTTGGTCTGGTAGCCTGATCTAGTTGTCAATTCTATGGGTGAGAAAACTAAGTCTAGAAAGAATATTTAAAAACAAATTAGAGGCTTTGAAAGAAACATGCATCAACACTTCACTGATAAAATTGTACTAGAAACACCAACTTCAGGAGTCATTGGACTAGTATTTCACCTGTTGCCATGAACTGGTGCTAAAATCACTTCATACATAAATACAACAGCTACAAAAAAGGGTGTCAACCTACAAGGTAGAAAGTTATTTCTGCTTTTTCAACAACAAACAAACCATCTGGTCCAGGATCTATTTTGTATTAATCTCACAAATGATGGGATTCATCATAGGAGGAGCCAGAATGCAGGCATCAGAAAGCAAGATATGGATATGGAGTGAGATGTGGCATCCAAACCTCTGAATAAGTGTTGCAAAAGTCCTGGGCCCATAAAAGAGAATAATGACACAGATATGGGAGCCACATGTGTTGAGAGCTTTGTGGCGAGCACCTTGGGATGAGATTTGGAAGACAGCATAGAGAACCAACACATATGAAAAAAAATCAGCACATTGTCTAAGACCACTGTTCACATTAGGAGAAATAATCTATACCAGATGTTTACTCGTATGTTATCACAAGAAAGATGAGCCAAGATAATGTGCCAACAACCAGTATTTGAGAAGATGATACTTTTGCAGAAATTCGGTCTTTTCAGAAGAAATATTATAGGGAATATTGTACAATAACTTCTAAGAAAGATAGTCACACCAAATTTCCCAATCCGTGCATGTGCAAGAATGGTGGTGTATCTCGTGGGTAGCACATGGCAATGTAGCGGTCAAATGCCATCACCAGTAAGATCCCTGACTCAGAGATGAAGGTAGAATGTATGAAGAAGAGCTGAGTGATGCAGCGTTCCAGGGAGATCACCCCACATGGAACCAGAAGATGGCTAATGCTTGTGGTACTGTGCATGTGAAGAGGACAATGCTTGCTCCGGCCAGCATGCAGAGGAAGAGGTACATGGGTTCATGGAGACTGCGGTTGTTGAGGATAATGAAGATGAGCAGGCTGTTACCAAGCAACGCAGTGACATAGGAGGTAAAGAAGGGGATGGAAATCCACATGTGCTTTTCTCTAAGCCTGAGATGCCCCTGCAAGTGGAAGACTGTGTGGCTAACACCAGAGAGGTTTTAGGTAGTCATGCCTGGATCAGATAGCCTGGCACCTCACTTCCTATTCAAAGACAGAGAGGAAAATTCAGATTATATGCAAAGATTTTCTTACCAAAAAAGGACTATTCACGCCCACTTGATTCTCTTTCATTCTGAGGGTAGCAGGAGCTATGATATTACAGGTGAGTAAGCTATGGTTTGTTTTCTGATGAGGTTTTAAGCTTATAAATAGAAATTTATATAACTAATATTAAATGAAAAGCCAATATAATAGTTATACAAAATATTTAATATGGAAACACAATACAGAGAGTAATTCTCATTGTTCATATTTGCTACGGTCTTTTTTTTTTTTTTTTTTGCATTTTTCTGAAGCTGGAAACAGGGAGAGACAGTCAGACAGACTCCCGCATGCGCCCGACCGGGATCCACCTGGCACGCCCACCAGGGGTGACACTCTGCCCACCAGGGGGCGATGCTCTGCCCATCCTGGGCGTCGCCATGTTGCGACCAGAGCCACTCTAGCACCTGAGGCAGAGACCACAGAGCCATCCCCAGCGCCTGGGCCATCTTTGCTCCAATGGAGCCTTGGCTGCGGGAGGGGAAGAAAGAGACAGAGAGGAAGGCGGGGCGGAGGGGTGGAGAAGCAAATGGGCGCTTCTCCTGTGTGCCCTGGCTGGGAATCAAACCCGGGTCCTCCACACACTAGGCCGATGCTCTACCGCTGAGCCAACCGGCCAGGGCCTTGCAACAGTCTTAAAAGTGATTTCATGTTTGAACTTAGCTTTGAAAACAGAGTAGGAGGTCATCAGTTTGAGGATATACCAAGTAATGAATGAAATTGTTTGAAAGTTTAAGTAAAAAAATTTGACACATAAATACAAATTATATTGAGATTAGCCTTCAGCTTTGTGAGTTTCTGACATTGTAAATTTGGAGCAATTGGAAAAAAAAGATGGTAACAAAGATAGGCTGGCTCTGAATACAAATTAAAAAGGTAGACTTTATTGTGTTGGGAAATATTGCCAACCACAAATAGTTTTGAAATTGGAAAGCATTTTTGATATACTGATCTGGCAGATACATGAAAAATAGGATGAAAAAAGAGAGCAAAAACTGGAATTTGATAAAACAGCAAAATTTGTCCAACTAAGAAAAATTGAGATATTGATGAGCTAATGTCACAGTGAAATATGGATCAGGGAAGTATTCTTTTTAAACTACTTTCTCTATTTTAGTCACTGATATAAACATATTACTTATGACACACCATTCATTTCTTCTGCCAATGCAAGCTATAGGAGTTATCATCATCAACTTTTCAAAACAGGAATTTCAGACTCAAGAATATCATCAAAACTCAAAGAACAGAGAAGAAATTTGAAGATTTTCTAAATTTGCTAGTCATACTTTCCTCATCTTTAAAATTGATCAAGTAAAAGACACTTTTCTATACTAAAGGAAATTGAGGTGCCCTCCTGACATGGGGAAGGATGTCCCTCAGCAGGTAGCTATATCCTGCTCCCTGACCACAGAATAAAGAACAGGAAAAATACTACAAATATTTCATAATTATTTATGAGTGAAACTGCACCAGCTTTTGATATTTGCTTTCTTGGCATTGTTTCTGTAAAGAAAAAGGGTAAATTTTTGGTAAGGATATAAAGCATTGTGCATCCTGTAGTCAAGCTAGAAGGCTGGCAACTTCAGAAAATAGCTCTGCTGTCCAGTGTCCTGCAGAATGAAACACCAAGTGTTAAGATGATAGAAGGCAGGTGGGCCTAATCTATAAACCTAGGAAGAAGGCAGAAAATAAGAGTTAAATTCTTTCATATTCTTAAAGAAATGCATGTTGTTTAGTGAACAGAGGCAAGAACGATTGTTTATAAAAGAAATAATTTCACTCTCAGGGCAAACCTCTAGATCTAAACTCTTCACACGCTCTCCAGGTGGTTGTTTAAGTTGATACTGATTTGCAGGACTTGAGCCTGATGCAGAACACACACAGAGAGAGAGAGAGAGAGAGAGAGCAGAGATCCAGGGGATGAAGAAGCTTCCTATAAAGCTATTTTCTGCATCTTTGCATTTAGTCAATGCCTGGCACATAGTAAGTTAAAAAATCATTCGTTTGCTCTGCCTCCTGATTTTATTCTCCTCACCACTAAATTTAATTTCTAGAGTAGGAAGCTCTGCTTCGGTATTTATTGCTATGTCTCCCCTAAGAAATGGCTAAAACTGTACTGAAAGTAAAATTCCTTGAACAGAGTACAGCAGAGGCTTGACCTGCTGTGGTCACCAACCACCAGGTCAGCCACACAACCACTTTGAGAACATAAACTTCCCTGAGGAAAACCACCCTCCTGGAGGAGCTGGAAGAAATCAAAATAGATACATCAACAATGCCATCAAGCTGATGGACACATGCGTGTGCCACTACATTGACAAAGTAATTGCAGGAAAAGGTGATGGTAAAGCAAATAAGCCTTAAGTAACTAAAAAGAAGAGATGAACAGGACCTGCTTACACATGTTGATGGACCTGGGATACTCTGGGAGCAGCACAGTGGTTTTTTCTTTAAGGTAGAAGTGAATACAGGCTATGGAGCTTTCCAATTGGGGGCTGGTCTTCACGTGAGGTTTTATGAACTAAAGTGGTCCCTTGTATAACTCATTCGCCTTTAAAAATCTTGTCAAAGGTTTCATGATGGTTTCTGCAGCCTTGGTCCAGGCACCTTCAGTCCCCAAGACAAGATGCTTCAGCTCTCTGATTTGTTCTGTGGAGCTGACTGCCCCAATTCAGTGCACTCTCACAGTCCACCACTATGTCAGGAAAGTGCCTGCATGACATCTTTCCACAATCACTCCTTTCCTGATCTCACAGGAATCTAATCATCAGTGTATGTATCTCGGGGATAGTAGCATATTGTCAGTGTTTCCCAACTGATTGTAAACTTTCTGAAGTCTGACAATTGTCTTTTTAGTAAATCGACACTCCCACAAACCAGCACACTGATACACAATCTAATTCCTCAATAATGATAACTAGTAGATGGAATGGATAAATGATCAGAACAGGAATCAAGAGTGAGTCCCTTCTTGTGCATAAAATTGTACAGTACTCAGGATTTGGTGTCAATGTGAAACTTTCCCTGGAGGGGTCTGAGCTCCTTGGCATGCTGAGAGTTAAAGTGTGGGCCCAAAGTCTCCCCTGTCCTCCCTCCCAGACAGCACTTTTTACTCTACTTAGACATTCATGGTTGTGACTCCGGTCCAGGGGTGTGTTGATAAAACAGCTTTTGGAGAAAAAAAAAAAAAAGACCCTTGCCAGTTGGCTCAGTGGTAGAGTGTCAACCCAGCAAGTGGAAGTCCCAGGTTTGATTCCCGGCCAGGGCACACAGGAGAAGCGCCCATCTGCTTCTCCACCCTTCCCCCTCTCCTTTCTCTCTGTCTCTCTCTTCCCTTCCCACAGCCAAGGCTCCATTGGAGCAAAGTTTGCCCGGGCACTGAGGATGGCTCCATGGCCTCTGCCTCAGTGCTAGAATAGCTCTGATTGCAGCAGAGCAAACGCCCCAGAGGGACCGAGCATCGAGCATCACCCCCTGGTGGGCATGCCGGGTGGATCCCGATTGGGCGCATATGGCAGTCTGTCTGTCTGCCTCTCCCCCCCCCCCCACACTCTCACTTCGGGAAAATACAAACCAAAAGGAAAAATAAAAGAACAAGCCCTTTTTTATGGTGTTTGCAAATTTCTTAGGTTAAAATGCATCTGTGTTAATCAGTTTCAAACTACCTACATAATGTCCCTATATGTAAATTTGGAACAAAAGGTATACAATTGATCCTTATGAACACTACTGCTGTCATTACTCTCATTCTACCAAATAACTCCAATCAAAGGTTCTAATATTTTCAACCATTTACCTTATGGTCCATAACTCCTAGTCGTCCTCCTACAATTTTACTTCACTACAATAAAATAGTCACCTGCTTCACATGCAGTCCTCATGGGTTAGAATGGGGTGAGTCACAGGAGGACTATAAAAGATGGATATCAGAAAGCAGAGATTTTATGCATTGCCCAAAGTCTACAGAGTAAGCTAATACACAAGGGATCTCAGACTTAATGCACATGGGCCAAGTCATTATGATTCTTTAATAACACCCCCACAAAACCCAGTCCTCCAGGACTCCATTCTTTTATTATTATATACACATGTATTGTTTTCAAGAAATCTAATGTTAGCATTGCTAGGAGCTACTCCTGATACCATGTTAATGGAAATTATAAATATCAATCCAATTATTAATATAATATAAGACATATAACTTGAAAATCGATATACAAATTATATTTTATAAATTTACTTTTTTACAACAGTTTCATATTTAAAGAAAAATTACATAATACACAGTTGTCATGCTAACATTTTACATTAATATGATACCTTTGTTATAATTAATGAACCAATATTGATGAATTCCTATCATTTATTCAGACTTCCATAGTTTTACCTGATGTCCTTTTTGTCTTCCAGGATCCCATTCAGGATTACAGTACATTTAGTAGTCTTTTCTATTTAGGCTGCTCTTGGCTGTGGCAGTTTCCCAGATCCTCATTGTTTTTGGTGATCTTTATGGTCTTAAACAGTAGTGGTCAAGAATTTTGAAAGATCTACTTCAATTGGGATTTGTCTGATGCTCTTTTCATGATCATACTGAAATTATAGGATTTGGGGAAAAAAGACTACAGAAGTAAATTGCCATTTTTATCTATTCAAAACAAGGGTGCAGAATATACTAAACATGGCTGATCACTATCGATGTTGACTTTACTCCCATGGCTGAATGTCTTTCAGAATCTATACTATGCATTACTCTCTTTCTCCCTTTCCAGACTATATTCATTTTTTTTTTACAGAGACAGAGAGAGAGTCAGAGAGAGGGATAGATAGGGACAGACAGACAGGAACGGAGAGAGATGAGAAGCATCAATCATTAGTTTTTCGTTGTGACACCTTAGTGGTTCATTGATCGCTTTCTCATATGTGCCTTGCCCAGGGGCTACAGCAGACCGAGTGACCCTTTGCTCAAGCCAGCGACCTTGGGTTCAAGCTGGTGAGCTTTGCTCAAACCAGATGAGCCCGTGCTCAAGCTGGTGACCTTAGGGTCTCGAACCTGGGTCTTCCACATCCCAGTTCAACACTCTATCCACTGCACCACTGCCTGGTCAGGCCCAGACTATATTTTTTAGAAGAAAGTCACTATATGCATCCCACAGTTAAGAAGTGGGTAGTTATGTTCTATTTCCTAGGTAAATATGGTACTTGCATCCTCCCACAACCACATCAAAATCAAAACTACATTACAGAACAACATCATTCAGCACCACCTGAAATCTAGTGAACAGAAGTCCTATAACTAAGGCTATAAAGAAGCAGTCAAATTGAGACTGGTGGGAGGGGCAGAGGTGCAAAATGGGCTGGACCCACAGCCACATGTGACAGTTAAAAATCTGTAAGGATATTGCAGCGGTGCTGTCTAAAAAATGAAGGGTTCCAGCCCTATACCAGGTCCCCCAACCCAATGTTTTAGTGTCGGGAAAAGAATTTCCCATAACTTCTGGTTGTATAAACGAGCAGAGGTTGTGGTTGAGAGAGTAGTAAGGCTTCTGGAGTCCCAAGCATTTCTTTTACTTTTTTCTTTTCTTAATTTTATTTAGAAAATAAAATATTTTATTAAATTTTTTAAATTTTTATATAGAAAATTAAATTTAACAGGGTGACATTGACCTATAAGAGTGCACAAGTTTCAGGCGAACATCTCAATAACATTGGAACTGTTTATTGCATTGTGTGCCCATCACCCAAAGTCAAATCATTTTCCATTACTGTATATTTGTCCCTCTTTACTCCCCACCTTCTCATTCTCCTTTCTCCCAACCCCTTTCCCCTGGTAACCACTTCACTTTTATTTATTCCATGAGTCTCATTTTTATATCCCACCTATAAGTCAAATGATATACAGTAGTTCTTAGCTTTTTCTGATTTACTTGTTTCACTTAGTATAATGTTCTCAAGGTCTATCCATGTTGTCATAAATGGAAATATGTCATCACTTCTTGTGGCTGAGTACTATTCCATCGTATATATGTACCACATCTTCTTTATCCAATCCTCTACACCCTTGCCAGCATTTGTTCATAGATTTATTGATGATATATATTCTGACAAGTATGAAGTAATATCTCATTGTAGTTTTAATTTACATCTCTCTGATGACTAGTGACATTGAACATTTTTTCATATGTCTATTGGTCATCTCTGTGTCCTCTTTAGAGAAGTGTCTATTCAGATCCTTTGCCCATTTTTTTAATTGGATTGTTTGACTTCTTGATGTTGAGTTGTATAAGTTTCTTATTTTTTTTTGAAAAATAAACCCTTATCAGATGTATCATTGTCAAATATGTTCTCCCATTCAGTGGATTTCCTCTTCATTTTATTAATTTCTTTTGCTATGCAAAGCCTTTTAGTTTGATGTAGTCCCATTTGTTTATTTTTTCCTTTTTCTCACTTCAACAAAAATATTGCTGCAAGAAATAAATGTCTAGGATTTTACTGCCTATGTTTTCATCTCAGATTTTTATAGTTTCACAACTTATATTTGTTTTTTATCTATTTTGAGTTTATTCTTGTATGTGATGTAAGTTGGTGATCTAGTTTTTTTGTTTTGTTTTATTTTTATTTATTTGTTTTTGCATGTACCTGTTCAATTTTCCCAACACCATTTATTGAAGAGACTGTCTTTATTCCATTGTATGTTTTTGCCTCCTTTGTCAAATATTAAATGACCATACAGGTATGGGTTTATTTCTGGGCTCTTTGTTCTGTTCCATTGATCTATATACCTATTCTTATGCCAGAACCAAGCTGTTTTGATTACAATGGCTTTGTAGTATAGTTTGATATCAGGTATTGTGATACTTACAACTTTGTTCTTCTTTCCCAAGATTGCTGAGGCTATACAGGGTCTTTTCTTTTCTTTTCTTTTCTTTTTTGTTTCATATAAATTTTGGGGATATTTGTTTTAGATCTGTGAAATATGTCATTGGTGTTATATATTTTTAATATTAGCCTCTTATCAGACATATGATGTGCAAGTATTTTCTCTTACTCAATAACTTGCCTTTACTTTTTCCTTTTTTTCTTTTTATTTTATTATTTCCTTTTCTGTGCATGGATTTTTAGTTTGATGTAGTTCCACTTTTTTATTTCTGCTTTCTTACCTTTGCTTTTGGAGTCAGAGTTAAAGTTGCTGCCAAGACCTATGTTAGGACCTTACCACATAAGTTTTCTTCTAAGAGTTTTATGGTTTCAAGTCTTATGTCCAAGTTTTTAAACCATTTTGAGTCAATATTTGTGTAATTGTGTGAGATAGTAGTCCACTTTGATTCTTTTGCATGTGGCTATAGTTTTCCCAACACCATTTATTGAACAAACTGCCATTTCTCCACTGTATATTATTGGATTCTTTGTCACAAATTAATTGACCTAATATGCATGAACTGTCCATTGATCTATGTGTCTTTTTTCCTGATAGCACTATTCAGTTTTTATTACTATAGCTTTATAATATAGTTTAAAATCAAGAAGTCTGATGCCTCCAGTATTGATTTTTCTCAAGATTGCTTTGGTTGTTTTAGTCCTTTTGTGGTTTCATACACATTTTAGGATTATTTTTTACTATCTCTTGAAAAAAAGCCATTGAAATGTGATAGGAATTGCATTGAATCTGTAGATTTGGGATAGTATAAACATTTTAACAATACTAATTTTTCCAATCCATGAGCATATTATATGTTTTCATTTATTTGTATCTTCATCAATTTCTTTTATTAATATCTTATAGTTCAGAATATAGGTCTTTTACCTGCTTGGTTAAATGTATTGCTACATATTTTACTCCTTGATGCAACTGTAAATGAGGTTGTTTTCTTAATTCCTCTTTCTGATGTTTTAATATTAGTTTATAAGACAACAGGGCTTTGTATATTAATTTTATAATCTGTAAATTTACAATGTTGATTAGTTCTAATAGTATTTTAGGTGGAGTCTTTCCGGTTTTCGATATATATAATATTATGTTATTGGATTCTAGTCAATTTTTAGAAAACACAAATTATCCTAGGATTTATAAGATATGTATTTGAAAAACTCTTTGCACAAACTAAACACATTCTACCTTGCCAGGGCCAATCACATATATGCAGTAAAATTTTTCAAGAACCTTTCCCATAATGTGACACAAAAACACAAAATATAGCAAATGTTTATTTTTTTTTTCTTTTTTTTTTTTTTTTAATTATAATAAATTTTTATTAATGGTAATGGGATGACATTAATAAATCAGGGTACATATATTCAAAGAAAACATGTCTAGGTTATTTTGTCATTAAACTATGTTGCAAACCCCTCGCCCAAAGTCAGACTGTCCTCCGCCACCCTCTATCTAGTTCTCTGTGCCCCTCCCCCTCCCCCTAACTCTCTCCCTCCCTCCCTCCCATGTCCTCCCTCCCCCCACCCTTGGTAACCACCACACTCTTGTCCATGTCTCTTAGTCTCAGCAAATGTTTATTAATGCTTATGTTCATAACAATTTTATTTATACTATCAATTACTTGAATGTAGATATTAAACAAGAATTCAGTAGTTTACTAAATTACAGTACATCTCTCAATAGTATATTATATAGTTATTAAACTTAATACTACATAATGTTCATTTTTAATTTCTTTCAATTACAGTTTACATTTAATATTGTTTTATATTAGTATCATGTGTACAGGATAGTTGTTGAGCAATCATACATTTTACAAAGTGTTCCCCCTGATATTTCCAGTACCCACCTCGCACCTTAAATATTTACACAATGTTCTCAATGCTAAAGTAAAATGCTTGTTATATAACATTAAGTTAAAAAAAGAAAGGCATACAACACATACACAATTATGTTACAATAAGCTTAAATGACAAAAGCATTTGTAATTACAGAATATTTTGTTAATGGGTATGATTATTAGTCATTAAAATGCTTCTTGGCTATTTTGTATTTCTGCAAAAAAATATTTTTGAAATATTGACTATGATTATTCAGGTGCTAAATTAAGTAGAAGCAAAATTTTACATTAAAATAATGTAATTCTTGTTTGATTTTGAAACAATTCTGAGGAACACAAAGAAAAGTACGTTGACAACATACTATCTAAAGACTCATGTATAACTAAAATTCATGAACAGGCAAAATGAGGTAATGTTTAAATAAACATTACATTCTTGGGCAACTGAAAAATTTGAAATATACTGAATGTTAATAATAATGAAATGGTTAGGTAAATTATTGTTCTTCCATAAACTAGTATATTTTATAGCCAGCTGAAAATGTTTAAAATGTAATAACTACTTATACTATAGCTCTATGTGAGAAAATAGTTTCAAGCATTTTAAAAATATAAATATATCTTGCATAGATTATATATGTAATCTATGTGAAAATTTATGTAAAATTTAATTATGTAAAAAATATTTTAAAAACATAAAAAAGAGAAGGTAAATCAACTAACAGAAGTAATAAATGTGATTTCTTTATGCATTTTATTATCTCCAATTTACTTAAAGTGATAATTTTATAGTTTTACGGTTTAAAAAGAAATGTATTTTAAACATCTTGATTCAGTGTCTACTCTATCAGATGATATAATGGACACTAGGGAAGTAAGGTATATAGAATGCTGAGCCTGCTCTTCATTCAGAAATGAACAGTAAATAAATAGTTACAATGACATGAGAGAAATGCTTTTTAAAAGAAAATGCCTGGAAAAGTGATGTGGCATATTCTTGTACAAAAACAATGGAGGAGTTATTAAAATGCCCATAGATTGTGTCTTTTGGGCATAAGATGATGTCCACACTACTTTGCTAGCTGAAAAAGTGCATTCTGAAAATGTAGGTGTAATATTGTCCCATTAAAAGTTTATATTTACCTGCACACACATACCGGATAGAAAATACATAGCAGTCTTCTCTAAAATATTAGCTGTGATTATCTCTATATTGAAAAATGGGAGTTTGTACTTACTTTATTTCTAGTACACTCTCTAGGTAAAATGAGTGAGGAGTTTCTAGAATGAGAGAATATTTCACTGTGTCAGGCGGTGCCAATGTGTCATGTACAATGTAGACAGAGTCTTGACCATTGGATTTGCCAGTGTGAAGGCTACTGTGGCATGCAGAGCCACGGCATAGAAAAAAATTCCGACTGGGGTGAGGGAAAGAGAAATAGAGAAAGATATTGAATCCTGAATGTACAGACAACTCTTTCAAAGTCTTTTACTGTGATAGAGAAAGGGAATGAAGACCAGGAAGAGGAGGAGAACGATGAAGTAGAGGAGGAAGATGAAGATGAAGAGAAAGAAGAAAAAGAGAAAGAAGGAAAAGAGAAAGAAAGGTAGAGGAAAGGCTCCAGGGGAATGTGGGTGCCAGAGATTTTTGCCTGTTTTCCTCTCTCCCTTTTCCTTTCCTTTAAATTTTAGGACATACAACAGAATGTTAGAGATAGAAGTAAACCTGTAAATGATAAACTTTTGTGATAAAGAGGACAGAGGTAATAATAGATAGAGCAATATCTCAATGCAGTTAAGAGGAATGGGAACTATTTCATCACTGCAAGGCATAAAACAAACCAGGAAAGCGTAGTCCAGCAATTACCCAATAATATACCTCTTCCCAATTATCTATCCAGGGTCATAGACTAGGTATGGTTTGTTTATCAGACTCTGTATAAGAAAGTTCACTGAGCCACAAAGAAATTGATCTATTTACTGATCAGAGACTTTGAAAAGCATGTCCTAGGCTCCCCTGTGAACTTGCTCCAGAAATGTAATCAGTGAGATACAATCTATAGACTACATAAATATATAGTCTCAGCTGTCCCTCACCTACTAGGGCTTCTAAAGCTCACCTCAATGTATGGTGAGAAATGTTAAGAAAATTAGTCTGGATCCCATTCCCAAAGTCATATATGCTTTGAAAACAAAATATGAGTCACCTGGTCCCGGATCTGTTTGGTCTTGATCCCATAAATGATGGGATTCAGCATAGGAGGAGCCAGAATGCAGACATTGGCCAGCAGGATATGGATATGGGGTGAGATATGGCGTCCAAACCGCTGAGTGAGGGTTGAAAAGATCCCAGGCCCATAAAAGAGAAAGATGACACAGACATGGGAGCCGCAAGTATTGAGAGCTTTGTGGCGAGCATCTCGGGAAGGGATATGGAAGACAGCATGGAGAATAAGCATGTATGAAACAATAATTAGAAAAACATCTAAAGCAATTGTTGACATCAGGACAAAAAAACCATACCAGATATTTATTCGTATGTCATCACAGGAAAATTTGGCCAATCCAATGTGCTCACAAACAGTGTGTGGAAGAATGTTAGTTCTGCAAAAAGTCAGTCTTTTCAGAGGAAATGTCATGGGAAATACTGTACCAAAACTTCTCAGAAAGATAGTCGCACCAATTTTCCCAATCAGTGCATGTGTAAGAATGGTGGTGTATCTCAGAGGGTAGCATATGGCAATGTAGCGATCAAATGCCATCACCAGCAAGATCCCTGACTCAGACATGAAAGTGGAAGTGATGAAGAACACCTGAGTGATGCAGCGATTCAGGGAGATTTCCCCAGCACGGAACCAGAAGATGGCCAAGGCCTGAGGTACTGTGCATGTGGAGAGGACAATGTCTGCTCCGGCCAGCATGCAGAGGAAGAGGTACATGGGTTCATGGAGACTGCGGTTGTTGAGGATAATGAAGATGAGCAGGCTGTTCCCAAGCAACGCAGTGACATAGGAGGTGAAGAAGGGGATAGAAATCCACATGTGCTTGTCCTCTAAGCCTGGGATGCCCCGCAAGTGGAAGACCATGTGGCTAACACCAGAGAGGTTTGAGGTAGATGTGCCTGGCAAGACCACCAGAGACATCACTTCTTATTCACAGAGACAGAAGAAAATGTAGACTTTCCTGGGATCATCTTTGTGAAGACACCACAAGATTTTGGCATAATCTACACTTCCATTTTCTTTGAACATGCAAATAATGAGACAAATAAAAATACAAAGGTGAAAAAGATATGTTCTGTGCTCTTAATGAGTAACACTCTCATTAAAAGATACACATTTCGGCCTGACCTGTGGTGGCGCAGTGGATAAAGCGTCTACCTGAAAATGCTGAGGTTACCGGTTTGAAACCCTGGGCTTGCCTGGTCAAGGCACATATGGGAGTTGATGCTTCCTGCTCCTCCCCCCCCTTCTCTCTCTGTCTCTCTCTCTCTCTCCCTCTCTCTCTCCTTTCTAAAATGAATGAATTAATTAATTTTTTTAAAAGATACACATTTCCAACTAATCAAAGTAAAAATATTGTTGTATGTTCTTTCCTACAAAACAGATGGTTATCAATGTAGAGAGGAATCCATTGTGTATGTCTGGGAAGGCAGTGATAAAATGATACTTGAACTTGAGATTGAGCAGTTAATTTAAGGTGAAGAATGGAAACAGGTAAAGAATGAAAATAGAGAGTCAGCATAAGAAAGAGTTTGCATTCTTTTTTTTTTATTTTTTTAATTCATTTTTAGAGAGAGAGGAGAGAGAGAATAGGGAAGAAGCAGGAAGCAGCAACTCCCATATGTGCCGGGTTTACATTGTTGAAATGTTTTTAGCCTGGTGGCTGATGCACAGGGAGTGCTGGAACAGGAAGGGAGGAGTCACACAGGCAGCTTTTCCTAATTGTGAAGGCCTTGGTCACAACGTTACAGTAAGACCATGCTTTTCACAAGGAGCATCATCAGATATCTTGAAGCCAATAGTTTAGAACAATTACTCTACTTTAGAAAGATCACTGGTAGAGATTTATTGAAACAGTCATTGACTAAAAACACAAAATTCTAAAAAGCCAGTGGTGTTCTAGATATAGAATGAATCTGAACATAAAACATAAAGCATATTATACATATACTTTTTCCAGAGACTGCAGTAAACACTTCATATGTGGTGCTTTGTATATTTCTGAATTTAGATGTTGAATGTCCACTTCAGGACTGGGTATTAACCCCATTTCACATTTAAGGAAAGTGGAACTCAATAAACGTGGATCATTTCCCAAATACCATAACTGTAATTGCAAGAAATAAGATTTTATATTTCTGAAATTATCACATATAATTTGCTCACTTGTGAAGAGAGTCAAAAGAACTTTAATAGGCAACATTGACAAGGAATGTGTGTCTGAGCTGAAGTACTCCCTGTGCTCACCACTTAGGGGAGTAAGTTTAGAAATAACTAAAATAGGAAAAAGAAAGGCATTATTGCTGGGCACACAAGAGCATGATATTTGGAGATGGAAATTATATCATATATTTGGTAGTGTACTTTCACTCATTAACTCAGTTTTTTAGCAAGTATGTTTTAAGCATTACCATTTTTCAAGCACCATATTATAAAGAGGGACTATCAGAAAAAGTGAAAAACATTCAGGATCCTAGGGGCTTACAGTTTGAAGGTGAAGCAAATTTGTAAACAGGTGGTTTTGGAGAATTGGAGACAAATGTTAGTTCCCTCTGGTGAAGGAGGAATATCTCTAAATATCTATCTCAGTAACTGTTATATCTTCTGCACATTATCACTATTTTTTCCATTCCAGATTCCCCCTCCTGATGTTTCTGTTTTCTTTCTGGAAAGGAAAAACAGCTCCTATTACCACCCTATAAGTGATGGGAGAAACTGTTCTAACATTAGAGTTTCCGGTCAAGGGGGACCAGTCACTGGCCTTGAGAAGGGAACTGTCTCTATAGGGCATATGGCTGCTCTGTGAGAGGAAGAAGCTGGGGATACATAATTCAACAGAGGCAAGGGCTTGAGATGAGGGGAGATAATAGAAGCTGATGATGTCAGGTTACTGGGAAAGGTCATAGCAGGGAAGTTTTATTTATTTCAGTTGATGACTGAAGCCAGAGAGCTAAAAGGTTGGGGAATTGCCTATTTGGTCTCCTGTCAGAAAGATTTTGGTATAACACATGTTGACCCTAAAACACCCTCTTAAATGACTCCTCCTCCATACTTTCTTCTCACATCTATCCAAGGAGGTCTGGCTGCCTCCTCAAAGCCTTCCCCATAGCCTGCTTTGGGAAGCCTGGCACAGATCTCAGTTATGATCAAGGCTCTTCTCATATTTTCTGAGATATGTCTGCAGTTTTCTGTTTTGTTTTTTTTCATACCCAGTCAAATTAATAGGGCACCTATTGTTTTGTGAATGGCAACTCTTTACTTACATATTTTTAGTACCACCAGAGAGCCCATGTACTATCACCTCCTTTCCCACACCTCACCCTCCACTTCCCCTACAACCAACCAGATTGCTGCGTCTGGTCTTTTCCATTCTGCATCTACATATATCAATGGCCTCCAAGAGTCCTGTCATCTCTGGCCTGTCTGGGACATAACATCAGCCCAGCCCTTACCTTGATCCTGGAACCACCCTCATCACACATGTCTAATTCACTCACCAGCCTTAGATTAAGTCCTCAGGAACAGACATTTAAATTGGAGATGAGCTTCAGCTTGTTGCATTTCAGGAGTTGGGCTGTTTATCCTCTGTCATGAGAGACCTTGAGGGAAGCACTTACACCAGGGCTCCAGGGACAGAGCCATCATCTCCAGTCTCACCTTTGTCCCCAGTGGGCTTGTTTGCTAACACCATTTCCCAATGCCTTCACCTCTTCCTGTCCATTTCACCCTTGCTTATCTTCAGAGGATCTTATACAAAAATGATCGACCACTTAAGATAGCCTTGCTACAGCCCTATTTTATTACAATGGAAATATAAATTCTTACAATTAATATGGGCTCATCGTTTTTAAAGTTTTATTCTTCATGAAAAGAATTACATGAAACTCACATAGTTTCAAATCCCGAAGTCATTAATGGTACTTAACTTTGATGTTTATATTATTGTACAAGCTTGCAATTAGTACAAGACATGTGAGTCTTGATTACCTCAGCCACATTTCCATTTGGCTGATCTCACCTTTTTCCATTAGACTTCATAATGAACGATTTAATTATTTATTCCAAGCCTCAGTAATCACCTGTTTTCTTCTTTCCATTCCCCCCAAATTTCTGTTCTAGTTCACACAAGTGATAATGCTTGAAAAGTCTTCTCTCAAGTATTTTTCTCAGTGGGGAACTCTCCAAATTCCCATGTATTTTTCTTTCACCCTGACAGATGAGCCATGTCTTGGCTGAGTATAGGCTGGGTATAGTCCTTCAGTAGCCCTAACTGTCATCCTACTGTCTCAGTTTCAGCATTAGAGATTGTAAAAAATCTAATTCCAGCATGATTCTTCTTTTGTACACGTTCTTTTTAGCTGGATGCTTGTAAGATTTTTCTCTTTCTCCTTCAAGTTTAAACTTTTTACCAGCATATACTTTGGTGTTTCTCTTTTCTCATCAGTCTAGTCCAATGCTTCTCAATCTTTTATTCATTATCGCCCACTTATGGAAACTTTAAAACACTTTTTTCTTAATTGCATCTTATGAAAATTTAATAACAGATAACCTGCACTTCTGTGTATGTATTGTATCTGTGCATTATACATAAAAAAGTGCCTGACCTGTGGTGGCGCAGTGGATAAAGCGTTGACCTGGAAATGCTGAGGTCACCGGTTCGAAACCCTGGGCTTGCCTGGTCAAGGCACATATGGGAGTTGATGCTTCCAGCTCCTCCCGCACTTCTCTCTCTCTGTCTCTCCTCTCTGTCTCTCCCTCTCCTCTCTAAAATGAATAAATTAAAAAAAAAAAAAAAAAAAAAAGAGTAACATTGGCCCTGGCCGGTTGGCTCAGTGGTAGAGCGTCAGCCTGGCCTGCAGGAATCCCAGGTTCGATTCCCGGCCAGGGCACACAGGAGAAGCGCCCATCTGCTTCTCCACCCCTCCCCCTCTCCTTCCTCTCTGTTTCTCTCTTCCCCTCCCGCAGCCGAGGCTCCATTGGAGCAAAAGATGGCCTGGGCGCTGGGGATGGCTCCTTGGCCTCTGCCCCAGGCGCTAGAGTGGCTCTGGTCGCGACAGAGCGACACCCCAGATGGGCAGAGCATCGCCCCCTGGTGGGCGTGCCGGGTGGATCCGGTCGGGCGCATGCGGGAGTCTGTCTGACTGCCTCCCCGTTTCTATCTTCAGAAAAAATACAAAAAAAGAGTAATATTTTTTGCCACTTCCCAAGAACCATTTTTACCTTTTTGGGGATGTTTATCTCCCTGGTTGAGGAAGCATGGTTGGCCTGAAACACAGTGAGCCTTTTTTTTTTTTTTTTTTCCTGTATTTTTCTGAAGCCGGAAACCGGGAGAGACAGTCAGACAGACTCCAGCATGTGCCCCACCGGGATCCACCCGGCACGCCCACCAGGGGGTGGCGCTCTGCCCACCAGGGGGCGATGCTCTGCCCCTCCGGAGCACCGCTCTGTTGCAACCAGAGCCACTCTAGCGCCTGGGGCAGAGGCCGAGGAGCCATCCCCAGAGCCCGGGCCATCTTTTGCTCCAATGGAGCCTCGGCTGCAGGAGGGGGAGAGACAGAGAGGAAGGAGAGGAGGAGGGGTGGAGAAGCAGATGGGCGCTTCTCCTGTGTGCCCTGGCCGGGAATCGAACCCGGGACTTCCGCAAGCCAGGCCAACGCTCTACCACTGAGCCAACCGGCCAGGGCACAGTGAGCCTTTTATTACAGCTCAGGAAATAGTCTATTTGTTAATGGTTGTCTCTCACTCAATGTCTTTTACTCTTCCTAGATTTTTAGTAATGTTCACTTTGTTATTCATGAATTATGTTTATATTGTTGCTGCTTGTTATTCTTTCTTTTATTTTAATTAATTTTAATGGAGTGACATTGATAAATCAGGGAACATATGTTCAGAGAGAACATCTCCAGGTTATTTTGACATTTGATTATGCTGCATTCCCATCATCCAAAGTCAAATTGTTTTCCGGCACCTTCTAACTGGTTTTCTTTGTGCCCTTTCCGTCTCCCAACCCCCTCACTCACCTCCCCCCCCCCCCCATAACCACCACACTCTTGTCAATATCTCGAGTCTCATTTTTATGTCCCACCTGTGTATGGAATCATATAGTTCTTAGTTTTTTCTGATTTACTTATTTTACTCAGTATAATGTTATCAAGGTCCATCCATGTTGTTGTAAATGATCCAATGTCATCATTTCTTAGGGCTGAATAGTATTCCATAGTATATATATATATATATATATATATATATATATATATATATATATATATATATATCTCAAAGCTTTTTTATTATTATTTTTATTTTTTATTTTATTTATTCATTTTAAAAAGGAGAGAGAGAGGAAGAGAGAGAGAGAAGTGAAAGGAGAGAGAGAGGAGCAGGAAGCATCAACTCCCATATGTGCCTTGACCAGGCAAGCCCAGGGTTTCAAAACGGTGACCTCAGCATTTCCAGGTCAACACTTTATCTACTGCACCACCACAGATCAGGCTACCAAAGCTTTTTAATCCACTCATCCACTGACAGACACTTGGGCTATTTCAGATCTTCACTATTGTGAACAATGCTGCCATAAACATGGGGGTGCATTTCTTCTTGTGAAACAGTGATATGGTGTTCTTGCGGTATATTCCTAAAAGTGGGATAGCTGGGTCAAAAGGCACTTCGATTTTCAGATTTTTGAGGAATCTCCATACTGTTTTCCCCAGTGGCTGCACCAGTCTGCATTCCCACCAGCAGTGCAGGAGGGTTCCCTTTTCTCCACATTCTCGCCAGCACTTATTCTGTGTTATTTGGTTCATGAGCACCATTCTGACTGGTGTGAGGTGATATCTCATTGTGGTTTTAAATTGCATTTCTCTAATGATTAGTGATGTGGAGCATTTATTCATATGCCTATTGGTCCTCTGTATGTCCTCTTTGGAGAAGTGGCTATTCATTTCTTTTGCCCATTTTTTGATTGGATTGTTTGTCTTCCTGGTATTGAGTTTTACAAGTTCTTTATAAACTTTGGTTGTTAACTCATTATCAGATGTATTGTCAAATATGTTCTCCCATTGTATAGTTTGTCTTTTCATTCTGTACTTATTGTCTTTAGCTGTGAAGAAGCTTTTTAGTTTGATATAGTCCCATTTGTTTATCCTGTTTTTTATTTCATTTGCCTGTGAATATAAATCAGCAAATATATTGCTGCGAGAGACGTCAGAGAGCTTACTGCCTATGTTTTCTTCTAAGATGCTTATGGTTTTAAGGCTTACATTTAAGTCTTTTATCCATTTTGAGTTTATTTTTGTGAATGCTGTAAGATGGTGGTCTAGTTTCATTTTTTCGCAGGTAGCTGTCCAATTTTCCCAACACTATTTGTTGAAGAAGCTGTCTTTACTCTATTGTATGCTCTTACCTCCTTTGTCAAATATCAGTTGTCCATAAAAGTGTGGATTTATTTCTGGGTTCTCCGTTCCATTCCATTGATATGTGCCTGTTCTTATGCCAGTACCGGGCTGTTTTGAGTACAATGGCCTTGTAGTATAACTTGATATCAGGAAGTGTGATACCTCCCACTTTATTCTTCCTTTTCAAGATTGCTGAGGCTATTCATGTTCTCTTTTGTTTCCATATAAAGTTTTGGAATATGTGTTCTATATCTTTGAAGTATGTCATTGGTATTTTAATCAGTATTGCATTGAATTTATAAATTGCTTTGGGTAATATAGACATTTTAATGATGTTTATTCTTCCTAACCATGAGCACAGTATATGGTTTCACTTGTTTGTATCTTCCCTGATTTCTTTTATCAATGTTTTATAATTTTCTGAGTACAAGTCTTTAATCTCCCTAGTTAAATTTATTCCTAGATACTTTATTTTTTTTGGTTGCAATGGTTGAAGGGGATTGCTAAATTAATTTCTCTTTCTGACAGTTCATTGTTAGTGTATAAAAATGCCTCTAATTTCTGAGTATTAATTTTATATCCTGCCACCTTGCTGAATTCATTTATCAGGTCCAGTAGTTTTTTGGCCAAGACTTTAGAGTTTTCTATATACAATATCATATCATCTACAAATAATGATAGTTTGACTTCTTCTTCTCCAATTTAGATGCCTTTTATTTCTTTTTCTTGTCTGATTGCTGTGGCTAGGACTTCCAGAACTATGTTGAATAAGAGTGGTGAAAGGGGGCACCCCTGCCTTGTTCCTGATCTTAAGGGGATTGCTTTTAATTTTGCCCATTGAGTATGATGTTGGCTGTGGGTTTGTCATAGATGGCCTTTATCATGTTGAAGTATGTTCCCTGTATTTTCACTTTGCTGAGAGTTTTGATCATGAATGTGTGCTGGATTTTATCAAATGCTTTTTCTGCATCTATTAAATTTTTCATGCAGTTTTTCTCCTTCCTTTGTTTATGTGATGAATCACATTGATTGAATTGCAAATATTGTACCAGCCTTGCCTCCCAAGAATAAATCCCACTTGATCATGGTGTATGATTTTTTTCATATATTGCTGGATCCGATTTGCTAATATTTTGTTGAGAATTTTAGCATCTAAATTCATCAGGGATATTGGCCTATGATTTTATTTCTTTGTGTTGTCTTTGCCTGGTTTTGGAATCAGAATTATGCTCCCTCATAAAAGGAACTTGGTAGTGTTCCTTCCTCCTAAATTTTTTGAAATAGCTTGAGAGGGATAGAAGTTAGTTCTTCTTTGAATGTTTGGTAGAGTTCACCAGTGAAGCAATCGGGCCCAGGAGTTTTGTTTTTTGGGAGCTTTTTGATAACTGTTTCGATCTCTTTTGTTGTAATCAGTCTGTTTAGGTTTGCAGATTCTTCCAGATTAATTTTTGGAAGATTACATGTTTCAAGGAATTTGTCCATTTCACCTAGGTTGTTTAATTTTTTGGCATACAGTTCTTCATAGTATTTTCTTACAATATTTTGTATTTCTGTTGTGTCAGTTATTATTTCTCCACTCTTGTTTCTAATTTTATTTGAGTCCTCTCTCATTTTTTCTTGGTGAGTCTGGTTAATGGTTCATCAATCTTGTTTACCTTTTCAAAGAACCAGCTCCTGGTTTCATTGATCCTCTGTATTTTTTCTTTAGCCTCTATGTCATTTATTTCTGCTCTGATCTTTATTATTTTCTTCCTTCTGGGCTTTACTTGCTGTTCTTTTTCTAATTCTTTTAGATGCAGGGTCAGGTTGTTTATTTGAGATTTTCTAGCTGTTTAAGGTATGCCTATAATGCTATGAACTTCCCTGTCAGGACTGCTTTTGCTGTGTCCCATAAATTTTGAGTTGATGCATGCTCATTATCGTTCATTTGTAGGAATTTTTTTATTTCTTCTTTGATCTCATTGTTAACCCATTCATTATTTAATAACAGGTTATTTAGTTTCCACATGTTTGAGTATTTTTCAGTTTTTCTGTTGTGGTTGATTTCTAGTTTAATGCCATTGTGATCAGAGAAAGTGCTCGATATGATTTCAATCTTCTTAAATTTGTTGAGGCCACTTTTGTGCCCTAACATGTGGTCTACCCTAGAGAATGAGCCATGAGCACTTGAAAAGAATGTATATTCTGCTGCTTTAGGGTGAAAGGTTCTGAAGATATCTATTAAATCCAGTTGATCAAGTCTATTCTTTAAGTCTGCTGTTTCTTTGTTAATTTTCTTTCTTGAGGACCTATTTAGTGATGTTAGTGGGGTATTGAAATCTCCTACTATTATAGTATTGTTGTTGATCTCACCCTTTAAATCTATCAAAGTCTGCATTATATATTTAGGTGCTCCTATATTAGGTGCATAGATATTTATAACAGTTTTATCTTCCTGTTGTATTGCTCCCTTTATCATTATGTAATGACCTTCTTTATCTCTTACTATAGCCTTTGTTTTAAAGTCCATTTTGTCTGATATAAGTATTGCTACCCCAGCTCTTTTCTTATTTCCATTTGTGTGAAATATTTTTTTCCATCGTTTTATCTTCAGTCTATGTGCATCTTTTGTTTTATGCTGTGTCTCCTGTAGACAGCATATGTATGAGTCCTGTTTTCTTATCCCTGCAGCTACCCTATGTCTTTTGATCGGATCATTTAATCCATTTACATTTAAGGTTATTTTTGATATGTAGTTGTTTATTGCCATTTTATTCTTTAAAACTATATTCCACTTTTGCTATATTCTTTTTTCCCTTTGATCTCTTTAAAACAGGTCCCTTAACATTTCTTGCAACATTGGTTTGGTTGTAGTGAATTCCTTGAAGTTTTTTTTTTTTGTCTGGAAAGCTTTTTATTTCTCTTTCAATTTTAAATGATAGCCTTGCTGGATAAAGTAGTCTTGGTTGTAGGCTCTTATTCTGCATTACTTTGAATATGTCTTGCCATTTCCTTCTGGCCTCAAGTGTTTCTGTTGAGAAGTCGGAAGTCATCCTTATGGGGGCTCCTTTGTAAGTGATAGCCTTTTTTTCTCTAGCAGCTTTTAATATTTTCTCTTTATCACTTAGCTTTGGTACTTTAATTATGATGTGTCTTGGTGTCGATTTCTTTGAGTTTCTCTTTATGGAGTTTTCTGTAGTTCTTGAACTTGTGAGATGTTTTCCTGCCTTAATTGAGGGAAGTTTTCAGCTATGACATGGTTGAATAAAGTCTCTATCCCTTGTTCTTTCTCTTCTTCTTTAGGAACCCTTATGATGTGGATGTTATTTCTCTTCATGTTATCACAGAGCTCTCTTAGAGTTTCCTCAGACTTTTTGAGTATCTTTTCTTTTTTCTGCTCCACTTCTGTGCCTTCATTTATCTTGTCCTCTAATTTGCTGATTCAATTCTCAGCTTCATCCATCCTGCTTTTAATTCCTTCCATTGTGTTCTTCATTTCTGATATTGTATTTGACATTTTTGACTGATTCTTTTTTATTATTTCAATGTCCTTTTTTATATTTGCTATCTCTTTATTTAGGTGCTCATAATGGCCATCTATTTTTGTTCTAAGATCTTTGAGCACCCTAATAATCATTATTTTAAACTCTGTATATAGCCTGACCAGGTGGTGGTGCAGTGGATAGAGCGTCGGACTGGGATGTGGAAAGACACCGGTTCAAGACCCCGAGGTCACCAGTTTGAGCACGGGCTCATCTAGTTTGAGCAAAAGTTCACCAGCATGGACCCAAGGTTGCTGGCTTGAGCAAGGGGTTACTCGGTCTGCTGAAGGCCCACGGTCAAGGCACATATGAGGAAGCAATCAATGAATAACTAAGGTGTTGCAACAAAAAACTGATGATTGATACTTCTCATCTCTCTCTGTTCCTGTCTGTCTGTCCCTATCTATCCTTCTCTCTGACTCTCTATCTTTTTAAAATAAATTTAATTTAATTTAATTTAAAAAAAAAAAGTAAACTGATTCTGGTAATTTGGTTATATGTGTCTCATTCAGGTCCTTTTTTGAGGATTTCTCTTGATTCATTTGTGTTGCACTTCTCTGCCTTCTCATTTTGTCTGTGTAAAAGAAGGTTTTGGTCACCGAGTGTGTCCTCTGTGTTCCCTAGGTGTGGACTGTTTGCAGGCCCGGCACCCCCTCTGCTGCTGCTGCCTACCACATTCGGGTATGGACGTTGCTGGTGCCGGCCCACTAGGGCTGCTGCTGTGATTTCTGAGTCTCCTTCATGGGAGGGGCTGTGATCACATGCTCAGGTTTACAAGCCTCGGTAGCCTCAGCCTTTGCCCCGCCCCCTCAGGTGGGTTTCTGCTTGGCCCTGAAGGCAGGGGTGATGAGCACCTTTGCTCAGCTGTGGGTCTCTGCCTGATTCTGGGCTTTTGCCCTGCCCCTGCAGGAGGAGCCTACTTGTGGGACCGCTGCAAGCCTTGGCTCCACTGGCTGGGCGGGGCTGCGTGCCCATGCTCAGTTGCAGAACTCTGCCTGTTCTGGGCTTTCGCTCCACCTCTGCAGGAGGAGCCAGCTCCCGCGTCAGGCCACAAGCCTCGGTTCCATGGCAGGGCGAAGCTGCACTCCTGCGCCCTTGCTCAAGGGCTAGTGTTGCTGCTTGTTTTGAGATATTTCTCAAATCTATTTTTGTTCTCAAGAAAAACCATCTCTTCCTTCAATTCATCTACTAAACTGTTTTTAAGAGAAATCATGTTATAGCCTCAGAAAGTGTTATGTTTTGTTTCTTCCTTTACCTCTTTAAATTTCTTTAATAGAATTACTTTTTTGTTTTGTTTTTTTCTTTTTTTAAATTTTTTATTAATTTTAATGGGGTGACATTGATCAATCAGGGTAAATAGGTTTAGAGAAAACATCTCTAAGTTATTTTGACATTTGATTATGTTGCATACCCATCACCCAAAGTCAAATTGTCTTCTGTCATCTTCTATCTGGTTTTCTTTGTGCTCCTCCCCTCCCCCTACCCCCTTCCTCTCTTTTCTCCCCCACTCCCCCCATACTCTTGTCCATGTCCCTGAGTATCATTTTTATGTCCCACCTATGTATGGAATCATATAGTTCTTAGTTTTTTCTGACTTAATTATTTCACTCAGTATAATGTTATAAAGTTCCATCCATGTTGTTGTAAATGATCCGATGTCATCATTTCTTATGGCTGAGTAGTATTGCATAGTATATATGTACCACATCTTCTTTATGTAATCATCTATAGAAGGGCTTTTTTGGTTGTTTCCATGTCTTGGGCACTGTGAAAAATCCTGCAATGAACATGGGGCTGCATAATGGAATTACTTTTTATCATAGTTGTCTTCCTTCACCACTATTAGTTGTGTGTCACTAAGTGGGTGTTCAGATTGCTCTGACTAATAAACTCTAGCTCCTGGGCTAACTGACACAGATGTGTATTCCCAGGTCAGGTTTGGTGGTTCCTGGACCCCAAATGGGAGCAGTCCTGGAGAAGGTGGAAGGCAGAGTGGTCTCTATTCCCCAAAGGGTGGTGGTGAGGAAAGAGAGCAGCAGGTAAAGAAAGCCTTTCTGTCCTCTGGTCTCCCACATTCCACTTTAAATTTCACCTTGGCTTTTTGGGTCCACGGAGACCTAAAGCTACCAAAATTGACTCTTCCCACCTTCCTTCCTCAGATCTGAAGTCTGGGCACTAATAGCAATCAGAAAGCACACATACACACCAGTTACAACATCAGGCCTTCAAGCAACCAAGGTCTCGCTTCTGCACTGTTATTTTACACCTGATAGTGCATGGGACAGATGTAAGAATTTATTTATCTAATTCCTAAGAAGGTATAAAGCCAGTAGCCACGGCGACCATCACAGCTGCCTGGCCCATGCAGGTTCACATTTGATTCGGACAGATGGAAATGAAACAACAGAGTCAAGAACTGGTGGGCCATTATCTTTAATCGTAGCTTGTACCCAGTGGGCAAGAAATACACACAGTGGGAAAACACATCCATTTCCATTCAGGGCTCCCAAAGCCACTGACTTATCTGAGTTTTCCTAGGATCAAAGGTTTATACCTCACTAGCCTTATTCACCTCTGTTCCCCATCTCCTTCTCTCTGCACAAACACCTCACAAACTTGCTTCTCCTTTAGCACTCCACCATCTTGGCTGCTTTTCCCCTCCTCCACATGGCTTTCTCTGCTCTCCTCCTAGCATGGGCTCCTCTGCCCCATTTTATAGTGTAGAAATCAAAACGTTTAATCAAATATACAAACAAGGAAGTCTCTGATAGAAAGCTACTTATCTGAGGCATAAATGGGATTCCTCATAGAGTGCACCACCCCCTATTATGCAACAGTCAAGGGTGTGGAGAAAAGCTTAGTCTTAAAACTAAGCCTTAGGCTATAAGGACCCTGCTTGTTTACAGCCTGTCCCCAACACCCAATGCAAACTATAAGCGAGCAAGCATATATATCATATTTACAAACTTATTTGACCACAGCAGGTCTCCCTCTAATATATGTATACTGTCTGCTTCATTAAAGGGTGGCCATGACCTGAGGTTTGTGTGCTTATTCCTGTGACCACATAAGTGGGACCCACGCTGAGGAACTGCTGCAGTAGCAGTGGAGCCTCCAGCTGCAGTGACAGTACCCCACATCACCTCCCCTCACTGAGTAGACCGGGGTGTGTGGCTTTGCCTTTAACCAGACAGTATGGGGTAGCATGGACCAAAAGGACATGATCTCACTACCTGGCTGGGCTCTGGGTCTCAACATCACCCAGGCTCCCACTGAGTGCCTAAAGCAGCTTAGACTACCAGGTCTTTCGTTGCTTGTAACGAAGCTTCCTATTGTCACCGTTCCCCTCCCAGGCAGAGGAAGCGCGTTGGCCACACCCTCTCCCTTCTCACTAAGTCTGCAAGGTGGCCGCAGACCCCATGGAAGTTCAGGTCGGAAGTGCCTGTATGGTCAGTATCCACAGCCACCATCACAGCCACCCAGCCCATGCAGGTTTGCATTGGATTCAGTCAGACGGTAATGAAACAATGGAGCCAAGAACTGGTGGGCCATTACCTTTAATCCTAGCTTGCACCCAGAGGGCAAGTAAAAACACACACTGGGCTCCAAACCTCACTCATTCAGTGCTCACAAAGCCATTGACTTATCCGAGTTTTCCTAGAATCAAAGGTTTCTAGCTCACCAGTCTCATTCACCTCTGTTCCCAATCTCCTTCTTTCTGCACAAACTCTGCACAAACTGGCTTCTCCTACAACACTCTGTCATCTTGGCTGCTTTGCCTGGCCTCCTCCACATGGCCTTTCTCTGTTCTCCTTTTCTGCTCTCTCCTCTAATGCTAATCTCAGGAATCGAGAGAGCAAGCTCCTGGTCTGCCCCCATTCTATAGTGTAGAAATCAAAACCTTTAATCCAATATACAAATAAGGAAGTCTCTGATACAAAGTCTCTTATCTGAGGCATAATGGGATTCCTCATGAGAGTGCAGCACCCCACATCAAAAAGAGTGGGAAAAGGCTTAGTCCCAAAACCAAGCCCAAGGCTACAAGGATCCTGCCTGCCCACAGCCCACCCCCAACACACATTAATATAATTATAGCCATTCCAAGCATAAGGGCAACTAATATCATCACCTGGGAGACGAGCTTCCATGTGGGCAGCGCCATCTTTAACAAAGTGAGTATAGTATATTTTATCTGCCCAGCACCGCCCCACCCAGAGCAGGAGCAGGGACTTAGCCCCAGACCCCACCCTGCCTACCTTAGCCCCTCCTCCTCGGCTCACCCACAGGGAAGTGTGGAGCTGATGTATGGCAGAGGAGGCTGGGGGCGCTGAGGAGGGCAGCACCCCAGATGGGCACTGGGAACTGCGGGGCAAGGGGGAGGAGAAATAGAGACAGAAAAAAAAGTGTTCTGAAGACCACAGGAAGAGAGTTTCCACAAAGTGGAAGTGGCCGCCTGGGTTAAATGCCACTGAGATGCCGTGAAAAATCCTAAAACCCAAACGAGGGGACTGGATTTGGCTGATAGCAGTTTGAGGGCACATCGTGCCCCACGTATACTGAAACCCAGAAAGGTTTAGATTTGGCACTGGAAATATAGTTTACAGAGGAGGGACCTGCTTAATATTCCTGTCACCAGCTTTCAGAATAATGAATTAGTCTCTTAGAATTTCCCAAGGTACATAATTGTTTTTAAATTTAAAAAAAAAATACAATAAACTCTTGGTTTTAATATATTTATATTACATGGGTTTGGATCCATTGCAGATATTAGTCTTTTTGATGTTTAAATTGTCCCATTTTGAGGTCTCTGCCTCCAGGCTTACCCCTTCCATTCCATGCTAACTTGCTAACTAGGTAATGAGTAAGGGGTAAGAGAACTGTTAGAAATCTTTGTCATGTTGATGACAAAGAATGAAATCTAAACTAATCAGTAGATTTGGAGCTTTAGGACATTTGTGAATGAGCATAAAGTACATCCAACCTTGACATCTGCACATGACAGAGTACCTTATGTCACACTAACCCTTCTATCACTAGTAAATATAAAAGCTGAATAAAATATTTAAAGAAGTTGAAGTTGTTAGAGAAAAATCAAGTCAGATAGGACTTGAAGGAGAAAATCGCTGGAGAGAATGTGGAAGCACCTAGACAAGCCTCACATGTCCCTGTGCTTTTTACCTCAGAACAGTTGCTCAGCCTTTGAGGAGGTGGCCAGGACTTGTGGCATTTCAGTTGGGCTGGGAAAAAGGAAGCTGGAATTCAGAGATGCCATGTAGTCTGAGACATGAAATGGAAGAGGGAACCTCAGAGAAATGAGCACGAAATTCAATGTCAGTTTCCCCTTGAGGTGTGTTGGGCAGATAAAATATATTATACTCACTTTGTTAAAGATGATGCTGCCCACGTGGAAGCCGTCGCCCAGGTGATATTAATGTGTGTTGGGGGCAGGCTGTGGGCAGGCAGGATCCTTGTAGCCTGGGGCTTGGTTTTAGGACTAAGCCTTTCCCACCCTTTTTGATGTGGGGTGGTGCAATCCAATCATGACTCAGATAAGTAACTTTGTATTAGAGACTTCCCTATTTTGTATATTGGATTAAAAGGTTTTGATTTCTACACTATAAAATGGGGGCAGAACGGGAGCTTGCTCTCTTGGTTCCTGAAATTAGCATTAGAGAGAAGAGCAGAGAAAGGCCATGTGGAGGAGACCTGGAGAAGCAGTCAAGATAGCAGAGTGCTGAAGGAGAAGCCAGTTTGTGCAGAGTTTGTGCAGAGAGAAGGAAGGAGATTGGGAACAAAGGTGAATAAGTCTGGTGAACTAGAAACCTTTGATTCTAGGAAACTCGGATAAAGTCAGTAGCTTTGTGAGCACTGAATGAGTGGGTTTTGGAGCCCAGTGTATGTTGTATTTGCCCGCCAGGTGCAAGCTAGGATTAAAGATGATGGCTCACCAGTTTTTGGCTCCATTGCTTCTTTACCGACTGTCCGAATTCAATGCGAACCTGCATGGGCCAGGCGGCTGTGATGGTAGCCACGGCCACTGGCTTTACATAATAATAATATTAGTTGCCCTTGTTGCTTGGGATGGGCATGAGTATGTTAATATGTGTTGGGGGAGGGCTCTTACGCCAAAAGGTGTTAATAGGAAGAGAGATCGCTTTGTTGGGGATGGGGGGGAGTGATTACATTCTAGGAGGAACCCATGCTGTAGGAGAGCAGAGAAAGGCCACGTGGAGGCAAGAAGAGGCAGCCAAGATGGTGGAGTGCTGAAGGAGAAGCCAGTTAGTGCAGAGTTTGTGCAGAGAGAAAGAGATGAGGAACAGAGGTGAGTAAGGCTGGTGAGGTAGAAAGCTTTGATTCTAGGAAACCTGGATAAGTCAGTGGCTTTGGGAACCCTGAATGGAAAGGGAAGTGTTTTCCCACTGTGTGTATTTCTTGCCTACCAGGTGCAAGCTGGAATTAAAGTTAATGGCCCACCAGTTCTTGGCTCGTTGTTTCATTACAATCTGTCCAAATCCAATGTGTACCTGCACGGGCCAGGCGGCTGTGATGGTGGCTGTGACTACTGGCTTTACAAGGTGTTTGTCATTTCCTAAGCTGCAGGAGGTCTCAGAGCTGATTCAGGGCACCACTTCTCTGACCACAGAGAAGGTGACTTCTCTATTAAATTGTTCTGCTCTTTCCCCTGCTTGACACGTATTCCAGCAACTACAGTCAGCCTCAGAGAGACAAGGCCCAGTTTCTGCATGACCTGATGCTGCCCAACCTGGAGGAGCTGACAGAGGAGGAGAAGAAATTCAGTTTCTCCAGAAGGACCATGATCTCTGGAGAGGTACGCTCACATCCCCAGGGTGACGTGGTGAAGGCCTAGGGCAAGGCCCCCAGCCTCAGGAACAGATGGCCTCAAGGAAGCTGGGGGAGCAAGTGAAGGGAAAGGCCTTGGGTTTGCTGAGTGCCGGAAGTAGTTATTTGAGGGTGGGACAACCACCCTCTAAGTTTCTCCATTTCTTCCTGCCTTTTAGTACTATTATCACCCTTAGGACCCTTAGATCCTTTCTGTTATTCCACCCTCATTACCTTCACTTCCCCTCCAGCTTGCCCACCATTGCTTTTCCTCCTGTTTCTTATCAGCCTATGTGTCCCCACCCTACCACTCTTCCTGTTCTTTCCATTTTCTTATCCAACAGGAAGACAGCCCTATTTTCACTGTGAGAGACAGTGTAGTTCCTTACTGAACAGAAATCTGGCATATTTTCACTTATCTCGGAAGGCAATAAAAGCTAGTGAACCCCTGTGGGTCAAATAAGTTTGCAAATACAATGTATATGTTTGCTCACTTATGGTTTGCATTGGGTGTGGGGGATAGGCTGTAAGCAGGCAGGGTCCTTATAGCCTAATGCTTAGTTTTAAGACTAAGCCTTTCTCACCCTTTTAATCCTAAAATCTTCTCAATACTGAGCTTTACCCCACACCCTTGACTGTTGCATGATGTGGGGTGGTGCACTCTCATGAGGAATCCCATTTATGCCTCAGATAAGTGGTTTTGTATCAGACTTCCTTATTTGTATAATGGCTTAAAGGCTTTAATTTCTACACTATAAAATAAGGGAGACCAAGGGCTCTCTCTTGCAGTTCCTGAAATTAGCATTGCAGAAGGAGAAGCCAGTTTGTGCAGAGAGAAGGAGATGGGAAACAGAGGTGAATAAGGCTGGTGAGGTGCAAACCTTTCATTCTAGGAATACTCAGATGAGTCAGTGGCTTTGGGAGGCCTGAATGGAAAGGGAAGTGTTTTCCCACTGTGTGTATTTTCTCGCCTGCCAGGTGCAAGCTAGGATTAAATGTAATGGCCCACTATTTCTTGGCTCCATTTTTTCATTACTATCTATCTGAATCAAATTCAAACCTGCATAGGCCAGGCAGCTATGATGGTGGTTATGGCTACTGGAGTTACAACCCCATACCCAAAGACCAGAGTTCAGGAACCAAGTTCTGGGTCAGCGACCCACCGGTATCCCCAGAGTGAAGCTAAGAGGGGCCAAGATGTGCAGGATGTTAGGTCGGCCAAATTAGGGATGCATAAAACCTGGTGAGTTTTATACAAAGTTTATTTATGCATCTGTGAGCAGAAGAGCTGAGACCAGAGTGGCATCAGCAGAGAGCTGCAGGAAAGGGGTGGCAGATATAGGGACTATGCAGGCAACTGCTGACCTAGGGATTAGTGCACTTGGACATGCTTACATTAGCATATCCTGGTTTGTGGCCTTAGTCACAGACTGTCTCCCTTTCCCAACCTTCAGGCCCTTCCTGAAGGCCTTGTTTGTCCTGAGGACACTTCCCAGAACCTTGGGGTGGAGTGGGGGGTTGGTAAAGAGAAGGAGGAGGAGATATGTAATAAAGAAGTTGCCCTAGTGGGTGGGAGGTTGGGTGTGGAGAGTTTGAGTTTAAAGGGTGTTGGGCAGATAAAATATATTATGCTCACTTTGTTAAAGATGGCGCTGCCCACTTGGAATCCCGTTGCCCAGGTGATTGCTTGGGATGGGCGTGATTATATTAATATGTGCTTGGGGCAGGCTGTGGACAGGCAGGATCCTTGTAGCCTGGGGCTTGGTTTTAGGACTAAACCTTTCCCACCCTTTTTGATGTGGGGTGGTACAATCCCATCATGCCTCAGATAACTGACTTTGTAAAAGGCGAAAGATTTATGCGATCTGAAGAGAAACCAGAGTATATTTTTTTTAATTCATTTTAGAGAAGAGAGAGAAAGGGAGAGAGACAGAGAGGGAGAGAGAGAGACAGAGAGAGAAGGTAGGGAGGAGCTGGAAGCATCAACTCCCATATGTGCCTTGACCAGGCAAGCCCAGGGTTTCGAACCGGCGACCTCAGCATTTCCAGATCGACGCTTTATCCACTGCACCACCACAGGTCAGGCAGATAACTGACTTTGTATTAAAGACTTCCCTCTTTTGTATATTGGATTAAAGTTTTGATTTCTGCACTTCAAAGTGGGGCAGACCAGGAGCTTGTTCTCTTGGTTCCTGAGATTAGCATTAGAGAGAAGAGCAGAGAAAGCCCATGTGGAGGAGGCCATGAGAAGCAGGCAAGATGGTGGAGTGCTGAGAGAGAAGCCAGTTTGAGCAGAGTTTGTGCAGGGAGAAGGAAGAAGATGGGGAACAGAGGTGAATAAGTCTGGTGAGCTAGAAATCTTTGATTCTAGGAAACTCGGATAAAGTCAGTAGCTTTATAAGCACTGAATGAGTGGGTTTTGGAGCCTAGTGTGTGTTTTTACTTGCCCGCCGGGTGCAAGATAGGAGTAAACATGATGGCCCACCAGTTCTTGGCTCTATTGTTCCATTACCTTCTGTCTGAATCTAATGCGAACCTGCATGGGCCAGGCGGCTGTGATGGTGGCCGTGGCAACTGGCTTTAAAAACGGGCTTTGAGTTTAAAGGAGCCCTGAACCCAAACTTAACACAGGCTATTTTTAGAAACCCCATGGGAGAGTTTTAGGGGAGCCAGTAGAAACATGCCCCCTCAACCAGAGGGAGAGCACACAGAGTTCCGAAGTCTTCAGTGCTGTCTTCCTGGGGAGCAAGGGGTATGGTTCACACACATCTCAGTCTTCTTGCTCACTGTTTTCTGGGCCAGATTTTAGTCTGTTGTGAAGCTTAGTTAATAAGGTAAAAATTTGCTTTTTGCTGAAAGAGACCGCTCCTCCTCAGGTAATATGAATCCAGATGGGACTGAAGTAAGTTTCTTTATGATCAGTGACTGTTAGTGAGCCCCAGGGTCAGGTGGCAAGGAGGCAGGACAGGATGGAGGCCTCCAAGGACACCACTCTGAGGGTCAGGATGTACAAGGTCAGGATATACAGAAAGCTATCCCCTCTGCAGCCTGAGGCAGATGGCTTTTTTTCTAGATCCTAAAAGCAAGTTGACAGGCTTTTTTCTACCTCAGATTATAAAACTTAATCATTTCTAATGTCTCCCTATTGCCATCTCCCCTTTGTTATTCCCAAGGGATATCATGTTGTTTCTCGTACAAATTAGAGAACCCTGTTCATTATGGGAGTTTCATGCCAGATGATTCCTCTGGTCATTCCGAGATCCTTTGACTCTTTTCAGGAGAGTCCTAGGATCCTAGTGAACAAATCCCACTTTCTTGTGTTACAGATGCTATGAAGCCCCTGAACCAGGGAAGATAGAACTCAGGACAGAAAGGGGAAAGAGCAGAGAGGGGGAGGAGTCAGGTTCATACTGTCTAGTCGGGGATTCCTTTTCTACCTGAGTAAGGACTCAGGGACCTGGGGTGAAAGGGCGGTGCGGGAAGAAAGAGATTTTTGTCCCCAAGAGCCTGTGCAGTCCACCATTGTCATTGTTCCAAAAGCCCTATGTATGGCCAGTATACACAGCCACTGTCACAGTCGCCTGGCCCATGCAGGTTCGCATTGGATTCGGACAGTCGGTAAAGAAACAATGAAGCCAAGAACTGGTGGGCCATTACCTTTAATCCTAGCTTGCACCCGGCAGGCAAGTAAAAACACACACTGGGCTCCAAAACCCACTCATTCAGTGCTCACAAAGCTAATGATTTATCCGAGTTTCCTAGAATCAAAGGTTTCTAGTTCACCAGACTTATTCACCTCTGTTCCCCATCTCCTTCCCTCTGCACAAACTCTGCACAAACTGGCTTCTCCTTTAGCACTTCACCATCTTGGCTGCTTCCCCTGGCCTCTTCCACGTGGCCTTTCTCTGCTCTCCTTTCTGCTCTCTCCTCTAATGCTAATCTCAGGACGCAAGAGAGCAAGCTCCTGGTCTGCCCCACTTTATAGTGCAGAAATCATAACCTTTAATCCAATATACAAATAAGGAAGTCTCTGATACAAAGTCACTTATCTGAGGCATAATGGGATTCCTCATGAGAGTGCACCACCCTACATCAAAAAGGGTGGGAAAAACCAAGCCCCAGGCTACAAGGAGCCTGCCTGCCCACAGCTCGCCCCCAGCACACATTAATACAATCACGCCCATTCCAAGCATAAGGGCAACTAATATCATCACCTGGGATACGGGCTTCCACGTGGGCAGCACCATCTTTAACAAAGTGAGCATAATATATTTTAATTGCCCAACACCCTATCACACTCTTTCTCAGCCTTCATACCTCCCCAAAAGACCTAAATTCTCCCCCATACTGCCCCCAGTATGCCATCAGAACGCAGGACATGGGAAGAGGTTTCCAATGTCTGATCCTCCAAGGCCCCATTTTTTTTGACGTCCCTTAATGGCCAAATCCACCAATTAAATATTTTCTATGTCCCTAACCCTTCCAGATTTTCTGGCTTTCCATACTTATCCAAATATTTTTTATATATAAATTTTTATTAATTTTAATGGGGTGACATCAATAAATCAGGGTACATATGTTCAAAGAAAACATCTCCAGATTATCTTGTCATTCAATTATGTTGCATACCCATCACCCAGGAAGAAATACAAATGGCCAGAAGATATATGAAAAAATGCTCATCTTCATTAGTTATTAGAGAAATGCAAATCAAAACTACAATGAGAGCCTGACCAGGCGGTGGCACAGTGGATGGAGGTTCAGACTGGGATGCCGAGGACCCAGGTTCAAGACCCCGAGGTCGCCAGCTTGAGCACAGGCTCATCTGGTTTAAGCAAAAGTTCACCAGTTTGGACCCAAGGTCACTGGCTCGAGCAAGGGGTTACTCGGTCTGCTGAAGGCCCACAGTCAGGGCACATATGAGAGAGTAATTAATAAACAATAAAGGTGTCGCAATGCGCAATGAAAAACTAATGATTGATGCTTCTCATCTCTCCGTTCCTGTCTGTCTGTCCCTATCTATCTCTCTCTCTGACTCTCTCTCTGTCTCTGTAAAAAAAAAAAAAAAAAGAAATAAATAAAATTTTAAAAAAAACCTACATTGAGATACCACCTCACACCTGTTAGATTAGCTATTATCAACAAGACAGGTAATAGCAAGTGTTGGAGAGGCTGTGGAGAAAAAGGAACCCTCATTCACTGTTGGTGGGAATGTAAAGTAGTACAACCATTATGGAAGAAAGTATGGTGGTTCTCAAAAAACTGAAAATAGAACTACCTTATGACCCAGCAATCCCTCTACTAGGTATATACCCCCAAAACTCAGAAACATTGATACGTAAAGACACATGCAGCCCCATGTTCATTGCAGCATTGTTCACAGTGGCCAAGACATGGAAACAATCATCCAAATCTTTATTGGTTCTCCCAGGCTCTAACGTAAAACCTCAAAGCCTGCATTTTTTATGAACTATCAAGAGAAGAAGCAGGTCTCCATGAAAAGGGTGACAGTCATGCAAACAAGAGAAAGGTGATCAGAAGCAGTAAGTAATATTCCATCACATATTCATAAGGCTGTTTCTTCTCAAATATGTCATCATCATAAGCAGAAGCATGAGCTCCTGGCCTCTGGTAGGAAACACAGCAGAATCAGAACGGATTGAGGACAGTTAGTAAAATGACTCTAATGCTAATAAGGAGACAGGAGTCCAGTCCTGGACTCGGGTACTGCAGGAGCTTCTGGGATGGGGACAACCACTCTGACCAGGAAGAGAGGATTGGACTTGGTGGAAGGAGTACTCTACCAGGACAGGGTCCATTCAGTTCTCTATCTGAGCTCCAGAGAGCTGTACCAGCTAATAAAGAGAGATACAGTTTGCTGATTTGATTGCCCATGATTGACCTGGCTGCCAAGCCTCAATCCAGAGATGCTGGCCCAGTCTGGGAGACTTGTTCTTCCTAGGTGGGGTTGATACTCTGAGATTACTCTGAAAGGAGCACACAGATTATCTGTTAGGACTGGGTCTTACTGAGCAAATGGTAAGACCCCACAGCCACTGCCCAGACTACCACAACCCCCTTCGTGCATTCTCTCTCCTATTCACTCAGCGTAGGTGTCTGAGGGGCCTAAGGACCTGCAGGGCACAAGGACCTGAGAGGCCCATGCTGTTTGGCTGCTGAGGGAATCCGAGAACAAAATTATTGCCTGAGATCTATCTTTTCCTCTTAAGTTTATCCAGTCACTTTCTTCATTCAGCGCAGCTAGGATGACGGTTGCCCCAGCTTCCCCAGGACTGAGGTTTCCCAGGAGGCAGACTTAAATGCCAGAACAGTCCCAAGCAATCTGGGATGAGTTGGTCAGCCCCTTACACTGGAGTTTCTGGTCTGGTGACTAGTGCACATATAAAGTTCTTACCCTTCCTTTCCATTTAGGAAATTCTGGGCTGTTGACAATAAACATGGTATGGTGTATGAAGAAATAACTCTTATAATGAAATGATTGCCTCATATATGCCTCTCTCCTCTGCAGACAGGGAATATCGAGAGCAAGAATTCTCTCAGAGCTATATCTCACCGAGATATGACAGGGTATCATGTTGTCAGGTAGTAAACAGTACTACTGTACTTTAAGCCAGTATTTCTAATGCCATGGTTCTATGTGTTTCTCTTCGTTTATCTCTGAGCCTCAGGGAAGTCTTGTTAAAGTGCGCCAGTGCCGTGACAGCTGACAGATGTGGCACTAAGAGCTAGAGGTAGTGGGAACATGGGCTGCATGGGCCTTCCTGATGTCTGCCATGCTCGTAGACCTTCTGGGACAGGGCTGACTTAGCTTCCCCGCCAGCTCTCACCTCTTTAACTCCTCACCATTCCAGATTTCTCATTTTTAGCTACCCTTGGATGTGCTTAATTTTCATTTCTATTAAGATGGGTTTTTCTTATAGTCAATGTTTTTGTAATGTTTTGAATGTCTTTTTTATTATCACTACTTTTTTTCCATTTTTTACTTTTTATCCCAGAAAACAATATGCTACCCTCAAAGTTATTTTATGTCCTCTGTAATGACCTCTATGAGAAGGCCCATCTTCTCCAGACACCATTTCATCTGCAACCAACAGATACGAAATTTTGTATTTCTGTGACCGAACACGAGATTATTTTATCCATTTTACTTCAAAACCCGGGATGCAAGTGTACTTTAGGATGTTGGTGAACTGAACTTGTTTTAAGCTACATTTTTTTCCTGTGAATTCTTTGAGGTTTTTACAGAAAGCTTTGCAGTGCAGTTTACACTTTTTAACGTGAACAGTTGACTCGAGATAAGGGTCGTGTTTCATCCTTTTGGGTGTGAATATCCAGTTTTCCTAGCACTGTTTACCAAAAAGAGACTATCCTGTACCAGTTGTGTACTGTTGGCTCCTTTGTCAAAGATGAGTTGACAGTACACGCCTGGGGCTAGAAGACTATTTGGAAGCAGGATTCTTTGGGGCACCTCAGAGGGCTGCAGCGATTACCAAGATGAAGTACTGAGGGGAAGATGAAAATGAGCCCACTTGGAACTGACCTCCACAGTCAGTCTGTAGGGAGCACTGCAATGTGGGAAGAGCCCTGAGCTGAAATTGTACCATCTAGATCAGTGGTCCCCAACCCCCAGTACCAGTCCACAGAGAAAGAATAAATAACTTACATTATTTCCATTTTATTTATATTTAAGTCTGAACGATGTTTTATTTTTTAAAAATGACCAAATTCCCTCTGTTACATCCATCTAAGACTAACTCTTGACGCTTGTCTTGTAAGTTCAACAATTATATTTTAAAATACTACAGTTTTTACGCCGGTCGCATAATTTTATTTTGTGCATTTATCCGTCCCATCCTAAAGGCCGGTCCATGAAAATATTTTCTGACATTAAACCGGTCCGTGGCCCAAAAAAGGTTGGGGACCACTGCTCTAGATGATCTTTCAAAGAATAGGAGCTCCTTTCACCAAGAGAGTGGTGCAGTTTCTAAGAAGTAATGTTTTCTGAGCCTTTAAATATAGTAAAACAGTAGCTTACTATACTCATTTAATTCTCTCAACATTGTAATGCTGTATTGTTTTTCTTTGTTTTCTTTTTGTATTGTTTCTATTATCCCCATTTTATAGAACAGAAAACTGTGGCTTAGCAGGGTGAGTGAGTTAAACTGTCCGAAATTACAGGGCTAATGTGTGACACAGCCACAGATTGTGCTGCTCGGAGCTTCTGGGTGAAGGACACTCACTTTCTTGCTCTCAGTTCTGATGATGCCATGTCAGCTGAAGTGTAGAAAAGAAAAGCTCTTAACATGAATAATTTTTGGCAAAACTTACTTTCTTTAAAACAAAGAGACTTTTAGCAGAACTTACTTTTTCTGAAAAGACTCCTGGCCTTGAGGCTGGTTTCCTAGACTGTGGCCTTGGGCTGGCTTTGCAAAGTTGCACATGTTCTCAGAATGTTTCTTCCTGAATTAACCCTATAGATAAACATTGAAGAAAGCTTGTTTCACTGCTTTGTTTTACTGCTGTGCTTCCTCTCCTTCCCATTTCTCAGTCAGTATGTAACTTTCCCTTTAAAAGCTAGCCCCAAACTGTGTTCCCCACCACATTGATTTGAACAACTTAGGTCTCCATGTGGTCTGTGCAGCCGGTTAATTAAAGACTAATTAATTTGGCTAATTAATTGTGTGGCAAGACGTTTGTTTCTCGCTGTTCTGATACAACATATTAATGGAGGCTCCGGCAAGATAAGAGTCCTTTGGACTCATTTGTCTTTTTGAATTTGCAACACAAGCAGGGCAGCTGACCCCCTCAGCCTGACTTCCAAGAGCAGAAACCCAGCGGGGAGGCACCACCTGAGATATTCCAGGGCCCCACTGGTCTTTTCTGTCTGGCTGACAGTCAGCCTCGGACAATCAGCATGCCCGTCCACCCATTTGGAGTCATCAAGGAAGCCTCTGGAGGTAAGCAGAGCAGATTTGCAATCTGCTCAATTTGTGGTTTGTTTGTTTGTGGCTAGCCGTCTGTACTATTGTGATCGAGGATCAGACGCGAACAAACTCACACAATAGGCTCTCCAGTGCCAAGACATTGGCAGAGAGTTATTTGGAAGAGGGATTTGTGTGCTCTTGGGAGGACAGTTGCTGGGACTAGGTCCCACCTCAAGTTTCCCAGGACACATTTGGATTTGCTCTCATCAATCTGAAAGAATCAGAAAACCTAAACAGACTGATTACAACAAATGAGATTAAAACAGTTATCAAAACTCCCAAAAAAGAAAACTCCTGGGCCTGATGGCTTCACAAGTGAATTCTACCAAATATTCAAAGAAGAACTAACCCCTATCCTTCTCAAGCTATTTCAAAAAATTCAAGAGGAAGAAAGACTTCCAAGCTCCTTTTATGAAGTGAGTATAATTCTGATTCCAAAACCAGGCAAAGATAACACAAAGAAAGAAAATTATAGGCCAATATCCCTGATCAATTTAGATACTAAAATCCTCAACAAAATATTAACAGACCAGATCCAGCAATATATGAAAAAAATCATACACCATGATCAAGTGGGATTTATTCTTGGGAGGCAAGGATGGTACAATATATGCAAATCAATCAATGTGATTCATCACATAAACAAAAGGAAGGAGAAAAACCACATGATAATTTCAATAGATGCAGAAAAAGCATTTGATAAAATCCAGCACACATTCATGATCAAAATTCTCAGCAAAGTGGGAATACAGGGAACATACCTCAACAGGATAAAGGCCATCTATGACAAACCCACAGCCAACATCATACTCAATGGGCAAAAATTAAAAGCAATCCCCTTAAGATCAGGAACAAGGCAGGGGTGCCCCCTTTCACCACTCTTATTCAACATAGTTCTGGAAGTCCTAGCCACAGCAATCAGACAAGAAAAAGAAATAAAAGGCATTCAAATTGGAAAAGAAGAAGTCAAGCTATCATTATTTGCAGATGATATGATATTGTATATAGAAAACCCTAAATTCTCAGTCAAAAAACTACTAGACCTGATAAATGAATTCAGCAAGGTGGCAGGATATAAAATTAATACTCAGTATTCAGAGGCATTTTTATACACTAACAATGAACTGTCAGAAAGAGAAATTAAGGAATCAATCCCCTTTACCATTGCAACCAAAAAAGTGAAGTATCTAGAAATAAATTTAACCAGGGAGATTAAAGACTTGTACTCAGAAAATTATAAAACATTGATAAAAGAAATCAGGGAAGATACAAACAAGTGGAAGCATATACCGTGCTCATGGTTAGGAAGAATAAACATCATTAAAATGTCTATATTACCCAAAGCAATTTATAAATTCAATGCAATACTGATTAAAATACCAATGACATATTTCAAAGATATAGAACACATATTCCAAAACTTTATATGGAACCAAAAGAGAACATGAATAGCCTCAGCAATCTTGAAAAGGAAGAATAAAGTGGGAGGTATCACACTTCTGGATATCAAGTTATACTACAAGGCCATTGTACTCAAAACAGCCTGGTACTGGCATAAGAACAGGTATATAGATCAATGGAACAGAACAGAGAACCCAGAAATAAACTCACAGCTCTATGGACAACTGATATTTGACAAAGGAGGTAAGAGCATACAATGGAGTAAAGATAGCCCCTTCAACAAATGGTGTTGGGAAAATTGAACAGCTACCTGCAAAAAAATGAAACTAGACCACCAACTTACACCATTCACAAAAATAAGCTCAAAATGGATGAAAGACTTAAATGTAAGCCTTAAAACCATAAGCATCTTAGAAGAAAACATAGGCAGTAAGCTCTCCAACATCTCTCGCAGCAATATATTTGCTGATTTATATCCACGGGCAAGTGAAATAAAAGACAGGATAAACAAATGGGACTATATCAAACTAAAAAGCTTATGCACAGCTAAAGACAATAAGAACAGAATAAAAAGACAAACTACACAATGGGAGAACATATTTGACAATATGTCTGATAAGGGATTAATAACCAAAATTTATAAAGAACTTGTAAAACTCAATACCAGGAAGACAAACAATCCAATCAAACAATGGACGAAAGAAATGAATAGACACTTCTCCAAAGAGGACATACAGATGGCCAATAGGCATATGAAAAAATGCTCCACATCACTAATCATTAGAGAAATGCAAATTAAAACCACAATGAGATATCACTTCACACTAGCCAGAATGGCGCTCATCAACAAAACAACACAGAATAAGTGCTGGCGAGGATGTGGAGAAAAGGGAACCCTCCTGCACTGCTGGTGGGAATGCAGACTGGTGCAGCCACTGTGGAAAATAGTATGGAAATTCCTCAAGAAATTAAAAATCGAACTGCCTTTTGACCCAGCTATCCCACTTTTAGGAATATACCCCAAGAACACTATAGCACTGTTTGAAAAGAAGAAATGCACCCCCATGTTTATGGCAGCATTGTTCACAATAGCGAAGACCTGTAAACAGCCCAAGTGTCCATCAGTGGATGAGTGGATTAAAAAGCTTTGGTACAGCCCTGGCCGGTTGGCTCAGCGGTAGAGCGTCGGCCTAGCGTGCGGAGGACCCGGGTTCGATTCCCGGCCAGGGCACACAGGAGAAGCGCCCATTTGCTTCTCCACCCCTCCGCCACGCTTTCCTCTCTGTCTCTCTCTTCCCCTCCCGCAGCCAAGGCTCCATTGGAGCAAAGATGGCCCGGGCGCTGGGGATGGCTCTGTGGCCTCTGCCTCAGGCGCTAGAGTGGCTCTGGTCGCAACATGGCGACGCCCAGGATGGGCAGAGCATCGCCCCCTGGTGGGCAGAGCATCGCCCCTGGTGGGCGTGCCGGGTGGATCCCGGTCGGGCGCATGCGGGAGTCTGTCTGACTGTCTCTCCCTGTTTCCAGCTTCAGAAAAATGAAAGAAAAAAAAAAAAAAAAAAAAAGAAAAAAAAAAAAAAAAAAAAGCTTTGGTACACATATACTATGGAATACTACTCAGCCATAAGAAATGATGACATTGGGTCATTTACAACAACATGGATGGACTTTGATAACTATTATACTGAGCGAAAAAAGTAAATCAGAAAGAACTAAGAACTATATGATTCCATACATAGGTGGGACATAAAAATGAGACTCAGAGACATGGACAAGAGTGTGGGGGTTACAGGGTGGGGGGGAGAAGAGGGAGGAGGTTGGGGGAGGGGAGGGGCACAAAGAAAACCAGTTAGAAGATGATGGAAGACAATTGGACTTTGGGTGATGGGAATGCAGCATAATCAAATGTCAAAATAACCTAGAGATGTTTTCTCTGAACATATGTATCCTGATTTATCAATGTCACCCCATTAAAATTAATTTAAAAATAAATTAGGGTAACAAAAAAAGTATACCAATACATTCTGTTGGCAAGCCTGGGGGAAATAGATGCTCTTACACATCGGTGGTCTTAATGCAGATTAGTACCATGATAATCAGGGAAAATTGGACAGTATCTAACAAAATGACACGTGCTTTTTCCACTTATTGCAATTTACCCTGGTTACCCTGGTCAAACATCTCTAATTGTCCAAGAATATATATGCCCAAAATTATCCACTTTAGCATGGTAATTGCAAAATACTAGAAACATCCTAAATTATTTACATGAAAGAATGGCTGACTGAACAATAGTACATCTACCCAACAGAATACTATGCAGCTAACAAAAAAAAAGAGAGATCAACATCTATAAACTGATATGGAATGGCTTCCAAAATATATTGTTAAATGAAAAAGTGAAATGTGAGGAGCCCTGGCCAGTTAACTCAGTTGGCTGGGGCATTGTCCTGATACACCAAGGTTGTGGGTTCAATCCCTGGTCAGGGCACAAAAGAAAAATGTGAGAAAGAGTATGCCATCTTTTGGGAAAGAAAGGTGGAATAAGAAAATCTATATATTATCTGTACAATTGTACAAAAATAAACTTAGGAAACGCAACCCAGAAACAAACGAGGTTAGATACCTTCAGGGAGTGGTTGGAAGTAAAACAGTGGGAAGACAAAGCAAAGTGGGGCGGTGAGAGTTGGCAGAGTTTACAGGTTTCTGCTGTTCCGACTTTGGAACCACATTAACATTTAACATACTCAATTGGTTTAATGAATGCAATCAAGGATAAAAGGGGAAACCCCTACCATAGAATACAAATGGAAGCAAATGAACCCAACTGTATTTCAAATGAATGGCACATGCAGTGAAGGGGGGTAAGCTTTGAGCCAATATTTTGCCTCCATTCCCTCAGGCTCCAACAAACATTGAAATCTACGTAGCAGGTTTGTTTCCCACAGTAGACTTAGGTAACCATTCTGAAACTGTACTCTATGTATTCTAGGGTTATGCAAATAAGTAAATCTATTGTAGATAGTTAAAGCCTGGTTTTTCACTCTTGGAGAAGGAACTTAATATGGAAAGGAAGGAGGTTGAAATGCATCTTAGGTGTTTGATTGGACCTGGAGGTGTCATATGAATGCTTGGTTTTTAAGATGGATAGAGAGGACAATACATGGGGAAAGGAGTAAGAGGATAATAGATGTGGGATCGTGTTTGTGTGTATATATTTATCCAGGATAGAGTCATAGGGGGGTGTGTGTGTGTGTGTGTGTGTGTGTGTGTGTGTGCATGTATACTCACGCGCGTACTTCACACATACAAGTGTGTGTATATTTAAAGCATATAATAAAGTCTGGCACAGATGTCAGGTCCTGGAAGGGCAGAGTTTTAATCACACTTCAAATATGTACAATAGGCACATATTTGGTATCAGAGAAGTCACCAGCTCTACCAGGTTTGGTTCTTACCTTCCTAGTGAGGCCTTAGATCCAGAAACAGCTGCAACTCCATTGTGCCAAGAGTGCAGCATGGTGTTCCCATCCCCCAGTTCAAGTTCCAAACCTTCTGTCACCATATTGACATGCCCGACAACTCTTACTTAAAGTTCTAACCTCTTACAGGCAGGTTTTAGGCTTTCAGTATAAACTGAAGCACTCTGGCATGACCAGAGTGAGCCGACTGCCTCCTGGCTCCCACTGCCATGGGGTGCAGGCCTGTCCCAAACCTACCCACACACACAGAAGAGGGGACACAAGGAGAACAGGAAGGGCTGGTGCTGAGAGAGCCACAGTGGCTGTGGGGCCGCAGCAGCCACAGCCTGAGGACGACTGACAGAAGTGAGTCCCTCAGCCAAGCAAAGGCAAACTCGGGCTTTTCACCAGGAAGAAAGAGGCCACCAAGGGTCAGAAAGGTGGGTCTTCAGGTGACCTCTTTGGGGGGAAGGGCTGGATTCTGCCCAAGAAGAGCACCACCCCCATGGAAAGGAAGTGTCTTCCAGCAGAGACCTGCACCCTGACAATCCCGTCTTCCTCTATGACTGTCACCCACCACACTGCCCCCGCACCTTCCTAAGAGCCCTCTGGATTTTGACATCTTCCTCTCAGCCTGGGCACCAGCACCTGCTTGAGCCACACCCCTCAGCCTTCTGGCAGCTAATCTGAGGCCACAAGGATGTTGTTCCCCTCTCTTGGTGAGAGAAGAACGTCAGTTTATCCAGGTGAAATTCTTCTCAGGCCCTGAGTAGGAGCAGGGGTGATGGGAGGAAGGCAGGTCACCTCCCAGAAGTACATCTTCCAGAGCCCATACATCTCTCCTGTGAAGCTCAGTGCCATCATGAGAGGACCAGTGCCATCATCAGAGGCCCAGTGCCATCAGGGGAGGCCCGGTGCCATTGTGGGAGGCCCAGTGCCATCGTGGGAGGACCAGTGCCATCATGGGAGGACCAGTGCCATCAGGGGAGGACCAGTGCCATCAGGAGAGGACCAGTGCCATCATGGGAGGACCAGTGCCATTGTGGGAGGCCCAGTGCCATCGTGGGAGGACCAGTGCCATCATGGGAGGACCAGTGCCATCGTGGGAGGCCCAGTGCCATCAGGGGAGGCCCAGTGCCATTATGTCAGGCCCAGAGCCATCGTGGGAGGCCCAGTGCCATTATGTCAGGCCCAGTGCCATCAGGGGAGGCCCGGTTCCATTGTGGGAGGCCCAGTGCCATCGTGGGAGGACCAGTGCCATCATGGGAGGACCAGTGCCATCGTGGGAGGCCCGGTTCCATCGTGGGAGGCCCAGTGCTATCAGGGGAGGACCAGTGCCATCGTGGGAGGCCCAGTGCCATCAGGGGAGGACCAGTGCCATCAGGGGAGGACCAGTGCCATCATCAGAGGCCCAGTGCCATCAGGGCAGGCCCAGTGCCATTATGTCAGGCCCAGTGCCATCGTGGGAGGCCCGGTTCCATCATGGGAGGCCCGGTTCCATCGTGGGAGGCCCGGTTCCATCGTGGGAGGACCAGTGCCATCATCAGAGGCCCAGTGCCATCATCAGAGGCCCAGTTCCATCAGGGGAGGCCCAGTGCCATTATGTCAGGCCCAGTGCCATCGTGGGAGGCCCGGTTCCATCGTGGGAGGCCCGGTTCCATCGTGGGAGGACCAGTGCCATCATCAGAGGCCCAGTTCCATCAGGGGAGGCCCGGTGCCATTGTGGGAGGCCCAGTGCCATCGTGGGAGGACCAGTGCCATCATGGGAGGACCAGTGCCATCGTGGGAGGCCCGGTTCCATCGTGGGAGGCCCAGCACCATCGTGGGAGGCTCAGTGTACCACAAGGGCGCCCCAGGCTACAGGGGGAGGACTCCCACACCACAAAGCACCCCAGCCCTGAGGCCAGCAGACCCACTGAGGGAGCAGGCAGCAAGCAGAGGGAGCACAGAGTTGTCACAGACTCTGGTGGGAATGGCATGGGCAGCAGACTGCTATGATCCACCAAGAAGGAATGGCTAGTTCAGTTCTTGCAAACTTCAGTTTGCCTCCATTTTGGAGGAGTATTCCCCCAAGTTTTGACACTCACTGGCTGATCCCAGCTCCATCCACATACCCGCACCTCTCCCTAGTGAGCACCACCCCCCACTAGCTTCCTGTGCCCACTCTAAGCCAAGGTCTCCATGTGGCCTGGTAACACAGGAGACCCCACCTACTGACCCCTTCTCACTGCCCTGCAGATTAACCCCGAAGCTGCTGCTCTTGTGAGAGAATTTCCCCACTGGTTACAGAGCAGGTAGCCACGGTGGTGCCACATTATCCTGACCCCTCTGATGCCTTTCTCGGGAGACAAGGACTCATGACCCCTATTAGATGGCAACACACCTGCCCCAACTAGACCCTGAGGATGTGCTCTCCCACCAATCCCTGACCTGGGGCACAAAGGCACAGGCAGAGCACACCATTCAGGAAACCTGCCCACTCCAGAGCCCTCAGTCTCAGGGGTACCACTTTCTCTTTGAGGGGCTTCTGAGCACCTGATGAGATAAAATATAAAAGTGCTTTGCAGCCCTGGCCAGTTGGCTCAGCGGTAGAGTGTCAGCCTGGCGTGCGGGGGACCCGGGTTCAATTCCCGGCCAGGGCACATAGGAGAAGTGCCCATTTGCTTCTCCACCCCCCCCCCCCTTCCTCTCTGTCTCTCTCTTCCCCTCCGGAAGCCAAGGCTCCATTGGAGCAAAGATGGCCCGGGCGCTGGGGATGGCTCCTTGGCCTCTGCCCCAGGCGCTACAGTGGCTCTGGTCACGGCAGAGCGACGCCCCGGAGGGGCAGAGCATCGCCCCCTGGTGGGCAGAGCGTCACCCCTGGTGGGCGTGCCGGGTGGATCCCGGTCGGGCGCATGCGGGAGTCTGTCTGACTGTCTCTCCCCGTTTCCAGCTTCAGAAAAATACAAAAAAAAAAAAGTGCTTTGCAAACAGTAAAGCATTCTGCAAACACCAGAAAAGTTTAAGGGGAAAAATCCAGGAATGTGATCAGGTGCTGGACTGGCAAGAGAGGCGCTTTGGAGGATCCGGGAGAATTCTGCAAGGGCCGGTGCAACCAGGAGGGATTCCGGAGAACAGGGCCAGTGCCCGTGAAAGAGGCAGGGTTGCCTGGCAAAGACAACCTGCACGCAGCCTGCTCTGCCAGGCAGGGCTCATTGCCAAGAAAGGACCACAGGGAGGAGATTAGCAGTGGCAGGAAGTGGCCAAGGAAGCAGGACTCAACCTGCCAACCACCTGCAGAGGGTACAGGCAGACATTGCTCCCAGCCTTTGGCAGACCCTGGCTCCCAGCGGGACTCAGCCCCCAGGGGTGCAGCAGGGGTTCCAGCCAGGTATGGCTGGGAGACAGAGTAGGTGACGTGGTCTGCTATGGCGGACTGATGACCCCGCCTGCAGCGGAGATATTAGAATAGTCTCTGGGAAGCCCTGTGGACTGGGTTTGGCACCCTCAACTCTCTTCACCACAACTAAGATCATTAGCCTGCCAAGTGTGCCACCCATCCCCACAGTGGAGAGACCTCCCACCCAGAGCAGAATTTCTCACCCAACTGTCCCCTCCCCTTTCTGGGAGTGACTGCCAAATATTTGACAATTGATTCAGTTCACAGTGGAGGTAGAAGTTTCCACAAACTGCCACATGAGAGGGGTTGGCACCAGCTGGCAGTCACAGCCTCAGGGCTGACAGCGGCATCTGAGACTTCCAGCACTGTCTCCTGGGAAGTTGTCTTCCCATCGAGGTCCAGGTGTTCACCCTAGTCAAGCGGACACGTTAAGACAGGTCAGAGGTCACTGTACCTCTGTGGTGAGCTGACAGTGTGTAGGCCAGTGAGAGCCAGGTCTCCAACCCCTGATGGTGCCCATCAAGGGGGTTTGGGGGTTAAGGCAATAACAGGTACTCAGAGGGCTCAGGGCCCCAGCCATTTCCAATTGATATTTTGTGTTCCAATATTTTAGAGACTGAAACTGCTATAGGTTGAGTGTCAAGCCTGCCCTTCCCCATCACTAGCCCTCTGACACCCTGTACCCCTCCACACACGAGGAGCTCCCAGGGCAGGGGACTGTAGCAAGGCCCATCCATCCATCCCTGCAACCCGCTTCCTCAGCCCCACACGTTTACGACACCTCAGCCTAGCCCATGACAGGGAGGCCCTCCCCTCTTGTATTTCTGTCCTGCTTTACATGCTTGTGGCCACAATTTTACATAAGCCTTGTGACAAGAGCCGAGTCTGATGCCAGACAAGTACTGGGCAATGGGGAAACTAGCCCTGGCATAGCCACCCACCCACGACCCAGCTCTCAACTCTGTAAAGACTTAAGAAACCTGAACAAAAGTATTCTTTTGGCCCAAAAATCGTGGTCTGTCCTGTCTCACCCTGGGTCTCACTCAGCCAGTCTTATCCAAGGCCTCCATCCTGCAGGCCCTGCTGGGAAGTAGACTAGACAGTGGGCACTGGACTTTCTCCCTTTCCCCTCCGGCCCCACCTAGGCCTGGATATGGAAGAAAGAGACTCAGCAATTGAAATATTTTTTTAAAGTTATTCTGTCCAACTGAAGTAAGCCATGCTACCATCAATGCCAGCATCCTTACAATTCATGCCATGCTGGTTATTAAACATTTTTACTATCATCCTTGGAAATAAGCAATCATAAGACTAGGCTCCCTTAAGATAAGGACCTGTGTGTTATTTGCCATTTAGTTATTTCTTCTAAGAACCCCTCTGTGTCCAACACTCTTCACCCACCTCCCATGCTTAGGGGATCTAGTCACTGGACACCAAAGTCATTGGTGGCACAAATCTTAGAGACAGGACCACTTCAGCTGTCTGTGACTAGTGACAACAGAGAAGGATCTCAAACAGCGCCTGCCTTAAAGGGAATCCCAGCTTTCTGGAGATGCACAATCCTCATGAGTGGCTTCAGCTGTGCATCATGAGTCTTAAATTAAAAGAAAATCAAAGTGGTACAATATGTTTACATTATGATACTTTCTAAATCAACTTTTTTAATTTTTTTTAATTTATTCATTTTAGAGAGGAGAGAGAGAGAGAGAGAAAAGGGGGGAGGAGCAGGAAGCTTCAACTCCCACATGTGCCTTAGACCAGGCAAGTCCAGGGTTTTGAACCGGCGACCTCAGCATTCCAGGTCAATGCTTTATCCATTGCACCACCACAGGTCAGGCTCTAAATCAACTCTTTAAAAAACTTTTTTATTCTGCCCAAGATACTGATAAAGACAAAGAACTAACTCAAGTCCAAGGCTCTGGTAAGCTAGAGACTGAGCAGAGAGCCTGTTTCTGCCCCTGTCTGGTGGGTTTCCCTGCAGCACATGTGGGAACATAGCCCTGGCGACCCAGGAGGAGCTCTTCCCTCTTCTCAGCTCCTGCCAGTGTGGTTCCTTCCAAGCATCTGGCCAACTAATGCCCTTGGGAAGCAATACAGACTAAAGAGAGGCCATCCAGGGTAGACCTGAAGGCACAACAGGCTTCCTGGGGGTGGGGAGGGTGTGCTTGCTTTGTGGGGATGGGGAGGAGTTGTCACAACAGCACCACCACCAGGTCTTCCAAGCCTCCAGAGAGCAATGGGCTCCAGGGCCACCTCTGCACCTTCAGGGACACAGTAGCCATGATTGCCACCCAATACGGCCAAGTTCATTTCATTGCAGTTGATTGAACAGTTGCAGTGATGTATGTAACCTTAGAGGGTAGGCCAAGTTAGGTAGACGGAAACAGAGCACACATGGAAGGAACTGCCTCCCCCTCCGCCATGCAGGTCTCTGCCCGGGAGCCACACTGTGCTGCCAGGCTCTCTACCACACCGCAGCCATTCCCTAATTCCAAAATGGCCAGCCTGGTGTCAGTGCCAGACCTTTCTTAAGAACTCTTCCCTTCAGAATTCTAGTCACAAACTCAGAAGAGGTCCTCAAGCAACCAACTTTGATTTTAGATGATGATGTCAGCATTTTTTTTTAAAAAAAAAAAAAAAGAAGAAATCAAAGTTTCTTTGTAATCCAATTAACCCACACCTTAAGATGGGCCTGCACATTTGAAAGGGAAATAGAAAACACTTTATAAAATATAGGATTTTGAACAGCTAGAATTAACTTGTTTGGCCAAATTTTATTTTTAGCCAAGACCTGATTTCTTGACATTCCCTACATAGCAGCCAGATCTTTTCCATCCCACTCCAGTCCAATAGGACCCTTACTGACAGCACTGGCCAGGGAAGTAATGTGGGGATCACAGACAGGGCACTGTTAACACTATAGGAAGCCATTGTCAAATAGACATCATCACCACTATGCAATCTACCAGTCCGAGGCAGCTCAGATTAAGGAGCTGGGGATTTAGGTATAAGGACAAGTTAGCCATTTGCAGAAGGGGTAGCATTCGAGTTTTCTGCACCTAGGGGATAACAGAAAATAAAAAGGGAAGACAGTAGAAATTATTTAGAAAAAGAATCAGTTACAATCTGTAACTTTTGTAAAAAAGTAATCCTTTCATCCACTAAATAAATTTTGAGCAAATACGGGGGAAAAGTGGGGGGGGGGGGGGGGAGAGGCAGCGCTAGGTCCACACTCTGGACACGGGACACGAAACAGAGCATCAGAGGCACAGGCCTGGCCATAAGCGCGGGCTCCTGCGAGGCCTGGCGCCCGTTTCTCCAGCATGCAGGCTGCTTGGAGATCTGATGTGCATCCCGAGGCCCCCGGCTATGCTAACAAGTGAAAGTGCAGACTTTCAGATGCGCTGAGACCTCCCAGGTGGCTTTTGTTATTCTTCCTTTTGTAGGAGTAGGAGAAAATTGAACTGGGTTTAAGGCTAGAAAAGAAAATAGTCAATGAGAAAAATAGACTGTGGCCAGACAATATAGTGGGAAAATTTAAATGAGGCATCCCAAAATCTTAAGAGTCAAGGCCTTTTAAAGCTCTACCAAGACTTCAATTCTTCGTTGTTGCTCTGAAGGTAGTTGAGTGACAGATGCCTCACCTCGCAGGGCAGGTGCCCCGAGGTCCCACCAGCCAGGCTGCTGCCCCTAGGTGAGCAAGCACCTTCCCGATGGCACCACCTAGGCCAGGCGGCTCAGAGCCAGGCGAAGGGCCAGGCTGGGCTCCGGCGCCGCGCGTGCTCCTGCCGCCCGCTCGGCTCATTCCGTGGACGCGGGCGCCCCCGCGCGGCCCGGAGCCGCAGCGCGCCTGCCTCTCGGGCTCGGGGTTACGGCACCGGGTCTCCGGAGGCCTGGCGCTCGCGAGCGAGCCGCCTCCCCCGCGGCCCACGAAGCCGCCAGCTTCCCCCGGGCCTTGTCAGCGCACGAAGTCGCCGGGCCCCCCGGGGCCGTGTTGACGGCAGCCGGCCGGCCGAGCTAACGAGCCCCGCGGAGGCTGGAGGCCGGGCCGTGGCAACCAGGGCGCTCCGCCGCCGCAGGACTGGCCTGGCCGTGCCGCCTCCCCCCTCCCCCCGCCGACCTTCTCCCGCTTCCCGTCACTTGAGGCAAGAGCCGCTCCAGCCTTGCCCCGCCGCGAAGCTGCCCGAACTGCGCTGGGACGAAGGGGGTCTCTCCCTTGCCCATCCCACTGCGGGTGGGCCCGCGGGTCGCGGAGTCCTACCAAGGACGCGCCTCCCCCGCCCACCGACAACCTCAGTGACCAGAGAAGATCAGGCACTTGCAGGGGAAGTGGTCGGCCCTCTCTGCAGAGACTTATAGCTCAGCTTATCTGGATGGGGGCAATAAGGTGGTTGAAGAATAATAATTTAACATTTATTGCCCGTTTACCATTTGCTAGGAATTGTGCTGAGGACATTATTACACCAGTTATCTCATTTGGTCTTCATACAACACTGATAAGGACTTGTCACAGATGTATCATTCTTCCCATTTTACAGATAGAAAAACTGAGGCCTAGGATCACCTTACTTGGTCAAAGTTCTTTACTCGAGAGTTTTCTTAAGTGTGTTTCAGGGGTCACAACCCACACAGATGCTCCTCAGAGCACGGGATTGTGTAGCCCAGTAATGTGGAGAAGCACTTATTGTCTCTCCTCTGCTCCGTGGAGGCTGACAAGGCATCTTAGCCAGTCTCTCAGGAAGAAAAAAAAAGTTACTTTCCAGTGTTTTCTAAACTTACTTGAACAGGGAACCTCTTTTTTAAAAGACCCTCTTATTAGTGTGAAACTTTGTTCTATGAAACACACTTTGGGACACACCTCCTCAGTCTTAAATGAAAGAATAGATCCTTTAAACCCTATAAATTGAGAAGTGCTTTAGCATTATAAGGGCATTTTTTATTATAATTGCTATTGTCGTCATCATCATCTTCTTCATTGTTTTTTTATGGATCTTCTCCATGGCCTTCTAGCCACTCTATCGTGCCGACTAATAGTAACAACTAACATTTACTGAGCACTCCTTATGTACCAAGCACTGTTATAAGTGCTATATGTACATTAACTAATTTATACCTTAAAACTATTCAGGTGTTACCCCCACTTGGAAAAAAATGACATAAGATCATAATGAGTAAATGAATAATGGATGTAAAATTCTTAGAAGAAAGCACTTAGAAATACCATAAGTACTTGCTAGAATCATTATCCCCATTTTACAGAGGAGGAAACTGAGATACGAAAAGGTTGATCACATTTATGGTAAGTGGATCAGGGGCAGGGCCTATGCTGGTGCCCAGTGTGAGCCCTGCCTCTCTGCCCGAAGTAGAGGGTAAACACTGCATCTGGGCCCTCTGCACCAAGGCCCATACTCCCTGGGAGCATCTCTTCTCTGCCTGAGGCTACCTCCCCTATCCTGACCATCCCATCTGCACTGATACAAGCACCCTCTTGGGAGAATAAAGGGAAAATTTTGGTTAGACAAACCTGGATTGGACCCTGGCCCTACTATTTAGTGACTGAGTGATCTTATACAAGTAACCTAACCATCAGTTTCCTCTTCAGTAAAAAGACAGGGTGGTCTACCTCACATGTTTCTGTGAGGATGACTAAGATAATGAATATCAAGCATTTAGCTCAGGGCCCAACCCATCTTAAACTCAATAAATGATGGCTTAACACCTATCCCCACCCCTGTCTCCTCTGAGAAGCCTTCCTGACTGCACCTCCCTCCGCCCCCAGGCAGGTCAGGGCCCCTCTGCTTGTCCCTGGCTTGTACCCTTCTCAGCCTACCACACCCCCAGTCTTGAAATCATGACTTTATGTGTCTTTCTCCCCAACTAAAAGGAGCTCCAAAGGTCAGTCTTGTTCACTGCTATATCCCTAGGGTCTAACACACTAAGCCCAGCACATACATAGTGGGAGCCCACTTAATGTTTGCTGAATAGATGATAGAATTATAAGATTTACAGCTAATATTAATTATGCAGAGCCCACTGTATACTACACCCAGTTCTACACATTTTGCATGGATTCTAAATCATTTAATGCAACAAATATATGAGGTAAGTATTGTTGTTACAAGGTAAGTACCATTTGAGGAAACTGAGGCACAGAGATGTGCTTGGTAAATAATGGAGACAGGATTTGAACCCAGTCAGCCGGTTTTGAAGCCTGCAAGCTTAGCCATAATAAATGAGGTAAACAGATGGCTCCCAAATACCCCGGCAGGATTACTGAGGTCAGAATATATAATACTAAGAGCCCTACATATGCACAAAGGTTTATTGTTACTAAGCCCCAGAAAAGGAGGGAACTTGGGTTCAGGGTCTACTCCTCCTAGGCCTCAGTTTCCCCATCTGTGAAGTAAGGACTGGGCTTGATAATTCTTGGTGCTGCCTGCAGACCTACGAGGTAGGGAGGAGAGAGGGAGAGGGAGTTTGGCCAAGGAAAACCTAGAAACAGCAGGGTGGTTCGGCGGGGCCAGCCAGGGGCCAGCAGAGCAGGGAGGGCCCCACTGCTGCCTCTGTGAGCCCCCAGGTCAGAGTTGGCTCTAATTCAGCTAAGAGTGGGGTCATGGGCAAGGCCCCAGCTGGGCTAGTGTGATACAATAATTAAGGACCATTCACAAGCAGCAAGCGCTCTACAGTTTGCATTATCTCACCTGGGCCTTACACCAACCCTGTGATTATTACCACTGAGAAATAAGGCCTAGGGTGGCCTGGGGCTTGCCCAGGGTCACACAGTGGGTCACGGACTAGACTCCAGATGACCTGCCTGTTGTTGACTGATCAAATGAAACTACAGCAAGTCATACTCTAGCAATTGTTCTGGCTCTTAAGGGAGGGAGAAGCAGGACACAGGTGGCATGCGTGGGCCACAGTCAAATGAGAGAAGTCACCATTTGTACTCATTAAAAGTTTGGCCAGGTGAGCACAGGGGCACCTGGGGGGCAGGCAGATCTCCTTGGGGCTCAGGCCGCAGCTGGACCCAGTGGCAGGCCCAGGCTGCTGTAATTGGGCCCCAGGTGTCCTGCTGAACCCTTGTTTTCCTTGGGAGCCTCACAGGCCACTGAGGTCCAGCTCATTATGGCCTAATTAGTGGCAAATCACTCAGCCAGCCTCAGGGACAGAACGATGAGCTCAGAGTGAGAAAAGTTTGAGCCACCACAACTTTCTCCCATGCGGCCACAACTTTCTCCAGAGTGACCCAAACTTTCCCAGCCCTGGGGGCACTGAGGTCTCTACTGGTGCCCAGGTTTCTCCAGATTGCCCAAGTCCAGGTGCACCATCCATACACTGCTGTCACCGCTGGGGATGGCGTCACCCTCGGCCAGAGCTGAGGTCTCAGGCACCTCCAGGCTCCCCAGAGCCCACGGGTGCCCTCCACCTGGTGAGGGGGACTACTAGCTCTATCCTCCACGCCCACCCCATCCCGGGACACGTGGTGGGACAGCAGCCCCTCCACACCAGGGAACGGGCCTGGAGCTCAACATAATTAAAGGGGAAAAGATGTCTGGTTATCAGCCTGACCATGACCATGGGCCCGGTCCAGGAGGTTCACAGAGGCCGCTTCCCCCGCCCCCGCCCCGTAGCCCATTTTCTCCTCACACCAGCCACGGGGGGGGGGGGGGGGGATGCAAACATGATGAATGGTTACTACTTCAGCCCGTTTGCTCTTCAGAGAAGCCCCCGGAAGGGGAATTCTTACTCCTACTTCATACATGAGAAAACTGAGACTCAGAGACCTGAAGCTCACCCACCTCATAGAGAATTTTAGCTTTGACATGAGACTACTTTGGGCTCCAGTCCCTGCCACTTAAACTAGCTGTGTTAAGTGATGCAAGGTATTTAACTTCGCTGAGTCTCTTTCTTCATCTGTTAATTGAGGGCATTGTCATATCTATTTTTCTGAGATTGTGACGTTAAAGATGGTGTTTCTAAAATGCCTATTGTAGTCCTGGCTCAGAGTAAACAGTCATTAAATACTGTGGTTAACACGCTTTCACAGCTGTAGAACTAAAAAGCACAGGACTTGAAGCCAGCAATTCAAAAACTACGTTTGTCCACTTCACCCATGCGAGGCTCCGAAGCTGGCCCTGGAATTTCCAGTGTCCCTTAGCTCTCCCGAGCAGGACGACACAGGAAATGAGTGCAGTGGGAGGGAGAACCGGTCAGGAGTCAGGCTGAGATGTCACTGAGCCCTCCAAGCCCAGCTTTATCAGTTGTTACATGCTAGAGCAATATACCTGCCCCGCAGGTAAGAACCACAGATGGCAATGCAGGCAAGCATGGTCTGCAATTCCAGAGCCATAAGAAATATCCATACCACTTCGGGGATAAGGAAGCTGAGATTCTGGGACCTCAGGTCATTACCCCAGGTCACCGAAGGCTTTTCTGCCCAGAGAATGTTCTGCAGCCTTACTCAGCCTTCCACCTTCAGCATCACTGACACGAGCTGGGCTGGACTCTCCACCCTGCCTCTTTCCAGGGAACTCACACTGAGGGTCAGTAAGACAGCAGGAGATGCTCAAAATACATGCAGAAAAGACACAGCCCAGGGGCAGGTGGAGAAAAGTGGGGGCGACAGATGCCTCCCCACCTCTCCCTGCTCAGACAGGTAAACTGTGAACCCTAGGACCCTCTGTCTTTGGCTTCCTATGCCCCCAAATATGCCCACGGCCTATGCAAATACAGAGAGCTTGCTATAGACACATAGCTTCAAGACCACAGCCTCCTTCCCTCCGATGGAGGCCCCACAATGTCCGGAAGAGAGTAATTCTCAGGTGCTCTCTGCCCCTTAGAAAAATTCTGAACCCCGCATTTCCAGTTCCGTGATGGGCAATCATGATGGGGCAGGTGCCGGATAGCTCTGCCCTCTGCTCCCTGACAGGCCTTGACCTAAGGAAGTGGCAGAAGGGACCTGGGTCTGGCACCTTCTTAGGGCCCCTGAAATCATTGGTGACCACCCACTCCCCCTACCAGAAATAATTAAACCTGCAGAAGGAGTCGGGGGGAGTCTGAGTAAGTGGACTAGGTTGGTCCAAATTTCGCTCAGGAAGATTTGGAGGGACCTCAGAGGAGACACACACACGTTAAATGTGGAAACAGCAGCAATGGGGTTTAGAATCAGACAGCCCAAGTTCAAGTCCCAGTTTTGCTGCTCCCTGGCTACATGGCCTTGAAGTAGTGTGGCCTTTTCCTGTTTAGTCCTCCATAAAATTTGGATAACACTAGGGTCAACCACATAGGGTTGTTGTGAGGATTAGAGAGAAAGTCTACTGCGTGTTGGTAACTGCTAAATAAGCCACAGGTGTTTCCTCACTTGATCCTCACAACACCCCTGTGAGGCTCTGTTTGTTCACAGGTGTATACCACGCCTGGCCAACTGGGTGCTCAATAAATATGTGCAGGAGATGCGCAAAATACATGCAGAAAAGACACACAGCCCAGGGGCAGGTGGAGAAAAGTAGGGGCAACAGATGCCTCCCCACCTCTCCCTGCTCAGACAGGTAAACTGTGAACCCTAGGACCCTCTGTCTTTGGCTTCCTATGCCCCCAAATATGCCCACGGCCTATGCAAATATAGAGAGCTTGCTAAAGACACATAGCTTCAAGACCACAGCCCCCTTCCCTCCGATGGAGGCCCCACAATGTCCGGAAGAGAGTAATTCTCAGGTGCTCTCTGCCCCTTAGAAAAATTCTGAACCCCGCATTTCCATACGTGGATATGAGGTTAGTATTATTATTTTTATGCCCATTTTTCAGAAGAGCACACTGCGACTCAAAGAAAGGAAGCAATGTGCCAGGACCACACTGAGCCAGTTCTCTGGTGCCGGGCCGTGACACCGGCACGTTCTGACTGACTCAGGCTTACTCTCTGAGTGGGAATGGGGCGCCACAGCAGACACGCCCAAGGTTGAGGAGTTTTTAAGTAGCGCAGCCAGGCACAGGCTGCAGTCCTTCCAGCACAGGCGGTAACCCAGAAAGCCTCTACCTGACGTGGTGCTTGGGTGCCACCTTGTGGCTGATCCGGGCAATGCAGGCTGCACCTGCCCTGGCCAGAAGACCTCAGGATGCAGAGGAAGGAAAGCCAGCCCTGCAGCGGGACAGCTGCCAGTTCACACAGATTTTGGGCGAGCCCCCAGCCCAGACGTGGAAAAGAAAGGACAAGCTGCTCCAAAAGCTTCTCTCAGAGACCAAAAGGCCCTCAAAGTTAAATAAACTTCTCTGTGGGGCAGCGCTGGTCCTGAGAGGAGGCAAGCTTTTAACACATTAGCACGAGGAAGCTTCGAATCTAGTGGGAGAGCAGGTTTTGATGTAGGGAATTCCCACCTGGACTCGGAGAGAAATCTGGGAAGGAGAGTTTAGGACAGGGGTGCCGTGAGGCCGAGAAGGAGGGAAGGGAGGAGAGACAGTGGACAGGTGAACCTCCCCGGACCCTGCAAAGGGCGAGGGTGTGTATATACCAGGGTGTTGCCAGGTCAGTGGTACTGCCTGACTGCCCTATACAGTGGGACACAGAGAGTTCTCACGCTGCAGCAACTCAGAGAAGTTGGGGCAAGAACAGTAGGGAGGGCTCCCTACAGCAGGTGGCGGCACCTGGGACCCTAGAGCAAGCTCAGGAAGCAGCCATGTGGCGCTGAGGGAAGGAAGGACAGGTTGGGCAAGGAATGGATGACAAAGTACGAGCCACCTGGCCTTGCTAGAGGGCAGCTGCCCCTCGGGGAGCGGTGGGGAGTTAGAGTTCCCTGAGAAAGGGCATTGAGAGGATGAGGAGGGTGAAGTGGCAGTGTGGTCAGTGTGAGCATGTTGCACTTGAGATGCATGTGCCCACCTCATGTCTCACCTCCCTAGCCATGCAGGTGTGGAGTCCTAGCCACAGTCTGCAGGACCTCAGAGGTGAACTCAAGGCCTTCAGGACCCCCTCTCCTCTATGCTGACACATCTCACTCTGTCACTGAACGCTGCCCCTCCAGGAGAATGTCCCAGTCTTGGGGGGTGTGAAGAGGCCATCCCTGCCTTGGAATGCCCTGCCCTGGACCTGAGGGAAGGCACAGCTGGGAGCTCCAGATGTGAAAAGGACCCTGGAGTGCTAACTCTTCAGCCTGCACTGTTCACTCACTCCCCTCTGCTGGTCTCTTTACTAAGGCAAGCCTGGAAGCTCACCTCCCTCAGGAAGCCTTTCTGGCTTAGCCCTGCCCCACATGGATGGTTGAGTTTCCACCCTTCTAAGTGAACACTGAAGCCAAGGACTTCATGTCCCAGACCAGATGGGCTCCGGAGAGCAGCCCTGTCTCCCTGATCAGGATGTCACACACACCCTCCCCTTCACCCTACCCCCACCCCCCGCACCAGAGCCTGCTCAGGCCAAAGCCATCTCACTGTCCTTCTCTCATTTTTTTGAACCTCTCATATGGAAGCTGTAGTGGGTTGAATGGTGGCTCCCAAACAGGTATGTCCAGGCCCTAACCCACAGAGCCGGTGTATGTGACCTAGTGGGGGGGGGGGTGCAGATTAAATAAAGGATCTTCATGTGAAATCATCCCAGGTGGGCCCTAAATTCAATACTAAATGAACTTATAAGAAACAGAAGAGAAGGCATGTGAAGACAGGAGCAGAAATTGGGGTTATGCAGCACAAGCCACCAGAAGCTGGAAGGATGCAAGGGTGGAAACTCCCGCACAGCCTTCGGAGGGGACATGACCCAGCTGATGCCTGGATTTCAGACTTCCCACAGACAGCACACTGGGACAATACATTCCTGTTCACAAGCACCCAGTTTGTGGCAGTTTGTATGGCGGCCCAAGGAAACTAATGCGGGGGCTTAAGCGAGTGGCCCTAACCAGGTAGCACAGCTGGTTAGAGCATCATCCTGATACACCAAGGTGGGGGGTTCAATCCTCAGTCAGGGCACATACAGGAGAAAACCAATGAGGACACAACTACATGGAACAACAAATCAACGTTTCTCTCTTTCTGTCTCTCCCTCCCACCCCCTCTCTCCCTCTCTCCCTAAAATAAATGAATAAATAATTTTAAAATGTTTTAAAATTTTATAAAAAAGAACAAGAAGAACAGGAACAGCAAGCAAACAGAGGTCCATGTTGGCCACAGTGTGAGCAGACGGTGTCCAGTAAGAGCTGCAAGGTCCTGGGGGAATGCCTTGGCCTGAGCTTCTGCCTCCAGGCCACACCTGCAGGAGGGTCATGGACAAGCTGCAGGGGTCCAAGGAGTCCAGTGAGGACAGTGTTGCCAGGGCTTCCCGGGACCCACAGAGTTCGGGGATACATGAGGTATACTAAGCCTACTATGAAGAAGTCCCTCCCCTTGGCACACCTCACACCTGAGCTTGGGAAGTGAGCAGGGTTTGGAAAGTTCCCAATGTCTCTGAGACCCTCCAGCCCTGGCTGCCTACTGGTCACCTGCTGCCACCTCAACCCAGCACTGCTGAAGCAAACCCAAGCAGATGCCCTGGGGTGCAAGTAGGGTGTCCTGGGCTCCAAACCACACAATCTTGGTTGTTTCTTACCCTCCCTCCACCTCCAAGGCTTTGGAGCCAACCATGCAGCCCCAGGCCCACCATCATTGCCATTCCTGCCCCTCATATCAAGAATCAGCCCCAGCCATTCCAAGCCCTCCTCCTCTGTCTCTGTCACTCTTTCTAGACCACCAAAGCCTACTCAAATGTCCCCTCTTTCATGAAGCCTTCCCTGATCTCCATGGGCTCCTCCACTGGCCCACAACAGTGAAGACACAGGGGTGACGTGGAGAGAGCCACAGTTGGATCAGATGACCCATCCCAGCATTGCCACAGATCTGCTGAGTGACCTTGGTCAAATCACCTAAAGTCTCTAACCCTAGATGGCCCACCTCTACAACAGGATGAATATATCCTCACTTCAAAAGGTCCTCCCACCTCATTCTCCTGCTTCAAGTTCCCCTCATTATCCCATAAACATTATATAAGTACCACTAATCCTTTAAAAATCCTCCCACAGTAGGTGCTCAATAGTAGTTTCACTGCCTTGGAACACCTTATTCCTTATTACCGACACCCAGAGTCCGCCTGCTGGACTGACCAACACCAGCACTCCAGGCTGACCCTGCTTTGGAACAGCCCCCCCTAGCTAGGGTGGTCTACAGCCTGAGTTTGGGATGTGAGGTCTGAATTGCCCCAGTTTGTGTTGTTATTCCCCTTCGGCTCCAAAACAGAGACGTTGGGCGTCCCAGACCTGGAGGAATGGCCTGGCCGGATGTCAGGAGACGGAGCTCTGGGCTGTCCTGTGGAGGTTCTGAGAGATGGAGTAGACACAGGGCACTGCCCACTGGCTCATCCGGACACTGGGCTCCCCCGGGAAGGAGTGGCATGCATCTAACTGCACCGAAGGAGTCCCACTTTTCCTCTCTGCTCCTGCCTGACTGTACGAGTTCTGGGGGACGGGGGCAGCCAGAAGGGTGGGAGGGCCAGAGGGAGGCTCTTATCAGGAAGGCCAGGGCGGGAGTAGATGAGCAGGGCAGGCACAAGGAAGGCGGGTGACTTGGCCTCCATCCTTGTCGTCTTCTCTCTCTGGACAATCATGCCACTACCCCCAGTCCATACCAGTGACCCTGCCTCCCCAGCTATGGGTCTTTTCATAAGGAAATTTTATTTCAGATCACCTATATCCATCCTTTTTGAAAATGAATCTCATCGATAGTGGAAAATCAGCAAAAAGTTTAGTTCATTCTCTCATTCTTACTCTCACCTTGTTTTATATTTTTCTTCCATGGGACTTGCACCAAGCCCAGGTGTCTCCCTAGAGGTGTGGTGAGAAGAATCGTGGCTTTGGAGTTCTAATCTCCCCCAGCCCCATCAATTCTTGGCTTTATTTCATTAGATGACTGCATCCCATCTTCCTTCCTCTGGCTGACTCAAGCTTCTGCTCTCAGGTTAGACCACCTCTCCTCCAGAGAGCCTTCACGATCCCAGGAGCTGAGGTAGAGATCTCCCTGGGCCCATGGCACCTTGGCTCTCCCTATTGGACTCTTAGTATCTTAGGCATCAAAACTACATCTAATGCACCATGAAGCCCCAGTGACTAGCAGAGTGTCTGTTACACAATAAATTTAAAAATATATATGTTGAATGAACAAACAAGTGAAGGAATAAAGGATGACTTCATATGTCAGACTCTCATTTATAATGCCTAATAGAGACACTATGACTACTAAAAAGGGGGTAGACTATAAGTGAAAGTACTTAACAGAGTCCAGACCATGCGAGACCCTCAGAAAGTGACAATTTTCTGTATACTCCTTCCTATCAAAACAACCCCAAGAAGACAACTATTTCTCAGAGTTAACAGAGGAGAGAGCTAGCATCATGGAGATAACACTACCTGAAGAGAGATGGCAGGCCTAGGTAAGGAAAAGTGTTTAGGTAAAGCCACCAGTTCATGGAACTGATGGCCTGAGAGCAGTGAGCAACTTCATATCAGGGAAGGATCTGAACAAGAGGACTACTGTGGTCCTCTGCTGACGTGGTGTGGATTTGTGATTTCTCCATGTTTTGCATGGTCACAGAGGCCTGGAGAAAATGGGAGGAGGCACCCATCTGGGGCTGGACGGCTAGGGATCACTGCTTCCAGCGTTCCAGAATGGGGAAGTTGGCAGTTCATCTTGGGCACAAACAGAAAGTCTTCCCTCTTTGCTAGCCCACATTTCTGAGGCCCTAATCCTCCATCTTCTGAGTGTTTGATGTCTGAGAAATGTTTTTATTCTGAGATTCAGTCTGTGGTAGAACCACTTCTCCAAAAGAGGTTGTGTTTATAGATCCCCATGTGTGTCACTGAGTGTTTTAGCGAGTGTGTATACATGGTTTCACACACGCCCTAAAGGACTGCAATTCTTACTCCATGGATTGGGTTGACATGTGCTGGTTGGAGCATAATTAAACATATCACCAGTTTACAGATTCATTCTTTAGGTTCAGATATTCAATTGCCCTACTGAGGTGCAAATCACCCTGTAGGAGTTTATGCTAATAGATTTAAAATTCTTTATAAGCCTGACCAGGTGGTGGCGCAGTGGATAGAGCATCGAACTGGGATGTGGAGGACCCAGGTTCGAGACCCCGAGGTCACCAACTTGAGCACAGGCTCATCTGGTTTGAGCAAAAGCTTACCAGCTTGGACCCAAGGTCGCTGGCTTGAGCAAAAGGTTACTTGGTCTGCTGTAGCCCCACGGTCAAGGCACATATGAGAAAGCAATCAATGAACAACTAAAGTGCCACAATGAAAAACTGATGATTGATGCTTCTCATCTCTCTCCGTTCCTGTCTGTCTGTCCCTATCTATCCCTCTCTCTCTCTCTCTCTCTCTCTCTCTCTGAAAAAAATAAAATAAAATAAAATAAAATTCTTTATAAAATTGGCAAATTACCAGAAGGATGTAATTTCCCAAGTTTACTTAAGAAAGTAAAGAGGGACAAGTATGCGGTGACAGAATAAAAAGAAGAGGTTAAAAACCTGAGTAATTAATTGTAGTGAAAGAAATCAGAAACCATTACCAAATAATTATCACCCAAATAAGGTCTGTACACAGGCTGTCTTATTGTTCAGCTTTTTCCAAAACTTTCAAGGGATGAATAATTCCTGTTGTATAAACATTATTTTAGAAAATAGCATTTAAAAGGAAATTGAGTTGATTCATAAGTTGATATAACTATGGTACCAAAACTTCATAAAGATAGTTTCAAAAAAGAAATCTATAGATCTATTCTCAATAAAATAGTTGCAAACCAATTGCAGAATTTAAAAGTAAAACCATTATGTAATAGATCTACTTCTCAATAGGTCACATTAAAGGCATTGGCTCATTACAGCTGATGCCAAAAAAGCATCTGAAAACATTAAACAAATTCCTGATATTTTTTCATTAGTAAAAACTAGTAACAGGAGGATATCTCATTAATGTGAAAAAGAACATCTCAAACCAACAAGCAACATATTTACTTATTAAAGGAACAAAAGTTCTACTAAAGTTGAGGATAAATAAATATACCCTTTCTTACTACTCTTTAGCATTATTCTGCAATTTCTGATTTATGAAATAAGATACAAAACTGAAATAAAAGTCCACTTATACTTTTAAAGGGAAAAAAAAGAGGATAACTCTCCTTTGAATACCCAATAAAATCAATTGAAGTTCTTTTCTATTAATAAGGAAATTTTTTAAGTGGCAGTCTATAAGTTACATCTAATGACATAAAGCCAAGAATTGATGGGGCTGGGGGAGATTAGAACTCCATAAGTTAAATGTACAAAATCAGCAACTTTCCTATATAAGATAGCTGCCAACTCAAAAATATAACAGAAAATTATCGTATTCTCAATAGTAACAAATAGCAAAATATCTTGGAATAAACGTAACAAGAAACATGGGAGACCTGTTCATTATTCAACAAATTCTGAGTGACTCCTATGTGTCAGGTTCTGTGTTAGGATCCTGGAACATAAATATGAGCAAAGTGAGCCGAGTACCTGCTGTTATAGACCTACACAAATAAAACTAAGAAACTACTGAGAGAACTGAATAAAGGCTTGAAAACTTAGAGCATACTTTGATATTGAATAGAAAGACTGAATGTTGTCAAGATGTCAATCCTCCACAGATTAATTCACAGGTTTAATGAAATCCCAATTTATAAAAATGACAATGGGATTATCTTTGAAAATTGGCAAAATGATTCCAATAGTTGGAAGAATAAAACTTAAGAATAACAAAAAAATTTTATTTTTTTAGTTAAGTGAGAGGCAAGGAGGCAGAGAGACAGACTCCCACATGTGCCCTGACCAGGATCTACTTGCTAAGTCCCCTACAGGGCGATGTTCTGCCCATCTGGGGCAGCTGCTTCGTTGCTCGGCAACCAAGCCATCTCAACACCTGAGGAAAGGCCATGGAGCCATCCTCAGCACCCAGGGCCAAATTGCTGGAACCATTAGAGCCATGGCTATAGAGGGGGAGAGAGAGAGAGGGAGGGAGAGAGAGGAAGGGGAAAGGTGGTGAAGCAGTTGGTCGCTTCTCTTGTGTGCCCTGATCGGGAATCAAACCCGGGACTTCCACTCACCAGGCCAATGCTCTATCACTGAGAAAACCAGCCAGGGCCAAAAAAATTTTTTAACAAAATAGTTTGGCAGTAGCACAGTGGACAGAGCCTCAGTTTGAAACCCCAAGGTCACCAGCTTGCTTGGGTCACTGGCTTGAGCATGAGATCGACATGACCCCAAGGTCACTGGCTTGAGACCATTAGTCCCTGGCTTGAAGCCCAAAGTCACTGGCTTGAGCCCAAGGTTACTGACTTGAACAAGGGGTCACTGGTTCAGCTTGAGTCCCCTGGTCAAGGCACACATGAGAAGCAATCAATATACAACTAAAGTGAAGCAACTACGAATTGATGCTTCTCATCTCTCTCCTCTGTCTCTCTGTCTCTCTCTCAAAAAAAAAGAGTTCTAGGCCCTGGCCGGTTGGCTCAGCGGTAGAGCGTCGGCCTGGTGTGTGGGGAACCCGGGTTCGATTCCCGGACAGGGCACATGGGAGAAGCGCCCATCTGCTTCTCCACCCCCCCCCTCCTTCCTCTCTGTCTCTCTCTTCCCCTCCCGCAGCCAAGGCTCCACTGGAGCGGAGATGGCCCGGGCGCTGGGGATGGCTCCTTGGCCTCTGCCCTAGCACTAGAGTGGCTCTAGTCGCGGCAGAGCGACGCCCTGGAGGAGCAGAGCATCGCCCCCTGGTGGGCAGAGCGTCGCCCCTGGTGGGCGTGCCGGGTGGATCCCGGTCGGGCGCATGCGGGAGTCTGTCTGACTGTCTCTCCCCGTTTCCAGCTTCAGAAAAATACAAAAAAAAAAAGAGTTCTAAATAGTGAAGTTATAGTGATTAAAATTGTACAGCACTCTTACAACTCAATAATAAAAGATAGTTCAGGCCCTGGCCAGTTGGCTCAGTGGTAGAGCATCAGCCCGGCATGTGGATGTCCCAGGTTTGATTCCCAGTCAGGGCACACAGGAAAAATGACTATCTGCTTCTCCACCCCTCCCTCTTCTCTCTTTCTCACTGTCTGTCTTCCTCTTTTCCCCTTCCACAGTCATGGCTCAATCGGCTCCAGCAAGTTAGCCTCAGAAACTAAGGATGGCTCCATGGCCTCCACCTCAGGCGCTAAATTATGGCTCCAGTTGCAACAGATCAGCAGCCCCAGATGGGCAGAGCATCACCCTCTAGTGGGCTTGCCTGGTGAATCCCAATCCCAGTCCAGGCACATGTGGGAGTCTGTCTCTCTGTCTCCCCTCCTCTCACTTAAAAAAAAAAAAAAAAAGTTTAATTAAAAATGGAAACATATTTGAAGAAACATTTTTCAAAAAAAATATGCACATAAAAATATGTTCAACATCATTAGCCCTCAGAAAAACACAAATCAAAATAACAAGGATGGCTAGAATATAAGACAGACAAATGCTGGCAACAATGTGGAGAAATTGGAACCCTCATACACTGATGGTGAGAATGTAAAATGGTAAAGCCATTTTGAAAAACAATCTGCTAGTTTCTCAAAATGTTAAACGTGGAGTATCTTATGTACCCAGAAATTTCACTCCTAGGTATATATACCCAAGAAATGAAAACATATGCTCACACAAAAACTTGTACATGAGTGTTCAGAGCAGCATTATTTATAATAGCCAAAAAGTAAAAATAACTCAGATATTCATCAACAAATAAGTAGATCATTAAAATGTGGTATATCTATACAATAGAATATTGTTCAGCCACTAAAAAGGAATAGTATACTGGTACATGTTATAGCATGGATGAACCTTAAAAACATTATACTAAGTAATAGAAGCCAGCCATAAATGACCACATATTTTATGATTCCATTTATATGAAGTATCTAAAATAGGCATATCCACTGACACAGAAGGTAGATGAGTGGTTGGTTGTCTAGTGCCAAGGGCACTGGGAGAGATGGGATGTACTTTATGAATGGATATAGGGTTTCTGTTTGGGGTGATGACAATGTTGATTGTGATAATGGTTGTACAACTCTGAATTTACTAAAAAAAATATTGGTTGCACACTTTAAATGGGTAAATTGTATAGTGTGTGAATTATATCTGCAAAAGGCTATTATTTTTTAAATAATATGATATTGGCACAAGAACAGAGAACATCACTACCTATAAAACAGCTGTAGCCATACTCATATCTGTTGACTTCAAGACAACAAAGGTAGCCGAAGACAATGATGGACATTTCATGATAAAGGGGACCCTGTATCAAGGAGGCATAACACTTCTTAATATACATACACCAAACCAGGGACACCAAAATATACAAGACATCTACTAACTGATCTTAAAATAGAAGCAGACAAAAACACAGTCCTAGCCTGACCAGGCGGTGGCGCAGTAGATAGAGCATCTGACTGGGATGCGGAGGACCCAAGTTTGAGACCTCGAGGTCCCCAGCTTGAATGCA